>NC_056745.1:403735277-404397777 GCF_019279795.1 Protopterus annectens
GAACAAACTCTGAGCAAGATTGGGGGATTTGTTCTTAATGTGACCCTATCTCTACTGAAGACCAGATATGGCTCGCCTCCCATGAGAACTTGCAACTCAGACATTCTTCTTGCAGATGTCAGAGGAAGGAGACAGTTTTCCAAGCAATGGATCTTAAGTCTGCTTATTGAAAAGGTTTAAATGGAAACATGATTAAACTTTCCAGTACAAAGTTACAATCCCAAGAAGGAGCAATGTGTTTACAGGGAGGTCTCAGGTGTAAATCTCCCTTCAGAAACTGTTTAACTAGAAACAGAAAGTGGAAGACCAATGGGCAAACATTCTGAAATAAACACAAGATGTACATTGAAAGAGGAAAAGGACAGGCCAGAAGGCAGTAACTCATACAAATATTTAAGTGCAAGTGGTACATAATCCCTGAGGAAACCCTGGTTACTAACTAGGCACAAACTAGAAAATCCTTTCCACTTCCCAACATATTTCCTGGCAGTAGGTCTTCTTGCCTCCTTTAATACCTGTCGCACAACCTCATGAAAGAGGTACCTAAAAATAATCAGAATTGATTCATCCAAACAATTAATTAAAATGTTTGAGACTGGGGTGCATCAAACTCCCTCTTGTATTGTGCGACTTAGTTCCAATTTTATGAAGAATTCCCCTTGGTCATTTCTATAAAAATGGAGAAACAATGTTGCCTGGGCCAAAAGGGGGGGGCATCATAATGATCCTTGGTGAGTCATTCTGACTCTTCAGAATTACCTTAGATACCAGTGGAAAGACATACAAGAAATATGCTCGGCCACAGAAAAAAATTCTATTTTCTATGCTTGCTTGCAAGGAGTTCTGGAGCAGAATTAATTCAGTTGTTGGAACTACTTGAAGTGCTCCCCACAACTGGAGCAATTCCTGGAAAACCCTTACTCAGTTTCCATTTGTAAGGATCAATCCTGCCATGCTCGCATTTTTGCACTATGTTTTGCTCTGACATCAGTGTGGTATTGTCTGTAATCACCTGAAGCGGTCCAGGAGACTACAAATGAAGAGATTTTAAGCCATGGATCACAGTCAACATTTCTTTGGCACTGATGTGCTTTGGTCTGTCTGAGGAGTTCCACGGGCCATGAACATTTACCCATTAGAAAAAGTCCCTCTGCAAAGCCTGCAGCACCTGTAGTTAAAAAAAACGATGTGGAGGCAGACGAGAAATGGGAGTTATGGATTTGCTTCTATCTGTAGTCTCCACCACTGCAGTTCCCTTTTGTCAAATCAAAAATCGGAATCTGAAATTCCAGGGGATGCATATGCTGGGTCCATGTGCCTTTTAGAAACCAGTGAATCATTCTCATGTGTAACTTGGTGAGAGGAATCATGAGAATCACAGAAGCCATGAACCAGAGGATCCTGAGATGCACTCTGGCTGAAGTTCGTGACTGATCTGAGAAACTCAGGAAAGTTTCCAGATAAAAATTCACGATCTCGTGTCAAAAAAGTCTATTGGAGAGGTGGATATAACACACCCAGAAAGACAATATTGTGTAATGGGGTCAAGGAGGATTTCTGAATATTTACTTGGATTCCCAGCCTGGACATAACAAAAGAAACCCATCTTAATGACTCTTCACAAATGGAAAAGAACGAGTCTGCAAAGATGGATAAGTCACCTAAATAAGGACATTTTTGAATGCCATTTAGTCTGCAATGAGCTCTGACAGGAGCTAGACACTTTATCAACACCCCCCCCTCCCCCAGAGCTGTAGGTAACCTAAAGGTAATCCAAAGAATTGAATGCGGCCCAGACAAAGAAAATCTGAGAAATTTCTTGAAGCATTTGGCTATGGGAATGATGTGAAGATATGCATCTTTTGGATCTAATGCTACCAAAATACTTTCTTGGCAAATGACAGGTAACAGATTCTAAAGGGACAGCATACTGAATTTAAAAAATTTCACATACAGATTTAGAAAGGCAAGATCTCAAAATTCTCTTCAAGAAGACTCTTTCTTTGATATAAGAAACATTCTGGAATAGAAGTCTTTGCCCATTTGATTTAATAGCATCAGTTCTATGACTCCTATTGTTAGTAGTTAGAACCTGAAGAAAAATCTCTGTCTGGTTCAGTGAGTGTAGAGGAGCTCCCCTGAAAAGATGTATTTGTACACAGTGCCAAGTGTATCCCTTCTGAACCACTTTTAACTCCCAAGAGTCTGATGCTATCTGTTGCCAAAGACAGACCCATTTTAGGAAAAGATCCTTCTATCTTGCTATTACTTTCCTGCCACTTCTTTTTGAATCCCTGTTTGGCTTGAGAAGGCAAGGATTGTACGTTTTGTCTTTTAGAAGGAAAAGTGGATATGGGAGACTTATAAGAGGAGGGTGGGGGGTCTGCAAAATCTTAGAAAGTCCTTGTATGAATTTTCCTCTCTTAACTAAGGACCCATGCAGAAGAAGAGCCAAACAAAACACCTTTTCTAAAGTTGAATTAAAAAATTTCAGACATTATCTTAAAACTTTTGATTATGTACCCGGTTCCATCTCCTCATTACTGTAGCAGTGGCTTGAGATACAGTATCTACACAATCATACACACGCTAAGGCATGTTTTCATACTTGAGAAATGTTAGAAACAATGGAAGTTAGACAGGCAATACCTTAAGGAAAAAGTGTAGCAGATAATTTCCTCTGTCTGCACAAAAAGAACAAACTTTCACATAGGAGTCCGATAGTTACGAATTCTTTATGCCAAAGGCGAGGATGAAAATTATCTTACCAAATCTATCCAATAACTATCTTTCTTTGTCCACAGGAGAACTGGAAGAGAATGGGAGCCTATACCTAGCTGGCGAAGACATGGGTATGGTCACAGGATCAAACCTGAAGTGGGAAAACAAATGTTTATTTGAGAAGGTTTGTAAAGCCTATCTGCCATTTTGGGAACTGAAGTTTTAGAAAGTACAGTTGTGTACACTTACCATAAATGCAGATGTTCAAGTGTATTCACTGTTGCAGTCATCACATCTGGGTTATCCCTGCCAGAGTAGCCCTCAGTCGGCCCGAATACCAGAGGCTTAGTATTTCTGCGCAGGTTGCTATCGCTCCAGGACTGATGTCAGATCATCACTAGTATAAAATAAGGCAGTCAATGCCATTACATCAGTTTTTCTTGCCCCAACTGTCAGGAGCTCCCAAGAGGGAGCTAGGTTATGGTGGAAGAACACCACCAGTAGAAAATAAATACCAAAAATTCCTTGTAAGGAGGGAGAGAGAGAGAGAGAGACAAGGGGGGATGGAGGAAGGGAAACCAGGACTGCAACAAAGTACAGTTGTGTACACTTACCATAAATGTAGATGTTAGAGTGTATTCACTGTTGCAGTCATCACACATGGGTTATCTGCCTGCAGGTAGCCCTCAGTCGGCCCGAATACCAGAGACTTTGGGTATTTCTGCGTCGGTTGCTGTCGCTCCAGGACTAACATCAGGTCATCAGGGGTATAAAAACAGACAGCCGACGCCATTACATCAGTTTTTCTTGTCCCAAATGTCAGGAGCCCCACAAATAGGGAGCTAAAGTTATGTTTTGGAAAACACCACCAGTAAAAAGTAAATTCCAATGCCAATACCCCAGAAGGGGTGAGTAAAGGACATAAAGAGGAGAGAGAGAGAGAGAGAGACAAGGGGGCTGTACACGGAGGGTAACCAGGACTGCAACAGTGAATACACTCGAACATCTACATTTATGGTAAGTGTACACAACTGTACTATGTTCTTCGCGGTTCATTGCTGCAGTCATCACACTTGGGTAGATTCCGAAAGCTGAAGAAGGGTGGAGGCAGGAAAGCTGTAGATGTGGAAGTTGCCCTAGTGTAGTGTGTTCTGATCCCCTGAGGGGTTGGTTTTCCATGGTGCTTGTAGCAAAAATGGATGCAGTGTGCTATCCATTTGGAAATTGTTTGTTTTGAAATGGGCTTGCCCTCTGCCCCTGGTGCAAAGCTGACTAGTAACTGGTCAGATTTCCTGAAGGGCTTAGGCTGTGCACATCCAAGGGGTGCAGAATCCTTTCCCCTTTACTTTGAGGATTAGGAAAGAAAGTTGGCAAATGGATAGATTGGTTGACAGCCACACTGGACAACACTTGAGGCAAAAAGGAAGGGTTTAGTCCTGAGGAAAACCCTGTCAGCATGGAAAATAACAAGAAGTTATGTCTTGCCATAACATTCCATGTTAGTTGTCTTCTCGCCTTCTTTCTTGCTGGATGGGTTCGGAGCCGATCCTCGGCTCCGACTCGGCCTATACTATAGCTCGAGAGCTATTTTTACCGGCTCGAGGCAGCCCTATATCCCACAATACCATGCGCCAACTCCCCAGATCTCGTTTGGAAGGTAAGACATAGTATAAAAAAGTAATATTATAATAATAATATTATAATCCTCTTTTACAAGTACAGTTTACCTGCTAGTAACACTAAGGATACCATGAAAGACGCAACATATTGTATCTCCAGAAAGGGAAGGACTCAGAACCTCGAGTCTATCCAGGCTAGGGGGCAGGAGGGAGGGACGCAAGAAAGGAGGCGAGAAGAAGACAACTAACATAGAACGTTATGGTAAGACATAACTTCTTAATGTTAAGTTGTCATTCTTGCCTTCATTCTTGCTGGATGGGACAGCGTCCCTAGCATCTTAGTCCTGGGTGGCTCAATGGAACAGACTCCTGAGTACAGTGGAACCAAAATCAGCTCTATTTCTGGAGGCTAGATCAAGCTTGTAATGGGCAATAAAGGTATGTTTGGATGCCCATGTAGCTGCTGCACAAATGGCATCTAGTGGGGTAACCTTGCTTGAAAAGCCGTTGAAGTTGATAGTGCCCTGGTTGAATGAGCTTTAGGCCTAGAGGGTAGTTGCCTGTGTCTCAACTCATAGATCAAGGTAATAATAGATGTCGGCCATCTGGAAAGAGTAACTTTCGATACTGGAAGCCCTTTCTTGCCTGCAGCATAAGAGGAAGAGCTGGTCTGATTTTCTGAATTGTTTTGTCCTGTCTAGGTAATACCGTAATTGGCGATGAACACCTAATAAATGTAATTTTTGTTCAGCCATGTTGGTATAGTCTGGGAAAAAGACGGGCAAATCAATGGAGTGATTTAGATTTGCTTCCGATAACACTTTTGGTAGAAAGGAAGGGTTTGTTCTGAGAGTTACCCTATCTTTATGAAAAACCAAATAGGGAGGACGGACAGACAAGGCTTAAAGTTCCGATACCCTTCTGGCAAATGTTATAGCTACTAAAACAGCGTTTTCCAAGAAAGAAGTTTGAGGGAGCAAGAAGCTGCCGGTTCAAAAGGGGGTAGAATTAGTGAAGTTAGAATTAAATTCAAATCCCATTGTGGGGGTGGATCTTTAACTGGAGGTCTGAGTAACAAAATGCCCTTGAGAAAGGCTTTACAGAGTTTGTGGGACATAATATTTGCTTCTGAGAGTCCAACATGAAAATTAGCAATGGCCGCTAATTGTACCCTGATAGTGGCCGATGATGACCCCAAATGAAAAAGCTCCGCCAGGAAGTCTAGAACCTCATGAATGGGTGCATGGAAAGGATCTAAGGATCTAGTTTGTGCCCAGTGTGAAAAACGCTTCCATTTACTCGCATAAGTCTTCCTAGTATTGGACTTATGGGAAGCCAGAATGATATCACGAACAGGAAGAGAAATAAGGGGAAGCCTGGCTATGGCTGGAAGTGGAGCAACCAAGCTGTGAGGTTGATGGAATGTAGAGACTGATGCAGCTTGCCCGTGAGGTGGGTCAACAGATCCGGAAGGGGTTCCAGATACCAAGGCTGTTCCAGTGGGTATTTGTGCAGGAACGGGAACCAAACTTGTCGAGGCCAAAACGGGGCAATGAGGATCATTTTGGATCTCAATGCAGTCGCTTTTTGAATTAGTTGCGGGATCAATGGAAAGGGAGGAAAGGCATAAAGAAGACCCTGGGGCTAAACGTGAACAAGAGCGTCTCTGAGGGGCTGGCCTGGTAGAGGGAAAAGTGTAAAGAAGTCAAAGCACTTGCTGTTTTGTGGAGTTGCGAAAAGGTCGCAGCAAGGCTGGCCCCACTTCCGAAAAAATTCTGTCTACTACCGCTTGATTTAGAGACCACTCGTGAGGCATGAGGATAGTTCTGCTCAATCTGTCTGCTATGACGTTGGACTTCCCGGGGATGTGCGTTGCTATCAGAAACCGTTGAGATGAAATCGCCCATTGCCAAAGTCTGAGTGCTTCTCAACAGAGAGGGTAGGACTTTGTTCCGCCCTGCTTGTTTATGTACCACACCACAGACATATTGTCCGTTTGAACTGCTATAGTCCCCGTGGGAAGAGAGCTCTGAAGGGCCTGCAACGTCAAAAGCACCGCCCTCATCTCCAGGACATTTATGTGCAGGTGGTATTCTGACTGTTGCCAAGCGCCCTGGACCGTCCTGCCCTGATAATGTCCCCCCCCACCCGATCAGGGAGGCATCCGTTGTGACAGTGGCAACTGGAGGGGGGAGAACAAAAGGTCTGCCCTGAAAAAGCTGAGGGGAAACCATCCACCAGGAGAGATGTTTCTTGCAAGATGTTATCAAAATGTTGTGGGTCACTGGCAGCTGCTGAAAGGACCACTGAGAAAACAGCATCCACTGAAGGAGTCTCATTTGGAAGTGGGCTAATGGAAGTAGAAGAATCGCCGCTGCCATGAGGCCCAACACTTTCAATACTAGCTTGACTTGGACTCTGCTGGGCTGAAACAGGAGCTGAACATTCCGCCTTATGTCTGTCACTCTCTGAGGTGGTAATGTTGCAGACATTTCTGTGGTGTTTAATACGGCGCCTATAAAGTTTATACACTGACAAGGCGACAAGGAGGACTTTGCAAAATTTATAGAAATACCCAGGCTGTTGCAAAGATGGATAGTATAATCCCTGGCCATTATGAGATCCTGTTTGGTGGTAGCATAAATGAGCCAGTCGTCTAAGTATGGAAACACCTGGAATCCTTTTTGTCTCAGGTGAGCCGTGACCACTGCCAAACATTTGGTGAACACCGGGGGGCTGTGGTGAGACCAAAGGGCAGGGCCCTGAATTGAAAATGACTGACTCCCAGCCGGAAGCGGAGAAACCTCCTGGAGCGCCTGTGTATTTTTATGTGGTAGTACGTGTCCTGGAGGTCTAACGAGCACATCCAGTTGTCTCTGCCCAAAAAGGGTAGAATGGACTGCAGTGTTACCATCCGAAATTTTGTCTTTAACACATAGTTGTTTAACCTGCTGAGGTCCAAAATGGGTCTCCAATCTCCTGTCTTTTTTGGTACCAAAAAGAACCTGGAGTAGATCCCGGATCCTAGCTGATCTGCTGGGACTGCCTGGATGACTCTTTTGTTTAACAGCTTTTTTATTTCTAGCTGAGCCTGACCCCTCTGCGCGGGTGGTACATCTGGTAGGGGTTTTGGCGGTTGTACCGGAGGGAAAGTGAGAGGAATTTTGGAACCCTCGGATATGATCTTCTGTACTCATGTGTCTTGAGTGATGGATTGCCAGGCTTCCGGGTACAGAGATAATCTTCCCCTGACTGCCTCCGAAGGCAGACAGTCGGGCAGCTTCTCAGGGATGCTGAAAGGGTTGGTCAGGGAAAGATTCCCTGGAACCCTGGTTTTGTGGACCCCCCTCTGCCCCTGGGGCAGCATCTGTTATTATTCCCCCCTCTGCCTCTAGGGGGAAATTCACCACATGTGGCAGGCGCGACTCCCTGTGGTTTGCGGAACCACATCTTTCCACCCCTCTGTCCCTTAGGATAAGGTCTAGAAGGCATGGAAAAATGGACTCCCACGGCAGAGAGAGTCTTACCATCTTGCTCGCATCTGGTGAGGGTATTCTTCACCTGAGGCCCGAACAATTTCGAACCGTCAAAGGGGGTGTTGGTGAAGGACACCTTGAAGGGGTCGGCAAAATTACAGAGTCGCATCCAAGCGTGGCGTCTCAACGCAACGCCTGTGCCAGCGGCCCTACTCGCTCCATCGGCTGCATAAGAGATTAGCCGCATGGAGGAGTTAACAATGGAGTTCAGGGTAGCCAGCTGAGAGTTTATTTTGTCCTTAAACCCCGCAGCAGAAGGATCCTGTACCGTTTCACCCAGCTCTGTGAGCAAGTCTCTTTGAAGGCGGGTGAAATGACATAAATAGTTCAGCGATCGCATAGAAAATGTCGCTGAAGCAAAGGTCCGCTTGCCGTACCTGTCCATGGTCCTGGACTCTTTGTTAGGAGGATGAACAGGTACAGAAGGATCAGCTAATTCCTTCTTAGTGGCTGCTGCTACCACCATAACATCAACTAAAACACCTTTGGTGAGAAAGGATTTGTCATCTGGTGCAGAAATAAATTTAGAAGGCCTCCTAGGGGTAGGTTCCATTGAATCAGGAGCTGCCCACGCCTTTCTAGCCACTACCTCCATTAGTGGGTCGAAAGGGGGAGACACCCAGGAAGTGGAAGGGCGAGATCCAAAGGCATCAAGGTAAACCGACTCGTCCTCAGAAGGTATGAAAGTGGACCAATTTCCCCTCTGTCTTAGGATCTCCAGGATGTCTGAAAAGGAGACATCTTCAGAGGGGGATCTGGGGGAACCCTCTGGCTCATCCAAATCGGTGTCCGATGTGACAGACTCGGGGGAGTCTATGTGCTTCCTCTTGCACTTTCTTTTCCTAGGGGGTTCCCCTAAAACTTCAGGGGAACCCTCGGAAGAGGAGGAGACACCCAAAGTGGGTACCTTACGCTTTGGATCTCTGCTGTCGGGTATAGGAGGGTGGCCAGAGACCGTAACAGGCACTACAGAGGGAGTAGCCACAGAAGTTAACCTTGGAGTGGACACTGGGTCCAGCACACTCCTCATCACCTCGAAGGCTCCCCTATCAGACACCAAAAGGTAGCCCTGGCTCCGAAGAGGCCGGAACCACTCCCGGAACCGACAGAGAAGACTCCGAGAATGATGTCGGGGCCAAACTAACCAGAGCCGAAGCTCCGAGAGGGAGAGTGGGGTCAGACAAGGGTCCGATGCCACTCGCCCCCTCGGAGCCGACAATGGAGTCCCGGTGCCCGGACCTCTCCATGGACAGAACCAATAAAGAGGTCGGAGCCGAAGGAGGGGGGGGTATCTGCTCCGACGTGGGCAAGGTCACGGTTCCGACGAACTCCGGCTCCGAACTCGAGAGATGAGTCGGAGGAGTAATGGATAACTGCATCGAAGGAGCCACAGTCTGGTGAGATGGGCTCTGAAGCATTTGGGCCAGCGCCTGAGACTTTATGAGTCTACTGACCACCCTCTCAATGTCGTGATCGGAGAGCCTGGAAGACCTCGATGAATGAGTCCTATGACTCCGCTCCGATAGAAGGGGGGACCTCGGAGCCGATCTGACGGACTCTAAAGAAGGGGACCTAGAGCGCTTGCGCGCTGGGGTCGGCTCCGATGATGGTTTCGAAGTGGAACCCACTTTGCTCGCCCCGGAGCCAGTCGGAACTGAGGTCGGAGCCATCTCGACAACACCAGCCCTCAACTCAGAAGCTGGAGCCGAGGGTTTGGCGGTTTTTGATGACTTCCCCGAGCCAGACTTGGATGGGGAGTCATCAGGCTTTAACAAGCCCCTTAGAATAAGCTTGTTATAAGCTTGTTATGCCTTTCCTGCAGGACTCTTGAACTAAAACCGTGACAAACGGAACAAGAGTCCTGCAGGTGTAAAGGCCCCAAGCAATAGACACAAGAAGTGTGACCGTCTGTCAGAGACATTTTCTGACAGCACGAGTCACACTTCTTGAATCCCGAGACCTTAACGTCTTTGGACATTGCCCTAAGACAGTCACTCAATCAGCACACACACTCACTCACTTACACACAACGGGGAGACGAGGGGACTGATTAAAACAACACACAGAGGTGAGTAAAACAGGAAAACTAAGGCCTGTAGGCCTGATTATAAAAGTTAACTACAGGGGTGGGTAGGGCTTACAAAACTACTCTATTAAGTAAAATATTGATAGGGAACAAAAGTAGGGAATATAGCCTAATAACTACCTCAAAAAATTAGAAATTTGTCGAAAAAAAATCCTTTACTGACCTGAGCCGGTAAAAAAGGCAACCTCGCAGCGAAGCGGCAAACGAGATCTGGGGAGTTAGCGCATGGTATTGTGGGATATAGGGCTGCCTCAAGCCGGTAAAAATAGCTCTCGAGCTATAGTATAGGCCGAGTCGGAGCCGAGGATTGGCTCCGAACCCATCCAGCAAGAATGAAGGCGAGAATGACAACTTAACATTGAAAGGTTCCACAGCCATAAGTGCTTGTAGCTCAGACACTCTTCTCGCTAAAGTGATGGCCAGAAGCAAGGCTGTTCCAAGAGAGGAATTTTAAGTCTGCTGATGCTGCAGGCTCATAAGGGGGTAGCGTGAGCTTTTCCAGTACAAAGTTAAGGTCCCAAGCAGGGGTGGTTGCTCTCCTAGGTGGCCTTAAGTTGTTTGCTCCTCTCAGGAACTGTTTGATAAGAGGGTGAGAGAAGAGAGGTGGCTCAGTGTTGTAATGAGCTGAAATGGCAAAGGCATGGATCTTAATGGAGGAGAAGGATAGGCCTCTGTGGAGCAGATCTGCTAAGTAATCCAGGATTAGAGGCAGGGAGGGCAGAGTTGTGTCCTCTCCTTTAGATTGAATCCAGGAGCAGTACCTTTTCCACTTATCGGCATAAGATTTCCTTGTACTGGGTCATACGGCTTCAAGAATTACATCCAGCACCTGCTTGCTTAGGCTGGTTACTGGGGAATAGTTCAAGGAACAAGGCTGAAAGATTTAGGGTTTGCAGTTGTGGATGCAAGATCTGTCCCACCTGCTGAGAGATAAGGGTTGGGTTCTGGTGCCAGGTCTGTCCTGTCTTATCTTAAGCAAAACTCTTGAGAGGACGGGCGGGGGGGGGGGGCATAGATTGAGAGATTTACCCACTGGAAGGACAAGGCATCCACTTTCCAGGCCCTGCTGTGAGGTGTCCTGATGCAGAATCTGCTGAGCTGGTGATTGCAGGGGGAGGCAAAGAGATCCACCTCTGGGGTCCCCCATTTCTGAATCCAAAGGTTGAAGGTGATCGCTTCTAGCTGCCACTAGTGTGGGTCTAGGAGATTTCTGCTTACGTCTTCTGCCAGTGAGTTTGTTTGCCTGGCAGGAAATGAGCTTGCAGATAAGACCTGCATGCCCAAGGCCGTGTTCCACAGGGCCATGGCTAGCCTGCAGAGTGGGTAAGGGTGGGTTCCCCACTGCATGTTGATGTACCACATAACTGTGTTGTTGTCCGTTTTTATTAGCAGGTGTCCTGGCAAGAGTAGGGATCTGAAAGCTGTCAGAGCACCTCTTTTTGGTTGATGTGCAGATGAATTTGACTTGGGCTCCAGTGGCCCTGAATGCACTTGCCATACACGTATGCCCCCCAGGCATAGTCTGATCTGTCTGTGGTTAGGGTCTGGGTGGCGTGGGGTTGAGTAAAGGGCAGTCCCTTGTTGTGGTTGCATGCTGCTGCTGCCCACCAAAGAAACTATGCCCTTAGACAGGGTATTATAGGAATGACGGTTTCCAGGTCCCGAAAATGTTGGCACCAAAAGACACCAAGTACCACTGAAGTTTCCTCATATGCAGTCTGGCAAATGGAATTAGTAGGATGCATGAGGCCATGAACCCTAGGGCCTGCAGGATTTTCCTTGCGGATAGCTGGGTTTTGGTAGCCATTTGAGTAAAACAGTCTGACAGAAAGGCTTGTTTTTCTGGTGTGAGGAATGCCATCTGGGGTTGTGAGTCCAAGCTTGCTCGCAGGTATACAATCTTTTGGCTGGGGACTAGTTTTGATTCCTTTTCATTGATGGTGTACTCCAGGGAGGTTGGAAGGTTTTTTACAAATGTCAGGTGCTGTAACAGCATTTCCTGACTGTCTGCCTGAATCAGGCAGTAGTCCAAGTACAGGCAAATTTGAATATTTCTCTGTCAGCAGTAAGCAATGGCTGGAGCCAGGCATTTTGTGAATACTCTGGGAGCAGTGGATAAGTCAAAGGGAAGTGCAGAGAACTGATAATGCACAGATCCTGCCCTGAAGTGTAGATATTCCCTGCATGACTCCCTTACAGGGATAAGCACATAGGCGTCTTAAGTCTAGGGTGACTAACCAGGCATCTTTGGTTAGCATAGGTAGAAGCTGCTGCAGGGTGAACATTCTGAATTTTGGTACCACCAGGAAGGTGTTGAGAATAGAAAGATCTAGGATTGGGCGCCAAGTGCCCTCTTTTCTGGGTACCAGGAAAAGTCTGGAATAGAATCCTTGACCTATCTGTTCCACATGAACAGGCAGAATTGCCCTTATAGAGAGCAGGGATTGAACTTGGTTTTGTGCCTCTGCCCACTGGTTTGGAGGAAGGTCTGGGAACCCTTTTGGGGTTGGCAGTGAGGGGAAGTAAAATTTGTACCCCTGGGACACAATTTTGAGGACCCATTTGTCTTTGGTGATGGAAATCTAGTTTTTTGCATGAAGGGCAAGTTTTCCTCCTAGGGGCACAAGCAATTGGGTAGAGGTGGGGAGTGGAGTTGAAAAGTCATTGAGAATTCTTTCTGTATGGGGGTGGTTTAGCGCTCCCTGCTTTAGAGGTGGAGGCACTCCAATACTTAGATATCTGCATACCCCAAGACTGTAGTCTAGGAGGTCTGTTTCCCCTGGGTCTAGTTTGAGATGGCCTTGAAGGGGTTGGAAAGGACCAATGCTTTGATGGGCAATGCCTACTGAATCTGGGAGGCTGTACTTGCAGGAATTCTTTGACTGCATAGATTTAGCTTTTTCTTCCATCTTCTGCTTTGGTGCCAAACAGTTGTCTTTGTTCAAAGCAGCATCTAATAACTTTGATTTGAAATGGTCTGGCAAGGTCTGCTCCTTAAGCCAAGCATGCGTTCTCAGTACAGAACCAGTGATTGCTGCCCCGCAAGATGCTTTTAGGGCGTCAAAGCCACACTGCAATGTATGTTTGCTGACTTGGCTTGCGGAATGCATAAGCTCATGCAATTCTTTATTTTCTGCAAAGTCTGTAAAGGTAGCTATTTTTTGTTTAATAAGTTCCACAATATGTTGTTGGTATTTCAGCATGTGAAACTGACAATTCAAGGCCCTAATGGCGAGAGTTGAAGAGGTACATACTTTCTTACCCCATCTGTCCAGAGCTCTAGAATCCCTGTGCGAAGGGATGGGATTCTTAGCTGTGGTTGCTTTGATACCTTTAGGCCCCTGGGAGATGACATCTGGATCAGCAGTAGGATTATTGAAAAGGAATTTGTGAGAGTCAGGTACTCTGTAGTACCTGTCCGGTTTCCTAGGAGCAGGGGGTAAAGTATTAGGAGTTAAACTGGAGTCCATAAAGACATCATCCACAACTTCCAGGACTAAAGGCCTATGTTATGGCAAATCTAGAAATTCTCTGAGTCTCTTTTTGGACTGAGGATAGTCTTGGCATTAACAGTGGAAATGCACTCAAAGTGTGCAAGGTTTTACCAAAATAAAATCCTCTGGAGGAGAAGCCATGGGAATTGATTCCTCTGCATCTGAATCCTCATAAGCAGATAAGGGTACGTCTTCATAATCAGATACCCGTTGTCAGACTCTTGGTCTGTTGAAGCTGCTGGGGACAGGTCTCTTTCTCTTAGCAGGGGAAAGCAGACTTTCCCTAATCAGCATAATAAGGTCTTCTGCCATTTTAAGCATTCATGTTGTGGCAAGGGAGCAGGTGCATGTGCTTTGGTCGTCATATATTTAGGTGTGGCACGTACTATTGGCCTTAGAAATTCAGTAGTTTTAGACTGAACTGAAGACGTGAAAGAAGTTGTCGGTTTGTGTCGAGCATCGGTAGTGCGAAGAATTTCCTCAGAAGCTAGTGCCTGCTCAGCGGCTCCAGACCCATCCAAGGTAGAGACATCCACAAGTTCTGCAGTCGAAGAAGAGTCCAGCGACATACCAGACTCCGAACGGGTCTTGGTAGGGGCCTGCGAAACCAGTGAAGCGGGCATCAGGGGCTGCGAAAGTGCCTCACTGAGTACCGGTGGACTGGTGACTAGCTTAACAGAAGCATCATCGGCAGCTTTGGGCATGTGCGGTCTGTCTCTGTCTTTATCTTTACATTTTCTCAGAAGCTCAGTAGTCGGATGGCTTACCAAAGTCATTTTGGAATATGGAGAACGAAAGTATTTAGCAACAAAAATGGCCCAACGATGAATAGTTCGGGCGTTGAACAAGGCACAAAACCAACAGCGAGGTACGTCGTGGTCTGGGCCTAAACAGGTGACACAGTAAGAATGGAAATCTCAGTGTGGTATTTGCTTTCCACAGGCAAGACAATATTTAATTTTTTCTCACATCGGTTAGAGCAAGAAAAAAGGGTACCCAATGGGGTACTTGGCTTTAGAAGACTTCAGGATAATTCAATTCGGAAACGAAAACTCAGGTAGCAGCCGATCAGCACTCATGCTAACTGCTTCTGCTTCGGGCTCCTCTGCAAAAAATGACTGATGTAATGGTGTCGGCTGCCTGTTTTTATACCTCTGACGACCTGATGTCAGTCCTGGAGTGACAGCAACTGACACAGAAATACTAAGTCTCTGGTATTCAGGCCGACTGAGGGCTACCTGCAGGCAGATAACCCAAGTGTGATGACTGCAACACTGAAACATGAAGAACATCAGTGAATACACTCAAACATCTATATTTATGGTAAGTGTACACAACTGTACTATGTTCTTCGTGTTTCACTGTTGCAGTCATCACATTTGGGTTGATTCCCAAAGCTGAAGAAAAGAGTGGAGGCAGTCGAGACTGGGGGCTGGCTAGGATGTCCTGGAAGACTGCAGTGGCAAAGCCTGCCCTGGATTTGGAGAAGATAGGCAGATGGCAATGCTTGGTGAAGGTATGAATTGATGTCCATGTTGCAGCCTCCAGGATGTCCCTGGCCTCTGAGGAAAGCTGCAGAGGTGGAGGTTTCTCTGGTAGAATGTGCCCTGACCCCCTTAGGGGGAGGTTTCCCGTGTTGCTTGTAGCAGAAATGGATGCAGTGTGCTATCCATTTGGAAATGGTTTGTTTGGATATGGCTTTGCCCTTTGCTCCTGCAGCAAAGCAGACTAACAATTAATCAGTCTTTCTAAATGATTTATTCCTGTCTATATCGAATCTGAGCTGACAGTGCACATCTAGAGAGTGCAGTATCCTTTCCCCCTTGTTTTGTGGGTTAGGGAAAAAGTTGGGCAAACGAATGGATTGGTTGAGAGCCACACTGGAAACCACTTTTGGCATGAAGGAGGCGTTAGTCCTGAGGGAGACCCTGTCAGCATGGAAAATGATGAAGGACTCTACAGCCATTAGTGCTTGTAGATCGGATGCTCTTCTTGCTGAAGTGATGGCCAGAAGCAAGGCTGTCTTCCACGAGAGAAACTTTAACTCTGCTGAAGCTGCTGGTTCAAAGGGGGGGGGGGAGTAGGGGGAGCTTTTCTAACACAAAGTTTAGGTCCCAAGCTGGGGTAGATGCTCTTCTGGGTGGCCTCAAGTTGTTAGCCCCTCTTAGGAACTGTTTGATGAGAGGGTGTGAGAAAAGAAGTGGCTCTGTGCTGAAATAAGCAGAGATAGCTGAATTATGACTTTTAATAGAAGAAAAGGAAAGACCCCTGTGTAGTACGTCAGCAAGGTAATCCAGGATGAGAGGTAGGGAGGGCTGTGCCATCCTGGCTCCCTTAGCCTGGATCCAGGTGTAAATCCTTTTCCATTTGTCACCATAAGACTTTCTAGTGCTAAGATGTCTGGCCTCACGTATAACATCTAGAACCTGTTTGCTGAGACTAGCAGCTTGTGCAGTGGTCAGGGAAGAAGCCAGGCTGCCAGACTGTGGGTCTGCAATTGGGGATGCATGAAATCTCCTTCCCTCTGGGTCAGAAGTGCTGGGATCTGAGGGAGATACCATGGTGGTAGATGTGACAGGCTGTGCAGCAGTGGGTATCAATGCTGGCATGGCCAGTCTGGGGCAATCAGGATTGTCCTCGGTTTTTCCTCCCTTATTTTGAGCAGTACCCTTGTAATGAGCAGTAGTTGGGGAAATGCATAGACCGAGAGGTTGACCCACTCAAAGGACAGAGCATCCACTTTCCAGGCCTTGCAGTGAGGCTCCCTGGTGCAGAACTTGCTGAGCTGATGGTTGGAGTGGGAAGCAAAGAGGTCGACCTTCAGGGTGCCCCATTTCGGAGTTACAAGGGTGAAAGTTCTTTGGTCTAGCAGCCACTCGTGTGGGTCCAGAAGATTTCTGCTTAAGTTGTCTGCCTAAGAGTTGAGAGAGCCTGGCAGGAATTGTGCTAACAGGTGTAGCTGCATGGCTGAGGCCATGTGCCAAAGGGTCATGGCGAGCCTGCACAGAGAGTACGAGTGTGTCCCTCCCTTCTTGTTGATATACCACGACAGTGCTGTTGTCTGATCAGTAGAGCTCCCTGGGAGAAGCGGGGTCTGAAAGCTGTCAGTGCGTGCTGGACAGCTAACATTTCTTTTTGGTTGATGTGCAGATGTATTTGATGTGGGCTCCATTGGCCCTGTATGCACCTGCCATCCAGTTATGCACCCCAGGCATAGTCTGATGCATCTGTAGTGAGGGTTTGGGTGGCGTGAGGTTGTGAGAAGGGTAGTCCGTTGTTGTGGTAGCATGCTATTGCCCACCAAAGAAAATCTTTCCTTAAACAAGGTATCATTGGTATAAGTGTTTCCAGGTCTTGAGATTGTTGACAAAGACTTTTTAGGTACCGTAGTAGTTTCCTCATATGCAGTCTGGCATATGGAATGAGTAGAATGCAGGAGGCCATGAACCCAAGAGCTTGCAGGATTTTCCTTGCGGATAACTGGGGTCTGGTGGCTAGTTGAGAGAAACAGGCTGTCAGGTAGGTTTGCTTTTCTGGTGTAAGGAACGCCAACTGGGATGCTGTGTCCAGGCTTGCTCCCAGGAATATAACTTTTTTGGGTGGGTACTAGTTTGGATTTCTTTTCATTGATAGTATACCCTAGAGAGGTTAGTAGGTCCTTTACAAAAGCCAGGTGCTTGAGCAGCTTTTCCTGTCTGCCTAAATTAGGCAGTCGTCTAAGTTTGGGTAAATTTGAATATTTTGTTGCCTGCAAAAAGCAATGGTGGGAGCCAGACATTTTGTGAAAACTCTGGGAGCAGTGGATAAGCCAAAGGGAAGTGCAGAGAACTGAAAGTGCAGTGATCCTGCCCTGAAACGTAGCATTTCTTGCATGATTCCCTGACTGGGATGTGTAGATAAGCCTCTTTTAGGTCTAGGGTGGCTAACCAAGCATCCTTGGAGAACATACGTGGTAGTTGCTGGAGGGTGAGCATTTTGAATATTGGTATCACCACAAAGGTGTTTAGAATGGATAGACTGAGGATGGGGCACCAGGTGCCCTCTTTTCTGGGTACCAGGAAGAGTCTGGAGTAGAAACCTTGGCCTATCTGTTCTGCAGGGATGTGCTCTATTGCCCTAATAGAGAGGGGGGAAAGGACTTGCTTTTTGGCCTCTGCCCACTGGTCTGGGGGAAGATCTTGGAACCCTTTTGGGGTTGGTAGAGTGTGGAAATAAAATTTGTATCCCTGGGACACCATGTTGAGGACCCAGAGGTCGTTGGTAATGGTGGCCCAGGTGCTTGCGTTGAAGGAGAGTTTTCCTCCTAGGGCCAAGTGCAGGTGGGCAGAGGAAGGGGGGGGTGGCAGTGGAGAGTCATTGTGAGTTCTTACCATGAGGGGGTGTCTTAGCACTCCCTGGTTTTGAAGAGGAGGAACTCCATTGTTTTGATCTCTGCATTCTCTGGGACTGCTGTCTGGGGAGCCTGCTTCCCCGGGGTCTAGGCTGAGCTGACCTGGAGGGGACAGAAAAGGACCAGGACTACTGAACTTGGGTGGCTGGACCTGCAGGAAGTCCTTAACTGTCTGCATAGATTTAGCTTTTTCTTCCATCTTTTTTAAGACTGCCTCTGCCTTGGTGCCAAATAAGTTGTCTTTGTGCAAGGGTGCATCCAATAATTTGTATTTGACATGGTCTGGCAAGGGCTGTTCTTTAAACCAAGGATTCCTTCTAAGGACACTGCTGCCCTGCAAGATGCTTCTGGGGCGTCAAAACTACATTGTAAGGTGTGCTTAGTTACTTGACTTGCAGAATGCATAAACTCTTGTAACTATTTTCTGCACAAGCAGGAAAAGATGATATTTCTTTTTGAGGAGTTCCACAGTATGCTGCTGAAATTTTAGCATATGGAACTGACAAGTTAGTGCTCTAAAAGCAAGAGTAGCAGAGGTGTATACTTTTTTACACATTTGTCTAATGCTCGGGAATCCCTATCTCAAGGGGTGGGATTCTTAGCAAAAGTTTCTTTAATTCCTTAAGGCTCTTGAGAAATAACCTTGGGGTGAGCAGTAGGATTTTTGAAAAGATATTTGTGAGAGTCAGGGACTCTACAATACCTGGCAGGTTTCCTGGGAGCAGGGGTGTCAGGAGTCCAACTAGATTCCATGAAAACATCATCCACAACATCCAGGACAGGCGGAATTGTCAGAGGTCTGTGCTGTGGAAGATCTAAGAATTCCCTGAGTCTCTTTTTAGACTGAGGGTAGTCCTGACATTCCCACTGGAAATGCTCCCTTAAAGTATGTAGGGTTTCCCCAAAGGAAAAGTCCTCAGGTGGAGAGGCTGAAGGAATGGATTCCTCTGCATCAGAATCCTCATAAGCAGAGAGGGGTTGCATGTCTTCATATTCAGATGCCTCAGAGGAGTCAAGACTCCTGTTCAGGTAAAACTACTGGGGACAAATCTCTTTTTCTTCTGAAAAGGGTAGCTTGGCTTCCCCTGATCAGCATAGTAAGGTCTTCTGCCATTTTAAGAATTTGAGACTGAGGCAAGGAAGCAGGTGCCTGAGATTGAGTCGTCGGTTTCCTGGGTGTGGTTCATACCCTGGACCTTAGAAACTCGGTAGTTTTTGAAAGAACGGTAGATGCAAATAAAGTCGTCAGTCTGTGTTGAGAATCGGTAGTGCAAAGTACTTCCTCGGAAGCCGGTGCCTGCTCAGCAGCTCCGGACCCATCCAAGGTAGAGACATCCGCAGGATCCTTAGCCGAAAAGTCTCGCGGCATACTGGACTCTGAAAGGTTCTTGGTAGCAGCCTGCGAATTCACAGAAGCGGGCATCAGGGGCTGCAAAAGCACCTCACTGAGGACTGGAGAACTGACGACTAGCTTAACTTGCGCGTCGTTGGTAGGTTTGGACCTGTGCGGTCTGTCTTTGTCTTTATACTTACATTTTTTCGGAAGATCTGTGAAAATATCTAGCTACAATAAGGGTCCGATGACAAATAGTTCTGGTGTTAAACAAAGCACAAAAGTGATAGTGGGGGACGTCGTGGGCTGGGCCTAAACAAGTGACGCAGTAAGAATGAAAGTCTCAGTATGGTATTTGCTTTCCACAGGCGAGATAATTGATAACAATTGTTAACTTTTTCTGACATCGGTTAGAGCAAGAAAAAAGAATCCCCAACGGGGTACTTAGCTTTAGAAGACTTCAACTTCAATTTGGAAAACATGTGACCTGCTTCTGCTTCGGACTCCTTGGCAAGAAAGTCTAATGTAATGGGGTCGGCTGCCTTATTTTATACTACTGATGACCTGACATCAGTCCTGGAGCAATGGCAACCGAAGCAGAAATACTAAGTCTCTGGTATTCGGGCCGACTGAGGGCTACCCTGGCAGGGATAACCCAAATGTGATGACTGCAATAGTAAAACACGAAGAACATCCAGGATTACTACAGGCAACATTAAATGCATCCTCCTAGGCTGGCACAGTAGGAGGAAAGGGTGTGGAATGAGGTATATTGACCTGTATAACATCATATCGTTGTCTCAGTTCAGGGTGAACTCCCACCTATTCCCATAAAAAACACCTCATTTATAATGGCTATTATCAGAGTAAAAGAAAAATTCCACCAAGAGGGTTTGTGAGGACCAAGTTTTCTCTGCATCATAGATTTGGGAATCAGCAGGAGAATAAGTCCTCTCTCTGTCTATGTCAGAACCCTCCAACATGTTTTCTTCAGGAATCTCTCCACTAACATTATTTTCAAGTAAGAATTTCTGAGCACTAGGATTAACAGCCTGTAACAATTGCCTGGCTAAGGTCAGAAAATCATCTTTTCTAACAGACATTACATATTCAGACGAACAGTATTTAACCATTTGATTTTTCTATACAAGTCTGAATTAAGACCGACTTGGAGAAGGCACTCCTTCCCCACCTAGAGGTTTCTTTCCCTGGCTATACAGAGCAATATCTCCCAGATTATCTCCCTGACCGGGGAGATACAATACGCCCATGCCCAAATCAAACAGTGCAGCAGTTAGAACTGATGTGCCTAACTCCCTATCCATGGCGGCTGAAAGGACTACAACATAACCCAGGGATGGCCATAGCAGATTCAACTACCATTAGCCGAAGCAGTGACTGAGCCTGCATTGTTGGCAAGCGCTCTTTGGTAAGTTGTTTTTTCTTTCTAGGTGCAGTGGGAGATGAGATGGAACATTTGTAATGGGGTTAATTTTCAACGCAGAAACTGAAGAGGATATCTCAAAGTCAGTACATTTTCCTGGAGCAAGTCAGCCAGAAGGCAAGTTGTCAAAAAGTGATCACAAGCAGCACACTTACATATACAGTCCCAAAACACAGTAATGCATAAGTGGCAAAGTAAACTCCTGCCAGAAAACCACCTTTTCAAAAAATCAGTCTGTCAGAAAAAAATGGAAGGCATGTTGTCACACAGTGTACATAAGCACTAACAATCAGGAATAGTCAGTATCTGCCCTTTCCAACCCAAAACTTTTCAATAAATAGCTCAAAGTTTATGTCAGCAGTACATTTTCTCATAAAATAGCTCCCAAAATAACTTAGAGCTAAAACAGCAGTCCCTGACAGGAAACTTCCAATACTGGAAAGAACACCAGATTTCTTAAAGGGGAAATGCTGCTAAAAAAATACATTTTTTTTAAAAGAACGACAGTCTGTGTGGAAGGGTGCCTCACTGGGGATTTATCTGTCATAAACAAAGCTGAAGGCCAGCTGCTTCTTCACAAGGTGGCAAGGAAGTACTCAAGAAAACTTCAGTCTGATTGACTTCTCTTCACTGGGCTGTCAAATCAGTGGTCACACTGAAGATGTCAAAGGGAGCCAGAGCTTTTGGAAGCTGTCCGATTGACTCGTCCTGGGCAGGAAATGACCCATATGGTTACTGCAACAGTGGAAATGAAGAACATCTAATTTTCAGCCTTCACAAGGTTTCTTAGTTTTTGCTAGCTCCAAACCAATTTACCTACCTGGGATTGATTGCTCTTTGTCCACTCCCTAAAAGGTACATCCCATTTAATTAGAATTCAAATTTAGCAGACCATTAAGACCTATACTGAAAGGTGAAATTTGCTGTCTTTAGAGCTGATGCACCACATTCAAGCAATTAGTAGGAATGCATTTCACATGATACTGTATACCCTTCAGGGTCTCCTGTGGCTTTCATCTAGCTCTTACATAAGCTTAGGAAATGTATGCTCAAATTTGTATTGGCACGTGAAAAACCTGCAATATGATGTCAGTTGCTTACCTTGCCTTTTATGTCAGGGAGTCTTTGCCTCCCAGATGAGGGGTTATATATAAGTGCTACAATTATGCTCTCAGTTCAGGCTATACAGAATCCCAGTTAGTATTCAGGTTGGAATTAACTGGTGCTCCAAATGTCCGGATGGATTTTGGTTTACTACAATGATGCCACGCTAGAAAAAGGGGACTAGAACTGCTCACCATTCAAATAGTCTTTTTATCACTGGGGTGAGTCTTTTGTTGCTCCCTGGAGAAGATGGACTTCAAAGCCTTGTATAAGTGATATTCACCGCATTCTGCACCAAGTTAACTGCTGCCCTTGGAGTACTGTAGTGTAGTGTCAGATTAGAAGGACTATGCTCTTTTTTACTGGGAGCAATTAACAGATGACGTAAAGTTATATCATGCCAAGTCCTTCAATAAAGTTTCATGCAGCTGAGGCTTTATGGACTCTAGAATAAAGGGCATGTTACACTGAGTATTAAGCTTAAGGTTCACAATCCTGACTTATGGACAGTATTGGTTACCTGGATAGTGGTGACTTGGTCTTTCCTGCTTCTCAGCCCAGACCTGATCTCTCAGGTATATAAAATACTATCTCAGCTGAAGACAGCATTACTGGAGATGATAAAAAAAACTCATGGGAAAGACAGCTTCAAATCACTACACTATTGATTGCTTTATATATTTTCGCAATTAAGACATATCCTACATGATCAACAAAATTTTGTTTTGTTTTTGGATGGCAGTGTCAGTTTAAATATTTTTTGCACGTCTGAGTTAGTCAAAATGTATCCAATGGTAGGTGTAGGGATACCCTTCTGAGGGACTGGATGCCTATCTTTTGGGAGTCCCAAGCTGGATACGCTCAAGCATGAAATACAGACGTGTGTGATAAGAATTGGTCGGGGATGGGTAATAGCATTGTTTCTCTTGGCCTGTTATTCCGCAGCCTGAGCAATGGAGCCTTCGACAGACTTACTCCATTTGTTATTGCTGGTTACTAAAAATGTATAATGCATAAAATGTACAGTTGTGTACACTTACCATAAATGTAGATGTTAGAGTGTATTCATTACTGCAATCCTAACAAAATGGGTTATCAGGCTCACAGCAGCCCACAGTCAGCCAGAATACCAAAGTCCTTGATATATGATGTCGGCTGCCTTCGGTTTAGGCCTGACGTCAGGTACAAAGGAAGGCAGCCGACTCCATTTCCTCAGTTTTTCTTGCCTTAACTGTCAGGAGCCCCCTAAAAAAAGGTTAGACCAGGAAAAGAAAAATCCAGTCTGTGCCACAGGAAAAAAGGGGGCTGGAAGGGGGGGAAACCAGGACTGCAACAGTGAATACACTCAAACATCTACATTTATGGTAAGTGTACACAACTGTACTATGTTCATCGTACACTGTTGCAGTCCTAGCAAAATGGGTTGATTTCCAAAGTCCAGGAAAAAAACAAAAAGGAGGAGGAACACCCACTGTTTAAGGGTTGCTAAGGATGCCCTGCAACACTGCAGTGGCAAAACCAGTCCTGGACTTGGAAAACAAGGGTAAACTGTAATGTTTAGTGCAAGTGTGGACAGAAGTTCAGGTAGCTGCTTCCAGAATGTCCCTAGTAGGTACACCTCTTAATAAAGCTGCTAAGGTAGAGAATGCTCTAGTAGAATGGGTCTTACTACTCTGTGGAGGAACCTTGCCATGCTGTAACTAACAAAAGTGAATACAATGAGCAATCCACTTAGAAATGGTCTGTTTAGAAATAGCTTTGCCCTGAACTCCAGCAGCAAAACTGACAACTGATCTGACTGTCGAAAAAGTTTAGTCCTGTCCAGGAAAAATCTAAGCTGTCTATGCACATCCAGGGAATGCAGTAACCTTTCCCCTTTAATCTGAGGATTAGGAAAAAAAGGTAGGCAGGTGGATAGACTGGTTAAGAGTCAGGCTAGAAACCACCTTAGGCATAAAGGAGGGATTAGTTTGAAGAGAAACCCGATCCATATGGAAGATGATAAAAGGCTCTACTGCCGTTAAGGCCTGCAGCTCAGAAACTCTTCTAGCTGAAGTAATAGCCAAGAGAAAGGCAGTTTTCCAAGAGAGAGACTTCAAATCTGCCGAGGCAGCTGGTTGAAAAGGAGGCAGAGTAAGTTTCTCAAGTACAAAATTAAGATCCCAAGCAGGAGTAGGTGCCCTTCTGGGAGGCTTTAAATTGCTAGCTCCCCTGAGGAACTGTTTTATCAAGGGATGAGAGAAAAGGGTTGCTCAAAGGTACAATGAGCAGAAATAGCTTAAGCATGAATCTTGATAGAAGAAAAGGAAAGTCCACCATTAAGCAAGCCTGCCAGACAGTCAAGAATAAGAGGAAGAGTAGGTTGAGCAGGCTCTTCCCCTCTAGTCTGCATACAAATGGAGAATCTTGTCCACTTATCTACGTACGATTTCCTAGTGCTAGGCCTCCTGGCCTCACAAAGGATCTCAACCACCTGTTGGGACAGGTTTAAATTATAAGCCAGGCTGCCAAATGCAGAGTCTGAAGATGAGGATGCAGAATTTTTCCCCCTCCTGAACCAAGAGATCTGGTATCAGGGTAAGATGCCAACGCTGAGACTGGGAAAGACTGTGAAGTAGTGGATACCAATGTTGTCTGGGCCAGTCTGAAGCTATGATGATGGCCCTTGGTTTTTTGTCCTTTATCTTTAACAGCACTCTGGGAAGAAGAGGCAGAGGAGGGAATACATAGATCGAGAGCTGTGTCCAGGGGAAGGAGACAGCATCCAGTTTCCAAGTTTTGTTGTGATGATTCCTGGTGCAAAAGGTTGGAAGAAGGTGGTTGGTTGAAGAAGAGAAGAGATCCACCAGGGGAGTGCCTCAACGCTGAATGATGCGATAGAAGATGGTCTTGTTTAGTTGCAACTCGTGAGGATCCAGCACCTGCCTGCTCAGCCGGTCTGCCAAGGTGTTGAGCCTTCCTGGAAGAAACTGAGCTATCAGATGAATGCCCATGGAAGCTGCTATGGGCCATAGTATCATGCTTTGTCTGCACAGGGGGTAAGAGTGAGTCCCTCCCTGCTTGTTGATGTACCACGATTGTGGAGTTGTCTGTCCTGACCAGAAGAATACTAGGAGGGAGAAGATGCTTGAAAGCCATCAAGGCCTGCTAGACTGCTATCAATTCCTTCAGATTTATGTGCAAATGAACCTGTTCATAGTTCCAAGTCCCTTGAATGCATCTGCCCTCTAGATGTGCTCCCCAAGCGTAGTCCGAGGCATCTGTGGTGAGAGTCTGGCTGGCAGGAGGTGGATAGACAGGCAGGCCTTTGTTCTGTGCACAGGCCATTGCCCACCCAAAGGAACTCAGTCTGCAGGCAGGGAATCACAAGAACTATCAAGACTAAATCCTGAGGGTGTTGACACCAAAGGTTTTTGAGGTACCATTGCATTTTCCTCATATACAGTCTGGCATATAGAATCATCAGAATACATGAAGCCATGAATCCCAGGAATTGCCTTGCAGACAGCTGGGTCATGCTTGCCAAATTCTTGAAGTAATGTGAAAGATCCATTTGTTTCTCTTGAGGGAGGAATACCATCTGGGCGGTTGTGTTCAGGCTCGCTCCCAGGAATACAATCTCCCTGGTGGGTACCAATTTTTACTTCTTTACATTGATAGTGCAGCTCAAAGAGGTGAGAAGGTTCTTTACAAAGTCCAAATCCTTTAGAAGTTGCTCTGGAGAGTTTGCCTGGATAAGACAATCATCCAAGTAAAGGTAAATTTGAATGTTTCTTTGCCTGCAAAAAGCAATGACTGGAGCCAGGCATTTTGTAAAAACTCTGGGAGCAGTAAATAAGCCAAAGGGCAGTGCAGAGAATTTGAAGTGCCTGTTCCCCGTCCTGAAGAGAAGGAACTGCCTGCAGCTTTCCCTTATTGGGATGTGCAGATAAGCTTCTGAGATCCAAAGTCATCAGCCAGGAATCCTTGGCCAGCATTGGCAGCAACTGCTGAAGAGTGAGCATTTTGAACTTGAGAATCACCAGAAAAGTGTTTAGAAAGAACAAATCCAGAATAGGGCGCCAGGTGCCCCCTTTTTTGGGAACCAGGAAAAGTCTTGAGTAGAAACCCTGGCCTATCTGTAGTGCAGGGACTGGCTCTATTGCTCCCAGGTTTAGCAAAGAAGAAACTTGTTTTTCTGCTTCTGACCTTTGATATGGGGGGATATCTGGGTATCCTTGGTGGACAGGGAATGTGTGAAATTACCATAAATGTAGATGTTCGAGTGTATTCACTGTTGTAGTCATTACATTTGGGTTATCTGCTTGCAGGTAGCCCTTACTCGGCCTGACTATCAAAGTCTTGGGTCCTGCGTCGGTTGCTGTCTCATCTTCCATGACGTCAGGTAGTCAGGGGTATAAAGCATGCAGCCAATGCCATTACATCAATTTTTCTTGCCCTAGATGTCAGGTGCCCCCATAATGGGAAGCAATTAAATATAAGGTTACACCTCCAACAAAAAGCAAATAAACCAGAAAGCTTAAGTTTAGTAATCAAAAAGAGAGATATAGCCAACAGATGTCAGGGGGGATGGAGGGAGGGTAACCAGGACTGCAACAGTGAATATACTCGAACATCTACATTTATGGTAAGTATACAGAACTGTATTATGTTCTTCATGTTTCACTTTTGCAGTCATTACATTTGGGTAGATTCCCAAAGCTAAGGAAGGAAGGAGGAAGTTATTATGAATTACGACTAGCTATTAGGCCCTGCAAAACTGCAGTGGCAAAAGCAGCTCTGGATTTAGAAAAAAATTGGCACGTGGTAATGCATGGTGAAGGTATGTACAGAACTCCAGGTAGCAGCTTCTATGATTTCCATGGTAGGAACACCTTTGAGAAAGGCTTTAGAAGTAGACACAGCCCTGGTGGAATGGGGTCTTATCCCCTGTTGGGTAGGTTTTCCATTGTGCCTATAGCAGAAAATAATGCAGTAGCCTATCCACTTAGAAATGGTTTGCTTTGAAATGGCCTTCTTCTCTGCCCCTGCAGCAAAGGCAACTAGCAGCTGTTCAGATTTCCTGAGAGGCTTGGTCCTGTCCAAGTAAAATCCAAGTTGTCTGTGCATGTCCAAGGAGTGCAGTATTCGTTCCCCTTTGTTCTGTGGATTAGAAAAGAAGGTTGGCGAATTAATGGATTGATTAAGGGCCACACTGGATACCACCTTGGAAGGATTGGTCCAGAAGGACACCCTGTCCGCATGAAAGATGATGAAAGGCTCCACTGCCATGAGGGCCTGTAATTCAGACACCATTCTTGCTGCAGTGATGGCTAAAAGGAAGGCTGTTTTCCAAGACAGAAATTTCAACTCAGCAGTTGCAGCTGGCTCAAAAGGAGGTAGAGTGAGCTTTTCCAATACAAAGTTAAGGTCCCAGGTAGGGGTAGGAGCTCTCCTGGGTGGTCTTACATTTTTGGCCCCTTTGAGGAATTGTTTCAGTAGGGGGTGAGAGAAGATGGGCGGCTCAGTATTATAATGTGCTGAAACGGCTGAGGCATGAATTTTAATGGAAGAGAAGGAAAGGCCCTTGTGAAGCATCTCTGTTAAGTACTGAAGAATATGTGCTAAATTGGGCACTGTTGTTGCCATCCCCAGAGTCTGGCACCAGGAACAGAATCTTTTCCACTTTTTGGCATAGGATTTTCTAGTACTAGGCCTCCTTGCCTCCAGGATGACATCCAGCACTTGTTTGCTGATGGATGGTATAAGAGAACTGGGGTAATTAGCCAGGCTGCCAGGTTCAGGGTTTGAAGCTAGGGGTACAGAATCTGGCCCTCCTGCTGGGACAGTAGGGAAGGAGTCTGAGGCAGGTGCCATGGTTCCAGTAGCGACATACTGCATAAGAGGGGGTACCAGTGTTGGCGTGGCCAGTCTGGTGCAATGAGTATTGTTCTTGGTATGCCCTGTTTGATCTTTAGTAAAACTTTTGAAAGGAGAGTCAGAGGTGGAAAGGCATACACTGAGAGGCTTTTCCAGGTAAAGGACAGGGCATCCACTTTCCAAGCTTGGCTGTGGGGAGTCCTTGTGCAGAATTTGTCCAATTGGTAGTTCTGAGGGGAGGCAAATAGGTCTATCTGTGGGCTCCCCCATTTGCTTCTCAGAATATTGAATATCTTTGGCTCCAGTTTCCACTCGTGTGCGCCCATGAGATTTGTGCTTAGGTCGTCTGCCAGTGTATTTAGCTTGCCTGGTAGGAATTGAGCTTGTAGGTGCAGTTGGAAGCTCAAGGCTGTGTTCCACAGAGCCATGGCTAGTCTGCAGATGGGGTATGAGTGGGTTCCCCCCTGCTTGTTTATGTACCACATAACAGTGGTGCTGTCCGTCTTTACCAATAATTGTCCTGGAAGAATGTGGTCCTTGAAGGCTTTCAGAGAATTCTGCACAGCTAACATTTCTTTTTGATTGATATGCAGGTGTATTTGACTCGGGTTCCATTTGCCCTGAATGCACTGCCCTGCCAAGTGAGTCCCCCATGCATAGTCTGATGCGCCTGTTGTTAGGGTTTGGGTGGCAGGGGGTAGAGTGAATGGCAGTCCCTTGCTATGGTGGCAGGCCTCTGCCCACCAAAGGAACTCTGTCTTTATACAAGGAATGGTGAAAATCATTGATTCCAGGTCCTGAGAATGTTGACACCATAGGCTTTTTAGATACCACTGTAGTTTCCTCATATGCAGTCTTGCATATGGAATTAGTAGAATGCAAGAGGCCATGAACCCCAGGGCTTGCAGTATTTTCCTTGCAGACATCTGGGTCTTTTTGGCCAGTTGGTTGAAGTAAGCAGTCAAATAAACTTGTTTCTCTGACGTGAGGTAGGCCATCTGGGAAGTTGTATTCATGCTTGCTCCCAGGAATACAATTTGTTGGCAGGGTACTAGGTGAGATTTCTTTTTGTTTATTGTGTACCCCAGTGAGGTTAGCAGTTTCTTTACAAATGCCAGATGATTTAATAGTATTGTCCTGGCTTTTTGCCTGAATTAGACAATCGTCCAGGTATGGGTATATTTTAATATTTCTTTGCCTGCAGAATGCAATGACTGGAGCTAGGCACTTTGTGAATACCCTGGGCGCAGTAGATAAGCCAAAGGGCAGTGCAGAGAACTGATTGTGCATGTAGCCTGCTCTGAAGCGTAGGTATTTTCTGCAAGATTCCCTTATTGGGCTATGCAGGCAAGCTTCCTTTAAATCCAGTGTTGCCAACCAGGAATTTCTGCCTAGCACGGGAAGCAGCTGATGAAGAGATAGCATTTTGAATTTTGGGATTACCAAAAAGGTGTTTAGGATAGACATGTCCAGGATAGGATGCCAGGTACTGTCTTTTCTGGGTACCAGGAAAACTCTAGTAAAAATCTTGCCCCCAATCCTCTTTTGGGACAGGATGAATAGCCCTGATACTTAGAAGATTGAGAACCTGCTGTTGGGCCTCTGCCCACTGATTTGGGGGTAGGTCTGGCCAACCATTTGGGGTTGGTAAGGAGTGGAAGTGGAATTGGTATCCTTGGGAAACTATATTTAGAACCAATTTTGTCTTGGGTAATGAGTTCCCAGTTTTTCACATGCAGGGAGATCTTTCCCCCTAAAGGAACAGTCACAGTTGAGCAGGGCTTGGAAGGTTTAAGGTTAAGTCATTGTGACAGTTTACTATAGGGGGTGTCTTACCACTTCCAGCTTTGGAAGAAGGAGCCCTCCACTGCTTAGGCCTGTGAGTACCTTGAGACTGAAGCCTGGGTGGTCTGCTGGTCCTGGGTTTGGATTGAGAAGGCCTGGAAGAGACAGGAAAGGACCAATTCTTAGAAGGCCAGTGCCTACTAAATCTGGGAGGCTGTACTTGCAGGAAATATTTAACAGTTTGCATAGATTTATCTTTTTCCTCCATCTTTTTATATACTACTTCTGTGTTGTTGCTAAACAGGTGGTCTTGGTTTAAGGGAGCATCCAGTAATTTAGCTTTAACATGTTCTGGTAAAGTTTGCTTCTTAAGCCAAGCATGCCTTCTAAGTACAGACCCAGTGACAGCAGCCCTGCAAGATGCCTCTAAGGAATCAAAACCACATTGCAAAGTATGTTTACCAACTTGTTCAGCAGAATGCATTAAATCCTGTAATTCTTTATTTTCAGCACAGTCAGGAATCAACATAATTTTCTGTTTAAGTTATCCAATAATATGCTGCTGATACTTTAACATATGAAACTGGCAGTTTAAGGCCCTAATGGCCAAAGCAGCAGAAGTGTACACCTTCTTACCCCATCTGTCCAGGGTCCTGGAATCTCTATCAGAGGGGGTAGGACTTTTGGCAGTAGTAGCCTTAATGCCTTTGGGTACCTGTGAAATGGTCTCTGGATCCGCAGTAGGATTCTTAAAGAGGAACTTGTGAGAGTCAGGTACTCTGTAGTACTGGTCAGGTTTCCTGGGAGCCAGAGGTAAAGTGTCTGGGGCAAGGCTAGATTCTATAAAATCATAATCTACAATGTCCAGTATAGGAGGGATAGCTACAGGCCTGTGTTGAAGTAGTAGTAAGAATTCCCTAACTCTCTTTTTGGAGTCAGAATAATCCTGGCTTTCCCAGTGGAAATGCTCCCTAAGAGTATGCAAAGTTTCACCAAAAGAGAAATCTTCTGGAGGGGAAGCAGAGGGAATGGAGTCCTCTGCATCAGAATCCTAATAGGTAGATAAGGGCAAACCCTGGTCATCCAAAGAAACAGAAATTTCAGAATCCTGAGCCAAAGAATCAGAAGGAAAATCAGTTCTAGGTCTCTTAGAGGAAGAAGGGTGGCTTCCCCTGATTAGAGTAATAAGGTCTTCAGCCATTCTTATCATTTGTTTTTTAGGCATAGGGGCCTGACCATGCGGCCTGGGCATTGGTTTTCTAGGCGTGGATCGAATTTTAGGCTTTGAAGAAGAAGATGGCATCAGTTTGATATGCAAGTCAGTAGGCCTGAATACACCCTCAGAGCCAGTGCCTGCACAGCGGCTCTGGACCCATCCAAGGTAGAGACATCCGCAGGTTCCATAGTCGAAGAAGCATCTCGCGGCATACCGTACTCCGAATGGGTCTCGGTAGAGGCCTGCGAATCTGAAGTATCGGGTATCAGGAGCTGCGAAAGTGCCTTACTGAGTACCGGCAAACTGGCGACTAGCTTAAATGAAGCGTCGTCGGCAGCTTTGGACCTATGCAGTCTGTGTCTCTGTCTTTATCTTTGCGTTTTTTCAGAATGTCGGTAGTCGGGTGGCTTACTGAAGCCATTTACGGATAATTGAACCGAGTACCAAAATAGTTAGATGCGAAAATGAACCGACGACAAATAGTTCAAGGGTTGAATAAGGCACAAAACTGAAAGCGAGGGACGTTGTGGTCTGGGCCTATGCAACGAACGCAGTACGAATGAAAATCTTTATGAAGTATTTGCTTTCCACAAGAAATACAATTGTTAACTTTTACTGACATTGGTTTAGAGCAAGAAAAAGGTTCCCCAAGGTTCCCCAACGGAGTACTTTTTCTAAGACTTCGGATCTGAAACTCGAAAACGAAAATTTCATGAGTCGGCCGACCGGCACTTGTGAACTGCTGCTGCTGCTTCGGGCACCGCACAGCAAGAAAGACTGATTTAATGGCAACGGCTGCATGCTTTATACCCCTGACTACCTGACGTCATGGAAGATGAGACAGCAACCGACGCATGACTCAAGACTTTGATAATCAGGCCGACTGAGGGCTACCTGCAAGCAGATAACCCAAATGTAATGACTGCAACAGTGAAATACGACTAACATCTTGTAGCATTGGGATGCTATTTTGAGCACCCATTTGTCATCTGAGATGGAGTACCAGACATCTGCAAAAATGGCTAACTTCCCTCCAAAGGAAACCCTGGGCCCGCAGAGGCAGGCAGGGGAAGGCCGGAGTCATTGGGAATGCTTGCTTTGGGAAGTTTGTTTGGAACGCCCTGATTTTGAAGAGGAAGCCTGCCAGTGCTTAGCCTTTTGAGGGGTGGAAGTCTCTCCCCTAGAAGACCTGTAATGCCTAGGCCTAGTGCGACCCTGCTTACTAGGGTCAGGAAAAGTCCAATTCTTAGAAGGGTAATGTCTACTAAAACAAGGAGGCTGAACTTGCAGAAAGTCCTTAACAGTTTGCATAGATTTGGCCTTATCCTCCAACTTTTTCAACACCTCTTCTGCTTTGCTACCTAAAAGATTGCCCTTGTGCAAAGGCACATCCAGTAATTCAGAATTGACAGGTTCAAAAAGGGGTTGTTCCCTGAGCCAAGTATGTCTTCTAATGACAGAACCAGTGGCTACTGCCCTGCAAGAAGCCTCCAAAGTGTCGCAACCACAATGTAGTGAAAGTTTAGTGACAAGAGTGGCAGAATTCAATAAATCTTGCATGTCCTTACTCTCCATCACGGTAGGAACACCAGCAATTTTTGCCTTAAAAGCCTCCAAAGTATGCGGCTGATACTTAAGCATATGAAAAAGACAATTAACAGACCTAACTGCCAGGGTGGAAAAAGTATAAACCTTTTTACTCCATTGATCCAAGGCTCTAGATTCCCTGTCAGAAGGAACAGAATTTTTAGCAACTGTGGCTTTAACATCCTTAAAGCCCTGAGAAATAATCTCTGGATCAGCAGTAGGACTCTTGAAAAGGAACTGATGAGAATCAGGAATTCTATAATACCCGTCAGGCTTTCTGGGAGCAGGAGGAACAGAATTAGGGGTCAAATAATTCTCCATGAAAACATCATCAACCACTTCCAAAATCGGAGGGATAGCCAAAGGGCTTATGTTGTGGCAAATCCAAAAATTCCCTAATTCGTTTCTTAGACTGAGGGTAGTCCTGACTTTCCCATTTGAAATGCTCCCTAAGAGTATTCAGAGTATCTCCAAAAGAAAAATCTTTTGGAGGGGAGGCAGAAGGGATGGAGTCTTCTGCATCAGAATCCTCAAAACCAGAAAAAAGTTCAGAGTTTCCCTCTTCACCAGCAGAGTTGCTGGAAACCTCAGAGTCTGAGGCAGACAAAACTTCTGGGGACAATTCCCTAGCTCTCTAAGAAGGAGGTGGCTGAGAGCCCCTGATAAGGGTCAAGAGATCACTAGCCATTTTAATCATCTGAGACTGAGGAATTCGAGGGGAGGCGGGCAGCTGCTTTGGAGAAGATTTTCAGCTGGAAGGCCTGCTAGAAAGCTGGAAGGACTCAGGAGGCCTAGCTACCGCAGTAGTGTGAACCAAGGTCATTGGTCTGGATCTGGTCTCCAGGCAGAGAAAAAAGGTCTCGGAAGCCGGCGCCTGCTTAACAGCTCCGGATCCATCAGAGGCGGAGACTGGCGGAGGGTCAGAAGACGAAGTGGAAGCCTGCGGTATAGAGGACTCGGAAAAGGTCTCCACAGACAACTGCAGCTGAACATCTATGGACTGCAGGGGCAATGAAAGTGCCTCAATGACTACAGCTGGGCTGACAACCAATTTAACAGGGACATCGTCGGCTAATTTGACCCTAAGCCTGTCGCAGTCCTTATCATTACTCTTCTTAGGAACATCTGAAGTTGGGAGACTAGAAGACGCCATACCGACGAACTTAGGCCAAACTCCGAAATGCTTGAACAAGATCCTAGCTCTACAGCAAAAAACATATACAAAAAGAAGGTACTCGGCCAACCGGCACTCATGCAAAATGCTTCTGCTTAGGGCTCCGTGGCAAGAAAGATTGAGGAAATAGCGTCGGCTGCCTTCCTTTGTACCTGACATCAGGTCTAAATAGAAGGCAGCCAACATCATATACCAAGGACTTTGGCATTCTAGCCGACTGTGGGTTACTGGGAGCCGGACAACCCATTTTGTTAGGACTGCAACAGTGAAACAAGATGAACATCGGAAAGTGCCCCCCCCCCCCTCCAGTACACAGTAACGGATATGTATTTGGTTTTGAATGATGTGGCAGGTATGGAGAGGAGGCCACTCAATGCTAAACACAGACCTAGGACTGAAACAAAACAGGCAAAATGGTTTGAAGTATTCCATATAGGGAGACTGTGTTTACCAGGATTACTAAGAGGATATCCTATCTATTATAGAGTTCTGTCAACTCCTGGTAAGAACTTGTCGTGTATTAGCACAAGAATCAATACACAAAATTGAGTGTAACAAAAGGTAGAATAGGTTCACAGGTAGGTACTAGGCTATTGGGCCTAGGACCTATATAAGCCTAGCCAAAATGGTACCCTGTCTTTCGCCACCCAAGAAAATTATTTTCCTGTGCCCCTGTCCAGCAGAACCACAGAGGTGATGCCCGGGGTGAATTTCCTATTTCCCATCCAATCATCAAGATTTTTCCTGAAGAGTGCTAATGAAGAGCTTTGTTTGATATGGATAGGTAGTTTGTTCCAGAGTATGGGAAGTCTCTGGGACCGGAATCTATCCCTCCAGCATGATCTGTTTATTGTAGTGACAAGGTTTAGGTCCCTAGAGCGTGTAGCTCGAAGGGATTGGGATTTCTTTAAGTGGAGCATGTCCAACAACTATGGGTTTGACATAGCTCTGTATGTTAGGCAGAGATCACCTCTGAGTAGGTGATATGCGATGGAGTAAAGCTGGAGTTTTTTGAGACAGTCTGTGTAGGGCAACTGTTTGAGACCGGTAATCTCTTTGTGAGGCATTTCTACGGTCTTTCCAGTTTTTGTAGATGTCTTGTGAAGTACATACCAAAAGGGGCGTTGTACTCTATAATGAGTCTAATGAGTGACAAGTAGAGGGGAACAATGACCTCTTTCTTCCTGGATGAGAAACCTTTTGCGATTAGGTGTGCCAAGTAGAAGGATTTCCTAACTACTGTGGCAATGTGATTATCAAGGGAGAGACTACTGCTCACCTGTGTCTCAAGGTCTCTTATCACACTTTTGGTGTTAAGTAGACTATAACCAAAGTGGTAGCTCATGGGTACAGAGTTTTTACATTGAGCTTGAGGCCATGGCTTTGACAGCAGGCATCTGTCTCCATGAGGCCCTTGCAGGATGTCCACATCGTTAGGAGTTTTGATTATGGCTCCTAGTTTGCAGTCATTTGTGACCTTCATTAGCCAAAGACCTTCTGTGTTAGCCTGTACTTCAGAAAAGTAGATACCAAACAGGAGAGGACCCAGGACTGAACCCTGAGGTACTCCACTTGTCACTGCTCTGAAGTCGAATTTGGAGTCTGCTACTTTCACAGTGTGGGTTCTGTCAGTGCGCCAGTTGGCAACCCATCTTGTGATATAGGGATTTATACCTACTTTAGTAAGTTTATCTAGAATTCCAGTGTGGGGGATGGTGTCAAAAGCCTTGGCGAGATCTAGATAGGCTGTGTGAACCACCTTACCCTCATTGACGGCTTTGGTGACTGCTTCAAGAAGTCTATCAGGTTTGGGAGACATGATCTGCCTTTTACAAACTCGAACTGGGAAGGGTCCAGAGTTTGGAGATTACCAATGTCTTTGTGTATATGATACATGATGATACGTTCCATGGCCTTGCAGACCAGGCTGGTTAGGCTAATGGGGTGGTAGTTCTTGGGGTCCGTGGTGGCTCCATCTTTGTGGAGTGGGATAACCATCGCTATGTGCCATTCAGTGGGCATAAAGCCTGAGGTGAGGCTATGATTGAACATGGTGCTTAGGTGGGGTGCCAGTTCATTCTGCAGTTCATGTAGAACGCAGCCTGGGATGTTGTCAGGTCCCATGGATGCTGTGTTCTTGGCTTTGGAGAGTGTGGTTTTTTACCTGTGCACCCGTGATTACAGGAACTTTGCATTCTTCCAGTATAGAGATGGGCCCTTTAGGGGGTGAGAGGGGGTAACGTTAGTACTGAACCTATCTGCCAGGATGTTGGCAATATCAGTTGGTGCTGTATATTTAGTGCCATTGTGCTGTAACTCAGGGCAAATCTGAGTGTTGCCATTGAGATTCTTGACATAGCTATAGAATGCTTTGAGGATGTCTTTGGAATCAGTGGCAATTTTGTTTTCGTAACTAGCTTTGAAGGATTTTATGAGGGATCTCAGCTTCTTACTGAGGCTGACCAGGGAGTTCCTCCAATCATGGGATTTTACTCTTTTTTGCAACAGTTTCTTCTGTTGTAGAGTTTGTTTATGGCAGGGGACCACCAGACTGGCTTCCTTTTTTGGAGGATAGCATCTTGGTTCTGTTAAGGATAGCACGATCCATGCACTCGTGTAAGTGCTTAAAAAGTGCATTTGTGTAGGATTCATCAGTCGTACCTCTACTGTCCATCTGCATGGGTGTCGTGAAGTTTCCCACTTGGTAATGACTGGTAATAATAGGATATTACTGCCCCTGGTGGGGGTGTGGATAAGTTGATCCAAGGCACTGGAATTTATGAATTTTAGAAAACGTTCTGCAAAATAGTTGGTACATGAGTAGTTTTCTCAGTTAATGGTGGGGTAGTTGAAATCGCCCATTATTAGGGTGTTGGGTTGTACCCTAATATTTTCCAGTGTATCAAGAAATGAGGAGTTTGAATCCTGGGGGATCTGTAGCAAGTTACAATTTGAATTGCGGTATTGCCCAGTGTTAGTTGCACTTGGATAATGTCGGATGCATTATGCTGAGCAACTAGCCTGGAGGTGTGGATATCCTTAATGAATATGGACACGCCTCCACCTTTAGTGTTTCAGTCCAGGTTAGGTGGCCGAAAGGTGTGGTATGAATTATAGCCTGGTAAATGCAGGGGTGCTCTCTGGAGCCCTGAACCAGGTCTCTGTCACTGCAGAGATGCCAATGTTCTCCATTTTAAGGACTGCCTCGAGTGAATGCATTTTGAGGTTTAGACTTCTAGCACTGAGAAGCACTACCGTCACATTTTGCTTCCTTGTACCTGTTAAGGTGGTGAATTTGTCATTTAGACCTTGCCTAAAAAAGGCACTATAGGGGTGGCAAGAGCCTTAGCCAGTATCTGGAATCCCAAGGGTGACAGGTGCAGGCCATCTCTGGCAAAGCATCGTGGTCTGTCAATCATGTCAACTCAGGCAAACAGATACTGGATCCCCTTAGAATGACACCAGAAGCTTAGCCAATTAAAGTCGATCATTTTGTCCTTGTACTGTGGTATCATTCTGGGTGATGGCAGGATGCTACTCGGGGCTAGAGTCATACCTACCTGAGCTACAAGATTAGAGAGCTCCTCCATGTCTCTTTTCATGTAGTCCAGGGAGGTACGTCTCAGGTCATTCACATCAACATGGACAATGACAGAGTCATATTTGTACTTGTTGTGGAGTGACCTGAGTGCATGCATTATGTGGGCGGAGCCTGGCACCCGGACAGGCAGCTGACAGTAACTTTCTCCTTGTTTAACCTGGTGAGTAGAACATCAGTGTGCCTGACTATAGAGTCACCTATGACTAGAGTGTTGGGTACGTTATGCCTTATGGGTTGTGGTCGAGTGGCACACTGAGTTTGTGGGCTATGTGTCATTTGGGTTGTTTTTACCTGGATTAGACAGAATTGTAGAAAAACACAGGTTGGTAATACTTGCTATTGAAATCTTTTGCCCTGTTTGGCACCTACGCATGCTAGTTACAGCTGTTTTAATAACTGGTTTTATTCGGTCTTTTTGTGTTTAAAGTCTATATAACTTGAGCTGAATCAGATTTGAATAGTTACCATTATGTGGTATACTTAATTGAGATTTTTCTTATTTCTCCCGCTTTCATACATTACCTTTTTTTTTAGTTAATTGTGAAACTGGCTAGCAAAGCAGTACACTAAAATAGTACGTAATTTTTTGTGCTTCCCAAATAGTCACATAACCAAGACCTAAACACAGACTGCTACCTCCACTCCAGGATTCCACCTAGTATGACGAAGCTCATCAAACTGTTAACAACTTCATACCAGAACCATTATTACAGAAGGATAAAGACCAGACTGCAATCCATGTGACCGAATTTTGATTAGCGGCTTGGGCACCTGATAGGGATGGTGTGGAGGAGGAGAAGAGTGGCATGGATTTACCAGCTCACATGTCCTGGGGGGGTCTGGCAGTACATGCCTGGAACACACATTACACTGGTCTCAGGGAAATGGTCATAAAGGTTATGTCACTCACTGAAGTGGGTGACGCACTCTCACTAATGCTCACTGCATGAATTACACTGGCCACATCCCTGGATATGCACAGTGAGGTTAGGGCAGTAAATACCAAAAACCTAAACCACTCCTGATGGATGCCTAAATGGCAGACCCTCTCGGTCGGCCCTCACCCAGGAGTATGAGAAACAAATGGGCTACTCAAGAGAGTATTTGATGAGGGGAAAAAAAATTCAAACTCTTAACTTCAATACAGTGACTCAGCTTTTAGAAGGCAGTTCACTATGACAAAAAGTGAGACAGAAAAAAGGAATTCTACCAAGGACTCAGCAGAATCTACCTAAATAATAAACTGTTTTCAACTTCAAGTGCAAACTTTCTTGATATGAATGATAGTACACTCAACAGGACATTAGAGACGTGTCTACGGGAAGCCAAATGTTAGACAAATGTATCTTCACAGAAGTAGTAATCATCCCAACCACACAAAGTCCAATATTTACAGCAAACCACTTCAACATCACAGTATTTATTTTAGTGAAACAGAAAGCGACAGACAGCTGGCACAAGTGAAAGAAGTAATGCTTGCTCAATGTCACTCTGCCAGGGAGTTTAAGCTATATGTGTAAATTACGACAGCTTAAACTGGAAAAGAGGGAGAAGGCTAATACCTATTACTCCAGAAGCCCCTGGAGTATGGTCCTAGCAAAACCTGTTCTGGACCTGAAATAGGAATCCAGTTTGAAACGGTAGACAAACAGAACTAAGATGACACCCTGGAATACTTTTAGAGATCATCCTTTTCAGTAGGCCACAGAAGAAGGAAATGGTCTTGGTGAATGAGCTGTTCCCCTGCCAGAAGTGGATTATTGTTGTATAACAAAAAGTAAAAGCACAGGACAACCTTTTAGAAGTAGCCAACTTTGTCACTGATAGTCCTTTCCTCTTACCTTCATAGGAGACAATGGTCATCTTTCCTGAAAGGGTGACTTTTGTCCAGGTAGTATCTCAGCTGCCTGTGTACATCCAGACAGAAAAGAATCTTTTCTCCTCTGTTCTTTGGTTACTAGTCTCTATCTTAACATAGACTCTGAAATGACTTTAGGCATATAGTATTTATTCTCAAAGAAACCCTGTTCTAATGAAAAATAAGGTTGGGATAACTTCACTACAAGTGCATGCAAGTCAGACACCCACCTAGCAGATATCCGAGCAATGAGTAAAAATCATCTTTTATGTTAAGAAAGTACAGTTTTGTACCTACCATAAATGTAGATGTTCAAGTGCTAATACAGCTGCAGTCATAACAGATGGGTTCTCCTGCCGTCAGGTGGGTCCTCAGTCGGCTGAATTCCAAAGTCTAGGTCTGGCGTCGGTTGTCGTCGCTTCTTCCCTGATGTCAGTGCGACAGGGGTATAAAGGAACCAGCCGACGCCATTTTCTTCGGTTTTTCTTGCCCAGATGTCAGGTGCCCCCAGAAGGAAGGCAATAATAAAACTGTGTGATAATGCAGTGCTATATAATCAAAATACAGTAGTTGCAAGCAAATACATCATAAATGAATACCCCATCAGGTTGTAAGAGGATGTGTTAGCCTATATGCCTGTCCCAAGAGGGGAAGGAGGGAGGGAAACCTGGACTGCAGCTGTATTAGCACTCGAACATTTACATTTATGGTAGGCACAAAACTGTACTATGTTCATCGTGCATACAGCTGCAGTCATAACAGATGGGTAGAATCCCAAAGCTAAGAAAGGGGTGGTAGGCACTAGTTGGAACTAGGAGGAGCCAAAATGCCCTGCAAGACTGCAGTGGCAAAGCCTGCTCTAGATTTGGAGTATAATGGTAGGTTGTAGTGCTTGGAGAAGGTATGCACAGAACTCCAAGTGGCTGCTTCCAAAATATCCTTGGTAGGAACTCCTCTGAGGAAGGCTGCAGAGGTGGCTGTGGCCCTGGTGGAATGAGTTCTAATGCCTGTAGGAACCGTTTTGCCATGAAAGGAATTGCAAAAGCGTATGCAGTGGGCTATCCATTTTGAGATTGTCTGTTTGGAAATTGGTTTCCCTTGAGCTCCTACCGCATAGGCCACAAAGAGCAGTTCTGATTTTCTGAAAGGCTTTGTTCTGTCCAAATAATAACGCAGCTGCCTGTGGATGTCCAAGGAATGTAGTAATCTCTCCCCTTTGTTTTGAGGATTAGGATAAAAAGTAGGTAAATGTATGGCCTGATTTAAAGCTAACCTGGATACCACTTTAGGCATAAAGGACGGGTTGGTTCGTAAGGAAACTCTGTCCTGATGGAAGATGATAAAAGGCTGGAGAGCCGTGAGAGCCTGTAGTTCTGAAACTCTACGAGCTGAGGTGATAGCCAGAAGGAAAGCTGTTTTCCAGGACAAATATTGCAAATCTGATGAGGCAGCTGGCTCAAAAGGAGGCAAGGTCAATTTTTCCAGAATGAAATTAAGATCCCAAGCAGGTATTGGTTGTTTCCTTGGAGGCCTTAAATTCTTAGCCCCTCTGAGGAACTGTCTTAAGAGAGGTTGAGAGAATAAAGGTGGATCAGTGTTGTATTCTGCAGAAATGGCTGAGGCATGTATTTTGATGGAGGAGAAAAAGTCCACTGCTTAGCAGTTCAGCCAAACACTGTAGTATTTGAGGTAAATTCAGTTTTCCAGGATCCCGGCCCTTTTTCTCATTCCAGACACAAAAACGTTTCCATTTTGCGGAGTAAGCTTTTCTAGTTGATGGCCTTCTGGCCTCCAAAATGACATCCTGCACCTCCTTGGAGAGTAGGGCCTGTTGAGATGCTAAGGAATCTTCCATGCGGCTAGATTGAGTGTTTTTAGCTGGCTGTGAAGAGTTTTGAAACTGTGCTGAGTCAGAAGAGGAGGCATTAGAGGCAGGGTCCATGGTGGGGAATGTGTCAGGCTCCTCAGGAGTGGGTACCAGTGTTACCTTGGCCAGTCTGGAGCAATGAGAATCATCTTTGGTCTGTCTGCTTTGGTTTTTAATAGAACTTTGGGCAGCAGAGGAAGAGGAGGGAAGGCATAAAATGTCATTGATGTCCAACTGAAAGAAAGAGCGTCCACTCTCCAGGCCTTTGGATGGAAGATCCTTGAGCAGAATTTTGTCAATTGATGATTCTTGTGGGAGGCAAAGAGATCTATGTCTGGCCTTCCCCATTCTTGGATTATTTCTGTAAAAACTTTTGGATGCAATTTCCATTTGTGTGGATCTGTCATATTCCTGCTTAGGTTGTCTACCAGCGTGTTTTCCTTGCCTGGCAATTACTGGTCTTGTAGTTCCATTTGTAAGTCCATGGCCATGTTCCAAAGTGACATGGCCAGTCTGCATAGGGGGTAAGAATGTGTTCCTCCCTGTTTGTTTATGTACCACATGACTGTGGTGTTGTCCATTCTTATCAATAATTGACCTGGTTGTAGAAGGTCCTTGAAAGCTTTCATAGCATTTATTACTGCTAGCATTTCTTTTTGATTGATGTGAAGGTGCTTTTCTTTTTGGGACCATTTGCCCTGAATGCACCGATCTGTCATGTGCGCCCCCCAGGCGTAGTCCGAGGCGTCTGTTGTGATGACTTGATTTGCTTGAGGCTTGCTGAATGGAAGACCTGCGTTTGTTTGACATGCTTGAGCCCACCACAGAAATTCCTTTTGCAGACATGGAATTAGTGGTATTATTGTTTCCAAACTGTGGCTGTGTTGAGACCATATGTTTTTAGGTACCATTGTAGTTTCCTCATATGCAGCTTTGCACATGGGATTAGTAAGATGCAAGATGCCATGAATCACAGAGCCTGCAGGATTTTCCTTGCAGTTAGCCTGGTGCAATTTGCTAGTGTTCTGAAGTATTGTATTAGTTGCCCCTGCTTCTCTGCCATGAGGTAGGCCATCTGGGTGTTTGTGTCCAAATTGGCACCCAGGAAAATTATCTTCCGAGAGGGTATTAGCCTTGATTTCTTTTTGTTGACTGTGTATCCCAGAGATTTCAATAACATTATTACATATGCCAGATGTTTCAGAAGAATGTGCTTGCTGTCCGCTTGGATCAGGCAGTCGTCCAAATAGGGATATATTTGTATCCCTTGAAGTCTGCAGTAGGCAATTACTGATGCCAGGCATTTTGTGAAAACTCTGGGCGCAGTAGATAAGCCAAAGGGCAATGCAGAGAATTGATAATGGGTTGAACCTGCAAGAAATCTGAGGTACCTTCTGCAATTTTGTCTGATTGGGACATGCAGGTATGCCTCCTTGAGGTCCAATGTTACCAGCCAAGACTCCTTGCCCAGCATGGGAAGAAGTTGCTGTAGAGTGAGCATCTTGAATTTTGGTACGAGTAGAAATGTGTTTAGGATGGATAGATCCAAAATAGGTCTCCAATCTTTTCCCTTCCTTGGCACCAGAAATAGCCTGGAATAAAAACCTTGACCTTGTTCTTGCGTAGGTACCTCTTGAATAGCTTTCATGTTTATGAGATCTGTAATTTGCTTTTGTGCCTCTGCCCTTTGATTGTGTGGCAGGTTTGGCATGCCTTTTGGACGGGTGTGAAAATGGAATTTGTAGCCTCTGTTTATAATGTCCAGGATCCGTTTATAATGTCCAGGATCCATTTGTCCTTTGTGACAACATGCCAATTTTTTGAAAATAATGCCAGCTTTCCTCCTAAGGGGGCTGCCATTTGAAACCAGGTTGGCATGCAAAGGGGAAAGTCATTGGGTTTGCTTTCTGAAAGATTGCGAGTTGTCCTCACCACCTCTTTGTGTAGGAGCTTGCCATTGTCTGCCTCTATACGAGCCTTGGGATTGTCCTCTGCCCCTCGGGCGCCTGTATCGGCCTCTTTGGGGTCTGTCTGTGGCAGGAAAGGACCAGTTTTTGGAAGGCCAATTTCTACTAAAACCTGGGGGTTGAACCTGTAGAAATTCTTTCACAGTTTGCATTGATTTAGCCTTTTCCTCCATTTTCCTTAATACCTCCTCAGCATTAGCACCAAATAGTACATCCTTTTGAAGAGGGGCGTCTAGTAATTTAGCTTTGACATGATCAGGCAAGGCTTGTTCCTTGAGCCAGGCATGTCTACGTATGACTGATCCTGTAACAGCAGCTCTACATGAGGCCTCTAGAGCATCAAAACCACATTGTAAGGTATGCTTACCCACTTGTTCTGCACTATGCATCAAATCCTGCAACTCATTCAAGTCTGGTTGTTCAGGTTGTGACATTTTACTCCAATTGTGATAACAAAAACTGTTGGTATTTTAGCATATGAAACTGACAATTTAAGGCCCTCATGGATAAGGTAGCCGAGGTATATACCTTTTTTCCCCACCTTTCTAAGGATCTGGAATCTCTCTCGGAAGGCAATGGATTTTTGGCAATGGAGGCCTTAACTCCCTTGGGGCCCTGTGAGATGGTTTCTGGGTCAGCAGCATGGCTTTTGTAAAGAAATTGGTGTGAGTCAGGAACCCTGTAGTACCTGTCAGGCTTAACTGGAGCTGGAGGTAGAGAGTCCGGGTTAAGGCAGGCCTCCGAGTAAACATCATCTAGGATGTCCAAGACAGGAGGTATAGCCAGAGGCCTATGCTGAGGTAACAAGAGAAATTAGATAAATCACGAAGTACAAACTGGTAACCAAAAGAATCCCAGTAACCTTGAATCATTGGATGTTAAAATAAAGTCTTTATTTCACCACAGGACCACAAGACCAACACAGGAACGACAACGAAAACTTTACCATGGAACTAAGCGCTTTCACCCTCTCGTCCTAGGGCATCATCAGAGTACAAATTTTAGAAAAACATCATCCCTTAAATACAAATACTACTTAATTGATTAATTAATTAAATAAATAATGATGTAATCAATTAATTATACAATGTTCTAATTAAAATAAAACTCTGGTCTTTTAAAGTAACAGATCTAGTAAAAAATAAATAAAAGGTATGGTTTAGAATACACATAGACATGAACTAGAACTAGAGCGTAATAAATAAAACTATCAATATTGCACATAATATGTATGTCTAAATTGTACATATACAAATGAAGTGTGTTTCTAATTTAATAAAACCATACTAAATATATATGTGACAAAAGATATAGAATTTATAATCATGAAAATTTCAAATTAAATTGTGAATTATTCAGATATTATTATAATGTTATTTAGTAGAATTAAAATTATTATATTATTTAAGTACTATTAAACATATTTTTTATATATAAAACTACTGTGTTGTTAATTATTAATAAATAAATAATTATAGTATAAATATAAAAATTATAAAAATTGAGCATATGAGGAATTTCAAATATTGCGTTGAAAATTTTGTAATGATGATCAGTTGCAATAAATGTTAACAGTTGATTAATGAATGTGCTCAAAGTGTGTAATAAAATTTTTTATTTGTTATTTTTTGTTAAAAAATCTTTTATATATATTGATAAATGTTGATTTAATAAATATTTAATAAATATTATATAACTTAAATAATTTACCCTAAAACAGTTAGTCAAGACCGAATAAAAAATAAACAATTAACATGTAATATCATAAGAACTTGTTCAATATAATTAATGAAACATATACTTACACTACGAATGATGATCAATTTATATAAGAACTTGTAATAATTATAAAATAAATTAACAAATATATTAAATATATGTATATGATTATGTATGAACTATAAATGCATATGGTTAGTTTTAATAAATTTGATGAAATTTGAATATATTTAGTGTAAAAATTTTTTTTGGCTGAAAAATTGCTAAATGAACTGTGATTTAAGTTTTAGTATACTAGCAATAGAAATTTGATTGTTAATTCCTGGATCTTTACTTGCATTTAATCTAAGTTGCCAAAGGCATTCTTTAGCTTCTAATAGGCTTTTAATGTCACCACCTTGTTGTACTTTAGTGTAAACAATTCTATCGATGACAAAAAACAAGAATTTTTTAAAATTAGAGCAGCTAATGCTGTGAGTGTATAAAGCACTAGTCTGCTTGTGATTTTTAATATCACTCACATGCTCTATAATTCTTGTTTTTAATTTTCTGTTCGTTTTCCCTACATAGAAAGCTTGGCATGCTGTGCAAGTGGCTACGTATACTACCATAACTGTATTACAGTCACATACTCCTGGACATCTAATGGTCTTCTCATAGTTAGTAATAGAGAGGTACGGTCCATTGTTAATGAATCTACATATGCAGCATGCACCACATTTATTCATCTTAGATTTCATAAATGAGTCAAAATTCATACAATTTTCAAATAAACTTTTGAGACATTGTCCTTTACTAAATGTAACCTTGGGTTTATCTCCTAAAATATTTGCCAATTCTCTATTAGATTCTATGACAACATTCCATGAGTCATATACCGCTTTGACAATTTGATCTGATTTTTCATTAAAAGGAATGACCAAAGTGTCATGTCCTATACCCTTAGATTTAGAAACTTCTTTTGAATTTAATCCATATCTTAAAATAGGTTTATATAAAACCAATCTATTCATCAAAATGTCCTGACCAATATTGTTAACCAAATCTACTGGGTAGGCTCTACTAATAAACATGTTTTGTAATTTTTCTAGTTCCTTTCTAAACATGTCATCATTGCTCACTATCCCCGACAACCTCACCATCTGTCCTTTTACCAAATTTCTTTTCTGATGGACAGGGTGACAGCTGTCAAAGTGTAAAAATGAATTGGAGTATGTCTTCTTCCTATAAATATTGGATTCAAATATATTGTCTTTCAAGGTAATTGTAATGTCCAAAAAATTAATTGTATTGTTAGAAATATGACTCGTAAATTTTAAAAAATCAGTTGTTTGTCCTAAATATATAATAAATTCATTAAACTGTGCCTCAGTACCTCTCCAAAAAATCAAAATATCGTCCAAATAACGTAAATATAATAAAATCTTACTCCAATAACTACTAGTGAATATAAAATCGGATTCCCATGCTGCCAGAACTAGATTAGCATAAATAGGGGCACATTTTGCACCCATGGCCACTCCTTTTTGTTGTCTAAAATAACTACCGTTAAAATAAATAAAATTATTTTCCAAGACTAATTCTAACATCTCAGACATCAATCGATTCTCAGTTCTGTTGTTATGTTTATGTGTATTAAGGCATGTTTCAAACAACTCAATGCCTTCCTGATGTGGAATCACAGTGAAGAGATTGATTACATCCACAGTAGCCATCACAAAGTCGAAGTTAACATCAACATTATTAATAAATTGTCTTATAGAGTCAAGACAATGCCATGAATCTCTTACAATGTGTGGTAGTCTCGTTAACGTACCTTTACATTTAAAATCAATGTAAGCCGCTAAAGCTTCGGTCTTTGAACCTATTGTCGAGACTATCGGTCTAAATGGTGGGTTATCAGTGTGTTTGTGAATTTTGGGAATTCCGAAAATAGATGGTATTTTAGGGAATTCCACAAAAATGTATTGATAAACCATTGAATCAATCCTTCCGTCCATTAAGTATTCGTAGATTAACCAATCAATTTTACTGTAGGCTTTATTTACCTCATGCTTACTAACCTTTTCATAAGTTACCTCATCATCTAAAAGTGTGAGCATCCTATTTTCATAGTCAACATTTAGCATAATGACCACCCCCCCCCACCTTTATCAGGTTTCATGACTCTGAATTTGTCAGAACTTGTTAATTCATGTAAACAAAATTTTTCAGCTGACGTTAAATTATGCTTAAAAACATTCTTCTCATTTAACGTTCTTCTAATATGTATCTCACAAAGCTTTTCAAAAACTTGTATCAAATAGTTCTGGGGTGGAATAAAAGTACTATGACGTTTTAGTGTAAAATTGTTGGAATCCTGAGACAAAACGTTTGAGTCTTGAAAAAATATTTTTAAATTTAAAAGCCTTGTATATGTTTTTAAATTAATTAAAACTTTACCAATATCTAACTTAAAATTAGGGACAAAGGTAAACCCTTTGCTAAACAAGTCCAAATACTTATTGTCAAAATTCTTTTTGGTGTAGTTATATAGATTAAAACCCAAATGTGTGACAATTTGGCAGTCAAACGAATTCTGAGTTACTGCCTCATGTTGATATAAACTCGTAGTGTTAGAATTTTCAATATTAATCAATTGTTGTGCTTGGGTTATAGCTTCAGAAGGTGAATTATTAACTGTATCGACAATTTCATGATCAATATTGTGATTAATTACAGTTAATGTCACCATCTGGACATTCTCCAGATAACAAGAGAAATTCCCTGAGCCTTTTCTTGGAATCTGAATAATCCTGGCCTTCCCAGTGGAAGTGTTCCCTTAAGGTATGCAAAGTTTCCCCAAATGAGTAATCCTCAGGGGGGGATACAGAAGGGATGGACTCCTCCACATCAGAGTCTTCAAAAGGGGAGTAAGAATGTTCCTCATCATCAGAGTGCTCTGAAATAATGGAGCCCTGATCAGAGGAGGGGGAATCTTCCTCCACTCTGGGCCTTTTGTCCGGTGGGGGCTCTGGGCCTTTTGTCCGGTGGGGGCTGAGAGCCTCTGATTAGAGTAATTAAATCCTCAGCCATTTTAAGCATCTGTTTCTTAGGCATGGGGCCTGGAGATGGGCCCTGTGTAGCTGGTCTCTTAGGGTGCATGGTTGCTTTAGACTTTGTGAAAGCCTTGATGGAGAAAGAAGAGGAAGGTCTGAAGACACCTTGAGTGGAGGTGGACCTGTACACATTCTGAGTTTCAATGCCAAGAGTGGCTTCGGTATCTGTAGTCGGGGTGTGGGCCGAGGAGCCTGCGACCCCGGGCACAGGAGACACCGTCAAAGAAGTGTCGTCGGTAATCAGGGGCTGCGTAGGCGCCTCACTGAGAACCGGACCACGTGTAGTCGGCTTTGGCGTGGTGTCGGTAGAGGCCGCGGACCTCGAGTGACGGTCCTTGTCTTTGCATTTTTTAGACAAAACCGGAGTCGGAGTATCTGACGACATAGTATAGTTAAATGCTTTTCCAAAATAATGCAGGGCGAACTCCGCCCGACGCTTAATAGTGCATTTGTTGAATGTAGCAGAAAAGCGACAGACTGAGACGTCGTGGTCTGGGCCTAAACAAGGTATACAGAGGGAATGGAAATCCTTATGCGGTATTTGCTTCCCACAAGAAATACAATTATTAACTTTGTCTGACATCGGTCTGAGGCAAGAAAAGTTTCCCCAACGGGGTACTTAGCTTTTAAGAAGACTTCGGTTTCCAAATTTCGTAATTTCAGTAGCTGGCCGACCGGCACTTGCGAACTGCTTCTGCTTCGGGCACCGCGCGGCAAGAAAGACTAAAGAAAATGGCGTCGGCTGGTTCCTTTATACCCCTGTCGCACTGACATCAGGGAAGAAGTGAGGACAACCGACGCCAGACCTAGACTTTGGAAAACGGCCGACCGAGGACCCGCCTGACGGCAGCAGAACCCATCTGTTATGACTGCAGCTGTATGCACGATGAACATCATAAAATCAGCCTCAAGACCTGGTTCAAATGAAAAAGTAAGCTTCTCAAGAACAAAACTAAGATCCCAAGGAGAAGCCACCTGTTTCCTACAACACAAGAATGCAACATCACACCCATAGCCAGCCTTAGGCATAGGCCAACTAGGCAGCCACATAGGGCACCGCTCTAGCAGGGGTGCTTTCCCAGCAATCTGGATGGTGTAAGAAGACCACAATAGGGGCAGGGGGTGGTGTTGGGAGGGCACTGTGGAGACATTTTGCTTAAGGCACCAGTTGATCTAAGGCCGGTCCTGATCATGCCCACAATAATAGCTGAAAATACTCATCTTGAAGAATGAAATCCTTTGCTGGTTATTTCAAATAACATACATGATTTGCTGTAACAATGTTCCTTGAGACACACATCAGTGGCATCTCCAGTACTACAATTACTTGCCAAACAACTCTGGCTAAAGTGCAACTAGTTCCTTTTAATTTGGAACAAATCTGAATAATCAACAATGGTGCAATTTAATCATAATGTAACCCAGTGACATTATTCTTACCTTCGGTAATTTTGATAGAACCTTTGGTAATCCCTTATAAAACTGAGACTTTTGCAAATTATCCCTCTGAAATAAGGTGTCAAAGTATTGCAGTGTCATGGCTCCAACATCATCAAAGAAAGGTATCTATAAACACCATATGCAAAAAAAAAAAAAAAAAGAATGCATCAAATATTTAGCGAATCAAGAAAAATTAATAAACTGTATATCCATAATTACAATACAGTAATTGTTTATACCTAAATTACAAGTCATGTCTAATTTCTGGCTTCTGTTTTTTTTCCCCCTGAAATTCATTCTGGAAATTGTGAAAATAAGCATGAAAGTACAGTTGTGTAGGTATACTTAGTACAACAGTAGATATTCTAACAGATCACTGTTGTAGTAGCTTAAGCTATTGGGTCCTACCCCTTCCCATTGGCCAGCTTGCTTTCAAGCTTTCAGATACCTTCCACACAGTCAGTCTGGAGCAGGAAACGAGCTACATAAAAAGCCAAAGTGCAAGTCTCTTCAGAATTTTTTTTGTCTAAAATAAATGGATGTTACCATCCTGAAATAATAATCCTAGGAAACAAAACCAATAGTAATGCGTACAAAGGGTAGGTATATCCACACCCAGGGGAAAAAAAGGAGCAACATGTAAAATAAAGGGAGTGGAGGGACAGGCAGCTACTGCAACAGTGATCTATTAGAATATTTACTGATATAAGTTTACTGACACAACAGTACTATTCTACATGTGAATCACTGTTAGCAGTAGCCTTGGCTATTTGAGTAGATTACCACAGCTTAAAAGCTAAAGGAAGAGGCCAATAAACTAAGAATCCAGTAATCCTTGGAAATGATCAAAACAAAGCCTTTTTTGAACCTGGAAAAGGAATCCAGTTTGCAGTGCTTTGTAAAGCTATGAACAGAGGATCAAGCTGCTGCTACTAGAATACTTTGAGTTTACCCTTTTCCTGAAAACCATCGAACAAGCCAAAGCCCTTGTGACTCATTATGGCAAGCACAACAAAAGGCAATAGCCCGAGACAATCGTCTAGAAATACTCTGCTTTGACACTAGTTGTTCTTTCCTGTTACTTTCATAGAAGACGAACAGCATTCTTGAAGCACTGAGTTTTGTCTAGCTAATACCTGAGCTGCATGTGGACATCTGGAGTGCGAATAATCTTTTCTCCCTTGTTACTGGAATCAGGAAAGAAGACAAGAAAATTGATAGCCTCAATTAAAGTAAACTCTGAGCCCACTTTACTGATAAAAGAAGAATTAGGTCTCAAAGAAACCACAGCTTTGTGAAAAATGAGGTAAGGTTGACTGACTCACCACAACTGTTTACAACTCAGATACTCTCCTAGCAGAAGTTAGAGCAATGACTAAAAACACTTTTCCATGTTAAGAACTTGAATTCAGCCTACTGAGCTGATTCAAATGAAGAATGGATAAATGTTTCAAGTGCAAACCTAAGATTCCAAGGAAGAGCCACCATTTTCCTAAAAGGATGCATATGCAATGACCCTTTCAAAAACTGGCTCAACTTTTTTTGAGGGGGGATGGCATAATGTTTATGGAGTTTACCTCGCCGATGCAAGGCACAAGGTTCGAGTCTTACCTTTGAATTGGGAAAATTGGCTAGGTTTAAAATGACCACAAGGGCAGATAGCCTAGTACTAACCTATGAATCTAGGAAAATGGTTAGAAAAAGAAAAAAAAAATCTAAGGGCAGACAAGAAGAAAGGCTAACAAATTAACCTTTACCATGAAAACAAGAGAAGGGATGAGAGGCAAAAGGAAATGAAGGGAAAGCATTTTGAAATTTCGAATCTAAAAAAAAAAGATTTAGAAAGAAAAGATGAGCACAGCACCCTAGGATCCTTCCTTCCTTTGGTACTACAAAAAAATCATTGAATAAAAACATTTGTCCATCTGAAGAAGGGGGAAACATTTATTCTACTACTCCCTGAGCAAGTATCTTATGCAGGAAGGGTGGAAACAAGGAATCTATTTATAGAACAAAGAGAAATGACGTGGAACAGGAGGAGTGATTCCCACTGCCAAGTCTACCCACACTAAACTACATTTAATACCCATCTGTCTGTCACAATCTGATACCAAAAGGGAAGATGAAGCCTCAGGGATATGACTAGGTGCAACAGTGGGGAGAGGAGGGGGAGCTTGTACAGGCAACCAGTCATACAGACTGGGAGAAATGTCCTTGATTTTTGGAACTTTTCCTTTTCTGCATCCCCCTTGCTATCATTTTTTTTAAATCCTGTTTACTGATGCCTTGCTGCTTAAACTGCTTATTGAGAAATGAAGTTGAGGATGAGTGGAATTTAAATTTGCTTTAACGAAGGAGGGTTGAAATATATGAATCACTCCTTGAATAAACTTTCTCCTTTCATCACACTTCATGAGCACCTCGGCCACAGAAGGGACAAATATGACTTCTTTAATTACGGGAGAATTTAAAATTTCACTTTTAACATCTACAGGAAGGTTTTGAGAATGAAGCCAAGCAAGTCTTCTCATTAATGATTCAGAAGCAGCAGCTCTGAGGAAAGAATCAGCAACATCATAAGCACACTTTAGACCATGCTTAGTAACGTAAGAAGCAGGTGTTAGTCAAGTACTCAATGCATTTTTTTACAGGAGGAGGATTAAAAATTTACTTTTTTGCATGTTCTCAAAAAATAAAAACAAACACTTCAACATATGACGACTAAATATCTCTGAAGAGCACACTTTATTGTATTTCGTAAATGCTTGCGTCCTTAGAAAAAGACTTCATCATACAAAGCCTTCATAATTAAATAACATATAACACAAATTAATTTGTGAATGATTTCTACTGCATTAAACCCTTGAAAAATGCAGTCATCCTACCTAACCTGTAATATATACTCTTTGTAATCTAAAATATTTTCAGTACTTTTAATTTCATAATTAAACACTTTTCTGTTTTATTTCATTATTGCACCAGGTAGCGTGTTCTCCAAATGAGACAGAACTTTAGGTTTTAAGTTTTGGCTGGTTATTTGTACCAGCAGCCAGAGCTGAAGTTCAAGACACAGTAAACAATCTTCGTGAGTATGTCGGAAAACTCAGCTTAAAATGCATGTTTGAAAAAATTTCTTCCCAATATTGTTTCTTTTAAAAAAACTTATTTGTTTACTTCACCTTACAATTGTGTCCTGCGGGTTTCTTTTTCCCCTTTTTCAGGAAGTATGGCCTCTCAAGAACCGATGAACCCTCCTTTAAAGCCAATACTGGAAGCTTTTTAGAAAATAACTGAAAAGGATGTTAGGACTTTTTTAAACTACAGATCCAAAACAAAGTTATAACATTTGTCAGCTTCTGAAAATGAGGTTTCATCAAGATTAAAAAAATAAAGATTTATTAATTTTTACAGCCAACAAGGGTAATGCTTCAATTTTAAGTGATGCAGATAAGTATAACTATAATACGTTTAAAAATGTAAATATTAAGTATTATGCCCACGTGCAGTGGCATAAAATTTTAAAATGTTACAGGGTAATAGATGCTTTTATCCATAAATGGCTTTTGGACAGTCTTACTGACTCAGAATTAGTATATTACTTTTCTGTCAGAAATCCCAAAATAAGTAGGATTTTTGGTTTCTATAAAGTTCACAAAAGTGCTGATAATCCACCACTAAGACCAGTTGTAGCCAGGAATGGAAGCAATACAGAAGCTCTAGCGATATGGACAAATTTAATCAAAATACTGTGACTATTAGTCCATCTTATAGAAGAGTTTCATTTTATTTTATTGGAGCCATAAAAGACTTGCAAATTGAAGAAGCTAGTGTTTTGGTAACCATAAATGTTTCATATTTATATAAAGTTGCTCCAGATGAAGTGGGTTTGGAAATAGTGAGAAATTAACTTATACATTCTGATGTTTTTGATGATGACAAAATATGTGTACTAATGGAAATGTTAGATGTTATTCCATCATACAAATTTTTAAATTTAATTTATAGTTTTTTAAGCAACTCAATGGAGTGGCTATGGGAGCAGCTATGGCCCCAAGTTATGCCAAACTTTTCTTGACAGGATGGGAAAAACAGTATACAATAAGTTCTAGACATGCTAGTAGAATTTTTTTTTACAGATGTTTTACTGAAATTTTTTTTTTTATTTGGAAGGGAGCATTATGTCAGCTAGAGTCTTTTATGAATTATTTAAACAGTATTAACTTTTTAATGTTCACTTATGAGTTGAGTCTGTATGAGATTAATTTTTTAGATGCAAGTATTTAAAACTCTGATGGCATCTTAAAAACTAAGATCCTCCAAAAAGATATACAAAGCAATTACGGTTTAATAGCATGCATCCCAGATATGTAAAGGAAAATGTTTTAAAGGGCCAGACTGTCAGAATCAGTTGGCTGACTGAAGATGATCATGTTTTTGAGGAAGAGTACAATCTTTTGAAGAAGAAATTTGTTTGGATAGTGTTTACCACCCAAAAAATATGATCAATGAATCATTTTTAGAAGTTAAGGCCCTTAGGTCTATGAAACACAGGCCATGCAGGTTGCAAAAATGGGGGATTTAAAGGGTCCTATTGAAAGTGGTGCATCAAATAATAAATGTGCCATAATTGTAAGGACTTCAAAGAATGAAATTGAAATAAAAGAACTGGTTAGGGCTAATAGAGAAAAATTTAAGGGAGTCACAAACACATTAAGGTGAGTCAAGGAAGTTCTTGTTTTTGTTAGAAAATATGTAAGAGTTTTAAGGAAATATGTCATAATAAATTATATTATACATCAAAGAGGATGGTGGCTAATAGCAGAAAAAGGGAGTGTTTAAATATTGGCCAGGATTCACTAATCCTCCGTGTAAGACTAAATAAGTCTTGCACGGAAACTGCAGTCTAAGAGGAAGACGTCAGCACACCATGCATATTCATGAGGGGGCGCTGACTCAACTCTAAGGCTAACACAGAGCATGCACGAGTGCAGGGGGCGTGTCGGACTGCCGAGCAGTCCAAAAATCCACGCCCCTGCAAGTCCTTCAGTCGGCAAATGTCAACTGACATGAGCGAGTCTGCTCAAATGTGTACATACCCAACACTACACTCCACCACATTCTAATCCCCTGTACAATTATAAAATGTAAAACTTTCCTTTTTTTTTTTTTTTTTTTATTATTCCCGATATAGCTGCCCGTGTTTGCGCGGGTTTGCACATTGCTTAGCTACAGTTAGCAGTTTACAGATCGAAGAGGATAATAAGAAACTTGCATGCAAATTAAGCCAAATAGCAATAGTGTAGTGGTAGAGCCTTTGCACAAAGAGGAGGCATTCCTGGTTCGAGTCCCACCACTCTCCTTTCTATTTTCGGTAGGAAATCTGTATAGAAAAATAATCCCTGACATTTATCTTTTAAATATTAGTAGAAAGCATTGAAATGGCCTATGTAGTAGTGATCGATATTTTATAAATATATAAGAAGGTGAAATAGTTATGCATACTGATGAATGCATAAGTAACGTATCTTAAGCAATGTGAAGCACTGCTAAGCAAAATTTACCAGTATTAAGCACATTTAAGTATAATTGCTCATAGCTTAGCACTGCTTTAACTGGCACAATGGCTTTGCACGGAGCTGTGCATCTCACCAACTAGCGCAAACAAAACATGTTTGCGCATAGCTGCGCACCGCACTAACTAGCGCAACGTAGAGCAAAGTTGAGCAAAGTCGGCTAAACACAGCCATACCTCCTAGCCGGTCTGGCCAGTAGTAAAATAAAAAGCAATGACAGGCCTCGAACCCAGGATATTGTGCACCATAATCACAGTACTGAACCACTAAGCCATGACAGCTTTTGATATGCATGCACTTTCAACACACACATACATATTAATGAAAGTTTACCCAGTGCTAAGCAGATGTGCTTTTAGCTGAGATTTTCAAAACCGGCCAATCACAAATAAGTGCGGGAAATGAGGCATATTTAAGCCCCATAGGCGGGAAAACTTGCCATAACTGGTTGTAGCTCCCATCTGCAGGCAGCATGACTGGTGTTGGAGAGCTGTGTCACTTTCGAGTGCAACGGTGGGGCATTGAGGAGTCAAAAGTGATGGTTTGGCTCCTCGTCCATAATCATGATGACAGACTCCTGCAGGGCCAGTTCCAGGGCACTGAACACAAAGCGGAAGCCTGGAACCGTCTAGCACATGATCTCTCCAGTGCCACAGGCGTCCCTCAGACTGGTGAGCAGGTCAGACACCACTACTCAGACCTGTAGAGACAGAAGCAGGACCGACTGAACCAGTGGATACAGGATGCTCGTGGGATGGAAAATGCCCCACTACTGAGTAGGTAGCCATGGAATGAAGTATGTAAGAATTGCTATTGTAGTCTATATTATGGATAGGTATATGTCTCAATATCACTTCATTTACTTCACAGCTGCAGGTGTCTGTGCTGCGAATCAGCAAGCCAATGCAGATAGGCTGCACCACCAGGCAGGTTAGTAATTATTCTGCATGTATTGTTATATAAACTAAGTGAGAGAGCATGAAAAAGAGTGCTGTAACCCATTAATAAAGGTATAATACGTCTTGAATAAGTCTTCTGCATGCACTGTAATATCAAATAAATGAGAAAGCTTCTAGAAAAGTGTGTAATGTAATTAATAAAGGTATAATGCCTGGAGTGTGTCTGTGTCACTTTCTTCGATATGTTGTTGTACTCTTGCATTATAGAAATATTACTGTTGTATTAAGCGCTGTCAACCCACACTTGGGTAGGCCCATATAAAGTGGAAGAAGGGAGTGCCAGTAGCTGTTAAGCATATATACAGTCCTCAACAGTTGGTTAATGGCTGGCATGTATAGGTTAATCTGGCACATGAGTAGCTTGTTATTGTGTTCCACAGAAATGTCAGTGTGCTGCTAGAAATGTAGGGGGCTGTTAAAATATAATTGATAATGTCACGTGAACACATCCAGATATGTAGATATATAAATATAAATAAAATATATAAATACGTAGCAGTAACATCTGCATCCTGGACAGTCTGTATGTCAGATATAGGTCAGGTATATAAAGAACTAGCAAAACCCATTTCACAATTTAACGGACATTGCCAAGTGTAATAATACATGTAGGGGATATATACCTGCAGTCAATAGGAATGTAGTGTAAATTATAAGTACATATAAGTTGTTAATGGAGGTATCTTTTTACACCCTACTGTATGTGCATAAACAATGCAATTCCACATGTCAATGGGTATGTATAATCTCAAAACATTTGCTGGGACATATGTCCTATTGGTTCATAAATATCTGCATTTACTTTGATGCATGTGCCCTGTTCAAACACCACAATCTTGGTGGCCTGTTGCCACCAATCGATCCTGCATGCTGTTGGAATGTCCACTGTTCTATATATGCATGTGTTTATGCTTGCTGTTCAACTGTTGGAACTTTGGTGTGTTGGGTTAATGGGAATACTACTGCATGCTGTTACAACTAATTTGGAATGCTGTTGGCTGTTAACCCATATTGTCATTAAATCCTCCTAAACCTAAAACATATGGGAAGGCCGGATCCCAGCAGATCCACCTGTCTCACCTCAGCTGGCGATGGCACCTGGCACCATCAGGTCCGGTGCTCAACACGGGACCTCCTCCTCCGTTGGCCCTGTGCCACCTTCAGGTGGAAGCGCTGCAGGGGATGGAGCTTGTCCCCCTCCACGTGCAAGTGTGGCTGGAAGAGGGCCACCTATCACCCTCCGAACGGTCCGGGCTGTGGTGCGTAGGGAGATCGAGCGTTCAGTCGCTGATCCTCTACACCAGCTTGAGGCACGTGTGGTGCGACTCACGGGTGAGCCTGCCCCTCCTACGCAGCCCCCAGCACAGTCACCCTCTGGGCTGTGAAGATGCAGTGGTGACTACGCATGGGTGGGGATCTCAGTTCCACTGTTGCCATCTGTGGGGCTCATGGGCTTGTGATTTCCAAACATCCTTCCCTGTCAATGGTGTTCACCCACCACGTGTGTCATATTCTACCCCTGTATGCATCTTGTTTGTCTTGTCTGTTTACCTCCCCAACCTACCTCCCCATATATACCCACTTCCCCTACCACACATTCCACTCTCACCTGAAAAAAAAAAGGGGGGGGTGCAATTTGCTCCCCAAAAAAATTTACGCCCCATACATAGCTGCCCATTTTGCACACATGTCCGCTGGACACAAACTGATATTTAATTGGCAGTACAACATACTTTGTTGTCCTCACCCCTCTCTCAGGGGTGGAAGGTTTCACATTTCCCTCCAAATTTCTAGCATAAGCACAGCTGTTGCTGTTAAAAAAATGGGCAGCTATGGACCTTCCCCACACCCGTCCTGCACATTCTGAGCTGTTCTCCCCACTGTCTTTCCCTCTTTATGCCCCTTTTTCACCACTTTCCTATCTCCCCATTTTCTTTTCTTTCAAAGAAATGAGCACAGGGGTTAGCGGGACTAAGTACTTTTAAGCAGTAGTTAGCGGGTTTGCGTGAGTGTGCGCTTAGCTAAGTATTGCAAAGCTTTGTGCAAACCTGCGCAAACCCACTTACAACTGCTTAAAAGTGCCTTAGTCACCCTGCATGCGAGGGCCCTTGTTCTGCTCAGCAGCAAAATAAAACACTTCTGTCAGTCTCGAACCCCGGACGTTGGGCACACTAGACTGCATGAAGTACCACTAAGCCACAGTAGATATACAGCAGGTTGTTGCTGAAATAGATATATCATGCATCAGAATGAGTGAAAGTAAAGGAAAGATAGGAATGCCCTAACACAAAACCTGTTCTGTGGAACTTTACCAGCAGTTGTTTTGGAATTGCATTACATGACTGTGATAACAGAACCAGCCATTCTAGCAGTAAATAATGTTACAGCAGTACTTTACAACCCCCACACAGTATCATAGTAGGACAATCCTCACCCAAATGTACAAAATACCTGTGTGTTCAGGGTCCACCAATGATGAAGGTAGGCATATTCAGCACTGGATTTGTCCAGTTTTCTTGAGTATCCTGTGCTAATGTCAACAATAAAAAAGCAGAAACTGTGTAGAAGTGAGTACATTAATATTCACAGTACAGCAGTTCACAAACAGTTCATGTGCCAAATGAATACATCTCAATAACTACTTATGTATGGCAGCTAATTGTATAAGTAGAAAATAAACTACATACTCCCACGTATCTTGTGTTAGCATTTGTAAGGGTGAGTACAATTCTACACTGACAACTGTGTACTGGAAGTGGCAACATTCAGGTCTGAGTACAACATTCAAATCACTGGCTACACCCCTAGCTTCAGATATAAGAAGTATACCAACCTTCTGACTTACACAACTGTGTGCACACCAAACAAGCATGGGCCCCACTTTGGAAAGATGAAAGGGCTATGCCTACCTGACTTAGCAATTTATAACATTGGGTTGGTATGACAGTGAGTAGTGCAATCACCACAGAGCAGGCTGCATGCAATTACCAAATGGTGGCCACCAATTGGTGCAGAGGCCATCACATGCACATGTGCAGATACCTATAAAAGCAGGCTGTTCTTGCTGTCCACACATGCAATCATTCCATTGCTGTTACGGAGAGAGACAGACAGACACCGACATCTACATCAACATCAACAGCAACAAAAAAATAAATAAACAAACAAAAAAAAAAGACACACGGAACTGAAAATTACAAACACATACAAAGGAAAGGTATGCAACAGATATGTATTTACTGGCATGTAGTAGATGTTTTTGAAGAGTACACTACATACTTTGAATCATCCATATGTGGCAGCAGTACGTATCTATGCACAGATGCCCAGCATAACTACTACCATGGACAAATCAGTGTGTAGCTGTGTGCAGTGGGATATAACTGTGACATACGTAGCTTAGCATTAAATGTCAAACATCTGCTCCATGTTATCTGTGTTCTGTACAGTAGTGTGTACAATGGCTGTTTGGGGGAGTAGCGCATACAGCTATATAAACATAGATGTGACAGAGTAACAAATGCATGATAGTCATATTAACGTGTAGCTTAGCAGTGGCAACTGCTGTACCAGGCTAGTATGCTAATCTAGCATTTGTAGCTATATATACACCCTCCAATATTACTGTGTGCTCACATGTGACACCTGTTCATGTTGCAGCAAGGCCCAACAGGTCAGCTGGGAGGTCCACGGACTTACAACAGTGTGGACCTTGTGTGTATGGCACACACATACAGAGAGATCTTTCTGTGTCAGATATATTAGCATCTGTACATGTGCATAGAGCAAGGGACATATTGCAACTGATTGTGAAGGGTGGACATATATATGTTGTTGAAGGTTGTTGTGTGCATATTTCTATGTAGGTTGTAGTGTGTGGCAAACAAGACAGCATACAGTGCTGGTATATGACATGTGGTGGTTAAACGCTGTGGGTATGATTTGTCAGGTTTGCAGTGTTGCAGCCAGTGAGGCCTGCTAAAGCTACATGGGCTGAGAACACCTTCAATGTATTCCGCACAAGACTGTGCAATATTATTACATAACTGTATACCTCACAACCTTTGCATAAATTGATATTCCCACCATGAAAGGTGGACTGTATATGTGCCCATATGTATATCTATATGTACACCAATGGATGTTTGTGTGTATGTGTGTGTATATATATATATATATATATATATATATATATATATATATATATAGAGAGAGAGAGAGAGACAGGGTCATAGTTACTGCGACAGATGCCTGGTGACAAAGCCATGGACTCAAGTTCAATGTTGAAACTGCATTGGCATCTCTTCTGGCAAAAACTCTGTACCCATGAACTATCACATAGGTGGTAGTCTACTTAACACCGAAAGTGTAATAAGAGACCATGGGACACAGGTGGACAGTAGTCTCCCCTGTGATAATCACAGTGCCACACTAGTCATGTAATCTGTCTATGTGGCACACCTCATCACATAAGGTGTCATCCAGGGAAATATAGGTCAGTGTTCCCCTCTACTCATCACTCATAAAACCCATTACAGAGTACAATGCCCCATTTGGTATGTACCTCACAAGACATCTACAGCAACTGGAAAGGCCACAGACATACCACACAAAAAGAGTAATACCGGCCTCAAACAGATGCCCTATGCAGACCGTCTCACAAAGCCACAGCTAGACTGTGTCGCATACCGCCTACCCAGAGGTGACCTCTGCCTAACATACAAAACTATGTCAAACCCAGAGCTGTTGGACATGCTCCACGTAAACAGATCACAATCCCTACGAGCTACACGCTCTAGGGACCTAAACCTTGTCACCTCAATAAACAGAACATGCTGGAGGGATAGATTCCTATCTCAGACACACCCCATACTCTGGAACAAACCACCTATCAATAGCAAACAAAGCTCCTCATTAGCAGCTGTCATGAATAACCCTGATGATTGGATGGGAGATAGAAATACACACCAGGATTCACCTCTGTGGCTCTGCTTGACAGGGGCACGTGAAATTAAATTACATGTGTGTCAAAGGCCAGGGTAGCGTACGGCTAGGCTTCTATAGGCCCTAGGGCCAATAGCCTATTACCTACCTATGAACCGATACACACTCACATGTACTTGTTGCAATAATTGTTATGTGAGGTTGACTGAGTGTGATGGTGAATGTGTTGGTGAATGTGTCAAAGTTCTGTATATATGTGATAGCTTAGTGGGAAACTATTTCTGTCATGGTATTTTGTGTCCGAGCTATGATCCCAGCAAAAGATGTGCATGCTATTGCTAGGCAGAAAAAGCAGTATGGCATACGGTCTGACGTAGTCTCTTGGTGTCGACTGGGGTGTGCCACTGTAGGCTAAAGCAGTACATGTATGCTTATTGATTGGTACTGCTGGTGAATCCAAATCCCGTATGAACTGTAGTACTACCTGAAGCTGTAGGTCTAAACAGCACAGTATGGTGTATGTCCACATTGCTTGGAACCACTGTTTTGTGTGCTCTCTGTAGTCCTCGCAGATTACATACCTCAGGCATAAGGTTTTGTAAGTACTGACACAAAGTACTGTATGGTACACAGGTAAAGCTCATCTGGGTTGCCATACCTATGTATCTTGTATGTATGTCCGATGTGTGTGTGGGTATGCCTGTAACATGCCCTCGGTCATATGTGTGTTACAGGATATAAGTGCGTATCTAGCAACATGTATAGTCTAGTACAGCAGTATGCCACCTATATTAACGAATGTGCACATATGTTAGGCAGGGGTTTGCCATCAACAACTAGTGTGGTATACTGGTAATACTGTAATTGGACTTTACAATCATTGCAATGGATGACATATTTCTTTATGCATTAGCTTGATATATACCTCTTGTGTCTAAGTGGTGCATTGTGTCGCATACAGTGTGCCATGTACTGTTGTATAGTCTTACATACTGGTTTCTCTTTGTTGCTGTGCAGAACATGGTTTGATATATAGAGCATGTCAGGCACTGTGTCAGGCAGTTGTGGGTTGAGCACTGATATGTGGTATTGAAAGTGTGTATCCTCTGACAGCCAATAGGTTGCTATATATGTCAGTTCAGTGATATCTGTACTTTTGAATGTTAAGTGTACCACATGACTTGCTCACACATACTGTTTCATTGTCTTCTAGGGTCATGGCTTACCATCGCATCCCTACCTATAGCCTAGCAGAGGATGAACAGATAACAACCAGCCTGGTTCAGCACTACACCCTGCTGTTCTCAAGAACCAGCCAGGACCAGCATGAGCGGACTGCACTGTGGCAAGATGTTGTCCGTAGGGTAAATGACATAGGCATGCATAACCGGACCTATGAGCAGGTACGCCATCACTGCAGTGATTTACTTAGACATGTCCGGCAGTGTGCGTCTGATGTCCCTAGACAACAGCTTGCCACAGGTGGTGGGGTAGCCATCCATCCCCCCTCACCAGAGTGGAGGAGCTGCTCCTGAGCCTGGTGGCTCCTGGCCAACAACAGCAGCAACCAAGCATCATCATGGAGGCCGGAGCCACACAGTGAGTTGACACGAAGCGTGCAGGTAACATGGCATATCTGTAGACTACTGTTACCTCTATTGGTAGATCATGCATATGTGAGATGTGTACTGTGTAGTTAGAAGATGTGGAGCCTGGTGTTGTGCAATACTGATAATCTGGAACATAATCTGTAGGCCTGTGACTGTCAACCATTGTACTACTGTAAGACTGCAAACCCACAGTAGCAATGCCACAGTTGTTGCCACTGACAAACTGTCTCATATCCTTGTAGGTCCCTCTGGTGTGACAGCAAGGCAGCAGACCCATGCTGGTGAGTGTGTTCTATATTTAATATTGCAAATTAAATGTGCATGTCATAGGTGAGGTGTAGGCTATGTACACGTAACACACCTACACATAATGCATGCTGTGCATGTTTGCTGTGAGACTAGGCACATCTCAGTAACGTGAGTAGCTGCCTCAAACACATGCAATACACAGAGCATCCCACACAATTGTGGCAACACTCTAGTGGACATTGGATAGGCAGAGTCGATACACATGCATACAACATACACAACGTTGTCATACGCAGTACACGTTAATATGCTACACATGGCGTATTTAGACACCCGCTGTAAGGTCACACTCCAGTATCCCAAATGTCATCCACACAGCACACATAATATACCTGAGGGGTAGAGGCCTATCATGGGGCTCTGCGACACACTTCAACACATAACACATTCATGTTAGGCAATGCTCCCTATTGGGCACCTTACAAACCCATGTAACAACTGGCTGTGAAATGGTGAATGTAGCCATGGTACTGCAGTTCAGGTACAGCATGCTAGGTGCTGGTCTGGCACACATTAGTAGCCTTGAGTGACCACATGATGCTACATGATGATGGCTCATGGTACTACACCCCATCCAGTTACAGTAACCACAGTACTACACATAGCATTCACTGCTATGCACCTCAATGTTGTGTGTGTGCAAACATATGCACCTATACACAATATACATGGCAATCACCATTTGTACAAAGTGACACATATATGTCTTGTAATGCTATTGAGTGTATAGGTCACATGACACACATTGGGTATGTGTGATGTTTAAGGTTGCAGTTGTGTTGTAGCATGCCATGTCATGGCTGGCATTGGCATGCCCACAATATGTCCTACACTCACCATAACCACTGTACAATGGCTATGTTGAGCAATGGTATTCCATCAGTTATACATGCACCACTCATCCTGTGTGTATACATAGCATGCATGTGCTAAACCTGTGTGTACAATTATCTGCTAAAGACACAGACGCTCTAATCAGAAATGGATATCTATGTGACACACAGATACACATCCAGCCATGGTATGTATACTGGTGAGTGATGGTGCACAGGACATTGCAGAGTTTTTAATACTTGCACAGCAATGTTGTGTCCGTGTACACATTGCATTCCAGGGTGAGGCCAATCACTGAACAACAACAATACACATGCATCAAAGCCATGTATACTGTTATTAGCAAGGGCTGTCTACACTCGCACTGCATGCTGTTGAGCAACACACGTCCTGCATGCTGACACGTGTGATATGACTGTTTGGCTTGTGATACTGTACCCCACCATCAAACGCTATCGAGTATGCTCTGGATTGCTGGTGGTGTGTGTGTGTGTGTGTGTGTGTGTGTGTGTGTGTGTGTGTGTGTGTGTGTGTGTGTCTGCTTTAGTGAGGAGTGTATTTGTGTGCATGTGTGCATGTGTTCCGACATCATGTACAGGTCGTAAAGTGTGTTTCCTGTCTTCCTCTCACAGGTGCTGAGGTTGGGCTGGTTCACTGCAGCAGGGAACCTGATGTCACTGAGCCAAATAGTGATAATGAGGGTAGGTGTGTTGAGGCACAGGCATGTTTGCCAGGGTCTGTTGTTGGGCCACCCATCAACAGTTCACAAGTGTCCACCCCATCCATGCACACAGTCATACTGCCAATACATCCATCACCAATGCCCTTAGCTGAGGGACAGTGTACAGTCAGCATTGGCCAGGACAGTGTGGTATCTATGGCACATGCATCCTGACACAGCAGCCATACCCAGATGTCTGGAACGGTACAACATAGGCAGATGTCCAGGGGTTCACAGAGCACTGCTGCTCATCATGCCCCTGGCAGATGTGCCACAGGTCTTACAACCTCACACACGTTCCAGGCTGTCATGGAGGCACAGGCACATATGGAACGGTACACCAGACAGAGACTAAGGGCGCAGAGGGCACATACCGCTGTAATTGACAGTATCCGTGACCTAGCAGGTGCCATCCGTAATTACACTGAGGTCACTTGATAGACATTGGGGTGAGACATTAGATGTCCTCCACACAATGTCATGTCCATGTGTCAGGACAGTGCGGGACAGTTGAGACGTCGACGTGGACATATGCCAGCAACATCAACAGCTGGCAGTCGCCGCGGACTTCCCTCAAGTCACAGCCGCTCCCGTAGTGCCAGTACCAGCCCCAGCAATGTTGGGGGTGGGCTGTCCATAGACCACCCTAGAAGACCACGTGCATGTGGCTCTGAACAGTCCCAGCAGGGACCTGGGTCCAGTGTACATCTGTCAACCTCTGAGGATAGTAACCAGTCTGGCTTAGTACCTGATACTGTCAGCAGCACACATGCCAGGCATAGGTACCATATCCGTGGCCAGAGACGGTGATCTGTAAAGCCTGGCACGTACAGTCTGTGGCTTTCCCACAAATCCCTGTATATAGCAGCCACAAGGTGGAACTGTGTGCATGCAGACACATACACACAGAAACCAGACACCAAGGGCTAACACATACCTGCACACATTACATCAACATTGCCCATAGCAGTACTCTTGGCCCTCACACATACACACACACACACATGTTGATTGTATGGCTCAATGTAGGCCTCTGGCAAACCAACAACACACCCTGTGCATATGATGAAACCTGTGCCACCTCCTCTCATCTGTAACATTGATGCAGGAACAGGCTACCATGGTACTGATGCACAGGGGGACTTTATAGCAGTATAGCAATGTTAGCATGCTGTCAGCAGTAAAGTGTAATATCCTTGAAAGTGTAGCTGAGCAGGCATGATGCATTAAAGCTAGGATTGTCAATGTAGTATTGTTTACACCAGTGTTAGTTCCAATAGTGTATTGTCCGCCCATGTGCCACTTGGCTGATGTGTGTAGTATTGGCAGCATGTGTTAACGAGTGGACAGTATGTGTGGGATGTGTGTAGCACAGATTTGCAGGTGTACATTTGTGAGCATGGTGGAGGTGCACTGTCTGCATGTACATGCACAGTGGACACATGGACAGGGTGACATGCCCTGTATTACACAGTAACACTCCATAGTTTCTATTGGTGGCCAGTATGCATTGTACTACACACATTATGGAACTTGAGTACACGTGTGTATGACATGGTTTGACACTGTGCTGTGGGTGATAATGTTACTATCTGTCATTGTTTTGCATTCTGGTAGTATACATAACCTCAACAGCCTGACCATAAACAATCGTTAGATGATGTCTTGACAATTGACACACAGATGTAGGACACACAGTAACATCTGGATCCTTCAGGTACTATTCTATGCCAGTAACCAGTGGTATTCACATGCACCCATTCCTGAGACCACTCCTGTTTGGCACATAGCTCTCTTAGGTGCAAGCAATCACAGTAGGGATATGTCCGTCCACGTCTGGAAATGCATACTGTGGCCTATAATGCATTCTCCAGATGAGACACACATCCTCCACAAGGGTACCATACAGACAGATATCTGTTGTCAAACCCATGCTGTAAAGCTATAAGCCAACTATAGTCATCCACCTTTACAAAACATAGTATCCCCACAGTACCACATAGGTGGTAACCACCAACATGTTGAACAGGTAACGATGTGTACATGAAGCCAAGTGTTATGTCATCTCTCCTTTGGTAATCACATTTCCAAAGGTATTTTGAAATCCCTCGGTGGATCACATAAGCAATAAGGTGTCTGCATGCATATCCACAAAGGCTGTTGTACACCTATAATGAATAGCCATCACTGACGGACTTTGCTGCGTTTGAACAGGTCTGAAATATACCTCAGCCATAAACCCTCACTCGCACTATTCAATAGAAACCATAATGAGTGTGTGTGACACGGATGACCTAGGCCAGGGATCACTGCAGTGGCTGGGGCTTGTTACAAGCATACAGATGTGATCTAAGGTCTGGAAAGCGGCAGCACACTCTGGCAAAGATGACAGATGTGTTCATGGTGAAAGCAGGGTTCCCACCTATGAAATAATTGAGGTCACATGTATGTATATGTATTTGCCACACAGCTACTTGACATGTGCAATGCACACACTGTTGTCATACTGATATGTCATACAGTAGTAAAAGCAAAACCCACAACACATTGACCAACAGTGTCACACACATAGAGCACATACACACTCACCAAGTGCATGATTCAAACCCCTACCTAACTACTGTATGATAATAGAGCAGTACACATTAACACAACGTGCTATACACATTACTGGAAGTTTTCCTTTCCACAGGTATATTTGTGGGATGGTGACATCATCAGACTTGACAAAGATAAGTACACCACTTTTAAGGTGTTTTACTACTCTTCAAAATGGTTGCTCCTCTCCAAGGAGATCACACAAACACACACACACACACACACACAGTTGTCAAGTGCAGGATTCAAACCCCTACCCAACTACTTTATGATACTAGAGTACACATTTACACAACGGGCTATACACATTACTGTGAGTTCTCCTTTCCACAGGTATATTTGTAGGATGGTGACATCATCAGACTAGACAAAGTGGGTTACATTAGGTGACATTAGGTGGGCTACATAGAAGGAATTTCTACAAACTGTGGCCATGTGATCATCAAAGGAGAGTTTACTATCTCATTGGGTCCCCAGGGCTATAACTACTTTCTCTGTACATACTGGATTACCACCTATGTGGTAATTTGTGTGCACTTGTTTTATCCAAAGGGGATGACTATGCATTTTTTGGCATTCTGCTTGAGGGCATTGTTTGGACACCAGGTATCCGTCTCTGTAAGACCCTTCTGAAGGATGTCTGTGTCAGCCGTAGAGTCGATTATGGACCACAGTTAGCAGTCATCTGCAAACCTGTTCAGCCATACTCCTCCCATGCTTGCCTGTACCTCTGAGCAGTATTTACTGAACAGGTGGTGTCCCAGGACCAAGACCTGTGGGATGCCATTTGTGACTGGTTTATAGTCGGACATGGCACCCGCAACTCTGAACATGTGTGTTTGATCTGTGAGCCAGCTGCCCACCCATCCTGTGACATAGCTGTTAATGTTCAAGCTGGTAAGCTTGTCCATGATGACAGAGTGGGGAATGGTGTCGAAAGTCCTTAGTGAGGTCCAGGTGGGCTGTGTGAACTACTTTCAACTCCATCTATGTCCTTGGTAACTGTTTCAAATGAGTCAACTAAGTTTAGGAGGCAGGATCTGCCTTTAACAAAGCCAAGTTGGGTAGAGTCCAGTGTCTAAAGGTCCCCAATGTCTCTGTTTATGGGTTCCATGATAATTTGCTAGATAGCTTTGCAGACCAGGCTGAGTAGACCTATAGGGCAATGGTTTCCAGGTTCTGTTGTGGCACCCCCTTTGTGGAGCTGGATGACTGTTGGTGCATGCCATTATTTGGGTACATAGTCTGTGGCAAGGTTGAGTCTGGACAGTGAATGTAGGTGAGGGTTTAGTTCCTTTTGGGGCTGGTGTAAGACGCAGCCTGGAACACCATCATGTCCCATTGATGCTGTGTTCTTAGCTTTGGAGAGGGCTGTCTTTACCTGCATGTCCATGAAGTCTGGGGCTCTGCTTTCTTCTGGGATGGACACAGGCCCTTTTGGGGGTGATGGCGGTGGAGTTTGCACTGAACCTGTCCCCCAGGATGTGGGCAATGTAAGTTGGTTCAGTGTATTTCTTGCCATTTGTCAGTAGCTGACAGCATATTTGGAAGTTGCCACCTAAATGTTTGGTATAGCTAACAAAGGATTTGTGGCTGTTATTCTTACATTCCTTAGCAATTTGTCTTTAGAAACTGGCTTTGGATTATTTTATGAGTGATCATTGTGTCCTTTTGTGAATTTTGCTCTATCGTGTGCTCGTTTCCTCCTTCTGTTGTATAGCTTTTTTATGGGCGATTACCACCAGACTGGTTTCTTATTTTTGGAGGCATGCATCTTGGTTTTATTTGGCACGTCTCGATCCCTGCATCCCTGTAGATGCTCATAGAATGCACTTGTAAATGATTCGGCAGATTGTATAGCATTATCTTATAGCAAGGGGGCTTTGGAACTTTCCACTTTGGTCTTGGGAAGTGTGCAGTTTGCTTTTGAAAATGTCTTCACAGTGGTTTCCTTGACTGGATGGGAGGGTGTGGATGTCCAGTGTGATTACTTTATGATCTGATATTACCAGCAAGGGGTTTATCTCTGTCGTGGAACACTGGTACCCCATGTTGGTGATGATCAGGTCCAGTATGTTGTCACCTCTAGTGGGCGTGGTGACCAGCTGTTCCAGGGCTTTTGAGTTTTTAAACTCTAGGAAGTATTGGACAAAGGACGTTGTACACAAGTAATTCTCCCACTCAGTGTTTGGGTAGTTGTAATCTCCTCATATAATGGTGTCTGATAGGACCTTTATATTTTCCACTGTTCTCAGGAATACCGAGTGAGGTTCCTGAGACAAGGTAGGTGATCTGTAACAGGCTACAATCTGATAAGCAGCTTTGCCCAACGTTAGTTGCACTTGCATGGTCTCCAAGGCCTCATGCTGTGCCACTACCCTGAAGGTGTGGGTAACCATATGGTAAAATGGATACACCCCCTTCCTTTTGTATTTCACTCATGGTTTTGGGGCCGAAGATCAGTGGAATTGTGAGTGTTTTACGTGGAGCATGTCCAACAGCTCTGTGTTTGACATAACTTTGTATGTTAGGCAGAGATCACCTCTGAGTAGGCGATATGCGAGAGAGTACAGATGGAGCATTTTGAGATGGTCTGTGTATGATATGTATTTCAGGCCGCTAATGCTCTTTGCGAGGTATTGCTGCAGGCTTTCCAGTTGTTGTACATGTCTTGTCAGGTACATAGCAAAAGGGGCGTTGTACTCCATTATGGATCTAGCGAGTGATGAGTAGAGGGGAACAATGTCCTCTTCTATTCTGCATGAGACACCTTTTGTGATGAGGTGTGCCACATAGAAGGATTTCCTGACTATTGTGAGGATGTGATTATCACAGGTGTGTCTACTGTCCACCTGTGACCCAAGGTCTCTTATCACACTTTCAGTGTTAAGGATACTACCGCCTATGTTATAGTTCATGGCTACAGAGTTTTTACCAAAGGGGATGACGATGCACTTTTTGGCATTAAGCTTAAGCCCATGGCTTTGACATCAGCCATCTGTCTCAGTGAGGCCCTTTTGTAGGATGTCCATATCTTTAGTATTTACAATTATGGCTCCTAGTTTGCAGTCATCTGGAAACTTCATTAGCCACAGACCTTCCATGTTAAAGTTTACTTCAGGGAAGTAGATACAAAACAGGACTGGGCCCTGTGGTACTGCACTCGTCACTGGTCCAAAGTCATACTTGGAGTCTGCTACTTTCACAGTGTGTTCTGTCAGTAAGCCAGTTGGCAACCCATCTTGTGACATAGCAATTTATACCTAGTTTAGTGGGTTGATCTATAATTCCAGAGTGTGGGATGGTGTTGAAAGCCATGGCAAGATCTACATAGGCTGTGCAAAACACCTTACCCTTGTCTACGGTTCTGGTGACTGCTTCAATGTCATCTATCAGGTTTAGGAGACATGATCTGCATTTTACAAACCCAACATGGTTGTGGTCCAGAGTTTGGAGATTACCAATGTCTTTTTTTATAAGTTGTATGATGATCCATTCCATGGCCTTGTAGACCAGGCTCATCAGGCTAATGGGGCGCTAGTTCCTGGGGTCCGTGGTGTCTCCACCCTTGTGTAGTGGGATAACCGTTGCTGTGCACCATTCAGCAGGCACAAAGCCTGAGGTGAGGCTATGACTGAACATGGTATGTCAGTGTGGTGCCTGTTCGTTCTGTAGTTTGTGTAGAACACAGCCTGGGAAGTTATCTGGTCCCATGGATGCTGTGATACTGGCTTTGGAGATTGTTTTTTACCTGTGCAGCCATGATGACAGCAACTTTGCAGTCTTCCATTATAGAGATGTTCTCTTTCATGGGTGAGAGGGGGGTAAGGTTAACACTGATTCTATCTGCCAGGATGTTGGCAATATCAGTTGGGTCTGTACATTTAGTGCCATTGAGCTGTAACTCAGAGCAGATGTGAGTGTTGCCATGACATGGACCTGTCTGTTGGGCAGAGATCTCCTGAGTAGACAGTATGCAACAAAGTACAGATTGAGTTAAATTCAGTCTTGTTGCATGGGGCAACTGTTTGAGGCCAGTAATCCTCCTGTTGAGGTACTTCATTGGTCTTTCCAGCTGCTGAAGGTGCCTAATCAGATTCATCGCAGGTGTGTTGTGGTACTCTCTGACTGGTCTGATGACTGATGAGTAGAGGGAACCTCCTTTGACCTACATGCAAAGACCTTGGCAGTTTGTGGGAACACATAGCATGATTTTCTGACCACTTTGTGAATGTGTTTCTGGAAGTACAGATGACTATCCACATTTGTCCACAGATCCCTTATTATCACCTCCATATTTAGGGTGTTGCCACCTATGTGGTATTTGTATGACCGTAGCTCGAGGACATACTTTTGACACCACATCTGTCTGACTGAGACCCTTTTTAAGGATGTCGCTGTTGCCCCAAACATCGATTATGACAACATTTTGGCAGTCATCCACAAACTTTGCTAAACAAAGCCCTCGTGTGCTTGACTGTATTTCTGAAAAGTATACACCAGACAGGAGGGGTCCCAGGACTGAGCCATGGGGGACAGCAGTTGTTACCAGCTTGTACACGAGACCACAATTCTTACCTTGTGTGATCTATCTGTGCCCCAGTTGGCAATCCATCAGATGACAGACATATTTATGAACAGGTTGTTGATTTTATGGATACAACACATGTCTGGGATGTTGGCAAAGGGCTTTTCAAGGTCTGTGTGGGACGTGTGTAGCTCATTTCATTGATGTATGTCCTGGGTGACTGTCTTGTAAACAGTCTAGCAGGTTTGGGAACCATGATCTGCCCACCCATGACCAAACCATAATTGGTAGGGTTGGGTGTTTGTAGGCTCCCAATAGCTCTGTTTATGAGTTCCATCATGATGGACTCCATGGCCTTGCAGATCAGGCTTAATAGGCTTATAAGACAATAGTTCCCATGTTCTGTTGTGCACCAACACTTGGGGAGTGTGTGTCAAACGTTGCTGTAACACATTCAACAGTTTCATATCCTGTACAGAGGGTGAGTCTCAACAGACTGTTCAGGTGCAGGCTCTGTTTGTTCTGGAGCTCATATGCCAAGACCCTGGAAGAAAACACAATGAAGCTTACGGACAGGGCGACTTAGTCAAGCCTTGTAGTTGTTGATTTAACAGTGTAGTCCACAGAAATCTACAGGATAAAAACGCCAAGGAATACAGTTTTCAGCTGTTAAAATAGTTTAATCCAAGCATTCGCTTCACAGGAAAAAAACACTGAAATCACACTAACGCTCCAAATGCTCTGGAGTTCACTTATGACACAGCTAGGGAAACAATGCAATCCCATAGACGCCGTGATTTCAGGTTTGGAAGGAGCTGTTTACGCATTCTATATGTGATATCTGTGCTTTCACAGTTGCCATGTATGAAGACAAGGCCTTTTGTCAGTGGGAGGGTGGTATGTATGTATAGGCCTGTCTGACAGGACGTTGGCAATTTCAGTCATTTATAGTTTGCACTGACTCAGGATATATATGAATGTACATTGCTATTTATGACATAGCGGAAGGAAGCATCATGGTTCTCTATGGACGCCTTCACAGATTCTTTTGCCAGAACATGGAATGGATAACATTTGGAGTGCACATTGTTTGTTGATGATACTGATTGCAGGTTTATTGATGATCTTTGCTTTTTCACTTTCTGTGAACAACTTAAGTACTTGTGGTACACAGTTTGATTATGACAGGGTTCCAATATATTATATGCGTCTGTTTTCATATAACTGTGTGCACAATGCAGGACTGGTGAATAGTGACAGGTTCCTGGGGTGAAACATGCAACTGCTAGATATGTGTGGCCCACTGCTGTACACAGACATGGCCTAGGTGTGTGAGCATGCCCAGTATGACCTTTCAGTGTGTTGCTGAATGAAATCCACTACATTTGTTGAAGTGTGTGAGCACGCCCGGTATACACATTTATACTGTGTGTGTGTGGAAAATCAAGTTGTATTTTTACTGCAGGGCTCACCTTTGTGTCATAACTCAACAGGGATCATGCTGTGTCTGTAGGGCTTCCAGGAGACACTTTGCATAGACTTATCAACATTTCTACATACAGGGGGACAGCTATTCTTTGTACATTTCTACCCGGGGGCACACCGGATTGTTTCTGTGGGTGTACATAGGATGAGGGGTTCACCTGACACTTATACACATTTGCTAGGCCTGCTCTGCTATGTAAGGTACACCATTTCAGTCTGTACTGTTGCCTATCGTATTGGCTTGAGGCATACTACTGTACTACGGGTCTTAGCATCAAATTTCATGTATATTAGATTGTGACTTCATAGCCTACTCAACCCACATCACACCACCTGGCCTGCTGTTCTCTGTCTGCATAGGCCTGTGGGGGAGGTTACCCATATGACTCTTTAGGGTCATGATACAGCATTTCTTTGAGTTTGCATTAGTGTACAATTGTCCTGCTGTGTCTGTGCCAGTGTAATGCTATCATGGCTTAGTGGTTCAGTAGTGTGACTATAGTGCACAGTATCCTGGGTTTGAGCCCTGTCACTGCTTTTTATTTTCATGCTGGGCAGACCAGACTGCTTAGGGAACAGTACAGCAAATATGAGCATGTTTACCTGACTTTGCTCCACTTTGCCTGACCTTGCCCAACATTGCTCAACGTTGCCAGACGTTGTGTTAGTTAGCACGGGCAATTTTGTTTACATATACAAAATAGTGGTAAAAGCTGCTTAGCACTGCTTTATATTGCTTAAAACATGGCAATCATGCCTCAGGTGGTGCTGCAGAGCTGCCTATGTCGGATGCACATAATACACTCCCTATACATGTTTGAAAACAGGTAGTGTCAAGTTAGGCATCCCTTTTATTTTATGTGCGAGTCAGAGAGAGGTATAATTTCCAGGGTTCCTACTGAGCCAGTGTATGTGCTATGCGTTGCCTCTTTGCCAAGGCCAAGGCATACTGGGCACGCCTCCTTCTGCCTACTGGGGCAGGCTCAGGTTGTTCCTCCTCCGAGTCACGCTGTGCCTGTGATGGCCTTGGCAATGGTGGGGGGCTGTTTGGCCCTGCCCCATGCTGTTCCTGCTGCAGCTGTCTTCGCAGGATCATATTGTGCAGCATGGCACATACCATGACAATTTGGGTACATGTAGTTGGGGAGTACTGCAAAGCTCCACCAGATGTGTCCAGGCACCGGAACCATGACTTGAGCATCCCAAACACAAGCTTGATTACATTTCGTGTTTGTGCGTGTGCCTCATTATGGAGTTCTTGTTCAGGTGTGTGTGCATTTCTGATGGGTGTCATCAGCCACAGCTCCAGTGCGTATCCAGCATCCCCCACTAGGTGACCATCAGGGATGTCCCCATTGGCAAATGTCTGGTACAGCTGCGTCAGATGCCAGATATGGGAATTGTGGTAGCTTCCAGGGCAGCCAGCACACACATTCAGTATTATGCCCTGGGCATCGCACATGACCTGGCAGTTGATGGAGGGGAAGCCCTTGCGGTTGATGTAGGCCCTACCCCACTCACCGGCTGGTGCTTTGATGTGTATGTGCATGCAATCAATTGCACCCACTACCTCAGGGTATTCCGCTATTTGCTGGAAGAGACGCATATTGCTGCCCAATGCCTCACGGGAATTGGGGAAATACACATGATCACCGACATGTGCTAATATGGCATTCAGGAACTGGTGCAGTACCCTGGATGCTGATGCCTGTGAAACCCCCATATCACCAGTTGGTCTCTGGAAGGTACCTGTTGCTAGTATTCTTGGGCCAACACATACCTTGGTTTCCACTGGGATGGGTTCCCCTCTGTTGGTTCTGTGTGTGAGGCGTGGCCTGCACAGCTCAACAATTTGCTGCAGGAGGTCTCTGTCCACTCTATAGCGCTCCACTATCGCCAGCTCATGTAGCCCCTGGTAGGTTACCCTGGGTCTGTATACTCTTCTCCGTCTCCTCACTGTGGGTTGCTCAGCAGCATTCGCAATGGCAGCACCCTCAGCATCTTGCACATGTTGCCTTATAATAGCAGCGCCGCGCAAACAAGCACAAACATGCGCACACGAGTACACATGCGCGTGCACAGGCTTAGGCGGGTGCACACATGCGCACACCGGCTTAGACGGGTTTGCAGAAGCGCACACATGCGTAGACGGTGTAAGCACGTTTGCAAGAAAATTCAGTGATATCCACGGAGTACACCTTCAGTTTCTGGGTTTCAGTTAAGACAACTGTAGACACGCCTCTTTCAATCCTGAGTAACTCACAGCAAACACAAGCCACTCTGCTCCAATGAGCTAACAGTCTTTCATATATACCCCCTCATGATGTCACCTATCTTCTACTCCCCTACTCCTACACTTACACTCTAGGGACATGGCTCACATGCCAGGGAAAATTGGGATTCACTATCCTTATCCTCATTTGCATAGGATTGCCCACTAATGCTTGGTTACATCTCTCGAACTGAGCTTCCCCCCTTAGCAACCACTACTCAGTAGCCATGTTGTCTTCAGCCTGCCATTCACCTGCACGGCAGAAGAATATTTTTAATAAGAATGCCTATTTTTGGCTTTTTTTTCCTGGTTTTTAAAGAGCCGCACGTTTGCACGGCGCTGCACTTAAACATCGGAGAAAAAAATTGATTTTTATTCATTTTCAACAGATCAAAATGCCAATGGCCTTATATTTGGCCATTGGCATGCTTCCTCAACTGGATGCATCCTTTATTTGGAGCTGTCATAGCTCCGTTTTGCTATTTGCAGAATGGTACTCCGTTACCAACGGAGTACATTTCTGCAAATAACGCTACTCTTCCACGGACAGGTTAGTGTTTCCTGGATCGCAAACTTACCTCATCTGCATAGCTTTCAGCAGCAAATGAGGTAATTTGCACAACATAACACTGTCCGTGCAAGAGTAGTTTTAGGAGCTCTCATGAACGCCCCTTCCGGCTGTTGCTGGATCGCTTGGCAGACATATTAGCTATCTGCCGGCTTTTACTACTCTTAGACTCCGTGCAAGCCTTCATGAATCCGGCCCATTATGACTGCAATTATTTCAAGTATTTTAAATCTGATATTGATAAGAATAAAAGATAAAATTATATTTATACTTGTCAGTTTTAATTGTAAATCTACATTTACAATGTATGCAGCAATTTGCAAAAATGTGGAGTGTACATCAAGGGAGAACATCAAGAGAGCTTCACTTTATAATTTATCAGCATTTGCATGTCACTGAGAATAAAGATATGAAGAATGCATTAGCAAGGTATGCTGTTATGTGTAATAATGAAAATGAAAAAAGAAAAGCTTTTCTTTACAGTAACAGATGTCATGCACAATTATGACATTAAGTTAAATACTAAAGATATTTTAGATTACAAAGAATATATATAGCAATTCAGACCATCCACCTACATTTATCCAGAGCTTCATGAAGCAGAAAATATTAAAGCCTTTCTGAGGATGAAAGGGTTCAGGCATTGAAAATGTTAGTTTTGTGTATCTAATTTTGAAGTTTAAAAGTTTTTTGTCTGATGAAGTCTTTTCTACATATAAAAGTGCTTACAAAGTACAATAAAGTCTGTCCTTCAGAGATTTTTAGCCATTTTAAGTTTAAGCTATTGCTGTTTGGCTGTTTGTTGGAGAACTGTTTTTCATGCACTTTAATATACAAGCTTGCCAAGTTAACAAACTAAAAGATAACATAGCACAAGAACAAACTTTCTTTCCCAACTTGTCTAAAGCTTTCACATCCTTTTTAGAGGGAATTGGGGTTAGTATCAGTAATTTTAGGTAAAGAATATTACTGCTGGATCTGCTTTAGGGTTGGAAAATAAATAACCTCCCCAGCGTACAAACTCATACTCACTACTTTCCCATCTACCCAATCCTTCCCTTAAATATATCCAATACCCTCATCTCCTGTTACCAGCTCTTCTATTGCAGCTCTTAGTATTCTACAATTTCAACATTCTTCACTAATAAAATTTCACTTGTATACACTATGACTGTTTTTTTTTTTTGCTGGACCACATCTACCTCGGCTGTAAAACCTGGATATGTACTGCATATTCCTGATCCTACTTTTTAAACCTTCTTGTAAATATGTGTATGATTTTTCCATCTTCTTCATCTTTCAGCTGTTCCCGTTTCAGGTCGTCACAGCTGATCTGTTTCCATTTCTTCCTGTCTTCTGCATCTTGCTATGTCACTCCCAACACCTGCATGTCCTCTCTCACCACATCCATAAAACTTATCTGAGACTTTCCTCTTTTCCTCTTACCTGGCAGCTCCATCCTTAGCATCCTTTTCATAATATATCCAGCATCCCTTCTCAGCACATGTTCAAACCAATGCAATCTCACCTCTCTGTCTCCAAACATTCCAACCTGAGCTGACCCACTTATATACAGATTCCTAATCTTTAACTCTGCCACCCTCCAGCTTGGAATCCTACCTTTTTGTCAATACCTTCTCCAACCCATATAACATAGCTGGTCTCACTACCTTCTTGTAGGCCTTCCCCTTCACTCTTACTAGTACCCGTCTGTCACAAATCACACACACTTCACCCACTCCACCCTGCCTGTACTCTCTTCTTAACGTCTCTTCCACACTCACCATTATTCTGAACTGTTGATCCCAAGTATTTAAATTCATCCACTTTAGCTAACTCTACTCCATGCATCCTCACCATTCCTCCATTACCTTTCTCATTCATACTCATATACTCTGCCTTAGTCCTGCTGACCTTCATTCCTCTCCTCTTCAGAACATATCTCCACCTCTCCAGGGTCTCCTCAACCTGTTCCCTACTCTCATTATAGATCACAATGTCATCGGCAAACATCATAGTCCAAGGGGACTCCTGTCTGATCTCGTATGTCAACTTGTCCATCATCACGGCAAATAAGAAAGTGCTCAGAGCTGATCAGTGATGTAATCTCACCTCCTTTTTAAATGCATCCATCACTCCTACTGCAGACCTCACCACTGTCACACGACCCTCATAACATATACTGTACCACTCTTACATACTTCTCTGCCACTCCTGACTTCCTCATATAATACCACAACTCCTCTCTCTAGGCACCCTGTCATATGCTTTAAATCCACAAAGACACAGTGCAACTCCTTCTGACCTTCTCTATTCTTCTCCATCAATACCCTCAGAGAAAATATAGCATCTGTAGTGCTCTTTCCCAGCATGAAATCAGACCGCTGCTCACTAATCACCTTCCTTCTTAACCTAGCTTCTACTACTCTTTCCAATAACTGCATGCTGTGACTGATCAGTTTTATCCCTCTGTAGTTACTACAGCTCTGCACATCACCCTTATTCTTAAAAATCGGTACCAAAACATTTCTTCTCCACTCCTTAGGCAACTTCTCATCTTCCAAGATTTCATTAAACAATCTGGTTGAAAACTCCAATGTCTCTCCTAAACACCGCCATGCTTCCACAGGTATGTCATCTGGACCAACAGCCTTTCCATTCTTCAGGTCTATATTACAAGATCGAAGTTTCAAAACTTAGAATCTGATATGGTCGACACCATATAATCGAAGTTTTGAAATATCAAAAATGTAATAAAAACACACAACCTACAAAAACAAACCATTTAAACGCTCTAAGCAGGGAGGCAAGCCCCCCTGTGCTTCCTGCATCCCCCGGAACTTAAATATACCAACTCTGAGATCGCACTACAGTGCAGAAAAGGGAAATCTTCCCTTTCCGTGCTGTACAGAGATTTCCATTAAAAGATTAGAATTTTAAAGACTTGGATCATATGGTGTCGACCACCATATCAGATTTAAAGTTTTGAAACTTCGATCTTCTGCTACAGACCCCCATTCTTCATCCTCTTCATAGCTGTCATTACTTCCTTCTGACTAATCTGCTGCACTTCCTGATTCAATATCCCCACATCATCCAAGCTTCTCTCTCTCTCATTCTCTTCATTCATCAGCCCCTCAAAGTACTCTTTCCATCTCCTCAACACACACTCATCGCTTGTGAGTACATTTCCCTCATTATCCTTTATTACCCTTACCTGCTGCTGTACATGTTTCCCAGCTCAGTCCCTCTCTCTAGCCAAATGGTACAGGTCCTTTCCTCCCTCCTTTGTGTCCAACCTTTTGTACAAGTCTCCATACACCTTACCCTTTAGCCTTTGCCACCTCTTTGCCATACACCTCATCTCCTTATAATGTCTACTTTCTTCATCTCTCTGACAATCCCACTTCATCATCAACCTCTTTCTCTGTATACTATCCTATACTTCCTCGTTCCACTACCAGGTCTCCTTGTCCTCCTTCCTATGTCCAGATGTCACACCAAGCACCTTTCTGTCTCCCTTACCAGTTCTGTTGTAGTTATCCACCTATTTGGTACCTCTTCACTGCCACCCAGTGCCAGTCTGTTCCCTGAACTCCACCTCACAATCACCCTTTTTCAATGTCCCCCAGTTGATCGTTGGCACTGCCCTCCAGTGTATAACCTTTGCCAAATGACATACATGAACTACAATACAGTTTCCATGATTTTTCCATCTATGTTATGCTAATTTAATTATATCTTTAATCTAATCTTAGTTTACTGTTGTTACTAAGTATGTAGCCCAGGCTCAGCCTGCAAATGTTCATATCTCATAAGTGCTCTACCCCGGCAAATAACATTTGCCTAATGTACCTTATAGTTTATCAGACTTCCTGTGTGCAGGACAAAGACTATGAACAGCAGCAGAATTAGACATACCTAACCGTAACAAATCAATGCGCTTTTTAAGCAACAGGAATTTCATTCCGTTCCCCCTAAAAACCTCTTTTATTTTACATAAAGTCTCGGAAAAGATAAATCTTTAAGAGGGAAATCTGAAGTCATACACAAACTCAGACTGCATAGGCTGAGAAGAAATTCCAGAATTATCACCATACCCCTGCAATGCCTGATCTTTTGACTGAAGATCCAAGTCAGAAGTAAAAATAAGTCTTTCTTTTATTACCTGACAAAGAATTAGACACAAAAGCCCCTGAGGGAACTAAGCAAATATTCCCTGTACATAGAAATAGAAACAAAAGACTAATATTTTCTCACTATGCTCATCTTTCCTGGAAAATTCATTAGAAATAACCAACCCACAGAACGCATACTCACCCCAGATTCAGGAATCCTATTTCATGTCAGTGAAGAACCATTACATGCCTCTTTCCCAAAGACCATCAAGAGTGGTTCTCCCTTGCCTGTCAAAGTAATTCCCACAGCCACAGTGGTTCTAACCATCGCCCAGGTCCTTGGTGGCTCTAGATGCAACACCAGAGGGACCATGGGAATAAATATGAGCAGTCTGAGGAAACAAGAGCAGCCACGGCAGAATCAACCACCAGCAGTTCAGGTGCAACTGGAGCTGACAGCCAAAGACTCCTTAACAACTTCTTTCTCCTTGTAGACGGGGGAAAGTAAAACTGTTGAGACTGGCAGCTGCTCCATATCTTAGCTAAGAATTAGACCTTGAAGGCAGACAGAGAAGTTTGGATGAGTCAGCAAAAGACATTTCAGTACCACTTATTTTCTAGTGTAAGTAAACCCATAACAGCCCCAACAAGCACAATATCCTGCCCCGAATACACAAACCAACAAACGGGTATGACAATCTGTCAAAAATAATTTTTGTACTAAAAAAATGTTCACATAAGCATTTACACACTAACTCTCTTAGAAAAACAATGACAGTCCCAAAAACATTCTGTTTCTTCACAAATGTCACGTTAGTGAAAAAACACAAGTTCTCCTCAGAAAATTCGGGAACTTATATGCCCAGCCTTAAACGATCACTAGCCAATCAACAGTACCATGGGGCCTGCCAAAGGACTGCTCTTCTGTGGTTAAAAAAAAGCTCTGAATGTTGGTTGCAAGGGGTAGGATGCAAACAGCTAAAGCTACTCAAACAGTGATCTACTGAACGTGCGTAAATTGGCAGTCATAGCAACAAACTCTGCAATATAACAAAAGGATGACAGCCTATATAGGTTAATAGGCAAGTACTAGGCTATCTGCCTGACAGCATCTGTAAGCCTAGCCAGAATATGTTGGCTTTTGCCGCCCCCTTAGATTAGTTCCCTGTGTCTCTGTCGAGCAGAGCCATTAGTTCCCTGTGCCTCTGTCCAGCAGAGCCACTGCAGTGATCCCCGGGGTAAATTTTCTGTTTCCCATCCACTCGTCAAGGTTTCTCCTGAAGACTGTTAGTGAGGGGCTCTACCAAATGTAGATTGGAATCCTGTTCCAAAGCATGGGGAGTCTCTGGGACAGGAATCTATCCCTGCAGCAAATCCTATTTATCGTTGTGGTGAGGTGGCTCTAGGGATCGTTTTTTTTTTTTAGGTGGAGCATGTCCATCAATTCTGGGTTGGACATGGCCTTGTATGTCAGGCAGAGATCACCTCTGAGTAAGCAGTATGCAACCGAGTACAGCTGGAGTTTCTTCAGTCGGGCTGCATAGAGCATCTGTTTGAGGCCAGTAATCCTCTTGGTGAGGTACTTCTGTGGTCTTTCCAGCTGTTGCAGGTGTCTTGTACGGTACATCCCAAATGAAGCATTGCACTCTATGATGGGTCTGATGAGTGATGAGTAGAGGGGCACAATAACCTCTTTTGTTCTAGATGAGAACCCTTTTGTGATTAAGGATTTTTCTAACCACCTTGGTAATATGATTATCAATGGAGAGATTACTATCTACTTGGGTCCCCAGATCTCTTATTACATTTTCTGTATTTAGGGGGACTATCACGTATGTGGTAGTTCGCGGGTACTTTGTTTTTTTTCCCAAAGGGGATGACTATGCACTTTTTGGCATTTAGCTTGAGGCCATGATTTTGACACCAGGTATTTGTCTCGGTGAGACCCTTCTGGAGGATGTCTGTATCAGCATTAGAGTCAATTATGGCCCCCAGTTTGCAGTCATCTACAAACTTGGTCAGCCATAGTCCTCCTGTGCTTGCCTGTACCTCTGAGAAGTATATACAGAGCAGGAGGGGGTCCCAGGACTAAGACCTGGAGGACGCCACTTGTAACCAGTTTAGAGTCGGACCTAGCGCCTGCAACTCTCACCCTGTGGGTTCTATCTGTGAGCCAACTGGCAACCCATCTTGTGACGTAGGGGTTTATGTTCAGGCTGGTGAGCTTGTCTATAATACCAGAATGGAGACTGGTGTAGAAAGCCTTTGCGAAGTCTAGGTAACAGTGTGGACCTCCTTTCTCTCATCTAAAGCCTTGGTAACGGTCTCAAAGAAGTCCACCAGGTTTAGAAGGCATGATCTGCCCTTATCAAAGCCAAACTGGGTAGGGTCCAATGTTTGGAGGTTCCCATTGTCTCTATTAATGAGTTCCATGATGATGCACTCCATAGCCTTGCAGACCAGGCTTATAGGGCGATAGTTCCTGGAGTCCATTGCAGCACTACCTTTGTGGAGTGGGATAACTGTTGCTGTGCGCCACTCTATGGGTATGTAGCCTGTAGAGAGGCCGAGTTTGAACAGTGTGTTTAGGCGAGGGGTTAGTTCATTTTGGAGTTCATGTAAGACGAAGCCTGGGACACCATCTGGTCCCATTAAAGCTGTGTTTCTGGCTTTGGATAAGGCTGTTTTAACCTGTCAGTGATTGCTGGGGCTCTACATTCTTCTGGTATGGTTATGGGCACTTTCAGGGGTGAGAGGGGGATGAAGTTTGCACTAAACCTGTCTGCCAGAATGTTGGCAATATCAGTCAGTTCAGTGTATTTTGTGCCATTCTGCACTAACTCGGAGCAGATCTGAGAGTTTCCACTTAGATTCTTGACACAGCTAAAGAACGCTTTGTGGTTATCTTTGGAATCCTTGGCAATTTTTCTTTCGAAGCTAGCCTTGGATGATTTTATGAGGGATCGTAGTTTCTTGCTGATACTGATCAGGGATGTCTTTCCTTCCTGGGATTTTACTCTTTTCTGTATTAGTTTCCGCCTTCTATTGTACAGCTTATTTATGGCAAGGGTCCACCAGACTGGTTTCCTTTTTTTGGAGGAGTGAGTCTTGGTTTTGCTTGGGATAGCACAATCCATGCATTCTTGCAGGTGCTTATCGAGTGCCTTTGTAAGGGATTTAGTAGCTTGGACAACGTTGTCCTTTAGCATAGGGGCTGTGAACCTTTCCACCTCGGTCTTAAGTAACGTGAAGTTTGCTTTTGAAAAGTTTTTCACAGTGGCTTCCTTGATTGGGGGTGGGGGCAGAATGTGGATAGCCAGAGTGATTAGTCTATGGTCTGATCTAACCAGCGAGGGGTTGACCACTGGTGTAGAACACCAGTTGCCCATGTTGGTGATGACCAGGTTCAATATGTTGTCACCTCTGGTGGGGGTGTTCACCAGTTGATCCAGAGCGTTGAGTTTTTAAATTCTAGGAAGCGTTGGGCAAGGGGGTTAGTACTTGAGTAGTTCTCCCAGTTAATGTTTGGGTAATTGAAATCACCCAATATTAGGGTGTTTGGTAGGACTTTCATATTTTCCAGTGTCTCCAGAAAAGTGAAATGGGGGTCCTGGGTCACGGTGGGTGATCTGTAGCAAGCTACAATTTGAATTGCAGTTTTGCCCGTTGTTAGTTGCACATGGATGATCTCTGAGGCATTGTGCTGTGCCACTAACCTGGAGGTGTGGGTATCCTTGATGAATATGAATACACCCCCCTGCCTTTTGCGTTTCGGTCCGGGTTCTGTGGCCGAAAAGTATGGCATGAGTTATAACCTGGTAGTGCTGGGGTGCTCTCTGGAGCCTTACACCAGGTTTCTGCTACTGCACAGATAACGATGTTCTCCATACTGAGGACTGCCTCGAGTGCATGCATTTTGAGGTTTAGAATTCTGGCGCTCGGTAGCATTACCCTCAGTTTTTGGTTACTTGTGCTATTTATGGTGGTGGGTTTGTCTTTTGAGACTTGCCTAAAAAAGGCACTATTGGAGCGGCAAAAGCCTTGGCCAGTATTCGAAAGCCTAAGGGTGACAGCTGTAAGCCATTTTTGTGAAGCAAAGTGGCTTGTTAAGCATGTCATCCCAGGTGGACAGATACTGGATCCCCTTTGAATGACATCAGAAATGTAGCCAATTGTTGAAATTGATCATTTTTTTCTTTATACTGTGGCATCATTCTTGATGAGGGCAGGATGCTACTCAGGGTCATACCGGCCTGGGCTACGTGATCAGAGAGCTCCTCCATGTCTCTTTTCATGTAGTCCAGGGAGGTACGTCTCAGGCCATTCACACCAACATGGACAATGACAGAGTCATATTTTTACTTGTTCTGGAGCGACCCGAGTGCTTGTGTTATGTGGCGGATCCTGGCGTCCAACAGGCAGCTAACTGTAACCTTCTTGTCCAGCCTACTTAGTGGGACATCAGTGTGCCTGAATATAGAGTCGCCTATTTACTAGTGTGTTGGGTATGTTATTTTGCCTTAAGGGTTGTGATTGCGTGGCACACTGATTATGTGAATTATATTTTTCATGGTTTGTGATGGGGTGTGGAGGTTGCTTGGGTGTCTGCTTTGGAGGTCTCTATTGCTTTTGCAGATTTTTATTTAGAGTCTCCAAGTATGTTTTTGTGTATGTGTGTGTGTTATTTGCCGGTGTTGGTTTACTAGGTTTATTTGAGACTGGTGGTGTGTTGCAAGTATTTTCCTTCTCCTCTTGACTGTCAATTCCAGCCTTTAGTTGAGAGAGCTTTGCCTCCAGTTTGGCTGTATAATTGCACCTCTCGCATATATTAGTGTTTGGTGGTAGGAGGAGAGGGTTTGTCTGTGTACATGAGGCAGTTGTAACATTGCCTCAAAATGCCCAGATTCACCAGTTGGACTGGAGAGTACACCTGAAACTGCCCTTTGGACATGCCCGAATAGGTAAATTGAGCTGTTTTACTGATTGGCTGGTAGGGACAAATAGAGAGCCTTGCCCTTTTGGACAGTATAGGGGGACTAGTGCTAGGGTTAATTAGTGCTTGCTGTGAGTTTTGAGCAAGTGGTGGGCTGTGAAATGAATGGTTTGAGTGCTTAAGTTGAAAGTTTGTCTAGTTCCAAGGGAAAAATTGAAGAGTAGACTTTGTGGAGACAGGAATAGTTTAACCCTAGCTAACCAGGACTGCCAAGCTTGCAAAACTGAGCAAATGTGTTTTTTATAGCAGTGAAATGAAAGAGAGAAATTAGCCCAAAATGGCCAATAAACTACTAATTTCTGGGCTACAGCAAACAAGGCGCACAAAGTTTAGAAAGAAACAAATCAAATAAGCAGGCACAATAAGCCTTTAACCAGAAATTCCCAGCTCAGAAGGGTAGAATCTAGCCTCTCCTCCCACAAGAGTGCAGACCACAAACCTTCTTAATGTAAAATAACTGGCCTGAAGCCCAAGTGCTTAAACCAGAACTAATGCGCTTTTAGAATAACAGACACTGAGCCTTCAAATCAGCAATTCCCAACTTAGAAGGATGTAAGCTACCTGTCCTGCCACAACAATGCATTCCACAAACCTTCTTATTGTAAAACAACTGGTCTGAAGCCCAAGTGCTTAAACCAAAAGGCTTAGAAATAGAAGTTATGTCCTTACCATAACGTTCCATGTGGAGTGTTCATCTCGCCTTTGTTCTTACACATGGGTTCGGAGCCGATCCTCGGCTCCGTGCCGGCCTCTTGCAAGCTCTGCATCGAGAAGAAGCTCGAGACAATCTAATACCCACAATCCCCCTCTGCCTTTACCTCAGATCTAGTTTGCAAGCAAACCAATCTCCAGAGAGAGCACATTCATGCTTACATCACATATGCACAGAAACAAGAGTCTATACATAACTATATATATAAAAGAACAAATAGACATATATATATATATATATATATATATATATATATATATATATATATATATATGCCAACTATGTACACAACATCTGCAAAGCAGTAGCAGAATGCTCCCGGCCAGGCATCAAAAGAACGTTCTTCTTAAGGGCGGGAGGGTGGGAATGTAAGAACAAGGAGAGATGAACACTCCACATGGAACGTTATGGTAAGGACATAACTTCTATATGTGATAGTGTTCAATCTCGCTTGTTCTTACACATGGGTAGCGCCCCTAGCTCCTTGTTCCTGAGGAACTCACGGAAGGACGTTCTTGAGCACAGTGGAACCAAAGGTTGCTCTGTCCCTAGAAGCCTTGTCTACCTTATAATGAGAAATGAATGTATGTGGCTTAGACCAAGTAGCAGCCGCACAAATAGCGCCTAGTTGTAGGCGGGCTGCATGAGCCAGAGATGTAGACACTGACCTTGTGGAATGTCCTTTGGGTTTGTGTAAGAGAGTTAGATTTGAGGAATCATAGACATAGATTATACAATCCGTTAGCCACTTAGAAAGAGTTCTTTTGGTAACCGCTAGTCCTTTCCTGCTATCAGCAAAGGCCACAAAAAGTTGATCAGTTTTTCTGTGATCTTTTGTTCTATCCAAGTAAAATCTTAGTTGTCTGTGAACATCTAATTTGTGCAACATATACTCCATTTTGTTGGAGTGATTTTTGAAGAAGGTGGGTAATTCAATGGACTGATTAATATTGTTAATAGAACACACTTTAGGGAGGAAGGATGAATTAGTTCAAGAGAAACTCTGTCAGAGTGAAAGATCAAATAAGGGTGCTTGATGGAGAGAGCCTGAAGTTCAGATACTCGCCTAGCGGAAGTAATGGCTACCAAAAAGAGAGTCTTCCAGGACAAAAATTTTAATGGGCAAGAAGAGGCAGGTTCAAAGGGGGGCAACATTAATTTAGATAACAACAAGTTTAGACTCCAAGGTGACGAAGGAGATCTGACTGGTGGTCTAATATGAAAAACCCCTTTTAAAAAGGCTTTACAAAGTCTGTGGGCCATAACAGGAGCCCCACATTCTTCCACATGGAAATTTGAAATGGCAGCCAGTTGAACTCTTAGTGTAGCTGGAGAAGCACCCTGATGGAATAAGTCCGTTAAAAACTCTAATATTTTATTCAAAGGAGCTATAAAAGGATCCACTTGCTGTGTACTCGCCCAGAATACAAATCGCTTCCATTTACTAGAATATGTTTTAGTAGTGGAAGCTTTATGAGAAGCCACCAATATATTCCGAACTGCTGGCGAAAGGAGATCAGACCTGGCTAAGTTGGGAATTGGAGCAACCAAGCTGCTAGATGGAGGGACCGGAGCGCGGGATGGGGAGCCCATGACGAGTGAGTCAATAGATCTGGCTCTGGGTCCAGAATCCAGGGTCCCCGAATGCAGTGTGTCTTCAGGAAGGGAAACCAAATTTGACGAGGCCAGAATGGGGCAATGAGGATTATTGTCCTGTGAAGGTTTCTGGCTTTCTGGAGAAACTTTGATATCAGGGGAAATGGAGGAAAAGCGTACAGGAGTCCCGGGGGCCAATCGTGAATCAGTGCGTCCCTGGGGACTTCCCCTGGAGGGGGTAATAGGGCAAAGTAGCTCCTGCATTTGGCGTTCATTGGAGACGCAAACAGATCGCAGGAAGGCTGGCCCCACGTGCGAAAAATCCTTTTCGCCACTGACTGTTTTAGGGACCACTGCGCGGTAACAGAATTGCTCTGCTTAGCCTGTCGGCTATGACGATGGATGACCCCGGGATGTGCGTTGCTATTAGAAAGCGACCTGTGGACTCCGCCCACTGCCAGATTCTCATGGCCTCTCTGCATAGCTGATAGGACTTGGTTCCCCCTTGCTTGTTTATGTACCAGACTACCGACATGTTGTCCGTCTGAACTGCAATAGTTCCTAGAGGAAGAAGGGGAGCAAAGTGTTGCAACGCTAGAAACACTGCCCTCAACTCCAGAACATTGATGTGCAGATTGTACTCCAAATTGGTCCAATCGCCTTGGACTGTCTGTCCCTGAAAGATGCCCCCCCACCCTATCAGGGAAGCGTCCGTGGTCACCGTAACTGTAGGCGTGGGTAGCACAAATGGTCTCCCCTTGGAAAGGTTGCACGTTTGAAGCCACCATTTTAGATGTGTCTTGCATGTTTTCGTTATAAGAATCTCGTGTGTTAGAGGTAGTTGTTGAAACGACCATTGTGCAAACAGCAGCCATTGTAGGACTCTCATGTGCAGCCTTCCCAAGGGTATTGCAATAAGGGAGGCTGACATGAGTCCCAAAACCTTCAGTACCAGTTTTGCTGGAGATTTCTTGACAAAAGTAGAAGACGATGTGAGTCTGAAGTGATAATATCCTTTCTGGGGGAAGTCTTAGAATTAACTGACTTGTGTTTAATTCTGCTCCTATGAACAAGATATTTTGTGATGGCTGAAGCAAGGATCTTCCGAAGTTTACGGAAATCCCTAGGTGAACACACAGTTGAAGGGTAAAGTCCCTGGCCTGTAATAGTTGACGCTGGGTGGTGGCAGAAAGGAGCCAGTCGTCCAGATACGGAAACACCTGGAATCCTTGGCGTCTCAAGTGAGACGCTACCACTGCCATGCATTTGGTGAAGACCCTGGGGGCTGAGGTCAGACCAAAGGGCAGGGCTCGAAATTGAAAGTGACTGGCCCCCAGCCGGAAGCGCAAATGATCTCTGGATGCCCTGGCCATTTTGATGTGGTAGTACGCATCTTCTAGATCTATTGAGCACATCCAGTCGTCCTTCTGTAAGAATGGAAGGATCGATTGAAGCGTGACCATTCGGAACTTTTCTTTCCTGACGAAGGTATTGAGGTAGCTTAGGTCCAGGATGGGCCTCCAGTCCCCTGTTTTCTTTGGAACTAAAAAGAACCTTGAGTAAGTCCCGAATCCTTGCTGGTCCGCTGGGACTGGTTGGATGACTCTTTTTTCTAGCAGCTTTGAAATTTCTATAGCTGCTGGTCTCGCAGATGGGGCGGTACATCTGGGAGTCTTTTCTTTGGAATGGGATAGGATAGAAAGGGTATGTTGTAACCTCTGGTAACCACGCTTTTTACCCACTTGTCTGTAGTTATATTTTGCCAGGCCTGAGGGTATAAAGCTAAGCGACCCCCGACTGCCTCCAGAGCAGGACAGTCGGGCCTCCTCTCAGGAGTGCTGGAAAGGTTTACCAGGGAGTGTATCCCTGTCACCTTGATGTTGCGGACCCCCTCTGCCGCCTGGGCGGCGTCTTCCACCTCTGCCCCCTCCTCTGCCTCTAGAGGGGGCATCTCCCTGTGTGCCTGGGAAAGATCCTTGGGGTTTTCAAAACCACATTTTTCCACCACGTTGCCCTTTGGGGTACGGTCTGGTTGGGGTGGAAAACGGACTCCGACAGCAGACAGAGTCTTTCCCTCCTGTTCACACCGGTAAGGGTCTCCTTTACTTTGGGGCCAAAGAGAGTGGCACCGCAAATGGGGCGTTAGTAAAGGAAGACTTGAAGGCTTCCGCAAAGGAACATAAGCGCATCCAGGATGGTCTGCGAAGAGCAATCGCTGAAGTTGCTGCCCTACTCGAACCTTCGGCCATGAGGAAATCAGCCTCATGGACGAGTTCACAATGGATGTAAGGGTATTAAGTTGCGCTGTCACTTTCTCTGAGACAGCCGCATCTGTAGTACCCTGGAGGGTATCTCCCAACTCTTTGACTAGATCCTCTGTAGACGTGTAAAATGGGTCAAATAGTTCAGGGATCGCATGGAAAAGCCGCTGAACTAAAAATGCGCTTCCGCACCTATCCATCGTCCTAGAATCTTTATTAGGGGATGGACAGATGAGGAAGACTCTGACATCTCCTTTTCGTGGCCGCTGCCACCACCATAGTGCCCACTGGAACTCCTTTTGTCAAGTAGGTCTTGTCCTGAGGTGCCGTGGTGTATGTATTGGGTGTCCTTGGGTCTGGTTCCACTGTGTCAGGAGCCTCACGCCTTCGAGCAATTAGTTCCATTAATTCGTCGAAGGGAGGAGTGACCCAGGAGGAAGAAGGGCGAGCACCAAATGCCTTCAGCAAAACTGACTCATCCTCAGAAGGGGGAAGGGACTGCCAGTCACCTCTCTGTTTCAGGATCTCCAATATGTCCGAAAAAGAGACATCTTCTGAAGGTGACTTAGGGGACCCTTCTGACTCATCTAAGTCAGTATCAGATGTCAAGGATTCTTGTGGAGAATCCAAGTGTCTCCTCTTACACAATCTTTTCCTAGGGACTTCTTCGTGGGGAGCATCCGAAGAAGCCTCCGAGGAAGAGGGGGCACCCTCCAGGGGTGGCTGAGACACTGGTGCCCGACGCTTGGATGTGGCCGTGGGTGCAGAGGAGGATAACGGCCCTTTATGGGGAGGAGAGGTTGCTTCCACTGATGTGGTTGTCTGGGTAGACAACACCTTCCTCATTAGGTCAAACGCTCCCGGGTCCCGCATCGAAGAATCTCCCGGTTCCGAAGAAATGGGAAGAATCCCCGACACAGGCACCGAAGGCATCGACCCTGAGGACGGAGCCGAATCGATCCGCGCCGAGGCCCCGAGGGGAAGAGTCGGAACCGAAACGTTGGTTCGACTCTCGGCCCCGGAACCAAGGACAGATCGTCGGCTCCGAGACGCCGGTATCGGGTCCGACGGAGTCGAGGTGAGAGGAACAGACCGAGAAAAAGACGGTTCTGGACCAGAGGGCTCCACAATCAGAAGATCAGCCTCTTCCGGCTCCAAAGACTGAACAGGTCTCGGAGGAGGAATGGATGGAGACACTGGGAGGCCTTCAAGTTTCGACACCAACTGGGTGGAAACCAAAATAAGTTTGGACAGGGCCGAATGCTCCAATAACTTCTGCACCACACGATCCACATCGATATCAGAGAGTTTGGAAGAAGAACGGGTCGAAGGAACCGAAGACGGAGCCGACCTCAATAAGGTCGAAGGAGGGAGCTCCATCACCGGTTCCAAGACTCGAGGCTCAGGAACCGATACCAGTTGAACACTCGGCCCCGAAGTCTGTGGAACCGGTGATCTAACTTTTGCTGAAGAGCTCGGAGCTGATGACTTGGGCTCCGATGTCTTCGATTCCTTAGAGGATTTCGATGCCTGGTCAGAAGCATCCAGAGCCTCCTGAAAAGAAGGTTTTAATAAACCTCTGTCCATGAGTTTCCTGCGCCTATCTGTCATGACCCTCCCACTAAAAGAGTGACAGATAGAACAGTCCTCTTGCAAGTGGAGAGGGCCAAGGCAGTAGACGCAGGAACTATGGTTGTCAGTCACTGACATTTTCTGGCCACACTGACAACGCTTAAATCCTGATTTTACCTTATCAGACATTTTACAAGAAAAAGACAAGTCCAGTAATATAGTCAAATCCGGTTTAAATGTCAAATCCTTTTAAATTTAAGAAGGGTTGTAGGCCCCGAAAAACTCTAACCGATTAATAAGATTAACGGTACCAAGAATTTAAGCCACTCAACACACAATCACTCAGTATATCAAGTTATATCAAATAGAACAAAAAAATCCAATAAAATATAACAAATTAAGTTATATCTTAACTTTAGATGCTCGAGCTAGCTCCCAGCGATGCGAACGCAGCAGCGGCAAACTAGATCTGAGGTAAAGGCAGAGGGGGATTGTGGGTATTAGATTGTCTCGAGCTTCTTCTCGATGCAGAGCTTGCAAGAGGCCGGCACGGAGCCGAGGATCGGCTCCGAACCCATGTGTAAGAACAAACGGCGAGATTGAACACTATCACATTAACAGTTACAATTTAATCAGGCTACTACCAAGCAGTAATAACTGCAGCAGCATAATACAATTGAGTACTTTTAAGAAGCACAAGTAAAATAAGGTAATAAAGTGGGAAGAAAAGTACAGTTGTGTACACTTACCATAAATGTAAATGTTCGAGTGTATTCACTGTTGCAGTCATTACTTTTGGATTATCTGCTTGCAGGTAAGCCCTCAGCCAGCCTGAATACCAGAGTCTTGGATTCCTGCGTCAGATGCAGTCTCTTCTTCCATGACGTCAGGTTGCCAGGGGGTATAAAACATGCAGCCAATGCCATTACATCAATTTTTCTTGTCCCAGATGTCAGGTGCCCCCACAATGGGAAGCAATTAAATCTATAAATATACAAGGTTATACCTTCAACAAAAAAGCAAATACACCAAAAAGCTTTTGAGCATAGTAAAGGAGAGTAGAGGTATAGCCAAAAGAAGAAAGGGGGCTGGATGGAGGGTAACCAGGACTGCAACTCGAACATCTACATTTATGGTAAGTGTACACAACTGTACTATGTTTCTTCATGTTTCACTGTTGCAGTCATCACATTTGGGTAGATTCCCAAAGCTAAGGATGGGAGGAGGAAATTAGATAGCATTAGGACTCGCTATAAGGCCCTGCAAGATTGCAGTGGAAAAGCCAGCTCTGGATTTAGAGAAAATTGGCAGATGGTAATGCTTGGTGAAAGTATGTACTGAACTTCAAGTAGCAGCTTCTAGGATGTCCCTGGTAGGGACGCCTCTGAGAAAGGCTGTAGAGGTAGATGCAGCCCTGGTTGAGTGGGGCTGATCCCCTGTGGGGCAGGTTTTCCATGGTGCTTGCAGGAGAAATGAATGCAATGGTCTATTCATTTGGAAATGGTTTGCTTTGAAATAGCCTTCCCCCTCTGCCCCTGCAGCAAATGCCACCAGCAGTTGGTCACATTTCCTTTGAGGTTTGTTCCTGTCCACGTAGAATCTAAGTTGTCTGTGCACGTCTAAGGAGTGCAGTATCTGTTCCCCTTTGTTCTGTGGGTTAGGAAAGAAGGCTGTCAAATGAATGGACTAATTAAGGGCCACACCGGATACCACCTTGGGCACGAAGGAGGGATTGGTCCTGAGGGACACCTTGTCTGCATGAAAGATGATGAAAGGCTCCACTGCCATGAGGGCCTGTAATTCAGATACCCTTCTCGCTGAAGTGCTTGCTAAAAGGAAAGCTGTTTTCCAAGAGAGGAATTTTAAATCTGCAGTGGGAGCTTGCTCGAAAGGAGGAAGGTTGAGCTTTTCCAATACAAAGTTAAGCTCCCAGGCTGGAGTTGGGGCTCTCCTGGGTGGTCGTAGATTTTTAGCCCCTCTAAGGAACTGCTTAAGCAGTGGATGAGAGAAGAGAGGAGGTTTTGTGTTATAATGAGCTGAAATGGCTGAGGCATGAATTTTGATGGAGAAGAAAGACAGTCCCTTGTGAAGCATCTCAGTCAAGTATTGTAAAATCCTAGGTCAATTGGGCACTGCTGTACTCATCCCTTGAGATTGGTTCCAGGCACAGAATCTTTTCCACTTTTCAGCATAAGATTTTCTAGTACTAGGCCTCCTTGCCTCTAAAATGATATCCATCACTGGTTTACTGACGGATGGTAAATGAGAAATTAGGTAATTAGCCAGGCTGCTAGGTTCAGTGTATGAAGCTGAGGGTGCAGAATCTGGTTCTCCTGCTGAGACAATAGGGTAGGAGTCTGAGGCAGGTGCCATGGGCCCAACAGTGACACTGCGCAAGAGGGGGTACCAGTGTTGGCGTGGCCAGTCTGGTGCAATCAAAATTGTCCTTGGTTTGTCTTGTTTGATCTTTAGTAGTACTTTGGAGAGCAGAGGAGGAAAGGCATAAACTCATAGGTTTTTCCAGCTGAAGGACAGAGCATCCACTTTCCAAGCTTGTTTGTGGGGAGTCCTTGTGCAAAATGTGTCCAATTGATAGATCTGGGGGGAGGCAAACAGGTCTATATCTGGGCTCCCCCATTTGCTTGTCAACATGTTGAAAATCTTTGGTTCCAGCTTCCACTAGTGTGGGTCCATGAGGTTTCTGCTTACTTTGTCTGCCAGTGTATTTAATTTTCCTGGCAGGAATTGAGCTTGCAGATGCACTTGGTAGCTCAGGGCTGTGTTCCACAATGCCGTGGCTAGTCTGCATAGGGGGTAAGAATGTGTACCCCCCTGCTTGTTTATGTACCACATAACAGTGGTGTTGTCCGTCTTTACCATTAATTGTCCTGGAAGAATGTGGTCCTTGAAGGCTGTCATGAGCATTCTGTACAGCTTACATTTCTTTTTGACTGATATACAAGTACATTTGACTTGGGTTCCATTTGCCCTGAATGCACTTCCCTGCCAGGTGAGCCCCCCATGCATAATCTGATGCGTCTGTTAAGGTTTGGGCAGCAGGGGGTGGTGTGAATGGTAGTCCCTTGTTTTGGTGGCAGGCCTCTGTCCAGCAAAGAAACTCTAGGCGTAGGCAAGGTATGATAGGAATCACTGCATCTAGATCCTGAGAATGTTGACACCATAGGCTTTTTAGATACCACTGTAGTTTCCTCATATGCAGTCTTGCATATGGAATTAGAAGAATGCAGGAAGCCATGAACCCCAAGGTTTGTAGTATTTGCCTTGCAGATAATAGGGTTTTTGTGGCCACTTGTTTGAAGTAGGTTTTCAAATGAATTTGTTTCTCTGGCGTGAGGAAAGCCATCTGGGAAGTTGTATTCAATCTTAATCCCAGGAATATGATTTGTTGACAGGGCACCAGGTGTGATTTATGTTTATTTACGGTGTACCCCAGACAAGTTAGCACCCTTTGTAGAAAGGCCAGATGATTCAAAAATATGTCCTGGCTTTCTGCCTGAATTAAACAATCATCCAGGTATGGGTATATTTGAATATTTCTTTGCCTGCAAAATGCAATGACTGGGGCTAGGCACTTTGTGAATACCTTGGGCGCAGTAGATAAGCCAAAGGGCAGTGCAGAGAACTGGTAGTGATTGTAGCCTGCTTTGAAGCGTAGGTATCTTCTGCAAGATTCCCTGATTGGGATGTGCAGGTATGCTTCCTTTAAATCGAGTGTTACCATCCAGGCATCTTTTCCTAACATAGGAAGCAACTGGTGAAGAGTCAACATCTTGAATTTTGGAATCATCAAAAAGGTGTTTAGAGCAGACAGCTCCAGAATAGGATGCCATGAACTGTCTTTTCTGTGTACCAGGAAAAGTCTTGAGTAGAAATCTTGTCCTTTTTCCTCTTCCGGTACATTTTGAATAGCTTTTATTTTTAAGAGGGAGAGTATTTGCTTTTGAGCCTCTGCCCCCTGATTTGGGGGTAGATCTGGCCAACCTTTTGACGGTGGTAATGTGTGGAAGTGAAATTTGTATCCTTGGGACACTATATTTAAAACCCATTTGTCCTGGGTAATGAGTTCCAAGTTTTTGGCCTGCAGACCAATCTTTCCCCCTAAAGGAGCATTCAGTTGACAAGTGCTTGGAAGTTTTAAAATCAAGTCATTGAGACAGTTTTCCATAGGGGGGAGTCTTACTACTCCCAGATTTGGAAGTGGAAGCCCCCCACTGCTTAGTCTTGTGCGTACCCTGGGACTGAAACCTGGGGTTTCTGCTGTGTCTGGGTTTAGACTGCTAAGGCCTGGAAGGAGCCGGAAAGGACCAATTCTTAGAGGGCCAATGCCTACTAAATCTTGGAGGCTAAACTTGTAAGAAATCTTTAACAGTTTGCATAGATTTAGCTTTATCTTCCATTGTTTTAAGAACTTCCTCAGCTTTGTTGCCAAACAGGCGGTCCTGATTTAAGGGAGCATCCAACAGTTTAGCTTTAACATGATCAGGCAAAGATTGCTCCTTAAGCCAAGCATGCCTTCTGAGTACAGACCCAGTGACAGCAGCCCAGCAAGAGGCCTCTAAATAATCAAACCCACATTGCAAAGTATGTTTTCCAACCTGTTCAGCAGAATGCATTAAATCCTGTAATTCCTTACTTTCAGCACAGTCAGGAATCAACATAATTTTCTGTTTAAGCAATCCAATAATATGTTGCTGATACTTTAACATATGAAACTGACAGTTTAAGGCCCTAATGGCCAAGGTTGCAGAAGTGTAAACCTTCTTACCCCATCTATCCAGCGCCCTGGAGCCTCTGTCAGAAGGGGTAGGGTTTTTGTCAGTAGAAGCCTTAATGCCCTTGGGTCCCCTGTGAAATAGTCTCTGGATCTGCAATAGGACTTTTAAATAGGAACTTGTGAGAATCAGGAACCATGTAATATCTGTCAGGTTTTCTGGGAGCAGGAGGCAAAGAATCAGGGGCCAAACTAGATTCCAAAAAGGCATACACAACAATGTCTAGTACAGGAGGTATAGCTAAAGGCCTATGCTGAGGCAATAGTAAGAAATCCCTAAGCCTCTTTTTCGAATCAGAAAAATCCTGGATTTCCCAGTGGAAATGCTCCCTTAGAGTGTGCAAGGTTTCACCAAAAGAAAAATCCTCTGGAGGGGAAACAGAGGAAATAGAGTCCTCTGCATCAGAATCCTCATAAGCAGATAAGGGTAAATCCAGATCATAAGAAGAATCAGAAAAATCAGAATCCTGGTCAGAAGATTCAAACAATTTCAGTCCTAGGTCTCTTAGAAGAGGGTGGTTGGCTTCCCCTGATTAAAGTTATAAGATCTTCAGCCATTCTTATCATTTGTTTTTTAGGCATAGAGGCCTGAGCATGTGGCCTGGGCATCTGTTTTCTAGGCATGGTTCAAGGTTTAGGCCTTAGAGAAGAAGGAGGTGTCGGTTTAAAATGCAAGTCTGTAGGCCTGAATACACCCTCAGAAGCTGGTACCTGCAGAGTGGATCCGGACACATCCAAGGTAGAGACATCTGCAAGTTCCACAGTTGAAGCATCTCGTGGCATAACGGACTCCGAATGGGTCTCAGTAGAGGCCTGCGAATCAGAAGTAGTGGGTATCAGGGGCTGTGAAAGTGCCTCACTGAGTACCGACCAACTGGTGACTGGCTTAGGAGAAGTGTCATCAGCAGCTTTGGACCTAGGCGGTCTGTCTCTGTCTTTACCTTTGCGTTTTTTCAGAATTCCGGTAGTATATATATATATATAAATATTTAGAGGCGAAAATATACCGACGACAGATAGTGCGTTGAATAAAGTACAAAACCGACAGCAAGGTATGTCGTGGTCAGGCAAGGAATAAAGTACGGATGAAAATCTTTGTGAGGTATTTGCTTTCCACAAGAAATGCAATTAACTTTTACTGACGTAGGTAAGGAGCAAGAAAAAGTTTCCTCAATGGGGTACTTAGCTTTAGTTGAAGACTTCGGTTCTGAAACTCGAAAACGAAAATTTCAGGAGTCGGCCGGCTGGCACTTGCAAACTGCTTCTGCTTCAGGCAACGCATGGCAAGAAAGATTGGGGTAATGGTGTCGGCTGCATGTTTTATACACCTGATGACCTGACGTCATGGAAGAAGGGACAGCAACCGATGCAGGACCCAAGACTTTGTTAATCAGGCTGACTGAGGGCTACTGCAAGCAGATAACCCAAATGTGACGACTGTAACAGTGAAACACGAAGAACATCTGATAGCGCATGGAGCCTGCCCTGAAGTGTAGGTATTTCCTGCAAGATTCCCTTATTGGAATGTGCAGGTAAGCTTCCTTTAAGTCAAAGGTTGCCAACAAGGTATCTTTGCCTAGCATAGGAAGCAGCTGTTGAAGTGTTAGCATTTTGAATTTTGGGATTACCAAAAAGGTGTTTAGAATAGAGAGGTCCAGGATGGGACACCAGGAGCGGTCTTTTCTGGGTACCAGGAAAAGTCTTGCATAAAAGCCTTGTCCCCTTTCTTCTGCTGGGACAGGTTGAATAGCCCTGATACTTAGAAGAGCGAGAACCTGCTGTGGAGCCTCTGCCCACTGATTCGGGGGTAGGTCTGGCCAACCATATGGGGTTGGTAGGGTGTGGAAGTGGAATCTGTACCCTTAGAAAACTATATTTAAAACCCATTTGTCCTGGGTAATGAGTTCCCAGTTTTTTGCATGCAGGACAAGCTTTCCTCCTAAGGGAGCAGGCAGTTGAGCAGGGCTTGGAAGGGTTAAGGTTAAGTCATTGTGTCATTTTTCCGTAGGGGAGTGTCTTACTACTTCCTGCTTTGAAAGTGGGAGCCTTCCACTGCTTAGGCCTGTGCGTAGACTGAGACTGTAACCTAGGTGGTCTGCTCTTCCTGGGTCTGGACTGAAAAGGCCTGGAAGAGACTGGAAAGGACCAATTCTTTGAAGGCCAATGCCTACTAAATCTGGGAGGCTGTACTTGCAGGAAATCATTAACAGTTTGCATAGATTTAGCTTTTTCCTCCGTCTTTTTGAGGACTTCTGCTTTGTTGCCAAACAGGCGGTCTTGGTTTAAGGGAGCATCCAGTAATTTAGCTTTAACATGACCTGGCAAGTTTTGCTCCTTAAGCCAAGCAAGCCTTCTAACTACAGACCCAGTGACAGCAGCCCTACAAGATGCTTCTAAAGAGTCAAAACCACAGTGCAAAGTATGTTTACCAACTTGTTCAGCAGAATGCATTAAATACTGTAATTCTTTGTGTTCAGCAGAGTCAGGAATCAACATAATTTTCTATTTAAATAGCCCCATCATATGCTGCTGGCACTTTAACATATGAAACTGGCAATTTAAAACCCTAACGGCCAAAGTAGCAGAAGTGTATAACTTCTTACCCCACCTGTCCAAGGCTCTAGAAACTCTATCAGAAGGGGTAGGATTTTTGGCAGCAGTAGCCTTAATGCCCTTTGGTCCTTGGGAAATGGACTCTGGATCCACAGTAGGAGTCTTGAAGAGGAACTTGTGAAAGTCAGGTTTTCTGGGAGCTGGAGATAAAGCGTCTGAGGACAGGGTAGATTCCAAGAAAGCATCATCTACAATGTCCAGAACAGGAGGGATAGCTAAAGGCCTGTGCTGAGGAAAAAGTAAGAATTCCCGAAGCCTCTTTTTGGAGTCAGAGTAATCCTGGCTTTCCCAGCGGAAATGCTCCCTAAGAGTGTGCAAAGTTTCACCAAAAGAAAAATCTTCTGGAGGGGAAGCAGAGGGAATCGAATCCTCTGCATCAGAATCCTCATAGGTAGATAAGGGCAAATCCTGGTAATCAGAAGAAACAGAAATATCAGAAGAATCAGAAGGAAAATCAGTTTTAGGTCTCTAATTAGGGGAAGCCAGCCTTCCCCCTCTAAAAGTAGTAAGGTCTTCAGCCATTCTAAACATTTATTTTTTAGGCATATGGGCCCGACCATGCAGTTTGGACGTCTGTTTTCTAGGCGTGGGTCAAGTTTTAGGCCTGGATGAAGAAGATGGCGTCAGTTTAAAATGCAAGTCTGTAGGCCTGAATACACTCTCAGAAGCCGGCGCCTGCACAGTGGCTCCAGACCCACCCAAGGTAGAGAGACATCAGCAGGTTCCATAGTCGAAGAAGCATCTCGCAGCATACCAGACTCCGAATGGGTCTCAGTAGAGGCCTGCGAATCTGAAGTAGCAGTAATCAGGGGCTGGGAAAGCACCTCAATGAGTACCGGCATCATTGGCAGTTTTGGACCTATGTGGTCTGTCTCTGTCTTTATCCTTACGTTTTTTCGGACTATCGGTTGTCAAATGGCTTACCGAAGCCATTTCTGGATAGTTATACTGAGTACCAAAATAATATGCTGCAAAAATAGACCAACGACTAATAGTTCGGGGGTTGAATAAGGCATAAAACCGACAAGTGAGGGATGTCGTAGTCTGGGCCTAAGTAAAGAATGCAGTACGAATGAAAATTTTTGAGGTATTTGCTTTCCACAGGTAAGACAATTGTTAACTTTTACTGACATCGGTTAAGAGCAAGAAAAAGGATCCCCAACGGGGTACTTAGCTTTTTTGAAGACTTCGGTTCTGAAACTCTAAAACGAAAATTTCAGGAGTCTGCCGACCGGCACTTGCGATCTGCTTCGGGCACTGCGCGGCAAGAAAGACTGATATAATGGTGTCAGCTGCATGTTTTATACCCCTGACGACCTGATGTCATGGAAGAAGAGACAGCATCTGATGCAGGAATCCAAGACTCTGGTATTCAGGCCGGCTGAGGGCTATCTGCAGGCAGATAACCCAAATGTAATGACTGCAACAGTGAAACACGAAGAACATCTAGAACATAAACTGCTGTTAAAAAGGAATAATTAGTACAGCATACAAATTACTGCATGTTAACTATAAGAATCACTCACAGGAGGTTAGAAAGGATTGGGAGGAGAGACTGGATGAGCAATTCACATAGAAATGATGGAGGGATACAGGTTTGTCTCCCAAATATGCAACAAAATCTAGGAGATTTAAGATTTTTGCTTAGAAATGTTTACATAGACATTTTTATACCCAAAGTAGACTCCAGAGAGTTTTTTCCTCACGTAGACAGCAAATGTTGGAGGTGTGATCGGGAAGAAAGAGGTAATTTGGAAAATATTTTCTGGGAGTGCAATGAGTTGGCAGACTTTAAAGATTCTCTGCAGATTACTCTATCAGAGATATTGGGTGAGCAAACTGGTGTAATTAGGGACATTTCTGGGCTATGATACAGAATCAGAGCTGCCTAGCTATATTAAGGTCTTGCGGAGTCTTAATTACAGTGGCTGCCAAAAAGCAATTACTAGAATCAAAGTCTAAACCAACGGTACTAGAAGTACTGAATGCAGTAACAGAGATAAAATAATTGGAAATGGATTCTTTAGAAAAAGGTAAGAGCAAATTACATAAGAAAAAATGAGAACTGTTGGAATAATACATGCAGGGGAAGAAGGTTTAAAAGAAGGCAGGAAATGAATAAGCTGCGTAATGACTAACAGTGATTTGGTAGATTGTAAGCGACATATAATGTTTGCAACTAAAATTATGTTAATACAGTCTATGATGTAAAATGCTTGCAACTAAGGCTATGTCAATATGGTTTATTTTCATTTTTATAAATGTATGATTGCCTATATCATAAGTGATAATTCAATAAAGATGCTTCTTGTTTAAAAAACAAATAAATTGACTAGGCTTAAAATGGCCCATAAGAGCAGCTAGCCTACCATATGCCTATGAACTAACTCTCCTCTCCTGCCAGTAGGTAATATGAATATGAGCTGCTTGGAGCTTACAACAGGTAAATGCTCCAGTGGCAGATGGTTCCATTGAAAATCCTCAGCGGGCATGCACTCCTTCCTAAACATGGCAAGAAGATGGCTGCACGGTGATCAATAAGACTCCCATGTGAAAACTGCAAATATGAAAAAAAATCCAGTGAAAGTTATCTAATTTGCTAAAATTCAGTTACTGGCTAATAATTACACTGTCAGTAATTACACTGCCTGGATGCCAATAATGACATTTAGAAAAAACAACAGAAAATCCAAACAGAAAAGAAGGAAAAACTCTAGCTGGCAAGAATCTTGCAGCTGTTCAGAAAAATAAGTTCAAGTTTCAGCTTTGGTGCAGAAGATCACTTCTAGTAATTTAAATAAATCAAATGCACTTAGAGATATTTAAAGTAAGTTAAACACTGCAAGAATATATCCAGTCAAATAAAAGGCTGGAAAAACAGGAAAACCCTTTAACTAGCTATTCAGATGAACTGAAAATCAGAGGATGAAATAACAAAAACACTTTCTGAGCATAAGGCTTCTCATGAAAAACGGTTTCAAAAAGAGTTAGAAGAACAAAGCACACACAAAAACTTGAGTTCTTATGCTATACCAGAGAAACTGGAAGGATAGACTACATTAATTTTATGAAAATACAAATAAACAACTGGATTGTTGTGCCACAGCAGGATTTCTTAACTCAAAGGGCATGTTGTGTATATACCCCAAACCTTTCTGTAAGAAAGTAGACAAAACCTGTATTAGTAAAGTTTTTTTTATTTTTTTATTCATTTATTGCATTTGTTTACCGGGAAATTCTACTGGGCCTAAAACAGCTCATTTTCAGTGGAGGCCAGGGAGAAAAGCTCCAAAAGGAACACAGGTACAGAAAAAAATTAAACATTAACTGGTACAGAAAGTTTTACACATAGTGATTACAGTAATATATACAGAATATATACATAAAAGCAAGAATTTAGTTGGTTTGATTACAGTAATATATACAGAAATATATACATAAAAGCAGGAATTTAGTTGGTTGCCAGATGAATTCAATCTGACAGGTATAAACAGAGATATATTAATCAGCATTATTGTACCAGTATCAACAACTGATGAAAAAAAATAATGAATATAGAGAAAGTATCATCAGTCACAAGTAGCTAAAAGCATACGAGTTTAGTTATCATATAAGGAGAAGGAAGAGGTTAGGTTATAGAGCAGGTACATAGCCAGGAAGAGTTGAGATGATTTTTCAGTGTTCGTTTGAAGTTGGTGGTGTTGCCTGTGTTTCTTACAGAAAGGGGAAGTGAGTTCCATAGTTCGGTGATGGTAAGAGTAGAGGAGTTGACCAGCAGGTATGGTGGGCTTTTCTACTTTTAGAAGTAGATGACTTTCCGATCTTAACTGCCTGCGGGGTTGGTAGTTGGTAAGTAAAGTTGAAACAGCAAGATAGTATGTGGGTCTGTAGATTATTTTGTGTGCTGTAGTTAGTTGGGTGAATAAGAAATGGTGGGGGAGTTCCAGCCAGCCTAATTGTTTCAGTGAGTTACAGTGGCTGGACGAGAACTTGGCCTTGGTGGAAATATGGCTACTCTTGTAACACATGTCAAGTTTGGATTTTGTAGAATTTTGGATATTAGTGAGGAGAGGGGCACCATAAAGGAGAGAGGGTAATAAAAAGGTGGTTGCAAGGGTTTGTCTAGTAGAGAGGCTAAGAAAGTGTTGGTGCCTGTAGAACATACCGAGCTTTTGGTGTGTAATCATACCAGCAGCAAGACTTGCTCCTGACAAAAATTGTGGCAAAAAGGAAAAGTATTAAAACTGGGAACATCAGAGCATTTGAGAAAAATGACTACGTAGTGTACACCAGGCAAAACAGAATCACGTTTATTCACAGCAGTCAGTGAATGTCAAGAAGAACGTGTAAAATTCAAACTGCTCAGGACATTTTTCCTGAAGGATCAAAGGCATTTTTGGATGCAACAGGCTAAGGAAAAAATAAACACTTCAGTCAACAAACAGTAGTCTAAATACAATACCAAAAAATGCACAACATCTTTTGGAAAGAAAACCATGCCTAGAAATTACTGGACTTGATAATACACCCCTAACAGTTGATCCTCTGGTTAGGGATTTGGGAATGTATGTAGACAGCGACTGGATCTTTGATCATCGTGTGTTTACTGTAGTAAGGAAATCATTCTATGCTGTACAATTTATAATCAATGCCCTCTTCCTTATATACCTGACCAGACATTTGCAACAACTGGAGAATCCTCAGTGGTTCCTCATGAAAAAGAATACATGGTGTAGAAAACACATACTACACAGAGTGCCTCAAAGCCTTACCCTTGTACTCAGCCTCCTACAGACTGCAGAGGGGCAATCTCTGCCTGACCTTCAAAGCAGCATATGATCCAGCCCATATGGACCGGTTGAACATCCATAAAATAACAAAACATTACATACACCATGATGACATAAAACTCTCTTATCTAATGAACAATATCAGGGGTGGCCCCATCTCCTTATGGTTAGAGAGATATGAACTATTGTGGCAACTCAGATGTGACACATTTAGATACCCTGGTATTAATGAAATGTGCTCTATAGCATGTATATTGAAACTTGAAAGTCCCATTAGATAAGACAGTTTTATGTCATCATGGTGTACGTAATTTTTAACATAAGGTTTTTAATTGAAGTTCCGTATAATAACAATTTTCTGCAATTATAATTCAAGTATTTTGAATATGGGATCAACCATACATTTACTCAGGAGCAACATCTTTATACATTTTTACATATTGGCTGTGATTTTAATAGAACATATATATATTTATATTCTAACATATATTTTTGAATTTTATATACTTATACATCAATTTATATTATATCATAATACATATTTATATCATATAATATACATACATACTACAGTTTTTCGTTACTATTGGTTTCAATCCTTTACATTCAGTATTCATTGTATTTATCATTTAATTAATCATGTGATGTAATTTAATTAGGGATGCATCTTGGGAAGATGCATTTTAAATGACTGTCCTGTGTACTGATTTTATTTTTGTCTGAAGAAGTATAGGTATCATCCTGAATGAAAGCACTTACTTTACCAGGAATAAACTACTTTTTTTCGAGTGCTCCTTGGTCTAGTGACATTTTTTGTTATTTTCTAGTCTGTCCTTTTTCCTCAGTTACCAGAACATCCATTAAATAAATAGTATCATAAAGGTCCAATCAAAGGACCTCAACCTCATCGGCAACATAAATAAGATATGTTGGAAGAAGAGGTATATGTCTCAGAGATTTGAACAAGCTTCTCATCCATGTGAAGCAGCATTCCTTCCTGCACTTATTTAAGCACAACTTGGCTCACTGGCTAGATAATTGTAAATTTACCTCTGGCCTGCTACCTAGGTCTCTATGAGAAAGAGGAAGCTTGCAAATTCTCAGCCAATCATACTCAAATTATACCCCCTATAATATCAGTGGTATCATAACTGGTCAAATACAGTTGGGAAGCATGGCTATGCTTAAAAAGGCTCTTTAGGGTCATTAGCCCAGTAATCACCTGTGAATCTATACGAACAATATCATAAAAGTAGCAAATCTGAAGGAATGTCACCGGATCCAAAAGATCCATGAATTAGTCAGCTCTGATGGTCTAAATCATTAGCAAGTATTCTTAAATTGTCTACCAAGCCTAGTATGGGAAATGGTCTTTGAAATCTTAGGTAGCAGTTCTACTATTTTAAAAAGCAAAAGTTGATAGACATGCTTTTGCTCTTTGCTTCTTTCTTTTAAAGTACTAAAAAGAGGCATCTGGAAATTGTGGGGTACAGTAACAGTAATATGAACTTGCATGTAGATGGATTCTCAAGCTAGGACTTTAAATGAAAACTGCACCAGTAAGATCTTAGTATCAAATTCAAACACAGCTACAAATTGTCAAAAAAAGCTAATAATTGTAAAAAATAAACTAATAATTGTTAATCAAAAACATGTCATCTTATGCCAAGGCAAATGGCAAACTATGTATAAGATTACCCCCCCCCCCCCATAACAAGGTGGGGGAAGAAGCTTAGACTGCAACAATCACTTCAGAATCCCACATCTAAATTTATGGTGAGTTATGAGTCATATGATATGCGCACACTGTCATTCTCACACAACCCACAGGTATTAAGGGAAAGTACTAAGCAGTAACTCAAAGGTTTTCTGCTCCAGGATAGCACGTCAAAAAACATTTGCTACAATAGGTGGCCATAAAAGGCAATACAGTTTGTAAGCCATCGGGGAAAAATGCATTTTTTCTAGAGAGCATTTGAAGTTCCTACACAAATCAATAACATGCACAATTCTTTCGATCATGGATTACTGGTTAGAAAAAAAGACAAAAACAACTGAAAAGATTTAATCATAAGGACTCACTTTAAGTGCTACCTTATCCTTGTCAAAAAAAACATGTATGGTCAAAGCACATCAGAGCCTTTAACTCAACTTTCTGGCAGAGAAGACTGCAACTAAAAGGAGTCAAGGACAAACTTCAAATGAGACATACTCATAGTCTGAAAGGAAGCCAGAGTGGGTATACTGAAATTTGAATTTCAAAGGGGGTGGGGTTGATACCAGCTATTGGGTCTCTATCAGGCAAGGAGGAGGTGTATGCACATAATGATACTACAGTTTTGGTATTTACAGGGGTCAAGCTGTTTTCTAATTCAGCATTCTCAGACTTTAACAGCCTTTTTTTCTTTCTCAGAAGAATACTTTTATACTATGCTTTAAAATAAAATCAACAAGAAGCTACATTTAGAGCAATCTATTGCAAGCATCTCCAGGCAGAAACTGTATCTTATCCATGTAGCATGACAGGAAAATACAGCAAGTATGAAAAAAAAACTCAGAAGGTAGATCTGCCACTCTACAGCAGACAGAAGAATTTCACATCAAAGGTGTTTTCCCCTCTCTTATCTTAAACTTTGAAATAGACTGCAACCATTAAATTCTATTCCAAGGAAATGTTTTAAAATATCTGCCTGTAGTAACAGGTCAGGTGGAGGGGAATCTCACATTCTCAACAATAGGAAGCTAGCAAGCAACAATTACCATCTTCTAAGTCAGATGCTCCTCTGGCTAATGCAAAATCTTTCAAACCTCCTCTGATGGCTTTTGAAGGTTTGCAGAAAAATCCAGGAACTGAGATTCCAGCTAGAGATTCCAAAATTATCACATATTGGAAAGAACAACAACTTCTTGAGCAATCACCTTCCCAGCTGAATCAACTAAATGCAAGTAAAAACATTCCTTACTGGGCAAAATCACCGATTATGAAATATGATTCTTTTAACACTGTGGTTCTTTTATTCTCATCTCAAACATAAGTGAGATGAAAACTTCCCTCCTTTCTCAAAAGGATGAATATTTAAAATTATCCAATAATCGGAATAAGTTAGAAACTAATCTAATAAACCTATCAAATAATTTTTCCTTGTTTATCTATTGACTATGTCTATGAAAATGTGCACAGAAAGGCAATAACAGAACCGCACACCACGTACTTAATAAAATAAAGAATTTATTGAGAGCGCTTTCGTCAAAAGACTTCAGAATAAATGCTTTATTTATTTTATAAAGTACGTGGTGTGCGGTTCTGTTATTGCCTTTCTGTGCACATTTTCTTAGTTTTGTTGCTTAGACTTGGTGTTTTTTTTTTATTGACTATGTGTCTAATCAGCCTTTCATGATGTTCAAAAAAAGACTCCAATCTCCAAGAATAGAGCAAGAAACCTGAATTTGTAGACCAAAAGCTATACCTGGACACTTATACACAATCACTTTCATTAATCATATAAGCAATTTTTAAAACTTTGGGCGATTTGGCTAAACAAAACTCTTCTGGCTACAGTATAAAATAGATTGCTCATAGAACTGGTCCACTCAAACCAGGTCTAACTCAGTCTGTAATTATAAAATACATTTTACTAGCTGACAGAAAAAAATTCTACAGAATTAATACACAAGAATTTCATGTTTAATCAAATACCAATTAATGCTTATGAACATTTCCCCGCAGAGACAGACAAAAAGAGAAGGGCCTTTTCAAAGATAAGCAAAAAACTTTTCACAAAAAGAAATGACAACTAGATTCATTTTACCTGTCATACAATAAACAGACTAAAAAGGTGTATCATTAACCCTTGCAATATATGAGGACACATTTAAGGAACTTATTGCACTGGATATTCTTCCTTGACCTCCAGAAGATGAGGAAAGATCAGCTGTTATGAACTGCACTGGACTTCTTTGTTTTTTTTTTTTTTGTTTGTTTGTTTTTGGGGGGGGTACCTTCATGCTTACTAATCATTTTTTGGGGTATTACTAAAGTTAATATGAATTTCACTAAAAATCACTGGTGTTGACCACATAATCAGAAATAGTAAGTTAGTGAAATTTCTTTTGCAGAGCAAACTCGGCTTAATTTGTTTACCATCAAGTAGCTTCTAAATCCAGTTATGATGTCCAATGTGAAAGCTTTTCAGAAACTTCTTATTAACTGACAAGATACTAAAACAAGAGGTAGTAATTATCTTTATATCTGATGATTATGTTTTTTTATTGACTTCAAGACACAGATGATTAAATTTTGTTAACAAATTTCCAGTGCAGATCTATTTTCCTCTTTTGGCTGCATTTATGTTCCTTTTGTGTAATATACAGATTTTTTTTAATTACGATTAGATAAAGGTTTATTAACTTTAAATGCACACACACTAATTTTAGCAGGTGACTATAGCTAGTACTGACTTTTCATCAGACTTTAAAGACTTAAAAATAAGCTATTTGCAGACAAATATAACCTAAAAGTTCGGGAGAAATTCAAACTTTCATACCAGAAAGGTTTTACTTGTCTGAATTTACAGGTATAAAAAAAATCATCTGGATCAGATAGATGCCTTTATTGTACCAAACATCCTAGAATCTTTCTCAAAGATATTATTTCAACAAGCTGTTTCTAATCATGACCCATTTTCAGCTAAACTTCTACTCAGAACAAAAAAAAATTTTTTTCATATTAATAATGAGTTTTTCTTCCATGAAAAAAAAGTTAGAAATTATAACAACTTTACAACTAAAATGGACTAATTTATGCCTAAGTGAAAAATCTAAAAGAAAACTTAAATAACTTAACCTTGCAACTACTACACTTGGATAAGCTGTTAGTATTAGCTAAAGGACAGATGCCCATCTGCAATGGCTGAAAAGTTTTAAATTAACTTGGAAACAATGCAGAAACTAGTGGGTCTTTTTTTAAAGAGTTGTTTAAAGAAAGCAACAATATTAATCTGATAAGAATCCCAGCTGGAGAGTTTAATGAAACAGAATAAATGATTCAACATTTTAGTGAATAATTTTGATAATATCCCCAACCACCACCACCACCTTCATGTGAATCTGACAAAGAAAAGATTTCAAAATGGATATTCAGCAGAATATTGGGGACAAAGGAAAACAGGTGTAATAATAATGATTGCTACAGGGACTCCAATAGCTTTAGAAGAGAAAAACGAAAGATAACAATGGTAGATTTGTCCTTGTAGGGGGCTACCAGCAAGGGAGGAGGATTACACTGTCATGTGTAATGCTATTGCAGAGTTTCAGAAATTTTAGGGAGAATTAAATCAGTTTTCAGCAGGAGCTATTACTTATACACTGAAATTTGACATTCAAAAGTAAGGCTATATCAAGGGGACCTAGAAGTGGAAAATATAATAAGAGAGGGTATATTTTTGCAGAAATTTATGAAATTATTTGGCATGAAAGACAAATTCAGTAGTAAACACTCTGACAGAAATTGTATTTCACAGGAAAATGGGCATTTAACTGAAAGCTTAAACACACATGCAATAACTATTTCAGATCATGCACTAAAAAAAAAAAAGAAACAAGATAAAATCGCAGGATAATGAAGTAAAATGAAAGTGTGGTATCTTCCCACCTACCTGTTACAGAGGCAGAGAAATTTATGTAATGGGTAGTGAAATTATATAAATATTATTAGGGAAGGCAGAAATTTCTTCAGAAGGGATAGCTAGTAAGTAGGATAAAATGAAAGTGGAGTTTAAAAATAGGACAGAAATAAAAGAGGAAGAGATATGATTAAGAGGTAATAGGGATTATTTTGAGGGACTGACACAAGTTAAAGTATTGTAGGATAACAGGCATTTCATGGAACAAGGAGAGCAAAAGCAGAATGCTATACAGAAAACGGGAATGTTTGGATACTGACATTCTGCTTCAGCTACATCATTTACAAAGATCTCCTTTGGAAAATACAACCCAGTAAATGCAATACTTGGGAAAACAGAAGGGATACCACCTCTGCAACTGAAGTAAACATGTTCAGGATACTGTCAATGAGCTCTGTGATGTTAGTGCATCTGCATTCATGAAAACACAATGGTGACACAACTGTACAGGTAAATTCAACAAAATTCTAGCTGTTGTAATCACAAAATTAATACAACATATAAGCACAACAGAAAAAAGCTCTTAGTTAACTCAAAATCACACTAGTCAAAGATGCAAGTACAGACTAAAGTACAGAAACTGCTTATTTTTATTTTATATATATATAAAATCATCCAGATCTATGAAATCAGTTTAATCTCGATGGCTAAAAGCAATATTGTCTCTCATTAGTTACATCAGAAAGCTGAAAAAAAAAAAAATTGTGCCCCTTAGCAGGACATACTCAGTGCACGTCAGAAAAATATTTCTACAAAAAAGTAAAATAAGCAGAAAAATGTCTCAATGAAAAAAAAAAGACAACGTCAGGTATAAGAGTTTGATAACTGCTGCCTAAAGTAATATTATTCTCAGGCTCCACGGAAGCAGATGACAAAGAATAGCTGTGTAAAATCTTACCATAAACATAGATGTCCTTCTCTTCCATGTTGCAGTATTCACTTTGGTGTTTGAGTTTCTGCCTCAGGTGATCTGACGTCGGCTCCTATACAAAAGCTTTTGCTTGGCTGCTGTAGGTGCGTGGGACGTCACACACAGGGCCATAAACCAGGGTCCTAAAATGTGATGTCGGCACGCACAGGCTCCAGAACTATTCAGCCGCAGACATCATCACTTCGATAGCTCAGCTCCTACGTATGATTACTTTGGAAAGATAAGTACCCCATTGGGGTTTTTTGTTTTCTCGATCATTGCTTGTGCTTGGTTAGTGAATGCAGCAACATTGGAATAGGACGTCAATGGTTTCCTACATGGAATTATGTAAAACCTACATAAATCTGTGTTGAACACGTTACTGAAAATGTACACTGTCACACATCCCAAACCTATGGCAACAGACTATGGAGAAACCACTTTACATATAGTAAAGGTGTGGGTCACATTAACCCCAAACAATTTCAGAACAAATTTTTTTTAAATGTTTTTTGACCCCATATCACCTACCATCCAGAGTTCATCACATGACAGTCATCCCACTCAATCACTATACTAGGGACATAGCCAGTACAGTATGGAGAGATCCATCCAGATGTGGCCATCATCCAGGAGGAGGGTGCTCTGCACCCCTGCTTTCACATGGTTTCTCCAATCTACTCACATGGTGTACCTCTTCATCATCTTTCCAACATATGTTTACTCCCTCTCCCGGAAATGGTTCCTATTATGACTCATCATACTTCTCCCTGAGTGGGGTACTACACAGTGCAACCCCCTACCCCCATGCTCTAAAAGATGCTTCACAAACCTTTAGGATGTCAGCACTAAGAATTTTTCTGTATGGCCCCAAACCATCTCCTAGTGGTGACATGCACATCTGCATCATTGAAGGAACTATCAATGTGCTTCTGTCAATGTATGCGAGGTCCCTCGCAAATGAACGCAAGGGTCATCACTACCAGTGTCTTTGGCTGCAGCTCATGTGATTCCATTACTGGCACCTGTTTTCTGTGGAGCAGCAGGAACTACCACATCCTCCCTTGGGGGAGCTGCAGATATGTTCACTTACCATAAATGTAGATTTTTTGAGTGTATTCACTGTGACTGTCCTAACTTGTGGGGATTTCCTATTGCAGAAGCCCTTGGCCAGCCCAACTACAAAGGAAAAAATCTCCCTCATCCTAGGCTGGTGGATGCCCTACTCTTATGTCAGTATGATTGCGCACAAAGTGAGCCAGTCGGCACCATGACATCAGTTTTTTTCTTCCCTTAGAAGGTAAGAGCCCCAGGATGAAGCATAAGCAAGGGGCAAAGGTAAAGAAAGGAGGGAGGGGAAAGAAAAAGTACATTTGTGAACACTTACCATAAATGTAGATGTTATAGAGTGTATTCACTGTTGCATTCATTACATTTAGGCAATATGCTGGCAGGTTGCCCTCAGTCGGCCTGATTAACAAAGTCTTGGGTCCTGCGTCGGTTGCTGTCCCTTCTTCCATGATGTCCGGGGTATAAAACATGCAGCCGACGCCATTACATCAGTTTTTCTTGCTCCAGATGTCAGGTGCCCCCCAAATGGTGAGCAAAATACATATATGTGTGTGTGTGTGTGTGTGTGTGTGTGTGTGTGTGTGCATGTATATATATATATATATATATATATATATATATATATATATATATATATATATAATTATAAACACAAAAATATACCTCCAAACAAATGTAAATACACCAAAAAGGCTTTTAAGCATAGTAAAAGAAAGAAGAGGTATAGTAAAAGAAAAACAGGGGGCTGGAGGGAGGGTAACCAGGACTGCAACAGTGAACACACTCGAACATCTACATTTATGGTAAGTGTATACAACTGTACTATGTTCATCATGTTTCGCTGTTGCAATCATTACATTTGGGTACATTCCCAAAGCTAAGGTTGGGAGGATGGATTTATACAGCATTAGGACCAGTTATAAGGCCCTGCAAAACAGCAACAATGCCAAAGCCAGCTCTGGGTTTAGAGAAAATTGGTAAGGGATAATTTATTTTATTATTATTTATTATTTATTTTACATTTGTTGACCGGGCTAGTCTAGCTGGATATATTTCCATTTTCAGTAGAGGCCCGGGGAGAAAAGCTCCACAAAAAAAACATAACAATGAGAGATAAACAGAGACATAATTGTTAATAAACACATAGAAATACTAATAAAAAAGTATTAGTAAAAACCAATAGTAATAATAATAAGACCTAGTGACAAAGTTAACAAAAAAAAACAAAAAAAATTAGGCACACCATCCAAAGTCAAAAACTAGGGTAGGCCAGTTTAAAGCATCTGAGTTAATTCAAATAGGCTATGCCATAAGGCTCCTACTATAAATAATAAAGAACAAGTGGAGAGAGAAGAAGGAGAAAGGTGTAAGATAAGGGAGAGGGAAGAGATTGTAGTCAAGAACTGGGAGAAGAACATGAGAAAAAAGACAGCAAGAGGAATATAAATAAATGATACAAACAAGAGGATATGGGAGAGGTAAGAGAAATAGGTCAGAGCATAGAAGGAAATATTAGGGAAAAGAAAGATAAATGCTAGGTCATCAGCACAAGATAGGGTAAAAAGGTCAGGAGAGGGGGGGGAGAAGTCAGTCTGGTGTATTACATGAGCAAAGCCAGTGGTTTTGGAAGTACAGTTTGATTTGTTGTTTGAAGAGAGGTAGGGATGTAATTAGAGTTATATCCCTAGGTAGCAAATTCCATATTCGGCCTACAGTATTAGTGAATAAAGAGTCACCAGCTAAGTTGTGAGCTTTTATGGGTTTGGTCAAGAGTTTAGAAGAGGAGCGAAGGGAGGTAAGATTGTTATAAGGGAGTAAGAGCTGAGATAGAATAGGGGTGTTTTCAGGTTGGTACAGAATTTTATGGGCAATAGTAAGTTGAGAGATTGCAAGATGATTTTTAGTTCTAGCCAGCCTAGATGTTTCAAATTAAGGCAGTGATGGGTTTTGAAGGGGTTACCAGTGGCGAAGCGGGCAATGTTATTATAGCAGGTTGCAAGTTTGTTTAGGTTAGTTTTCTTGAGGTTGGTGAAGATAGGAGAGGCATAAAAGAGAGTGGATATGAGATGGGAGTGGGCAATAGTAGCTCTAGCAGATGGGGTAAGAAATGGTTTAATACGGTAAAGGGATCCAATCTTTCTGTTTACTGATTTGATGGTGTTGTTGATGTGTTGATCAAAAGAGAGATTATTATCGATGGTTATGCCAAGTAGTTTAGTTGTCAAGTCAGGAGAGATGACTGTGTTGTTGTTAGACAAGATGGTGAAATGTAATGGGGAGGTGCAGTGGTGGGGGTGAAGAGGAGGAGTTTAGTTTTTTTAGCATTAAGGAGAAGATATCGTCTAGTAAACCAAGTTTCTACTGTGTTGAAGATTTGTTGGGTTAGTGAGATTAGGTTAGAAGAGGAAGATGCTGAACAGATAATAGTGGAGTCATCAGCATATTGAATGCAGGTGGCTTGAGGAATAACAGAGTGGAGATCATTTATAAAAAGGAGGAGAGAAGTGGTCCAAGAATAGAGCCCTGAGGGACTCCAATAGAAATGGGGAGTAAGGAGGAGATGTGTTTGTCCCAAAGAACAGCTTGTTGTCTGTTGCTGAGATATGAACTAAACCATTTTAAAGTAAGCTTATCAAATGAAAGGGATTCAAGAATAGTAATTAAAGCAGAGTGGTTAACCATGTCAAAAGCTTTTGAAAGGTCAATGAAAAGAGCAGAAGAGAGAAGGTTATTATTGCGATTGCTGTTGATAGTATCAACAAAGGAAAGGAGGGCAGTGGTGGTGCTATGGTGGGGTCTAAAGCCATGTTGACAGTTAGCTATGATATTGTGTAGGGAGAGGTACTGTACAAGTTGCTGATGAATACATTTCTCCATAATCTTTGCTAAAGGTGAGAGAAGTGCAATTGGTCTAAAGTTAGAGAAGTCAATAGAGTTACCGCCTTTGTGTAGAGGGATAATATGAGAGACTTTCCAGATATCAGGGATTGTTCCCTCCTGGATGGTCCTGTTTATAAGTATAGATATTGGGTATGCAATTTCTTTGGCTGCCTTTGCAGAAAGATGGAAGGGAGTTTATCAGCAGAGGGGGTACAGGGTTTTAGTTTGGAGATAAGTCTGTAGATGAAAGAGGTAGAGATAGGTTGTAGAGAGAAGCTGTAAGAAGAGTCTACTAGATTATTTGGAGGGTAGAAGTTATTAGTGTTCAGTTGACCAGCAAGAGATTGAATGGTTTCAAAAAAAGAAAGAGTTAAAAGCATTTGCAGTCTGGTGAGGGGTGTCTGGGTCAGCATTTAGTGGGGAGGGAGTTTTGGCAGTTCCTGGTGATAGGAGTCTATTGATTGAGGACCAGAATTGTTTTGGTTTGTTAAAATGGGTTTCTTGTAGTTCACAGTAGAACTTTCTTTTGTCATTTATTATAGCTTTTTTGGTAAGGTTTCTTAGTTGGCGAAAAAGAAGGAAGTCAGAGTTAATTCTAAGGCATCTCCATTTGGCCCAAACTTTGTTTTTAGAGAGGAATTAGTTTCCTAGTTTCATTAGAGAGCCATGGGGCAGAATTTGACTTCATTCTGATGGTTCGCTCAGGGGCATGTTTATTCAAAATAGAGAGAAATGTTGAATTAAAGAATATTACTGCTTCATTCAGTGGAAGTATTTTTAAGGGGTTCCAGTTGCAAGCTCTGAGTTCATTTTGAAATAGGTCAGCTTTAAAATGTTTGGTAGAACGAATGTTTCTTATATTAGGGAGGTGTAGATAGTCAGTCTTCTCTCTTGTGATGTAGGTTAAGTAATGATCACTGAGATCATCAGGCATAGTTCCTACTTTATATGTGATGTTAACTTTGTTTATGAGTATCCAGTCTAAAATAGTTTGTTTTTTATTTTGTTTATTAAGCCTTGTAGTAGAGGTAATGGTTTGTGTGAAACCATTTAGGTTTATGTGAGAGGTGGGATTGTCAGTGTTAATCATATTCCAATCTATATTAAAGTCACCAAGAATTATGGTTTCTTGGGGGAAGTTCATGGAAACCCAACTAAGAAAGTCTTCTAAGATAGGTATATTGTTGCCCGGTGGTATGTACATACAGATTATGTAAAGGGCTTTCTTAGCATTTAGTTGGAGTTTAGTGATGATGGCTTCCACTTTATTGTCTTGGGTTGGACAGGCTGAAAGGGTAGAGATGTTGAGATGGTTCTTAAACAGAATTGCTTGGTGAAAGTATGAACTGAACTCCAGGTAGCAGCTTCTAGAATATCCCTGGTAGGAACACCTCTGAGGAAGGCTGCTGAAGCAGATCCAGCCCTGGTGGAATGAGATCTGATCCCCTGGGGGATAGGTTTTCTATGGTGCTTATAACAGAAATGAATACAATGGCTTATCCATTTAAAAATAGTTTGCTTTGAAATAGCCTTCCCCTCTGTCCCTGCAGCCAATGCTACCAGCAGTTGTTCAGATTTTCTTCGAGATTTAGTCAAGTCCAAGTAGAATCTAAGTTGTCTGTGTACATCCAATGAATGCAGAATCCGCTCTCCCTTGTTCTGTGGATTGGGAAAGAAAGTTGGCAAATGAATGGACTGATTAAGAGCCACACTGGATACCAACCTTGGGCATGAATGATGGATTGGTCCTGAGTGACACCCTGTCTGCATGAAAGATGATGAAAGGCTCCACTGCCATAAGGGTCTGTAATTCAGATATCCTTCTAGCTGAAGTGATTGCTAAAAGGAAGGCTATTTTCCAGGAAAGAAATTTTAAGTCTGCAGTTGCAGCTGGCACGAAAGGAGGTAGAGCGAGGTTCTTCAATACAAAGTTAAGGTCCCAGCCAGGGGTTGGAGCTCTCCTGGGTGGTCTCAAGTTTTTTCCCCCTCTGAGATACTGCTTTAGAAGAGGATGAGAGAAAGGGGGGGGGTCTATGTTGTAAGGAGCTGAAATGGCTGAGGCATGGATTTTTATGGAAGAAAAAGACAGGCCCTTGTAAAGCATCTCAGTTAAGCATTGCAAAATCTGAGGTAAATTGGGCATTGCTGTGCTCATCCCTTGAGACTGATTCCAGGCATAGAATCTTTTCCATTCATCAGCGTAAGATTTTCTAGTACTAGGTCTTCGCGCCACTACTCCTCTGGCCTAGTGGTTAGGGAGATGGTTTTATGTGTGCAGATTACAGGGTTCAATCCCTGACTACAGTGAAAGGCAGGCAGCTTCTTTTTAGGTTGGGAGGGTGGCCTAATGGTTAAGGTGTTTGCCTTATAAACACAAGGTCCAGGGTTGGAGTCTCGCAAGGGATAACTGGCTAGGCTTAAAATGGCTCGCAAGGGCAGTTAGCTTAGTACTAATCTATGAACCTATGAACCTATCACAGATTTGCTGAGGGATGCTAAGGGGGAATTTAAGTGATTAGCCAAGCTGCAAGATTCAATGTTTGGAGTTGAGGGTGCAGAATTTGATTCTCCTGCTGAGACAGTAAGGGAGGTGTCTGAGGCAGGTGCTACAAAGAAATGTGTGACACACTGCGCAGGAGTGGGTACCAGTGTTGGCGAGGCCAGTCTGGAGCAATCAAAATAATTTTTGGTTTGTCCTGTTTGACTTTTAGTAGAACTTTGGAAAGCAGAGGCAGAGGGGGAAAGGCATAGACTGATGGGTTTTTCCAGCTGAAGGACAGAGCATCCACTTTCCAGGCTTTTTTGTGATGAGTTCTTGTGCAAAATTTGCCCAACTAGTAGTTCTGGGGTGAGGCAAAAAGATCGATGTCTGGGCTCCCCCATTTGCACGTCAACATGTTGAAAATCCAATGTTTCCAGTTTCCATTCGTGAGGGTCCATGAGATTTCTGCTTCGTTCGTCTGCCAGAACATTCTGCTTTCCTGGCAGGAATTGAGCTTGCAGTTGTACTTGGTAGCTAAAGGTAGTGTTCCACAATGCCATGGCTAGTCTGCAGAGGGGGTAAGGAATGTGTACTCCCCTGCTTGTTTATGTACCACATAACCGTGGTGTTGTCAGTCTATCAGTAATTGTCCTGGATGAAGGTAGTCCTTCAAGGCTGTCAGTGCATTCTGTACAGCTATTATTTCTTTTTGATTGATATGAAGGTACATTTGATTTGGGCTCCATTTGTCCTGAATGCACTTCCCTGCCAGATGAGCCCCCATACATAGTCTGATGTGTTTGTAGTTAGGGTTTGGGCGGATGGGGGTGGTGTGAATGGCAGTCCCTTGTTTTGGTGGCAGGCCTCTACCCACCATAGGAAGTCTAGGCACAGGCACGGTATGATAGGAATCATTGTTTCCAGTCTGTGACAATGATGACTCCATAAACGTTTTAAGTACCACTGAAGTTTCTCATATGCAGTCTTGCATATGGAATTAGAAGAATGCAGGAGGCCATAAACCCCCAAGGCTTGCAATATTTGCCTTGCATATATAGCAGGGTTTTTGTGGCCACCTGTTTGAAGTAAGCCACCAAATGGACTTGCTTTTCTGGCATAAGGAAAGCCATCTGGGCAAATGTATTCAAGCTTGCACCCGGGAATGTAATCTTTTGAGAGGGTACCAGTTGAGATTTCTTTTCGTTTATGGTGTACCCTAGACAGGTTAGAACTCTTTTTACAAACGTCAGATGTTTTAGAAGAATGGTCTGGTTTTTTGCCTGAATTAGACAATCGTCCAGGTATGGATATATTTGAATATTTCTTTGCCTGCAAAATGCAATTACTGGAGCCAGGCACTTAATACCCTGGGCGCAGTAGACAAGCCAAAGGGCAGTGCAGAGAACTGAGAATGAATGCATGCAGCCTGCTTTAAAGCGTATGAATCTTCTGCAAGATGTCCTGATTGGGATATGCAGGTAAGCCTCTTTTAAGTCGAGAGTTGCCAACCAGGCATCCTTGCCTAGCATAGGAAGTAACTGGTGAAGAGTCAGCATCTTGAATTTTGGAATGTCCAGAAAGGTGTTTAGAGTAGACAGGTCCAGGATTGGATGCCATGATTTGTCTTTTCTGGGTACCAGGAAAAGTCTGGAATAGAAACCTTGTCCCTTTTTCTCTTCTGGTACTAGTTGAATAGCCCCCATGTTTAGGAGGGAAAGTACTTGTTTCTGAGCCTCTGCCCACTGATATGGGGGTAGGTCTGGCCACCCGTTTGGAGTTGGCAGCGTGTGGAAATGAAATCTGTATCCCTGGGACACTATATTTAAAACCCATTTGTCCTGGGTTATAAGTTGCCAGTTTCCTGAATGAAGAGCTAGTTTTCCCCCCAAAGGGGTGGCTAAGAGGTAAGTGCTTGGTAATTTCAAAGGGAAGTAATTGAGACTGTTTACCATAGGGTAGTGCCTTGTTTCCAGATTTGGAAGTGGAAGCACCCCATTGCTTAGTTCTGAAAGTCCCTTGGGACTGAAACCTGGTGCTTTTGAAACGCCCGGGCATGGCCCTAGTGGCGCAGGAAGGAGCTGGAAAGGACCAGTTCTTAGTAGGCCAATGCCTACTAAATCAAAGAGGTTGCACTTTTAAAAATCTTTCGCAGTTTGCATAGATTTAGCTTCATCTTCCATCTTTTTTAGAACTTCTTCAGCCTTACTGCCAAATAGGCGGTCCTGCTGTAAATGAGCATCCAAAAGTTTTGCTTTAACATAATCAGGCAGAGATTTGCTCCTTAAGCCAAGTATGCCTTCTAAGCACAGACCCAGTAACAGCAATCCTACAAGAGGCCTCTAAAGAATCAAAGCCACATTGCAAAGTATGTTTGCCAACTTGTTCAGCTAAATGCAATAAATCCTGCAAATCTTTATTCTCCACACAGTCAGAAATCAACATCATTTTCTGTTTAAGCAGTCCCATGATATGCTGTTGATATTTTAACATATGAAATTGACAGTTTAAAGCCCTGATTGCCAAGGTTGCAGAAGTATATACCTTTTTACACCATCTATCCAGCGCTCTGGAGTCTCTTACCAGAAGGGGTAGGATTTTTAGCAGTAGAAGCCTTAAAGCCCTTGGGCCCCTGAGAAATGGTTTCAGGGTCCGCAACAGGATTTTTGAAAAGGCATTTGTGGGACTCAGGAACCCTGTAGTACCTGTCTAGTTTGCTAGGGGATGGAGGCAAGGAATCAGGGGCCATACTGGATTCCGAAAAGACATCAACAATATCTAGTACAGGAGGTACAGCCAAAGGCCTATGCTGAGGAAAAAGAAGGAACCCCTAAGCCTCTTTTTGGATTCAGAGAAATCCTGACTTTCCCAGTGGAAATACTCCCTTAAGGTATGTAAAGTTTCCCCAAAAGAGAAATAATCAGGCGGAGAAGCAGAGGGAATGGAATCCTCTGCATCAGAGTCCTCATAAGTAGGGATGGACAAATCCAGATCATTAGAAGAGTCAGAGGAAACAGAGTCCTGTTCAGAAGATTCATAGTCAAATTCAATCCTAGGCCTCTTGGTGGGGGGGGGGGGGGGGGGGTTGACTACCCCTGATTAGAGTAATTAAATCTTCAGCCATTTTGATAATTTGTTTTTTAGGCATAGAGGCATGAACATGTGGCCTGGGCATCATTTTTTTAGGCATACATTGAGATTTAGGCCTTAGCACTGAAGTTGGAGTCGGTTTAATATGCAAGTCTGTAGGCCTGAATACACCCCCAGAAGCCGGTGCCTGCTCAGCGGCTCTGGACCCATCCAAGGTAGAGACCTCCGCGGGTTCCATATGTGAAGCATCTCACGGCATACCAGACTCCGAATGGGTCTGAGTAGAGGCCTGCGAATCAGAAGTAGCGGGTATCAGGGGCTGCGAAAGCGCATCACTGAGTACCGGCGAACTGGCTTAGGACCTCAACGGCCTGTCTTTTTCTTTGTGTTTTTTCGGTAGTCTGGTAGTCTGATGGCCAACCAACGTCATTTCTGGATAATTAAACCGAGAACCGAAATATTTAGAAGCAAAAATGTACAGACAACGGATAGTACGCTGATTAAATGAAGCACAAAACCGACAGCAAGGTATGTCGTGGTCAGGGCCTAGGCAAGGAATACAGTACAAACGAAAATCCTTATGAGGTATTTGCTTCCCACAAGTAATACAAGTAATACAATTATTAACTTTTACTGACATCGGTAAGGAACAAGAAAAAGTTTTCCCAATAGGGTACTTAGCTTTTAGTTGAAGACTTTGGTTCTCAAACTCGAAAACGAAAATTTCAGGAGTCTGCCGACCAGCACTTGCGAACTGCTTCTGCTTCAGGCACCGTGCGGTAAAAAAGACTGATGTAATGGCATCGGCTGCATGTTTTATACCCCTGACAACCTGATGTCATGGAAGAAGGGATAACAGATGCAGGACCCAAGACTTTATTAATCAGGCTGACTGAGGGCAACCTGCCAGCAGATTACCCAAATGTAATGACTGCAACAGTGAATATACTCAAACATCTACATTTATAAGTGTACAAAACTGTACTATGCTCTTCTTGTTTCACTGTTGCAGTTCTGACTTGTGGGATGATTCCCAAAGCTAAAGGTGAGGGTGGAAGGACAGTTATGGGAAAGAGAGGATGCCCTGGAAGATGGCAGTGGAAAATTCCTCTCTAGACTTGGAGAAAGCAGATAAATTACAGTTTGGTAAAGGTATGCACAGATGACCAAGTAGCAACTTCCAAAATGTCTTTGGTAGGTACTCCTTTCAGGAAGGTAGCAGAGGTAGAAGTAGCCCTGGTGGAGTGAGTCCTTACAGATTTATTAGACTTTTTGCCATGGTGGTTGTAACAAAGGGAACTGCAGTGGGAGATTCACTTGGAGATAGTCTGTTTGGAAACTGGCTTCCTTTCAAAGCCAGTGGCAAAGAAAACAAAGACTTGGTCTGATTTCCTGTAAGATTCATTGCTGTCAAGACAGTAGTGAAGGATTCTCTCCCCCCTCTTCTGAGGCTTGGGGAAGAAGGTGGGCAAGTGTATGGCTTGATTCAAGGATGTGCCTGAGACCACCTTGGGCATAAAGGATAGATTAGTCCTAAGTGATGCTCTATCTGGGTGGAATATGAGATATGGTTCCACTGCCATAAGAGCTTGTAAAACTCAGCGACACCCTTTTAGATAAGGTGATAGCCAGTAAAGGGGCAATCTTCCAGGTTAAGAATTTTAACTCAGCAGCAGCTGCTGGTTCAAAGGGGGTAGTGTCAATTTTTCCAGGCCAAAATCGGGATCCCATGGAGGTGTGGGTTGTCTCCTGGGAGGTCTGATGTGGACCACTCCCCCTAAGGAAATGTCAAGAGTGGGAAAGATAGGTGGAAATACAGGGATGTGGGCAGAAATGGCAGAGGCATTAATCTTGATGGAAGAAAAGGACACGCCTCTGTCCACCAGCATAGACATGTAATCTAAAATGGGTGAGATATTAGCTGAGTTGGGATTGTGGCCTTGCTGCTGACACCAAATACAGAACCGTTTTCATTTGGCTGAGTATAATTTTCCAGTACTTGGCCTTCTAGCCTCATTGAGGATGTCTTGAGCTTGTATGCTTAGGAAGGGCTAAGAGTGGTATTTTGAAGAATTATCCAGGCTGAAAGTTTGAGAGTCTGCAGGTTGGGATGCACAAACCTCCCCTTGTTCTGAGTCAAAAGGTCCAGTCACTGAGGTAACTGCCATGGTTTTTCATTGGTTAAACTCAGTAACACAGGATACTAGTGCTGCCTGGGCCAGTCTGGGGCTATCAGGATGACCCTTTGGCCTTCTTCCCAGATTTTTAGGAGGTCCCTTGGAAGAAGAGGCAGGGGAGGAAATGCATAAAGGAACAGATGGCTCCAAAGGAAGGACAAAGTATCAGTTCTCCAGGCTGTGGGTAGTTTGCTCCTGCAAGAGACTCTTTCCAAGTTGAGCATTTTCCTTGATTGCAAAGAGGTCTATCTGTGGGGACCCCCATTTGTGGGCTATGCTGAGAAATGTTTCCCAATGCAGATGACAATCATGGGGATCCAGCAGGTGTCTGCTGAGATGATCTGCTAGAGTGTTTTGAGTCCCTGGGAGGTACTGTGCTATGAGGTGCAACCCCAGAGAGTGAGCTGTCTCCAAGACCTGTACCACTGGACTAGAAAGAAGGTAAGAGTGGGTGCCCCCTTGTTTATGCACCACACACTACTGTGGTGTTGTCTGTTTTGACAAGCAGGACCCCTGGTTTCCACTGATCTTTGAAAGCCCCTAGGCCCTTCTGCACTGCCATCAGTTCTTTCCAGTTTATGTGGTTGTGTCTTAACTGAGCTTCCCATCTGCCCTGGGACTAAAGATGTTAGCAATGAGCTCCCCACACTGTCTCTGAAGCATCTGTGGTTAGAGTATGGTCCTGAGGGATGATCTTGAAAGAGGAGACCAAGGTTCTGGGCACACGCCTGTGCCCACCACACAAGTTCCTCTTTGAGGCAAGGGATCAGCAGGATTTCTGTCTCCAGGAACTGTGAATGCTGGCACCACAGATTCTTGCGGTACCACTGAAGCTTCCTCATGTGTAGCCTGTCCAGAGGAATCATGAGGATACAAGAAGCCATGTAGCCTAATGCTCTGAGGAATTCCCTGGCTGAGAGTCATTGTCTCTCATAATGCCTTGGAAGTACTGCATCAATAAGGAGACCTTTTCTGGAGGACAGAATGCCTTTTGAAAGTAGGAATCCAGAATTGATGGACTTGCTGAGATTTATGATGAGGAAGGTCTGAGAAGGCCAAAACCTTGAGGAGCTTTGATTGACTTGTGGCTTGAATGAAGCAGTCATCTAGGTTGGGGTAAATTTGGATTCCTTTTGGTCTCCAGAAGGCAATCACAGGGGATAAACACGTTGTGAAGATCCTTGGAGCAGCAGACATGTTAAAGGGCATTGCAGAGAATTGCAAGTGATTGGTACCTGCCCCGAAGCGAAGAAAACTTCTGTATGACTCCTCTATAGGACTGTGCAAGTAAGCATCTTTTAAGGTGACCATTAAGGCCAGAGGGCTATCAATGGGAAGAAGTTTTTGAAGGGTCACCATTTTGGATAGCCTGGCATAGAATCCTTTCCCTCTTCCACTGAACACTGCAAGCATAAGCTGTGAATGTGGGAAATAGATTCTGCTCTTTGATTTTGTGGAACATCTTGGTAGCCTGAGTATCTTAATGGCTCTATGAAAGTGAGCTTGGAACCATCTGAGATGACCCTCAGGACCCATGTGGCCTAGAACTCCCCTGCCTGGGGGTTCCTGAGGACCACTGCTTGTGGCTTTGTGATTGCTGCTGCTGCCTTTCAGGCCTCTCCCTGCAAGCTTTCCTCTGGCTTCTTTTTGATTGAGAAGGAAAGACCCATGTTTAATCGGGAAATTCCTACTAAACCTAGGAGTCTGAACTTGAAGGAAGTCCTTGACAGTTTGCATAGATTTTGCTTCATCTTCCATCTTTTATAGCACAGCCTCAGCCTTTGGCCCAAAAAGGAAGTCCTTAACCAGGGGAGCATCTAGAAGTTTAGATATGACATGGTCTGGCAGGGTTTGTACTCTAAGCAAAGCATGCCTTCTAATTACAGACCCAGATATGGCAGCTTGGCTAGAGGCCTCCATAGCATCACAGCCACAGTGTAAAGAGCATCTAGCCACCTGGAAGCTGGACTGGCAAAGGTTCTACAGCTCCTTAGCAATATTCCTGTCCTCAAGGGAGGCAATCTTTTGCTTCATTTTTATCTAAAATACTTTGCTGTTACTTTATCACATGGAACTGACAGCTAAGGGGGCTTCCCATGGCTAGGGTGGTGGAAGTGTAGACTTTTTTTTTACCAAACCTATCCAAGGCCCTGCTTTCCTTGTCAGTGGGTAAAGGATTCTTAGCTAACCTTAGCTCCCTTGGGGCCTGGTGTCACAACTTCTGGGTCAACAGGGGGTTTTTGAAGAGGTATTCATGCGAGTTCAGCACCCTGTAAAACCATTTTGGTTTTTGAGGGGGTGGAGGCAGAGAGCCTGGGTTTAGGGAACAGTCGATAAAAACATCCCCATACCATCTCCAAAACAGGAGCAACAGCCAAAGGTTTGTCTTCTGGGAGGTCTAGGAACTCCCTACCTCTATTTTTGGATTGTGGGTATTCCTGTGCCTCCTAGTGGAAATGTTCCTTCATGACATGGAGTGTTTCCCCAAAGGATATGTCTTCAGGAGGTAAAGCTGAAGGCAGAATTTCCTCAGAATCTGAGTCTTCATAGGAAGTAAGGAGGGGTTCCTCCTCAAAGACAGACCCCTCCTGGTCAGAATCATCATCTGTATCAGGAGGTTGAAAGTAAACGTATGGTGAGAAATCCCTCTTCCTTTTCCCTGGGGAAGACTGGAAAGGGTGGGGTTGCCTAGCTCTGACAAAGAAGAGAAGGTCCTCAGCTAAGCTGACCAGATCCTGCTGATAACCTGCTGGGTGGGAGAACTCTTCTTAGGAACAGCTTTTGGCTTAGGCCTAAGTAAGTCCACTATCTTGACACCAGTCACCTTGCAAGGCAGAACCAATGCAGGCTGACTCCTTGAAGGAACATCGCCAGTGCAAGATTACTCATCAGAAGCAGAGGCCTGCTGAGGGACTCTGGACTCAACTGACAAACTGAAAGCCAAGGCCTGTGTAGAAGTAGAGGGACCAGACATCTTGTCGGACTCCAAATGGTCTCGAAATAGGTCTGCACTACCACCTTGGTCACAGTAGAGGGCTGTAAAAGCACCTTGCCATCCTCAGCAATAACGAGCCACGGGGAACTGGCAGACGGTGAACTGGTGACATCCCAGACTAAGCTTGGGTCTTTTTTTCTTATCTTTCTTATGCCTAGGGAACTCTACCTCGGGATGACAGACAGATGCCACCAAGCGATGCGAGGAAGACTGCAGACTAAGATGCCTAGCTAAGATTTTGGCCTTATACCAGATCATCCCAGAATCAAAACGAAAGCAAAAATGACAACTAGGGGTGTTGTGATCTGGGCCTAGACAGCTAACACACAAAATATGAAAGTCTTGGTGTGGGATTTGTTTACCACAGCAAGAACATTTTTAACCTTATCCGACATGAGTTAAAACAAGAAAAAGTGTTCCCAAATGGGGTATTTAGCTTTAGAAGTCTCCTCTGTGGTGCAGACCAACAGATGCACTGAAACACTGCTTCGGGCCCCGACGGCAAGAAAAACTGATGTCATGGTGCCAACTGGTTCCCTTTATGCATAAGCATACTGATGTCAGGGTAGGGCATCCACCAGCCGAAGAGGAGAGAGATTTTTACACTGGTAGTCGGGCCGGCCAAGGGCTTTCACAGCTGGAAATCCCCACAAGTCAGAACTGCAACAGTGATACACGAAGAAAATCTGCTCGTTTCTCATCCTCCCCTGCCCAGGTCTTCCAGTGCCTGAGCTACTAACTGGAATTCTGGTCATTCAGGTCACAGTCAGGACTTTATCCCTTTGCATGACACAACCACAACTAAGCCTGACCAGAATTCTAAATTGAATCATAAACACAGTTATAATGAAGCTTATAAAAGTGACAGGAAACTTACTTTTGTTAACTATGTGAAAAAATATACATATGACATTTATATTTTGTGAGTTGCTCTTAAAAGGGAACAGCAGCACTTGTTAAATGACTGACCATTTATGAAACTGATCATTACCATGCTAAGGCATTCAACATTATTCCACAATTTCAATGGGTAAAATGCCACTTAAGAAACAGAGGCACAAGGCAAAGGGACTGCCTACCTACAAGAAAAGTGTTACCAGTGATGACTCAGAGGGTGGACCACTCTTCTCAAATATAAAGGAGGAAAGAGTGTTTGAGATAATTAACCTACTGCTGACTTCAAAAATGGTAACATAATAAGATGCCTATCCACTGTACACAAAAGAGAGTGCTCAGTAGCTTTTGCTTTGCCCTTTCTATTCCAGGTATCCATCTAACCTACAACACATTCTGATGGAGTCTGGGTAATCAAAGTATTTCATTATTTTTGGTAACTCTTAATCACCCTCAAAACTAATGACTGTTTCAAAGTGGAAAGAACATGGATTAGTCTCTGGGTTTCCTGAAGTATACTGCACAACTACACTTTGTCAGTGTATCTCCAATTGTAACTTTCTGTCAGTGAGCTACTCCAAAGTTAGTCCATTTTTAACTACAAGGTATTCAGTGCAGACTCTCCTTTTTCCCTGTCTTCATCATGGTTGGCTTTAGCCCCTTGCCCTATTAAAACTGCTGTCATCCATTTTTAGGCATTTCTTACCTTCATGTGTACATTTTATATTAAGTACAGTATATAACTGCGCTTTCCTTTCTGTTACATAAATTGATTAATATTATACATTTCAGTTTTAACTGATGGCATTTGTAAGTAGCATGATTTTGAAAAGTTTTACATGCATGTCCAGTGTACAGACGTTCACAGGAAGACCATTATAAATTTCAGAAATGGTGAGCTTCTACTCCCTCCCCCATGGATTCATTTGTAAGTGCTGAGAAATATTCAAAAATTTCAAACTTTGTCACAGAGTAACACTGGCCCATTTGCAGGGCTAGCATCAGTTGCTGCTACAATTAGGTAACTTCCTGTTCCACCTTGAAATAACCTCTATTAAACAGTTTACAATCAGTAACTGGTTGGACAAGCTACTGAGAACCAAAAATGGACCTGCATCAGTGGTACCAATGAACTCCCCTTCAAAAAAAAGTGCAGCAATAGGTCTTCGAAGTTCAGTCACTTAAACATACATTTGTTCCTTATTTTGTATGTATTCACCAGACTCTGTTAAAACACAGTACTATGGTATCTCTAACAGCAAACCAGCAAATGTCCAATCAAACTGGTCTACCATAACCTTAAGATAACTTTAAAATGAATGCCCTTTTTTTGAAAGGTCCCCTCATCACTATCATGGGCATCATCTTAGTAATATCCCTCCAATACCAGTTCCCTGTCAGGAAACACAACTTTGCAAATCTTCATACTCAAAGAAATAAGTGGGTACGCACATATCTCTCTAGAAGCACCTTTGAGAATAGACTGAATAAAGAACTATTTTTTAATACAAACTATCTGCAAGTACGTCAAAATCCAATTCAAATAAATAAAAATGGAATCAAAACCATTATCCTTATGTTTCTCAGACGTGTTTAGCTTTCCTAAAGGTTCAGTCTGAGAAAAAAATTCTGCACATGATACCAAGTACTGTATCAGAAGCTGTTGAAAGACTGATATTTTTAAATTATAACATTTTTCTAATTACTTCAAAGTCAATCTTTGTAGTATTATCATTGGATGTCTTACTCTTCCCAGTTTATGATAAAACTGTAAAACGCCACAAGAAAAATGCAGCAAACCGTTTAAATAAAAACCGTGATCATGATTGCATGAGACAAGGTGGTCACAAATGTAAATGAAAATGCCACTAGCTCTACTGCATAAAATGAAACACTCTGACTGTGCTGCAGGGACCAGAGTTCAATTTGTGACTTGGATGTCTGAAGAAGCTGTCAGGGGAAAAGGGGAGTGAACGCCTTATGACAGCTCAATCATTCTGTGGTGATGGAGGCAGCTCTGGCTCACCTGGCCAACAGCACTACATGTTTATCTATAAAGTTCGAAGCCATTTAAGCTGGTTTACCATTAGTGCCATTCACACTATACAGCTAAGAGGGAACAGTTGTGCCGACAGCATACTGTCCCCTTGGAAGGCTGCGACAGTGGGCTCAGAGGGAGTGTGCTCTAAAAGGACAGGCTAGAATGACCAACAGAACCAGCAAGCAGTCACACTCCCAACTTTCAGACTCCCACCAAGGATTGGAGGGCTGAAAGGAATTCCCAAGCAAGAACAAATTAGCCATGAGGTTCTTCCCTAGGTCAGGAGTGCAGGTCTCTTACTCCACTAGAAATAATGGGCCAGTTGGGTGAAGGCAAGGAGCCAAAGGCAAGGTCCTGGAGGGAAACATAAAAAAAGTAAATAAAAATGCCCAGCTCTGTGATATAGAAGGATGGAGCCCAAGCTTGGACCTAGATGATTTGAAACCAGTTACTAGCTTGGGAGATGGACAGGTGAAGATGAGAATGAGACTATGATGCCATCTCACCCCACCGTGGGGTGGCAGCTAAGGGGGTGGTCTATCCTGATTTAATGCTGGTCTATCCTGATTTAATGCTGGACTTACTGGAGACAGAAGTGCATGGTGTGCAGCAAGGGGTGTTGGGAACCTGCTATGCTCTGCCAATTCATGCCTGCATGGTATCCTAAATACATTAATTTATTTATTTGACATTTCTTAACCAGGTTAATCCAACTGGGCCAGGATCCCATTTTCAGTGGAGACCGGAGAAGAAAAACTCCAACTGTTAAATCAAACACAAAGAGAAATACAAAACTACACAAAGAAGGTAAGATGAGGAAGTAGTTAAGCAGTTATGTGACAGAGAACAGTATTCTTAACTAGGACAGGCTCAGCAGTTACAATAAACAGTGACATTGTGTACAAAGTAGTCAGGCAGGATGTGCAAAAAAGATAAAAGTCAAGAGTGAAAATAATAAGAAAGGCTATTTTGTGAAATGGTATCTATATGTACGATTTACATAAAATGTGAAAATAATAAAAAAACGGCAATTTTGTAAAGGGTATTTACAAGAATGTAGTTGTGGAAAGATATAAATATATGTTGGCCAAGAGAGCAGCTGCATGGGTAAGTGTGGTATGACATCTTTGTGAAAGTGGGGAAATGAGAAAGGAGGTAAGCCAGAGAGAAGAAGGTGGTGAAATAAAAGATATAGGCTGAATATGGGCGGCCGCAGGGGCAGAGGCATGTATTTGCAATGGAGCGTTTAAGCTCTTTTTTTGAAGTGTTTTTGTGTGCGAGATATTTCTTACATAAGTGGGGAGTTTGTTCCAGGCCTGGGACACTGAGTATTTATATAGGAGTTTACCTATGTTTTTGTTGGGTTTGTAGGTGTCAAGTAGATGTTGATCGCAGCTGTGAAAAGGATGGATGGGAGTATACTTGGATACAAGTGAGGAGAGGGAGGCACAGGTATGTTGAGTACTTAATGTGCCATTTGTAGCTTTGCTAGTAGAAGTTGTTGGGGAAATTCTAAACAGTTTAGCTTTTTTTAAGGCAAGGCAATGGTGAAAGTTGTAGAGTAGGTCCCTATGCAAATCTAGCCATTTTGTTAGAGGCTTGTTCAAGTTTGGAGAGTAGTGAAGACTGAATATTTGTGAAAACTGGAGCAGCATACAGGAGGCAGGGAAGGAGGAAAGCTTGTGTCATGGAAGGTTTAGAGTTATAGATGAGGAATTTCTTATTTCTGTAAAGCAGTCCCAGTTTTTGATGTGTTTTTTGAGGTTCCCTATTATTTAAGCAAACATTCAATGTTTCAAATGTTGCTTTGTCAGCAGCTAAATGTCGAAAAGGCAAAATGCCGAACAAACGGAACAGTGTTTTCCTAGGGAAAAAAAAAAATCATTGGGCCATTTTCAGAGCTTTGCCATTTCCTCCACTGTGGTGCGATCTCAAAGTTGGTATATTTAAGTAGGGGGTATTTGGACTTTTTTTTTTTTTTTTGCAGACCAGCGATTTTTTTCCCTAGGGGAGAAAAAAAAAAAATTGCTGTTCCGTTTGTAAGGGGTTTGGACTATTCAACATTTACCTGTTGAGAAAACACCATTCGAAACATTGAACGTTCAGTTATTTAATAGGGAAGCGTTTTTTGATACTCTGGAGAATGTTAAGGTCAAATTTTATGTGCTTGCTGATTACAGTGCAAAGCAGCTTAGTGCAAGGGTCGGGTTTAATAGAGGAATTGTCAAGGAATGAGATAGTAAAGGTGGATTTGTGATTGGATAGTGTTTGAGGGAGGAATACATGGAGTTTTGTCTTTTCTGGATTTAAGATAAGCTGGTTATCTGAAAGTCATCTTTCAACGGACAGGAATGAGTGTTGTGTTCGAGTGTGAAAGAGAGATGATGTTAGCGATGGAGATAAGAGTAGAGTTTTCAGCATACTGTATTAGAAAAAGAGTGGCTGCAGGATGTATGGAGGTTGTTGGTAAAGATGTTTATTAAGGAGGGGTCCCAGGATAGAGCCCTTGGGGACTCTAGATTTAATAGGTAGGAAGAGGGAGCAGGAAGTGCACCTTCTCACAGACTGTAGTCTATTGGAGAGGTAACTGGAGAACCAGTTAAGAGTGGAAGTAGAGAGGTTTAGTTTAGATAGTAGTTTGGAGTGAGAAACTGTATTAAAGGCTTTTCAGAGAAATAATATATACCGAACAAGAGAGGTCCCAGGACTGAGCCTTGTGGGACGCCACTTGTAACTGGTTTGGAGTCTGACATGGCTCCAGCAATTCTAACTATGTGGGTTCTGTCCTTGAGCCAGTTTGCAACCCATCTAGTAACATAGAAGTTTATATTTAAGCTGGTGAGCTTATCTATAATGCCCGAGTGGGGTATTGTATCGAAGGCTTTTGCGAGGTCCAGGTAGGTTGTGTGGACCACCTTCCCCTCGTCAATGGCCTTGGTGACTGTTTCAAAAGAATCGACCAAGTTTAAGAGGCAGGATCTGCCCTTAAAGCCAGACTGGGTAGGATCCAGTGTCTGTAGGTCCCCAATATCTTTATTTATAAGGTCCATGATGATCCTTTCCATAGCTTTGCAGACCAAGCTAGTCAGGCTTATGGGGCGATAGTTTCCAGGATCCGTTGAGGCACCACCTTTGTGGAGAGGGACCACCGTTGCTGTACGTCACTCTTTGGGTACATATCCTGTAGTAAGGCTGAGATTGAACAGTAGTTTTATGTTTGGGTTTAGCTCTTCTTGGAGTTCATGTAGGACGCAGCCTGGGACACAGTCTGGTCCCATTGATGCTGTGTTTTTTGCTTTGGAGAGGCCGGCTCTTACCTGAGCATCTGAGATGAACAAAGCCTTCTACAGTTACATCAAGAATCTCCATGGCAATACCCAGATTTGCTCTGAGTTACTGGACAATGGTACCTCCTATACTGAGCCAACACATATTGCCAACATACTGGCAGACAGAGTCAGTGCCAACTTTACCCCCCCCCCCCCAAGGGCCAATCACAATACCGGAAGAATACCAGGCACCCAGCATTACAGGTTAAAGCTGCATTGTCCAAGGTCAAAAATACAGCTTCCATGGGACCCAATAATATCCCTGGCTGGGTTCTATATGAACTACAAAGTGAACAGGCACCACACCTCTGTGCCCTGTTCAACCACAGCCTCACCTCAGGCTTTGTCCCTACAGAATGGTGCACTGCTACAGTCATCCCTCTCCATAAAGGGAGAAAGACTACAGACCCTGGGAATTATCGCCCCATTAGCCTGATGAGTATGATGAGTCTGATATGCAAGGCTAAGGTTATGGAGCGCATCATCATGGACCAAATTAACAAGGATATAGGGAATCTCCAAACTCTGGATCCCACACAATTTGGCTTTGTGAAGGGTAGATCATGCCTGCTCAACCTGGATGACTTCCTTAAGTCAGTTACCACAGCTGTGGATGAGGGTAAGGCAATTCATACAGCCTACCTCGATCTGGCCAAGGCCTTTGATACCATTCCCCACTCAGGAATTATTGACAGACTCATCAAACTAGGCATCAACCCCTACATCACTAGGTGGGTTGCAAACTGGCTCACAGATGGAACTCACAGTGTGAAAGTAGCAGACTACAAGTCGAACTGCCAACCAGTCCTGACTGGAGTTCCTCACGGATCGGTCCTGGGTCCTCTCCTGTTAGGCATCTACTTCTCAGAAGTACAGGCCGACACAGAGGGACTCTGGATGACCATGTTCGCTGATGACTGCAAGTTGGGAATAAGAAGTTATGTGCTCACCATAACGTTCCATCGGAGTAGGTATCTTCATTTGTCTGCAACCTTTGGGATACGGATCCGATCTGGGATCCGAGCCGGCAACTTCTATCACAGCATAGATCTGAGCTCCTCCCTTTACCCATAATCCCCTACTAACCCTGACTGACCTCAGATCAAGTTTGCCCCATAGCACAGCTAATACTGTGTCCCAGAGGGAACTAATCTAAAGAACCCCAAATAGGATCATACTGGTCAGGGGGAAGGAGGGGGGGATGGTTGCAGACAAATGAAGATACCTACTCAGATGGAATGTTATGGTGAGTACATAACTTCTTAATCTGAAGTAGGAACTTCATTTGTCAGCAACCTTTGGGATAGAGTCCCCAGCTACCTAAATCTTGGGTGGCCTTCATGGAAGAATATTCCGGAGCACTGCAGAGCCAAAAGACGCCCTACCTCGGGAGACAATATCTACTTTGTAGTGGCTGATAAAGGTATGAGATGAAGCCCAAGTGGCTGCAGAACAAATGTCATCCAGAGAAACCCTAGCCTTGAAAGCAGCCAATGTAGCAACGGCCCTTGTAGAATGAGCACGGACTCCCTGAGGTGCAGGCCTTCCGGAGCTCTGATATGCTAAGAGAATACAACTAGATATCCATCGGGAGAGGGTAACTTTAGAAACCAACTTGCCAAAGTTGGCAAAGGAGACAAACAACTGATCGGATTGCCTATGACCAGTAGTTCGATGAATATAAAAACGTAGTTGTCTGTGCACGTCTAAAGAGTGCAGCTTATACTCTCCTTTGTTTTGATAGTTGGGGAAGAATACTGGAAGATTAATAGATTGATTGATGTTAGCTTCCGAAGATACCTTAGGTAGAAAAGACGGACTGATCCTGAGGTGAACTCTGTCTGGGTGGAAGACCAAATAAGGTGGTTCGACACAGAGAGCATGGAGTTCCGAGACCCTCTTGGCTGAAGTTATGGCCACCAAAAAGGCCGTTTTCCAAGAGAGGTATTTAAGAGCAACAGTGGCTGCCGGCTCGAAAAAGGGGCTAGTCAAGGCCTGTAAAACCAGGGATAAATCCCATGGAGGTACCACCTCTTTGACCGGGGGCCTGAGGAGGAAGGTACCCTTAAGGAAGGTCTCACACAGTTTGGAAGTAATAAGCGGTCCTGACTCCTGCCCTACATGATAGTGTGAAATTGCTGCAAGTTGCACCTTGACCGTGGAAGAACTAGCCCCCTGGTGAAAGAGAGAAGTTAGAAAAACTAGAACCGACGCTACTGGCGCCGTAAAGGGATCTAAATGACGGTGCTCTGCCCAAATGGAAAAACATTTCCATTTACTCCGATAGACCCTTCTGGTGGAAGGCTTGTGAGCTGCTACTAGAATGGCTTTGACTGGTGATGAGATTCCGGGAGTCCTTATCAGGAGTGGAACTGGAGCAACCAAGCCGTCAGCTTTAGGTTGGCCAGGTTCGGAGTTGGGAGACCCAGGGGGTGTGAAATGAGATCCGGGAGGGGATCCAGAATCCAGGGCGGATGAATCAGGTGAGACCATAGGTAAGGGAACCACATCTGACGAGGCCAGAATGGGGCAATGAGGATCATCTTGCTCCCCAACTGACTGGCTTTCTGCAATAATTTCAACATCAGGGGCAGAGGCGGGTAAGCATAAAGCAGACCGGGAGGCCAAGCATGAACTAGAGTCTCTCGGGGACTCCCCCGGAGGGGGGAATCAGAGCGAAGTAATAGTTGCATTTGGTATTTGAGGGAGAGGCAAAAAGATCGCAACAAGGTCGCCCCCATCGGGCAAATACTTGCTCTGCCACTAGAGGATTGAGAGACCACTCGTAAGGAGTCAGGATAGTACGACTGAGCCTGTCTGCTAAAATGTTGGACTGTCCCAGAATGTGCGTTGCAATGAGAAAGCGGTTGGTGGATATCGCCCATTCCCACACTCTCATGGCCTCGCGGCAGAGAGGGTAAGACCTGGTTCCCCCCTGTTTGTTGATGTACCAGACGACTGACATGTTGTCCGTCTGTACCGCAATCGTCCCCACCGTAAGAGGGTTGTGAAGTGCTTGCAACGTCAAAAGCACCGCCCTCATCTCCAGGACGTTGATATGCAATGAGGTCTCTATGTCATTCCACATGCCTTGGACTGTTCTGCCCGAATAGTGCCCTCCCACCCCAGGCGAGAAGCGTCCGTAGTCACTGTGGTGACTGGCGGAGGCAGCGAGAAGGGGCGTCCCGTGTGGAGATTGGAGGACTGGAGCCACCACACGAGCGACCTTTTGCAAACCCTGCTTAAGGGAATGGGATGAGACAGGGGATTGCGATATAGGGACCATTGTACCTGGAGGGTCCACTGTATGACCCCCATATTCAGCCGGGCCAATGGCAGCAGCGGAATTGCTGCCGCCATGGACCCTAGAGCCCTCAGGACCAATTCCGCCGAAGGAGCTCGAAGTTGAAGGATGGCCTGCACGTGCAACCTCAGGTTCTGAAGCCGATCTGGAGTCAAGAAAGCAAGCATCAGTCTGGAGTCCAACCTCGCCCCTATGAAATCCAATACTTGTGTAGGAGCCAGGGAGGATTTGGCCATGTTGATGGTCAACCCTAAGAGTGGAGCCAGATTGAGGAAATAATCCCTGCATGACCAAAGAAGATGCCTTGTTGGGGTGGTAAGGAGCCAGTCGTCCAGGTACGGAAAGACCTGAATTCCCTGGAGTCTCAGGTGGGCCGCTATCGCTGACAAGACCTTGGTGAACACCCTGGGGGCTGAGGTGAGACCAAAGGGAAGGGCCCTGAACTGGAAATGGCTGGCTCCCAGCCGGAAACAGAGAAACCTTCTGGAGCGTCTGTCTACGAGAATATGATAGTACGCACCCTTGAGGTCTATTGAGCACATCCAGTCGTTCTCCCGCAGTAGTGGGAAAATAGATTGCAGTGTGACCATCCGGAACTTTACTTTTGGTACTGCCAGGTTCAAGAGACAGAGGTCCAGGATGGGCCTCGCGTCCCCCGTCTTTTTTGGCACCAGAAAGAAAGTACAGTTTTGTACCTACCATAAATGTAGATGTCCGATAGATATGCAACTGCAGTCCTGACATATGGGTTGTCCTGCCTCAGGCAGCCCTTCGGTCGGCCGGATTCCAAAGTCTGGGTCCGGCGTCGGCTGATGCCGCCTCTTCCCCGACGCCAGAGCGGCTGGGATATAAAGGCATCAGCCGACGCCATCTTAACCAGTGTTTCTTGCCCCAGATGCCAGGTGCCCTCCAAGGAAGGCTAAATTTAGAGAATGGAGAAAAATTCCAGACATGCACAACAGTAATAAACAGATACACCATAACAGATATCCCCAGCTAATTTGAAAAAGGGGGAGTGGACCCAACAAAGAGGATTACAGAGGGGTAGGAGGGAGGGAAAACCTGACTGCAGTTGCATATCTATCTGACATCTACATTTATGGTAGGTACAAAACTGTACTATGTCCTTCAAGAATGCAACTGCAGTCCTGACATATGGGTTGAATACCATAGCCAAGCTGGGGGAGGTAGGATCTAAGATAAGGATGGTGTAGCTAAAATGCCCTGCAGGACTGCAGAAGCAAAGCCTGCTTGGGATCTGGAATATAAAGGCAGGTTGTAGTGTTTGGAAAATGTATGCATGGAGCTCCATGTAGCAGCTTCTAGAATGTCCTTTGTAGTCACCCCTCTTAGAAAGGCTGTGGAGGTGGCTGTAGCTCTGGTGGAGTGTGGCCTGATATTGGCTGGTACACCTTTTCCATGGAAAGAGTAGCAGAATCTGATGCAGTTTCCAATCCATTTTGAAATTGTTTGTTTGGAAATTGACTTTCCTTGTACTCCAGCAGTGTAAGCTACAAATAGTTGGTCAGACTTTCTGTTGGCCTTTGTTCTGTCCAAGTAGTAGCGCAATTGTCTGTGTATGTCCAAAGTGTGCAGAAGATTTTCTCCTTTATTTTGAGGATTGGGAAAGAAAGTAGGCAGGTGAATTGCTTGATTTAGAGAAACCCTGGATATCACTTTTGGCATGAATGAAGGATTGGTTCTTAAAGAGACTCTGTCCTGGTGGAAAATGAGAAATGGAGGTACTGCCATGAGGGCCTGTATCTCCGAGACTCTTCTTGCTGAAGTAATTGCCAACAGGAAAACTGTTTTCCAGGAGAGAAATTGCAATTCTGAAGATGCTGCTGGCTCAAAAGGAGGAAGAGTTACATTTTCCAAGACGAAGTTGAGGTCCCATGCAGGCACTGGTGGTTTTCTTGGAGGTTTGATATTCTTTATCCCTCTTAGAAACTGTCTTAGCAAAGGATGTGAAAACACAGGTGGATCACAGTTGTATTTTGCTGAAATTGCTGAAGTGTATATTTTTATGGAAGAATATGAAAGGCCATTGTGAAGCATTTCTGCCAAGTATTCTAGTATCTGTGGGATGCTCATTACTGATGCATCCTGACCCTTGTTGGCATTCCAGATGTTGAATCTCTTCCATTTGGCTGAATAAGTTTTTCTGGTGGAAGGCCTGCGTGCTTCCAGTAAGATCTCTTGAACTTTTTTGGAGAGAGAGATATGGGGAGAAGTCATGGTACCCTCCAAGCTGTCAGCTGCAATGTTTGCAGGTTGGGATGAACAGTCCTGTAATTGTGCTGAGTTATAAGCAGAGGCCACTGAGGCAGGGGCCACGGCTTGGTACGAGTTATGCTCCTTAGTAATGGATACCAGTGCTGTCTTGGCCAGTCTGGAGCTATCAAAATGCCTTTCGGTTGTTCTGCTTTGATCTTCAGCAACACCCTGGTCATTAATGGTAGAGGTGGGAATGCATAGATTGCTAGAGAATTCCAGCTGAAGGAGAGAGCATCCATTCTCCAGGCTTGAGGATGGTGTATCCTTGAGCAGAACTTCTTCAGATGATGATTGAGGTGTGAGGCAATGAGATCTATGTCCGGCCTTCCCCATGTAGGAGTTATTTGTGAAAAAATGTCTGGATGCAACATCCATTCGTGCAGGTCCATAATGTTTCTGCTTAGACTGTCCGCCAGAACATTGTCCTTGCCTGGAACAAACTGGGATTGCAACTGTATGTTCAGTTTCAGGGACTTTTCCCAAAGAGTCATTGTTAGTCTGCAGAGGGGGTAAGAATGGGTGCCTCCCTGTTTGTTTATGTACCACATAACAGTGGTGTTGTCTGTCTTTATTAGCAGATGACCTTGCTGAAGAAATTTTCCGAAGGCCTCGATTGCATGAATCACTGCCAACATCTCTTTTTGATTGATGTGCAGATGCAATTCCCGGGGTGCCCATTGCCCTTGAATGCATATGCCCTCCATGTGCGCCCCCCATCCATGAACTGAGGCGTCTGTTGTAATGGTTTGGCTTGCTTGAGGTTTGTTGAAAGACATGCCTTTGTTTAGCTAGCTTGCTTGTGCCCACCACAAAAATTCCTTTTGTAGTCATGGAATGAGTGGAATAATTGCTTCTAAGTTGTGGCTGTGTTGAGACCATAAACTTTTTAGGTACCATTGTAGTTTTCTCATGTGTAGTCTTGCCACTGGAATCAGAAGAATGCAAGATGCCATGAAACCCAGGGCCTGCAGGATTTTCCTTGCAGTCATCTGGGTGTGCTCTGCTAGGCTTTTGAAGTAATCTGGTAATTGTTGTTTTCTTCTGTGAGGAAAGCCATTTGTGAGTTTGTGTCCAGTTTGGCTCCTAGAAAAATTATTTGTTGGGATGGCAGTAGTCTTGATTTTTGATTGTTGACTGTGTATCCCAAAGCCTGTAGTAAGTGAATGACATAGTCCAAGTTTCTTATCAAGGCTTGCTTGCTGTCCGCTTGTATAAGGCAGTCGTCCAGGTAAGGGTATATTTGTATCTCCTGAAGTCTGCAATGTGCAATTACTGATGCCAGGCATTTCGTGAATACTCTGGGTGCAGTAGATAAGCCAAAAGGCAATGCTGAGAATTGATAGTGCTCTGACCCTGCAAGAAATCTGAGGTATCTTCTGCAGCTGTGTCCGATTGGGACATGCAGGTATGCCTCCTTGAGGTCCAGAGTAACCAGCCAAGACCCCTTGCCCAGCATGGGAAGAAGTTGCTGTAACGTCAGCATTTTGAATTTTGGCACAATGAGAAAAGTGTTTAGAGCGGACAAGTCCAGTATAGGTCTCCATTGCTTTTCTTTTCTTGGAATAAGGAACAGTCTTGAGTAGAATCCCTGGCCTTGTTCCTGAGGAGGAACCTTTTCTATTGCTTTGATTTGTAGCAGCCTTGAAACTTGTATGAGAGTGCCACTGCCCTTTGATTTTGTGGCAGGTTTGGCATGCCTTGTTTTGTTGGTAAGGTATGGAAGTGGAACCTGTAACATTTGTCTATTATGTCCAAAATCCATTTGTCCTTTGTAAAAATGTGCCAATTTTTTGAAAATAAAGATAATTTTCCGCCTAAAGGTGCTTCTCTTTGAGCCTTGGTCGGCGGTGTCAAAGTCAAGTCATTGTGATTGTCCCTGTGGAGCAGTAGAAGTCCCTGCGCCACTTCTCTGATTAGTTGGTTGCCACTGGCGGCCCCTGTAGGAGCCTCGGTATTGCCCTCTACCTCGAGCACGCCTGTTTTTTCCCCTTTGGAACTTGTCTGTGTCTGGAAAGGACCAATTCTTCAAAGGCCAATTCCTGCTGAACCTGGAGGAAATCTTTGACTGTTTGTACTGATTTAGCCTTTTCCTCAATTGATTTCAACACACCCTGTGCATTATCACCAAATAGCTTGTGTTTTTCCAGAGGTGCATCTAGAAGCTTTACTTTAACATGATCTGGCAATGCCTGTTCTTTCAACCAAGCATGTCTACGTATGACGGCCCCTGTCATAGCTGCCCTACATGAAGCTTCCAATGCATCATAACCACACTGAAGAAAATGATTGCTAACCTGCTGAGTATTATGAACCAAATCCTGCAAGGCCTTTCTATCTAAAGGCTCAGGAGAGGCTAACTTTTTCTGCAAATCATCCAGCAAGAAATCCTGATACTGAAACATATGAAAAAGACAGTTAAGTGCCCTCATGGCAAGGGTGGATGAGGTATAAACTTTTTTACCCCACCTCTCCAGGGACCTAGATTCCCTGTCTGCGGGCAAAGGATTTTTGGCCGTGGAAGTGGCCACTCCTTTGGGCCCCTGAGAAATAGTTTCTAGATCAACAGTGTGAGCCTTAAAGAGATGTTTATGAGTTCCAGGAACCCTGTAATATCTGTCTGGCTTGACAGGAGCAGGAGGGAGAGAATCAGGAGAAGTACTGGAGTCTGAGTACACATCATCCAATACATCTAACACTGGGGGCTAACACTGGGGGTATAGCTAAAGGCCTGTGCTGGGGTAACTTAAGGAAGGTCCGAAGCCTTTTCCTGGAGTCGGAGAAATCCTGGCCCTGCCACTGAAAATGCTCTCTCATGGAGTGGAGAATTTCCCCGAAAGAAATATCCTCAGGAGGAGAAGCAGAGGAAATGGATTCATCAGCATTAGAATCCTCGTAGGCCGGGAAGGATTCTTCCTGGGAATCTGAATGGCCTGACTCACCAGAGGCTTCATCTGAGGAAAGGGTATTTGTCTGCTCAACCCTAGGCCTTTTGTCTGAAGGCGGCTGAGAACCTCTGTCTGGATGAGCCTGAGAGCCCCTGATTAAAGAAATTAGATCTGCAGCTAAAGTCATGATCTGTTTATCAGAAGTGGGACCCTGTGAAAAAGATTTAGGAGGGTGAGACTTAGCCTGGCTGGCAGCCTTACCACGTGTGTAGGCCTTGATGGACATAGACACAGGAGGCCTAGCTGTCCCATGTGCTGGAGTAACTTTGTCCACCGGTATGGTGTCAGGCAAATCTTGGGCTTCGGTTTCAGGAGGAAAATCAACAGCCGGCACCGGGGTAGCCTCCGGGACCGAAGTGTGCGGTAAAGCGGTGTCGTCTGCATGGAGCGGTTGAATTACCGCCTCCAAAGAGACCGATGCACTCTCGGTAGGCTTTAGCGTGGTGTCGGTGGAAGTCACGGGCCGTGAATGTCGGTCCTTCCGTTTTTTGGAAATATGTGCTGTCGGTAGTTCCGACGGCATGATATAGGAGTAATTTTCCCCAAAAAAGTCTTCAGCAAATTCTGCCCGGCGTCTAAGTGTGCGCTTATTGAAGCAAGCACACGCCGAGACGTCATGGTCTGGGCCGAGGCAGGGAAGGCAGTAAGAATGGAAGTCCTTATGAGGTATTTGTTTACCACAAGACAAGCTATTATTAACTTTTGCAGTTTTATCTGACATCGGCTGAGGCAAGAAAAGGTTCCCCAACGGGGTACTTAGCTTTTTGATGACTTCGGTATCTGAAAACACAGGAGCTGGCCGACCGGCACTTGCGAACTGCTTCTGCTTCGGGAACCGTGCGGCAAGAAAGACTGGAGAAGATGGCGTCGGCTGATGCTTTTATACTCCAGCCGCTCTGGCATCGGGGAAGAGGCAGCATCAGCCGACGCCGGACCCAGACTTTGGAATCCGGCCGATCGAAGGGCTGCCTGAGGCAGGACAACCCATATGTCAGGACTGCAGATGCATTCTTGAAGGACATCCTGGAGTAAAATCCTGATCCCAGCTGATCTGGGGGGATGGGCTGGATGGCTCTTTTTTGTAAGAGCTGCTGAATTTCTGCAGCAGCCGCCTCCCTCTGATTGGGTGGTACATCGGGGAGGCTTCTGATGCTGGGGATTACAAGAAAGGGAATTTGGTAGCCTCTGGATATAACACGAAGCACCCAGCGATCTGTTGTTATGGACCTCCCACATTGCTAGGTGCCTCGAAAAACATCCCCAGACTGCCTCCAGAATGGAGCAGCCGGGTAACCCCTCAGGGGTTCTACATGGGCCTCTCAGAGAAGGGTTCTCTGGACCCAAAATTCCTGGGACCCCCTCTGCCTCTAGGGCGGCATCCTCCCTGTCCTCCTCTGCCACGAGAGGACTGGTTGTCCGGAGCAGACTGGGATTGATGCGATTTCCGGAACCACATCTTCTTCTGACCCTTTTGGTTCTTGGCAAAGGACCTCTGGGGAGCAGAGAAGCAGACTCCGACGGCAGACAACGTCTTCCCGTCTTTCTCGGTCTGGACAAGGGTGTCGTGAATGGTTTTGCCAAGCAATGCAGAACCATCAAAAGGGGCATTCGCAAATGACGCCTTAAAGGGTTCCGAGAAGTCACAATGTCGGAGCCAGGCTTGCCTCCTCATGACCAGCCCGACTCCGCCTGCTCTAGTGGCTCCCTCAGTGGCGTGAGACAAAAGCCGCATAGAGGTGTTGGAAAGAGAAAGTAAGGTGGACATTCGGGAGGAGTACAGTTGCTTGTCCCCTTCCGACATCGACCCTGGGGGGGAAGCAGCGTATTCTTTAATTAGATCCCGCTGCAACCGAATGACGTGTGCCATATAGTTCAGGGCCCTCATGGAGAAGGTCGCTGAACTGAAGGCCCGCTTCCCAAGGCGGTCCATCACGCGAGACTCCTTGCTCGGCAGATGAACCGTGGGGCTCTCCTGAGCCAACTCTCTCTTGGTGGCTGCCGCCACCAACATGGCATCCACAGGGGGACCTCTGCTCCAATGGGTTCTCTCTGATGGGGGGGCTCAAGATTTTGTCCGGGCGCTTGGGAACAGGCAGGCTCTACAGTGTCCGGCTCCCTCCAAGCCCTAGTGGCTGTAAGATCCACCAAGGGGTCGGGGGGAGGGGACACCCAAGAGGTAGATGGCCCTGCCTCAAAAGCCTCTAGGAATATGGACTCATCGGTGGAAGCCTTGGGGGCAGACCACCCCCCCCCTGATTCTGAGCATTTCCATGATGTCTCCAAAGGAGACATCCTCGGGGGGTGACCTAGGGGAGTCTTCCCCTTCATCCAAGTTCGTATCTTCAGTGAGGGACTCAGGGGAGTCCACGTGCCTCCTTTTGCACTTCGACTTGTGAGGAACCTCCTCGGGGGGGGGGGGGGGCTGTCCGAGGAGTCCTCACCAGCAATATCCTGTTCCAATGGAACACCTAGAGGCGCTGAAGCAGGCTGCCCCGAAGGCCAGGTGAGGGGAGCCAGGACCAACTGAGAGGGAGTGCAGGGGGGAGCCGAAGCCAGGACCGGAGGCCTGGATGCACTCAACAGTACCCTCTCCACCACAGCGAAAGCAGAGGGGGAGCCGCTCTCTGACGGATCCGAGATCAGACTCCCACTCGGATCCGAGGCGGGGATCGGAGCCGAGACTATCGGATCCGAAGGACTCGCGCGCTCCGACCGGAGCATACAGAGTCCCTCGGATCCGAAGCTCGGCCCACGGCTCCGAGAGGTCGGATCCGTCAAACTCGAGGGAATCGGAGCCGAAGTGCCTAGCACTGTCGACTCCGACCCACCCCCCGGATCCAACGCGGCTCGGCTCCGACAGCTCCGAACCCGGAAGGCGGGTCGGAGAAGGAGCGAAGGAGCAAAAAAAGGGGCCGAACTCCCCCCCCCCCCCGGAGGGGGGGGGGAGGCAAGAGCACTCGCATCTGCATCTGAGCCTGGATGAACCTCCTCATCATCCGGTCCATGTCCGCATCCGACATACTGAAGGTGGACCTCGAGGAGGCCACTGAGGCAGGACTGGAGTGCCGCCTCGATGACCTCGACGGGGACTGGGTCACCTCCTCCTCGGGTCCCGGTGAGAAGCAAGGGGATCGGATCCGAGGAGGAGGAGGCGAACCACAAACCCTGGAGGGAGAAGCCCGTTTGGCAGGCGGGGCAGAGGATGAGTCTTCGGCCCGCCGCTTAAGGTGCTTCTCCCTCCGCTTCTCTCTCTTAGCCTCCCTCGCCTCCGAAGCCACAGTGGGAGGTTGAGTCCCGGTCGGAGGGAGGGGGGCAGGAGTGGCCGCTACCGAGGACTGGGTAGCGGTCACAGAAGTACCGGAGGCCGGAGCCGGGTCTGGGGGCAAAAGGCCCGCCAGAACCAGCTTCGATCTCCGATCCTTAAGTGCCCTGGGGTTGAACGCAGTGCAAATCGTGCAACACAAGGAGAGGTGTTTAACCCCAAGGCACCTAATGCACAGAGTGTGGCCATCAGCTGGTGAAAGCTTGTGACCACACTCGGTGCATTTCGAAAAGATGGCTTTAGGGGCCTTTGACATCACTAAAAGAAAACACACCCGCTACGCCCCTACACACTACACACACACACTGCGACCAACGAGGGCAGGGAGGAGAAATAAAGATAAAAAATTAAGCTAATTCAAGCTAAAAAGGAGTGAAATTAGGGCTAAAGAACACCTAAACACACACACAAACACTCGCTCAAAAAGAGTACAAGAAAAAAATGAAAACTTTCTTTCCTCACAAAATTAGACCAAGAGCTCTGGAATCTAGCTGTTGCTTGAAGAGCAGCAAACTAGATCTGAGGTCAGTCAGGGTTGGTAGGGGGTTGTGGGTAAAGGGAGGAGCTAGGAGCTCGGATCTATGCTGTGATAGAAGTTGCCGGCTCGGATCCGAGATCAGATCCGTATCCCAAAGGTTGCTGACAAATGAAGTTCCTACTTCAGATCCATTATTAACTCAAGTGATGTAGACATCCTACAGAAAGGCCTCACTGAGACCAACAACTGGAGTCAAAACCATGGCCTTAAGCTTAATGCCAAAAAATGGGTCATAATTCCCTTTGAGAAAAACTCAGTTCCCACTAATTACCACATTGATGGTAGCCCACTGAACACTGAAGGTGTTATAAGAGATCTAGAGACACAGGTTGACAGCAACCTCTCCTTCACCACATTGCTACTGTGGGCAGAAAGTCCTTCTATGTGGCACATCTGATTACCAAGGGTTTTGCATCCGGGAAGAAAGAGGTCATCATCTCTCTCTCTCTCTACTCTTCCCTCATTAGACCAATCATCGAGTATAATGCCCAATTTGGCAGGTACCTCACTAAACAGCTGGAAAGGGCACAAAAATGCCTCACAAAGAGGATCCTAGGCCTTAAACACATGCCCTACATGGACAGACTCAAAAAACTCCAGCTTTTCTCTGTCTCATATCGTCTATTAAGAGGCAATCTCTGCTTGATATACAAAAGCCATGCCTGACCCAGCCCTGTTAGAAATGTTACACCTAATGAAATCCCAATCTCTCCACACCACACACTCCAGAGACCTCAACCTCATTACCACAATTAACAGAACATGCTGGAGGGACAGGTTCATAACCCAGAGACTGCCCATGCTCTGGAATAGACCTCCCATACATGTCAAGCAGAGCACCTCACTGGCCCTTTTCAAGAGAAATCTTGATGAGTGGATGGGAAATAGAAAGTTCACCCCGGGATCACTCTAGTGGCTCTACTTAAGAAAGGCATCGGGAACCAACTGCGGCATGATGCCACAACACTTCCATGGGCTAGGTTTGTAAAGGCTCTAGGGCCGTTGGCCTACTACACACCTATGAATCTATACAAGTAGGTTGTTTTCCCTAGCCTCAGCTACAGTTTGAGTGAAGGATAGGAGGGCAGTGGTAACACTGTGGTTTGGCCTAAACCCATGTTGGGTGGGGGGTGGGGGGGAGATTTTCAAGGATTAATAGTTTGCGAAGCTGTGTATGAATGCATTTTTTGAGGATTTTAGTGTGTGTGGAAAGAATGGCTATGGGTCTGAAATTAGATGGGTCAGTGGAATTCCTACCTTTATGCAATGAAATTGTGTAGCAGGATTTCCATATGTCGGGAACAGTGTTTTCTTGAATGGATCTGTTTATAAGAAGAAATATGGGGTAGCCCACAGCATTGGTGGCAATTTTGGGAAAGAGGGGAGGTGGGTTATCAGTAGAGGGAAAACAACGTTTAAGTTTGAGCAGGAGTGATTTGATACAGGCAGTGGAAACTGGTTTGAGTGAGAAGGGATTTCTGTTAGCTGGAGTAGGAAAAGAGGTGGGAGGAATGGTGGTGTGATCTACTAGAGTGAGTTTACTGAGGGTCTATGAAGCAGTTGTTAAGAAGGGTGGCTTTTTTGTGGGGTGTTATTTGAATAGGGATTAGGGGTAGTTGGGTTTCCTGGGTGGAGTAGCTTATTGATGGTGTTCCAGAATTTTTTGATTGGTGTATTGGCAAGATTGGGATGAAAGTACAGTTTTGTACCTACCATAAATGTAGATGTTCGAGTGTATACACTGCTGCAGTCATTATACTTGGGTTATCCTGCCGTCAGGCAGTTCCCCAGTCAGTCTGAGTTCCAAAGTCTTGGTCTGGCATCGGTTGCTGTCGCCTCCTCCCTGACGTCAGTGCGACAGGGGTATATAAGATGCAGCAGACGCCATTTTCTTCAGTTTTTCTTGCCCCAGATGTCAGGTGCCTCTAAATAGGTAGGCAATTCCAATTGCTAATAAAACATATATAAGAAAAGCAAAAAACAACTTACAGCCACCAGCAAATACTCCCCATAGGTAGTAAGGGTAGAAGACATAGGTACGCACCAGCCAGTAAGAGGGGAAGGAGGGAGGGTAACCTGGACTGCAGCAGTGTATACACTCGAACATCTACATTTATGGTAGGTACAAAACTGCACTATGTTCATCATGTTACACTGCTGCAGTCATTACACTTGGGTAGAATCCCAAAGCTGAAGTAGGATGGCTGGTTCTATAAAGCGTTAGGGGTGGCTATAAGGCCCTGCAGCACTGCAGTGGTGAAGCCAGCTCTGGATTTAGAGTATAGAGTCAGATGATAATGCTTGGTGAAGGTATGCACAGAACTCCAAGTTGCTGCTTCCAAAATATTCTTGGTAGGTACTCCCCTGAGGTAGGCAGTTGAAGTGGCTGTTGCCCTGGTGGAGTGAGATCTAATACTGCTAGGTACAGGTTTTCCATGGTATGTGTAGCAGAAACGTATACAATGTCCTATCCATTTTGAGATTGTCTGTTTTGAAATGGCTTTTCCCTGTGCTCCTACAGCATATGCTACCAATAATTGCTCAGATTTTCTGAAAGCTTTGGTTTTGTCCAAGTAGAAGCATAACTGCCTGTGAATGTCCAAAGAGTGCAGTAGTCTATCCCCTTTATTCTGTGGTTTAGGATAAAAAGTAGGCAGGTGAATAGTTTGGTTTAGAGCCACACTGGATACCACCTTTGGCATAAACGTAGGGTTAGTTCTTAAAGACACCCTGTCCTGGTGGAAAATGAGGAAAGGTTCCACTGCCATTAGTGCCTGTAATTCTGAAATTCTTCGTGCTGATGTTATTGCCAGGAGCAGAGCAGTTTTCCAAGAGATATATTTTAATTCTGCTGTGTTAGCTGGCTCAAAAGGAAGTAAAGTTAGTTTTTTCAAAACAAAGTTGAGGTCCCAAGTTGGAGTAGGTGCTCTACGGGGCAGTCTTATGTTTTTAGCCCCTCTGAGGTACTGCTTTAACAGAGGATTAAAGAAAATTGATGGATCCGTGTTGTAATGAGCAGAGATGGCAGAGGCGTGGATCTTGATGGATGAGAAGGAGAGGCCTTTGTCCAGCATCTCAGTTAAGTATTGTAGTATCTGAGGAATGTTTGGGACAAAAGGGTCAAGGCTGTGAGCTTGGTTCCAGGCACATAATCTCTTCCATTTATCTGAATAGGCTTTCTTGGTACTAGGCCTTCTGGCCTCCAGAATGACATCCATAACAGCCTTGGAGAGAGGCACTGCTTGCTTGACTAAGGAATCTTCCATGCGCTAGGTTTAAGGTCTTTAGCTGGCTGTGTAGCATTTGATTGTTGCGCTGAGTCAGCAGATGTGGGATTTGAGGCAAAATCCAGGATGGTTCTTGTGCTAATCTCCTTAAGATTGGGTACCAGTTCTGGTGTGGCCAGTTTGGTGCAATCAGGATCATCTTTGGCTCTTCTTGCCTGGCTTTTATGAGTACCTTTGGCAGGAGAGGTAGTGGTGGGAAAGCGTATACTTGTAGGTTCTCCCAGCTGAATGAGAGGGCATTCACTTTCCATGCTTGTGGATGGTAACTCCTTTTTGTAGTTGGCAGTTTATTGGGGATGCAAATAGATCTATGTCCAGACTCCACCATTTCTGTGTTATCATTCTGAATATTTGTGAATCCAATTCCCATTCGTGTGGATCCATGATGCTTCTGCTTAAGTCATCTGCCAGTGTGTTTTTCTCTTCTGGCAGGAATTCTGCTTGCAGTTGAACTTGAAGGTTTATAGCTGTGTTCCACAAGGTCATAGCTTGTCTGCATAGGGGGTAGGAGTGAGTGTCCCCTTGCTTGTTTATGCACCACATAACTGTGGTGTTGTCTGTCTTTAGCAGTAGTTGTCCTGGATGCAGCAGGTCCTTGAAAGTTATAAGGGCATTTTGTACAGCTAGCATCTCTTTTTGATTGATGTGAAGATGCCTTTGTTCTGTGGGCCACATGCCCTGAATACATTTGCCTGCCATGTGTGCTCCCCAGGCATAATCCGATGCATCTGTTGTCAGTGTTTGCCTGGCTGTGGGTTGTGTAAAAGGCTGTCCCTTGTTGAGGTGACAAGCTTGAGCCCACCATTGAAACTCCTGTTGAAGGCAAGGGATTAGTGGTATAACTGTTTCCAAACTTTGACAGTGCTGAGACCATACATTCTTTAGGTACCATTGTAGTTTCCTCATATGCAGTCTGGCATATGGAATTAGTAGTATGCAGGATGCCATGTAACCCAAGGCCTGCAGAATTTTTCTTGCAGGGAGTTGGGTCTTTGTTGCCATCAATTGAAAGTATTGAGTCAGTTGTCCTTGCTTGTCTGGCGTGAGATAAGCCATCTGGGCTGTTGTGTTCAAGCTGGCACCCAGGAATATAATCTCTTGTGAGGGCACTAGTTTTGATTTCTTTTTGTTTACTGTGTACCCCAGGCAACTTAACTTTTTTACAAACGCCAGATGCTTTAGAAGAATGTCCTTGCTCTCTGCTTGAATCAGGCAGTCGTCCAGGTACGGATAAATTTGAATTCCTTTCTGTCTGCAAATTGCAATTACTGGTGCCAGGCACTTTGTGAAGACCCTGGGCGCAGTAGATAAGCCAAAGGGCAGTGCAGAGAATTGGTAGTGCATTGAAACAGCTATGAATCTGATGTATCTTCTGCAGTTTTGTCTGATAGGGGGACATGCAGGTATGCCTCCTTGAGGTCCAAAGTCACAAGCCAAGCTTTCTTGCCCAGCATGGGAAGAAGCTGCTGTAGTGTCAACATTTTGAATTTCGGAACATCCAGGTAAGTGTTTAGAGATGAAAGATCCAGAATGGGCCTCCAGGCTTTGTCCTTTCTGGGTACCAGAAAGAATCTTGAGTAAAATCCTTGTCCTTGCTCCTGCGCTGGTACCTGTTGAATAGCTCTCATATCCATTGATTTGGTGGCAGATTTGGCAGAGTGTGAAAGTGGAACCTGTAACCTTGAAATACAATGTTGAGAGCCCATTTGTCTTTGGTGATCATTTGCCAATTGTGGTAGAAGAGTGCCAGTTTTCCTCCCAAGGAGGCTGCCAAGAGGGATTTGTTTGGCAGCTGTAATGGGAAGTCATTGGAGCTGCTTTTTATGTGATTGGGGCCCGTCTTCCCCTTCTTGCTGGCCTAATGCAATCCATTGTCGAGGCCTGTAAGGACCTTGTGTTTGACATCTACCTCTTGGACGTCTGTATTTTCCCCTTTGAGGTCTGTCTGTAATTTGAAAGGACCAATTCTTAGTTGGCCAGTTTCTGCTAAATCTAGGAGGCTGAACCTATAAGAAATCCTTCACCGTTTGCATAGATTTTGCCTTATCCTCCATTTTCTTTAATACCTCTTCTGCCTTAACTCCAAATAACACATCCTGCTACAAAGGTGCAGCCAATAATGTTGCTTTAACATGATCTGGTAACGTATGTTCTTTTAACCAAGCATGTCTTCTAATGACAGAGCCTGCAACTGCTGCTCTGCAGGAGGCCTCTAGAGAATCAAAACCACATTGCAAAGTATGCTTTCCCACTTGTTCAGCTGCATGCAATAAATCCTGCATTTCTTTAAAATTAGGAGGATCTGATTCTGGAAGCATTTTTTGTTTTAGCTGAGACAGTAAAAATTGCTGATATTATACCATGTGAAACTGGCAATTTAAGGCTCTCATTGCTAAAGTTGCAGACGTATATACTTTCTTTCCCCATCTGTCTAATGCTCTGGAATCTCTGTCAGAGGGAACTGGATTCTTGGCTGATGAGGCCTTAACTCCTTTGGGTCCCTGAGAAATAGTTTCAGGGTCAGCTACAGGGCTTTTATACAAAAATTTATGCGAGTCAGGGGCTCTGTAGTATGTCAGGTTTAACAGGGGCTGGAGGTAAGGAATCAGGATTTAAGCTGGATTCAGTATACACATCATCCACAATATCGAACACTGGCGGAATAGCAAGGGGTCTGTGTTGAGGTAAAAAAAGGAAGTCTCTGAACCTTTTCTTGGATTCTGAGTAATCCTGGCCTTCCCAGTGGAAATGCTCCCTCATGGTATGTAGGATTTCCCCAAAGGAGTAGTCCTCAGGCTGTGAGGCTGATGGAATTGATTCCTCAGCATCAGAATCCTCATAAGGGGGTAAAGAGTATCCTAGGTCTGAGGATGAATCAGAAGAGCTGGACACCTGGTCGGATGAGTCATAGTCTGCATCCTGTCTATGCCCTTTATCAGGAGGGGGATGAGACCCCCTGATCAGCGTGATTAGGTCTTCGGCCATTTTGAGCATTTGTTTCTTAGGCATGGAAGCCTGTCCTGGAGAATGCTGTATTTATTTCTTTGATTTTAAAGGAGGTTTAGACTTAGCTGAGGGTTTAATGCTTAACTGAGTAGGTCTGAAGACACCCTCTGAAGTTATGGGTTGCTCAGCTACTCCAGATCCCTCTGAAAGGTTAGTCTCGGTAGGCTGAGTAACTTGTACGTTCGAAGGCCCAGCCATGTCCACGTGGGAGTCAGAGGTGGCCTGTGGTTCTATAGAAGCAGTCGTCAGGGGCTGCGAAGATGCCTCGCTGAAAACCGGAGAAACGGTGACTGGCCTAGAAGAGACTTAGTCAGTTTTGGGCCTCGGATGCCTATCCTCGTCTTTGCGCTTTTTGTGTATTCCGGTCGTCGGAAGTTCCGACAGCATGGTATAATTGAATTTTCTACCAAAATAATGTCGAGCAAAATCAAACCGACGTTTAATAGTGCGCTTGTTAAACCTAGCACAAAACCGACAACCAGTGATGTCGTGGTCTGGGCCTAGGCATGGGATACAGTAGGAATGGAAATCCTTATGAGGTATTTGCTTCCCACAAGAAATACAGTTATTAACTTTTACTGACATTGGTCTGAGGCAAGAAAAAGTTTCCCCAATGGGGTACGTAGCTTTGTAGAAGACTTCAGTTCTGGATTCAGAATGAAAATCTCAGGAGACGGCCGACCAGCACTTGCGAACTGCTTTTGCTTCGGGCACCACGCGGCAAGAAAGACTGAAGAAAATGGCGTCGGCTGCATCTTGTATACCCCTGTCGCACTGACGTCAGGGAGGAGGCGACAGCAACCGATGCCAGACCAAGACTTTGGAACTCAGGGCGACTTGGGAACCGCCTGATGGCAGGATAACCCAAGTGTAATGACTGCAGCAGTGTAACACGATGAACATCTGTAGAATTTCTTGTCTTTATTAATTTGTTTTTTGGTAAGGTTTCAGGGTTCTTTGTAGTGTTAGAGAAATTATGATTTCTGATATGATTTCTGATGAAATGATGAGAATATGATTTAATTTTGAGCCAGGATTTCCATGCCCTGTCTCATTTATGCATTAGGGAGTGAGTATCTTTTGTGAGCCAGGGGGTGTAGTTGGCTTTTATCCTAATTTTTCTAACTGGAGCTAGTGAGTTGAGAATATCAAGAAAAATCTGACTGACTTTGTGTAGAGCTTCATTGAGGGGGAGCTGATGGAGCCAGGACCAGTTAATGGATGATAACCTGGAGTTGAAAGCTTCAGCATTAAAGTTTGAGATTTTTTGCCAATCTCTGTAGAGGTGTGCCTTCGGTGGTTGAAGAATGTGCCTTTGGATGTGGGTGGGGAGATGATTGTTCAAGGTATGTAGTAAGGTGGAGGGGTTGTGATAGAGGTTAGGTTCATTTGAAATGATTCACTCTGGGATGGAATTGGTATGAGTTTTATTTATGCATGTGAGGATGTAATAAGTTGGATGAAACCATGAAGACTGATGCTGCAGTTAGGGGAGTCAGACATTACTTTAGACCAGTCAATACTGACATCCCTATGGGTGACAGTTTCATAGGAAATACTGTTTGAGATCCACTACAGTATGTGCTCGAGGATGGAGATTTTATTGTTGGGAGGGACGTAAAGAGAGGCTATGGCAAATGTTTTATGGGCATTTAGATGACAGTTTAGAATTAGTACTTCTGCAGTATCAAAGTGGGGTATAGGAATAGTTAAGGGGAAGAGGAGGAGTTGCTCGGTGTAGAGGATGGCGATGTCTCCCCCTTTTTTTTGGGATTCTGTCTAATCTGTAAATGTTATATCCAGGTGGTAAGATTTTATTGTTGGAGATGTGGGGTTTTAGCCAGGTTTCTGATCGGGTTAGAATATGTGGGGAGGTCTGTGCGATCCATGAGTGGAGTTCTGTGGTCTTGTTAAAAAGACTTTGAATGTTCAGTGAGTAGAGGCAGAGATTTTTGTGGGTGGAGGAGGTTGGGGTTGGGGGGGGTTGGAAAAGGGAGGGTGGATTAGTTGCAGTGGAGGGTAGTTGGGGTTATGTGTAGAGGTACCAGGGTCGGGGCGTATATCTCCAGCTAAAATGAGAGTATGATATAAGTAACAGTTGAAAGAAAGGGAAGGTAGGTGAAGTGCTTTAGCTTGGGTCTGTAGGAGAGAGAAGTATAATGTAGTATTTTAATTTTGAGGAGGTGTATGTGTAAAGAGTTATAAAGTGAAGAGATAGTGTAAGAGCGGATGGAGTCATTTTCACTGAAGGTAAAGGTAGGAGTAGGAGATGGCTTCAGGTAAGAGATTTTAGTGTGGTAAGAAGATGAGAGTGTGAGAAAGATAAGTAGTGTGGAGGTTAAGTAGAACAGCAGCATGTTGTAGAATGTGAAGTGATGGAGACTGAAGATGCTGAGGGAGCAAGAAGTTTTGGTTTAAGGTTATGATATGGTTATGATGGGGCCATAAATATGAATAATGTGCATAGTCAGAGTGAGTACAGGAAGTCAATAGAGAGGTAACAAAGTTAGGGGGTGGGGTCTTTAGGACTGAGGTAGAGGAGGTGTGGTTTGGGATAGGTAAAGAGGGACTGATTGACTGAGGAAGGGGTATGGAAGGGTTAGTAATTAGAATGTAAATGTGTAGTAGAAGGGTGGGGTTGGGTAGTAGGAGCGGGCTGAGCCCGAGTGTAACAAGGGTGAATGGAGCTGGGAAGAGCTGTGACCCAGGGATGTGAAGAAAAACAATCACTAACAAAGGAGATAAGATCCCCTTTATACTTTTAAGCTTGTGCTAGAGTTTTTTCTTTTTGTTTTTCAGGGTAAGAATTGACTTGGTCAAAGAAGGGTAGGGAAATAAGTTTAGTACAAGGATGTACCACGCAAGAAGTTAAGAAAAATAGAATAAAATAAAATGTCCTTAAGAAGACGGCACTGATTCAAAAAATGCTTTGGAAACAAACACAAGAAAATAAATATACAGAATTGCAGCACTAGTTAGAATAAGTGATTGAGAGTAATTTAAAAGCAAATAGCAGACAGACTTGGGGGGGCAGATAAGGATAAGCAAGTTGGCGATTGTATATTGGGTACCCTCATGGACTATGTGGACGCCTCAGCAATATAGCATTTAAGACATAATTAAGGTAGATAATACCAGGTGAATTAATTAAGGAAGAATCACAGTGAATAAAACAGTTCCGAGGTTTACATACAATGCACTGCAGAGCAAGTATAAACGTTCACCATTACGGTGAATGTGGTTTAAAGAATGAGCCCACTTACAGGGTAAAGTGCAGAAAAAAACTCTTGATGGCTGCCTTAACAATGAGATCTGTGATTAGCTCTTGCCCTGTGAGAAACGAATAAGACAACTGAACATGGTGTGCTGACGTTTGAAAGGCAATGGGGCAAAAAAAAGTTTATGAAAATATAAAAGTTTCTCATAGACAAATATCCAGAAAAAATACCTAATTCTAGTATCATAAATGAAGTTAGAAATATAGCAAACAAAAACTTTAAACAGAAAGACAAAAAAAATTTAACTGGTGAACATTTTCTCTGGGGTAAAAATTATATAGTGTAATAGATAAACTCTTAATAAATCATGTTTCCTTTAACCGGAGGAAAACATTTTACTTATCTTGGAAGTGATAACTCTGATGAGATCAAAATAAAAAAAATGCACAGTACATATTTCAAGTATTTCAGTACTGTATCACTATAAATCCACTCCACACTGAATTTAACTGAACAGTATTTATCAACTGCCAAGGAAAGTGAAATGAAAAGAAAGAAATTCTGACAAAAACAGTAAGAGACAATGTGATAAAGTCAGCTTAACTGTTTAAATATCGCCTGTAAGCTGTCTGTATCTACCTTTTTAACCACTTGTGGCTGCTGTCATCAAGTGGACACAGAGAATAAAGGCAGCATTAGAAGCCACTGCTTTACAAGACTGAGCTAATAACAAACACGCAGATAAACATTATCAGAAAGAAATGAGAAGTTATGTACCTACCATAACATTCCATGTTAGTTGTCTTCTCTCTTCTTTCTTGCTGGATGGGTTGACTCGGCCACTTACTAAAGCTCGAGAGCTAATTTTACCGGCTCGAGGCAACCCTATATCCCATGATGCTAGGCGATAACTACCCAGATCTCGTTTGGTAGCTGAAACAACATTAGGCAATATAGTCCTCCAACTGGAGAGGAGGAGGAAAAAGGATAACCCCGAAAGGATCGCTATCTAAGCTGTAGTTACCCCTAGGACAAGGTATTTGGCTGAAAGTGCAAGATCAAGACCCTTCAAAGAAGGGCAAATCTTCTCGGTCTGTCCAGGCTAGGGGGATGGTGGATGGGACGCAAGAAAGAAGGCGAGAGAAGACAACTAACATGGAACGTTATGGTAGGCACATAATTTCTCAATGTTAAGTTGTCAAGCTCGCCTTCATTCTTGCTGGATGGGACCGCGTCCCAAGCACCATCATCCTGGGTGGCTCATTGGAACAGACTCTTGAGAACGGTGGAACCAAAATTTGCCCCGTTTCTGGAGGCGATGTCCAATTTGTAATGCGAGACAAAGGTTTGAGGAGAAGCCCATGTGGCTGCTGCACAAATAGTGTCTATTGGTAGTCTAGCTTGAAAAGCTGTTGATGTGGCTAGCGCCCTGGTTGAATGGGCTCTTGGCCTAGAAGGCAATTCTTTACCTCTGAGTTGTTAAGTATACATGATCAGAGAAGAGAGCCACCTAGAGAGGGTTACCTTGGATACTGGAAGGTCTTTCCTATTTTCTGCATAAGATAAAAAGAGTTGATCAGATTTCCTGATTTGTTTAGTTCTGTCCAAATAATATCGGAGCTGACGATGAAAGTCCAGACAATGCAGTTTTTGCTCCGCCCTGTTCGAATAATTAGGGAAGAAAACTGGGAGGTCAATTGACTGATTTAAATTTGTCTGCGAAGCCACCTTGGGTATGAAAGAGGGGTTCGTTCTTAGAGAAACTCTGTCTTTGTGGAAGACTAAGTAAGGAGGACGAATGCAGAGGGCATGAAGTTCCGATACTCTCCTAGCAGATGTAACAGCGACCAGGAAGAGTGTTTTCCAGGAAAGTAATTTCAATGGACAGGAAACCGCAGGTTCAAAGGGAGGTAGAATCAAGGATGTTAAAACTAAGTTTAGATCCCACTGTGGCGGAGGATCTTTGATCGGGGGTCTTAGTAAAAAGGCACTTCTTAGGAATGCTTTGCATAGCTTATGGGACATGATGCCGCAGTCCGACAGGCCTATGTGAAAATTTGAAATGGCTGCCAACTGAACTTTTACTGTGGAGGATGAAGATCCTGAATGAAAAATTTCAGCTAGCAAATCCAAGACCGAGTGAATTGGAGCAGTGAACGGATCTATATTTCTAGCCTTTGCCCAGAAGGAAAAACGTTGCCATTTACTAGTGTAGATCCTTCTGGTGGAAGATTTAAGGGAAGCTACTATATCCCGGACGGGATTTGAAATCATAGGAAGCCTGGCTAGGGACGGAAGTGGAGCAACCAAGCAGTGAGGCTGAGAGAATGGAGGGATTGGTGCAGCTGCCCTGACTGATGGGCCAAAAAATCTGGCACTGGATCCAGATGCCAAGGCTGCTCCAAGAGATAATGATGCAGGAACGGAAACCATATCTGTCGTGGCCAATAAGGGGCAATGAGAATCATCTTGGCTCTCAAGGCGGTTGCTTTCTGAATTACCTGTGATATTAACGGAAGGGGTGGAAAGGCGTAAAGAAGTCCCTGAGGCCAATCGTGGACTAGAGCGTCTCTGGAGGGATGGCCTGGAAGGGGGAAGAGGGTGAAGAAGTCGGGGCATTTGCTATTTTGAGGTGTAGCAAAAAGATTGCAGCAAGGAAGGCCCCACTTCTGAAAAATCTCTTCCGTCACAGATTGTTTGAGAGACCACTCGTGTGGCATGAGAATAGCTCTGCTCAACCTGTCCGCTATGATGTTGGACTTCCCGGGGATATGCGTTGCTATCAGAAACCGCTGAGAAGAGATCGCCCATTGCCAAAGTCTGAGTGCTTCTCGACACAGGGGATAGGACTTGGTTCCGCCCTTCTTGTTGATATACCACACTACGGACATACTGTCCATTTGGATTGCAATAGTCCCCAGGGGAAGAGAGTTGTGGAGGGCTTGCAATGTCAAAAGCACTACTCTCATCTCCAGGACATTTATGTGCCGGTGGCATTCGAAAGGTTGCCATGTGCCATGGACTGTCCTGCCCTGAAAATGCCCCCCCCCCAATCAGGGAGGTGTCCGATGTGACCGTGGCGACCGGGGAGGGAGGAATAAAGGGTCTGCCTTGATGGACTTGAGGGGACAACATCCACCAAGACAGATGATTTTTGCAAATTGGAGTTATCATGATCTTGTGGTGCATAGGGAGTTGTTGGAAAGACCATTGGGCGAAAAGCATCCACTGTAGAAGACGCATGTAAAGGCGGGCAAGAGGAAGAAGTGTGATGGCGGCCGCCATGAGCCCCAACACTTTCAGGACATACCTGGCGTGAATTCTGTCGCTCTGAAGCAGAACATAGACATGGTTTTGAATATCTAAGATCCTTTGATCTGTTAACTTTGCTGAGAGCTGCACGGTGTCCAAGTTGGTGCCTATAAAGGTAATAGACTGCCAAGGTGACAAGGCAGACTTTTCGAAATTTATAGAGATTCCTAGCCCTCTGCAAATGTGAATGGTGTAATCTCTGGCCTGAAGAAGTTGATGCCTGGTGGTGGCGGTGAGGAGCCAGTCGTCTAGATATGGAAACACCTGGAATCCTTGACGCCTCAGGTGAGCCGTAACCGCTGCCATACATTTGGTGAACACTCTGGGGGCTGTAGTGAGACCAAAGGGCAGGGCTCTGAACTGGTAGTGACTGGCCCCCAGCCGAAAGCGGAGAAACCTTCTGGAGCGCCTGTGAATTTTGATGTGATAGTACGCGTCCTGAAGGTCCACGGAGCACATCCAATTGTCCTTGCCCAGAAAGGGTAGAATGGGCTGTAGCATGACCATTTGGAATCTTGTCCTTTTTACAAACTTGTTTAGTTTGCTGAGATCTAATATCTGTCTCCAGTCCCCTGTTTTTTTTGGTACCAAAAAGAACTTTGAGTAGACTCCGGATCCTAGTTGGTCTACTGGGACTGGCTGGATGGCTCTTTTTGCTAGTAGTTTTGATATTTCTAGCACTGCTTGTTCCCTTAGACTGGGTGGAACGTCTGGAAGGGTCCCCTTTTGTTGAGTTGGGGTTTGGATAAAGTGAATTTAGTAACCCTCGGATATAACCGACTGTACCCATTTGTCTAAAGTGAGGGAGAGCCAGGCTTTTGGGTACAGTGACAATCTTCCCCCGACTGCCTCTGAAGGTGGACAGTCGGGCAACACCTCAGGGATGTTGGAAGGGTTTGTCAGAGAGACTCTCTGCTACCCTGATTCTGCGGACCCCCTCTGCCTCTTGGGTGGCGTCTGTTGTTGTTACCCCCTCTGCCTCTGGGGGTAAACTGACCTCTTGCGTCAGGCGTGACTCCTTGTGATTTGCGGAACCACATCTTTCCACCCTTTTGACCCTTAGGATATGGTCTGGAAGGGGTGGAGAAACTGACTCCTACGGCAGAAACAGTCTTGCCACCTTGCTCGCATCTGGTCAAGGTGTCTTTCACTTGAGGCACGAACAATGTTGAACCATCAAAAGGGGAGTTAGTGAAGGAAGCCTTGAAGGGGTCTGCAAAATTACAAAGCCGCATCCAGGCGTGTCGCCTTAAGGCCACACCTGTGCCTGCGGCCCTACTCGCTCCATCGGCTGCATAGGAAATGAGCCGCATGGAGGAGTTAACAATGGAGTTTAGGGTTCCTAGCTGTGAGTTGATTTTATCTTGGGACCCAGCAGCTGACGGATCCTGTAAAACTTCACCCAACTCTTTGAGAACATCTCTCTGAAGGCGGGTGAAGTGACAAGTAATTCAGCGACCACATGGCAAAGGTCGCTGAAGAAAACATCCGCTTACCGTACCTATCCATAGTCCTAGAATCCTTGTTAGGAGGATGGATAGGTACCTGAAGGATTGGCTAGTTCCTTCTTGGTGGCTGCAGCCACCACCATGGCATCAACAGAGACACCTTTTGTTAAAAATTGCCTATCAGCTGGAGCCGTAATAAATTTAGAAGGCCTCCATGGGGTGGGCTCCACCGAATCCGGGGCCATCAACGCCTTCCGTGCCACCACTTCCATAAGGGGGTCGAAAGGCAGAGACACCCAGGAGGTGGAGGGTCGAGAACCAAACGCCTCCAGGTAAACCGACTCGTCCTCAGAAGGATTAAGGGAAGACCAGTTCCCCCACTGTTTGAGGATTTCAAGGATGTCTGAGAAAGAGACATCCTCAGAGGGGGAATTTGTGGATCCTTCCAACTCATCCAAGTCTGTATCGGATGTAATGGACTCAGGGGAGTCCACATGCTTCCTCTTGCGCGGAGGTTCACCTGACAGTTCAGGAGAAGCCTCGGAAGAGGAAGATATTCCCACTGGGGAAACCTGAGGAGTTGGATCTCTGGGTCCGGGAGCAAGAGAGTGGGAAGAGATGTCAGCAGGCACTGTAGTGGGAGGAGCTGATGGAGCTGACTGTTGACCATGCCCTGGGGCTAGTACACTCCTCATCACTTCGAAGGCTCCCCTATCAGACAGGCCAGAGGGCTCCCGCTCCGAAGAAGTAGGAACCCCAGGCCGCACCGACAGGGACGGCTCCAGGGCAGAGCTCATTAGCGCTGACGCTCCGAGAGGGAGAACGGGGTCGGACAAGGGTCCGAAGCCACTCGCCCCCTCGGAGCCGGCGAGAGAGACCAGGCATCCGGATCCCTCCAATGAAGGCATCAAGGAGGAGATCGGAGCAGAGGACGAAGCAGCCGAACGGGGAGGTATCGGCTCCGACGTCACAATAGTCATGGCTCCGAGGAGCTCCGGCTCCGAACTCTGAGGGAGAGTCGAAGGAGGAATAGTAGGTGGAGTTGAAACAGCCACTGTCTGATGAGACGGGCTATGAAGCATTTGGGCCAGTGCCTGAGACTTTAACAGTCTACTGACCACTCTGTCAAGGTCGTGGTCGGAAAGCCTGGACGACCAAGAAGAACGACTCCAATGGCTCTGCTCCGAGAGCAAGGGTGACCCTGGAGCCAAATGGATCGATTCCAAAGATGGGGATCTGGACCTTTTCCTGGAGATGGATGGAGCCGAAGGAGCCGAAGATACGTCGGCTCCAGTCGGAACCAACCGTGAGAGTAGGGGCTCAGCAGTATCTGTGCAGAGTGGAGCCGATGCTGTAAGCTGTGACACAGAAGTATCGACTCCAGCCGGAGCCGATCTTGCCACTGATGGTGAGCCAGCAGCTGAAGGCTTAGGACTCTGAGCCGACGGTTTGGCTGGCTTCAAGGGCTTCCTCGGCACAGACGTAGACGGGGAGCCCTCGGGCTTTAATAAGCCCCTTAAGATTAATTTGTTCCTGCGCTCCTGCAGGACTCTTGGGCTGAACGCATGGCACACAGAACAAGAGTCCTGCAGGTGCAGGGCTCCCAGGCAGTAAATACAAGAAGTGTGACCGTCTGTCATCTTCTGACGGCACGAGTCACACTGCTTGAAACCTGAGACCTTTGTGTCCTTCTACATAACGCTGTCGAAGTAAAAGGCAGAAAAGTAAAGAAAACACACACACACACACACACACACACACACACACACACACACACACACACATGCCCAATCCAAACAAACTGGTAAAACAGGGATACACAAGCGCACCACAGACACAGCACAGAATCCCTGTCAGGAACTAGGAAAGGAGCAGGCCTAAAGCCTAACCTAGGGGGAAGGGGAAAATAAATTGGATAAAAGGGGAAAAAAATAGCACTAACGGGGAAAAGGGCGTAATATAACAGTTAAGCTAAGCTAAACGAAGAAAGGGGTGGGAAAGCTAAGTACAAAGGTAACTTTTAAGTAATAAAATCCCAACACTTACCAAGAGCCGGTAAAACGCACCTCGTCAGCGAAAGCGGCAAACGAGATCTGGGTAGTTATCGCCTAGCATCATGGGATATAGGGTTGCCTCGAGCCGGTAAAATTAGCTCTCGAGCTTTAGTAAGTGGCCAAGTCGGAGCCGAGGTTCGGCTCCGAACTCATCCAGCAAGAATGAAGGCGAGATTGACAACTTAACATTTTGCCATTTCCACAACAAAGGTACAGTACAGTTGCAGCATAGCTACTTAAAAAATCAGTATAAAGTAGGTGAACATGAACTTCAAATATAAGGAATGAAAATTAATGCAAATTCCAAGTATGAAGTGAGGAATGTCTTGAAGGAAGGCAAAAAAGCAAACATAGCCCAAGAAATGTAAGGCAGAAACATTCTTTGTTCACTAAGGAGAGTAGATGTTGTGCATCAAATATTAGAAGTATTCCAAAATCGGGCTTGATCAAACATTTAACAGAATAAATCTTCTAACAGCAGTCATGACTTGTTGGCCACCACTAAGATGTGTCACTTTACAAAAAATGCTCAAAAAAAAAAAATGTATCTCAAGACTATTAAAAGAGCAAGATCTAATTATATGAGGTATATTTAACATCTAATCTGAAGGATAATAACAAAGGTTTATTTAAACATTTAAGACATTATAGTGTAGATGATTCTTCCAGTAAAACATTGAAATATGGGTCTCAAACAATCACGGACTTAAATTTATTACTAAACTTGCTTGCAGATGGCTTGTTTGATGATTATTCTCAAGGGATCCTTGAAAATGGGTGGAAATGAGCCAGTCTAGATACAGAAACACCCAGAACCCATGTAGTCTCAAGTGAGTTGTCACTACAGCCATGCACTTCCATAAACACCCTGGGGGCTGTAGTGAGATGAAAGGGCAGCACTCTGAACTGACACTGACTGGCTCCCAGCAAGAAGCACAAGTATCTCCTGGATTGTTGGTTCATTTTTAGGTGATATTATGCATCCTGAAGGTGTATCGACAAGAGCACATCCAGTCAATCCTTCTCCAGAAAGATAAGAATGGATTGAACCAGGACCATCCAGAATTTTTTTTGTCAAACTGATTTGTTCAAGTTGCAGAGATCCAAGATTGGTCTCTAGTCCCCCGTTATCTTTGGCAATAAAAATAATCTTGCGTAAGTTCTGAATCCTTTCTGGTCTGATGGGACCTCTTGGATGACTTGTTTTTTCTAGCAGCTTTTGTACCTGAATAGCTGCTTGTTCCCTCTGACTGGGTAGAGCATCTGGGAATTTTTTGCACTGGGGAGGAGAAAGGGATAAGGGCATAATATATCCTCTGGAAATGATCCTCTGCACCCAGGTATCCGATGTTATTTCCAGCCAGGCTCTCCAGTGCAGGAACAGTTAACCCCTGATTGCCTCCAGAGTACAGCAATTGGGCTTCCGATCAGGAGTGCTGGAAGGGCCTGCCAAAGAAAGAATCTCTGGATCCTTGGTTCTGTGGGCCTTCTCTGCCATAAGGGCACTGTCTACCATTGGAGTATGCAACTCTGCACTTGGGGATCTACTGCCACATGTGTCTTGAAAAGACACTTGGATTTTTTTGAATCAAATTCTCCCCACTGCTTCGCTGATTCCTGGAGAAGAATCTCCGCGGTGTGGAGAAACGTATGCCCACTGCAGAAAAGGTCCTCCCATCTTTTTCATACCTTGCCAATCTCTCTCTTACTTTAGGGCCAAATAAAGACATGCCATCAAATGGAGCATTGACTAATGCAGATTTGAAAAGCTCCACAAAGTCACACAAGCACATTCAGGCATGCCTTTTGATGGCAATGCCTAAACCTGTTGCTCTACTCGTTCCTTCTGCTACATGTCAAATGAATCTCATGGAAGAGTTAGAAATAGACTAGAGGGTAGCCAACTGGGCAGTAACCGAGGCCCGTACTTCCTCACATACAGATCCTGAGAGGGTATCTGTATACTCTTTAATCAGATCCACCAGTAACACCGTGTAGTGTGCCAGGTAGTTCAAGGACTATAAGGATACAGTCACTGAAGCAGAGACATGCTTTCTGAACCTATCCACAGCCCAAGACTAATTGCTTGGGGGATGGATAGAGGAACCTTCCTCAGCTAGTTCTTTCTTTGTGGCCACTGCCACGACTACAGCATCCTTTTGTCCAAAACTATTTGTCCTCAGAAGCGGTAATAATTTTGTCTGGTCTCTGAAGGATTAGCTCAATGGTGTCAGGGGTACCACCAAGAGATCAACTCAATGAGCTTGTCGTCAGGCAGAGTCACCAAAGAGGTAGATGGGTAGGTACCAAAAGCCTCTAGGTACACAGACTCCTCAGACAAATGACTGTTGGGCTTCCAATCACCTCTCTGTTTTAGACTTTCCAGATGTCTCCAAATGAGACATCTTCAGGAGGTGATCATGGGAACCCTCCGCCATCACTGAAGTCTAATTCTTCAGTGACTGATTCCTCCGGTGAATCCAAGTGCTTCCTATTGCAGAAATGCTTCTTAGCGACCTCCACCGTGGGACGCTCTGGAGAGGTATCAGAAGAAATGGGAATGTCCTGCAGGAAAGCTTGGGGTTTCAGTACTAGCTGGTACTGTAGAGAAAAACGTTGTGACTCTGTACGCAGAGCTGACAGGGCTGGAGGCTGAGAACCCGAGGAGGTAGACACAAACATGGCTTTCTCCAAAGCATCAAAGGCTGGCCTCCCCTGAGAGGGACAGGACAATGGGTCTGAGAGTGCAAGCCTCTATATCCTAAGTCCTTTCCTGCTCCAAGGAAAATCCTCCTGAGGCAGAAGCCAGAGCCGAGCTCACCCAAGCCAAAGCCCCTAGGTGCAGGGACAGGGGAAAAAATACATCTGTTTTGTACAGCAGGTGACCCCACACCCTGCTAATTTAAATAAATATATCTATAAAACCTCTGAGTTTGCACTGTTGTGGGTAAAACAGCATATTTCCTGATCTTTAGTGAACTGCAACTTTGTACGGCCAAAAAGTACAGTTGTGTACACTTACCATAAATGTAGGTGTTCGAGTGTATTCAATGATGCAGTCATCACATTTGGGTTATCTGCCTGCAGGTAGCCCTCAGCTGGCCTGAATACCAGAGTCTTGGAATCCTGTGTTGGATGCTGTCTCTTCTTCTATGATGTCAGGTCGTCAGGGGTATAAAACATGCAGCCGACACCATTACATCAGTTTTTCTTGCCCCAGATGTCAGGTGCCCCCACAAAGGGAAGCAATTATATGTTATGGTACACCTCCATCAAAAAGCAAATACACCAGAAAGGTTACATACACCAAACAAGAAGGAAAGATAGAGCCAAGATTCAGGGGGCTGGAGGGAGGGTAACCAGGACTGCAACAGTGAATACACTCGAACATCTACATTTATGGTAAGTGCACACAACTGTACTATGTTCTTCGTGTTTCACTGTTGCAGTCATCAAATTTGGGTTGATTCCCAAAGCTAAGGAAGGGAGGAGGAAGTTAGAGAGCATTAGGGCCAGCTATTAAGCCCTGCAAGACTGCAGTGGCAAAACCAGCTCTGGATTTAGAAAAAATAGGCATGTGGTAACACTTGGTGAAGGTATGTACGGAGCTCCAGGTAGAAGCTTCTAGGATATCCCTGGTAGGGACTCCTCTGAGAAAGGCTGTAGAGGTAGATGCAGCCCTGGTGGAATGTGATCTTATCCCCTGTGGGGTAGGTTTTCCATGGTGCTTATACCAGAAATGAATGCAATGGGCTATCCATTTAGAAATGGTTTGCTTTGTAATGGCCTTCTCCTCTGCCCCTGCAGCAAAGCCAACTAGAAGCTGTTCAGATTTTCTGAGAGGCTTAGTCCTGTCCAAATAAAATCTAAGTTGTCTGTGCACATCCAAAGAGTGCAGTATTCATTCTCCTTTGTTTTGTGGATTGGGGAAGAAAGTAGGCACATGAATGCACTGATTTAGGGCCACACTAAACACCACCTTGGGCATAAAGGAAGGATTGGTCCTGAGGGAAACCCTGTCTGCATGGAAGATAATGAAGGGTTCCACTGCCATGAGGACCTGCAATTCAGACAGTCTTCTTGCTGAAGTGATGGCTAGAAGGAAGGCTGTTATCCAAGAAAGGAATTTCAACTCTGCAGTTGCAGCTGGCTCAAATGGAGGGAGAGTGAGCTTTTCCAATACAAAGTTAAGGTCCCAGGCTGGAGTAGAGGCTCTCCGGGGGGGGGGGGTCTTACATTTTTGGCCCCTCTAAGGAATTGCTTTAGCAGGGAGTAAGAGAAGAGGGGTGGCTCAGTATTATAATGTCCTGAAATGGCAGAAGCATGAATTTTAATTGACGAGAAGAATAGGCCCTTGAGGAGCATTTCTGTTAAGTACTGAAGAATATGAGGTAAGCTGGGCACCGTTGTGCCAATCCCCTGAGTCTGACTCCAAGAGCAGTATCTTTTCCACTTTTCCACATAGGATTTTCTAGTACTAACCCTCCTTGCCTCCAGAATGACATCTAGCACCTGCTTACTGAGGGATGTTATTGGAGAGCCCAAGGAATTAGCCAAGCTGCAAGGTTCAGGGTTTGAAGCTGAGGGTGCAGAATCTGGCCTGCCTGCTGCGACAGCAGGGAAGGGGTATAAGGCAGGTACCATGGTTTCAGCAGTGTCATACTGCGCAAGAGGGGGTACCAGTGCTGGCATAGCCAGTCTGGTGCAATCAGTAATGTCCTTGGCTTATCCTGTTTGATCTTTTGCAGAACCTTTGAGAGGAGAGGCAGAGAGGGAAAGGCATAAACCGAAAGGCTTTCCCAGGTAAAGGACAGGGCATCCACTTTCCAAGCTTGACTGTGGGAAGTCCTTGTGCAGAATTTGTCCAATTGGTAGTTCAGAGAGAGACCTGTTTGCCTCCCCTCAGAAGTCCCCCATTTGTTCCTAAAGAGGTTGAATATTTTTGGTTCCAGTTTTCATTCGTGTGGGTCCATGAGATTTCTGCTTAGGTCATTTGCCAGTGACTTTAGCTTGCCTGGCAGGAACTGAGCTTGTAGGTGGCACTTGGTAGCTCAAGGCTGTGTTACACAGAACCATGGCTAGTCTACAGAGAGGGTACGGGTGGGTTCCCCCCTGCTTGCTTATGTACCACATAACTGTGGTGTTGTCTGTCTGGAAGAAAGTGGTCTTTGAAGGCTGTCAGGAAATTCTGTACAGCTAATATTTCGTTTTGGTTGATATGCAGGTGCATCTGTCTCGGGTTCTATTTTCCTTGAATGCACTGCCCATCCAAGTGAGCCCCCCATGCATAATCTGATGCATCTGTTGTTAGGGTTTGGGCGGCAGGGGGTAGAGTGAAAGGGAGCCCCTTGTTGTGGTAGCAGGCCTCTGCCCACCAACAGAACTCTGTCTTTATACAAGGAATGAGAGGAATCATTGATTCCAGGTCCTGAGAATGTTGACACCATAGGCTTTTTAGATACCACTGTAGTTTCCTCATAAACAGTCTTGCATATGGAATTAGTAGAATGCAAGAGGCCATGAACCCCAGGGCTTGCAAAATTTTCCTTGCAGATAGCTGGGTCTTTGTGGCCAGCAGTTTGAAGTAGGTTGTCAAATAAACTTGTTTCTCTGGAGTGAGGAAAGACATCTGGGGAGTTATGTTCAAGCTTGCTCCCAGGAATACAATCTGTTGGCAGGGTACTAGGTGAGATTTCTTTTCGTTTATGGTGTACCCCAGTGAGGTTAGAAGATTCTTAACAAATGCCAGATGTTTTAATAGCAAGTCCTGTTTTTCTGCCTGAATCAGACAATCAGATAAATCAAAACGAAACCAAGTACCAAAAAGTCACAAGCACAATGGGACTGGTTGCTGAGTCTATAACTTCCACAAGAGATCGAAAATGAATACTTATATCCAAAAGTAGCGTTTATTTTGAAATAAAATGACAGAATCTCCTTCACATGAGCGCTTTCGTTTGGCTGTGCCAAACTTTTTCAAACCACTGACAATCACCCACAATACATTTAAATACATCTCCTTGAATACCAACAATTAAACAATTAATGAAGCATAATTTTAACCATTACAATACTGAACTGAGTAAAAACTGAATAAAAACATGACAGGCATGGATCGTAAACCAAACTGGAGAAATAGGACGTTCTAAAACCTGTAAGGACTCAAAGCAATATTCACTGGTATTGAATACGTAAACCTAAGCGTGTAACAAATCTGTAATTAAATAAATATAATATATTATTGTATGTTAATTAATAATGTATCAAAATTATTCTAAGTAGCTAAATGACATAAGTAGGCTATAATATATATGTGTATATAAATATTAATATAAATATATATAAAATCTATATATTAATGTACATATTAAACATATGAAATTATAAATTACTATAAAACCACATAATGTATAAACTATAATTAAATTTAATAATCTCAAAGCGCTCATGTGAAGGAGATTCTGTCGTTTTATTTCAAAATAAATGCTACTTTTGGATATAAGTATTCATTTTCGATCTCTTGTGGAAATTATAGACTCAGCAACCAGTCCCATTGTGCTTGTGACTTTTTGAATCAGACAATCGTCCAAGTATAGGTATATTTGAATATTTTTATGCCTGCAAAATGCAATGGCTGGTGCTAGACACTTTGAGAATACCCTGGGCGCAGTAAATAAACCAAAGGGAAGCGCACAGAACTGATAGTGCTTGTAGCCTGCTTTGAAGCGTAGGTATTTCCTGCAAGATTCCCTTATTGGAATGTGCAGGTAAGCTTCCTTTAAGTCTAAGGTTGCCAACCAGGCATCTTTGCCTAGCATAGGAAGCAGCTATTGAAGTGTTAGCATTTTGAATTTTGGGATTACCAGAAAGGTGTTCAGAACAGAGAGGTCCAGGATGAGACGCCAGTAGCTGTCTTTTCTGGGTACCAGGAAAAGTCTTGAATAAAAACCTTGCCCCCTTTGTTCTGTTGGGACAGACTGAATAGCCCTGATATTTAGAAGAGAGAGAACCTGCTGTTGGGCCTCCGCCCACTGATTTGGGGGTAGGTCTGGCCAACTGTTTGGGGTTGGTAGGGTGTGGAAGTAGAATCTGTACCCTTGGGAATCTATAAAATCCATTTGTCCTGGGTAATGAGTTCCCAGTTTTTTGTATGCAGGGCGAGTATTCCTCCTAACGGGGCAAGCAGTTTAGCAGGAATTGGAAGGGTTAAGGTTAAGTCATTGTGCCATTTTTCCATAGTGGGTGTGGCTTACTACTCCCTGCTTTGGAAGTGGGAGCCCCCCACTGCTTAGGCCTGCGCGTAGCCTGAGACTGTAACCTAGGTGGTCTGCTGTTCCTGGGTTTGGACTGAGAAGGCCTGGAAGAGACTGGAAAGGACCAATTCTTAGCCTGGAAGAGACTGGAAAGGACCAATTCTTTGAAGGCCAATGCCTACTAAATCTAGGAGACTGTTCTTGTAGGAAATCTTTAACAGTTAGCAAAGATTTAGCTTTTTCCTCCATCTTTTTGAGGTCTTCTTCTGCTTTGTTGCCAAACAGGCAGTCTTGGTTTTAGGGAGCACCCAGTAATTTAGCTTTAACATGACCTGGCAAGTTTTGCTCCTTAAGCCAAGCATGCCTTCTAAGTACAGACCCAGTGACAGCAGCCCTGCAAGATGCTTCTAAAGAGTCAAATCCACATTGCAAAGTATATTTACCAACTTGTTCTGCAGAATGCATTACATCCTGCAGTTCTTTGTGCTCAGCACAGACAGGAATCAACATAACTTTCTGTTTAAGTATTCCCATAATATGCTGCTGGCACTTTAACATACGAAATTGGCAATTTAAAGCCCTAATGGCCAAAGTAGCCGAAGTGTATACCTTCTCACCCCATCTGTCCAACGCTCTTGAATCTCTATCAGAAGGGGAAGAATTTTTGGCAGCAGTAGCCTTATGCCTTTTGGTCCATGGGAAATGGTCTCTGGATCCGCAGTAGGATTCCTGAAGAGTAACCTGTGAGAGTCAGGTACTCTGTAATACCTGTCAGGTTCTCAGAGAGCTGGAGGTAAAGTGTCTGGGGAAAGGCTAGATTCCAAAAAAGCATCATCTACAATGTCCAGAACAGGAGGGATAGCTAAAGGCCTGTGTTGAGGAAGGAGTAAGAATTCCCTAAGCCTCTTTTTGGAGTCAGAGTAATCCTGACTTTCTCAGCGGAAATAGTGTGCAAGGTTTCACCAAAAGAAAAATCTTCTGGAGGGGAAGCAAAGGGAATGGAATCCTCTGCATCAGAATCCTCATAGGTATATAAGGACAAATCTTGGTAATCAGAAGAAACAGAAATATAAGATTCCTGATCAGAAGGAAAATCAGTTATAGGTCTCTTAGAGGGGAAAGGCTGGCTTCCCTTAAGGTAATAAGGTATTCAACCATTCTAAGCATTTGTTTTTTAGGCATATGGGCCTGAGCATGTGGTTTGGACATCAGTTTTCTAGGTGTGGTGTGAGTTTTAGGCCTGGAGGAAGAAGATGGCATTGGTTTAAAATGCAAGTCTGTAGGCCTGAATACACCCTCAGAAACCGGTGCCTGTACATCGGCTCCGGACCCATCCAAGGTAGAGACATCCGCAGGTTCCATAGTCGAAGAAGCATCTCGCTGCATACCAGACTCTGAATGGGTCTCAGTAGAGGCCTGCAAATCTGAAGTAGCGGGTATCAGGGGCTGCAAAAGCACCACTGAGTATCGGCAGACTGACAACTAGCTTAACGGAAGAGTTGTTGGCAGTTTTGGACCTATGCGGTCTGTCTCTGTCTTTATCCTTACGTTTTTTCGGTTCATCGGTAGTCGCATGGCTTTATGAAGCCATTTCGGAGTATGGATATAGAGTACCAAAATAATTTGCTGCAAAGATAGCCCGACGACGAATAGTTCAGGGGTTGAATAAGGCACAAAACCGACAGCGAGGGACGTCGTGGTCTGGGCCTAAGCAAGGAATGCAGTACGAATGAAAATCTTTATGCGGTATTTGCTTTCCACAAGTAAGACAATTGTTAACTTTTACTGACATCGGTTAGAGCATGAAAGAGGATCCCCAACGGTGTACTTAGCTTTTTTGAAGACTTCGGTTCTGAAACTCGAAAATGAAAATTTCAGGAGTCGGCCAACCAGCACTTGCGAACTGCTTCTGCTTCATGCTCCATACGGCAAAAAAGACAGATGTAATAGCGTCAGCTGCATGTTTTATACCCCTGACGACCTGACATCATGGAAGAAGAGAAAGCATCTGACGCAGGATTCCAAGACTCTGATATTCAGGCAGGCTGAGGGCTACCTGCAGGCAGATAACACAAATGTGAGGACTGCAGCAGTGAAACATGAAGAACATCTGCTATATTTCCATCAGCTGAACCGGATCTACCAGAAGTCGATGACTTTCCATTACATCTATACATTATATATATATATATATATATATATATATATATATATATATATATATATATATATACACACACACACACACGTGTGTGTGTGTGTGTGTGTGTGTGTGTGTGTGTGTGTGTGTGTGTAAATATATAGATATAGGTCTACTGCATTTAGTCGAATTACATTTGGTCGAATATGTTTTCAGGTAGCCCACTTCACTGAAATCTCATTTGATTGAAAGCACATTTGGTCGAAAATGGAATACAGCCCCTGCCCCACTGCAGTGCGACCCTGGAGTGAATATAAAGTTGGGGGGAGTGTGGGGGCACAGTCCCCCACATTTTGCAACTAGTTTTTACTGATGTTATATGTTTCAATGTATTTTTAATGGATACACAAGTATATAACAGTGAATACACTGCAATTATGTGGGGGGCTACACCCCCCACACCCCCCAAAGTAGGAGGCTGTGCCCCCCACACCCACCCTAACTTTATATTCTCACTCCAGTGTCACATTGCAGTAGGGCAGGGGCTATATTCCATTTTCCACCAAATGGAATTCGACCAATGGATTTTCAGTGAAATGCATTTTCGGTGAAGTGGGCTGCCTGAAATCATTTTTGACTAAATGTAATTCGACAATCATTTTTGACTAAATGTAATTCGACTAAAAGCAGTAGACTCATATTATATATATATATATATATATATATATATATATATATATATATATATATATATATATATATATATACACACACACACACACACACACACACACACACACACACACACAAACACACATATACATCTATATATCTACGTATATAATCTAAGCAGTTCAGAAGGCCTCTAAGAACCTCACTCCTAAGACACCCGAAAAGATACAAATACAACTTTTATTTTCACATGAGAAAATAAAAACTGTATTTATATCTTTTCAGGCATCTTTGGAGTGTGGTTCTTCGAGGTCTTCTGAACTGTTTAGATTTTGTTCTGGGTTAAGTATTGAAGGCTGCTTCCCTATTTTCTTTTTGGTTTTTGATATATACGTTTATGTATATAAATATATATATATATATAATATATATATATATATATATATATAAAAATATATATAAATATATATATATATATATATATATATACATATATACATAAATATATATATCAATATACATATATACATATATAAATATATATATATATATTTATATATATATATAAATATATATATATGCATATATATATATATATATATATATATATATATATATAAATAAATATTTATATATATATATATATATATATATATGTATAATCTTAACACACACACAAACATATGTATACACACACACACACACACACACACAAACACATGAATACACTTACGCACACACAGATACACAGAGACATAAAAATGTATGTGTGCACGTGCAAGTCCAGTGTCTGCTCTGCCAAGTTTCTCTGAACTGTTGTCATACAAGTTAAATAGGTAACTGCCCGAAAGGGAAAACGATTCCCAGGGCACAGATGTATTTCGCCATATGGTACATCATCCTAGACTCATTGTTAGTAGGGCAGATCTTGGAGCTTTCTTCCAAAAGTTCTTACTTGGTGGCAGCCACCACAACAAGAATAATACACAAGCTTATTCCAATGTGGCCTGTACTTGGGCGGGTATAAAATTGTATAAGACCTGATAAGCATCCACTCAGTAATGTCAGTTATCCAGCCGTGCCAGCTTCAATATCAAGCCAACCATGTGGTTGGTGGGGGGGGGGGGGCAACCTAGAAAGTAGAGAGGGAATATCTGAATGCCTCAAATAACACTTCCTTACCCATGGATGGTTTGGGGGGGGGGGGCATTGGACCATGTACCCACCTGATGCATCAATTCTAAAATCTCTCCAAATCTGGAATCCTCAGGAGGGGGACTGGTGTAACCTTTTTCCTTCAAAGAGGTCAATGCCTTGGGTAATAGGTTATGTGCAGGAAATCTACATGCCTCCTTTTACAAGTTCACTTTCTAGAAACTTGGGGGATGGAATTTTCCAAAGATCCAGAAGTGTTTTGGGTTCCTTGAAGAAATATCTGATGAAAAGTCAGTAAAATGTGTAAGAAAGAGACATCTGAAAATGCAGCGAAGGGAGCACTGGAAATCACATCCGTAGATATAAGGTGGCAAACAACATCTGAAGAGCTGAGAGGTCACAGATACACTATGGAAGAAGGGAGGAGCTCAAACTTTGGAGTACGTGAAGTAGCCTCCTGCTCGAATCCGGGGGGGGGGGGGATGGATTAACCCATAAGTCAAGGTGGACAGAGGGGATAATGTAAGGAATGGGAAGTTATGTACCTACCATAACGTTCCATGTTAGTTGTCTTCTCTCACCTTCTTTCTTGCTGGATGGGTTCGGAGCCGATCCTCGGCTCCGACTCGGCACTTTCTAAGCTCGAGAATCACTTTTACCAGCTCGAGGCAGCCCTATATCCCATGATGCAAGGCGGTAATTACCCAGATCTCGTTTGGTATCTAGAGGAAAACTGCCCGCAATCTTTCCACAAGGAAAGCAGAATAATCAACCTAGAAGACTGTAAGGGGAACCAGGTAACAGAGATCCCGAGCTAACTGGTGTCCGAGGGAGAACAATGTCCCCGAGAAAAGGGGGAAATCAAGGTCTGTGCAGGCAGGGGGACAGGAGGGAGGGACGCAAGAAAGAAGGCGAGAGAAGACAACTAACATGGAACGTTATGGTAGGTACATAACTTCTCAATGTTAAGTTGTCAATCTCGTCTTCATTCTTGCTGGATGGGACCGCGTCCCTAGCACCCTTATCCTGGGAGGCTCAATGGAACAGACTCTTGAGAACTGTGGAACCAAAACTTGCCCTGTTCCTGGAGGCCAAATCCAATTTGTAATGAGAAACGAAGGTTTGAGGAGTGGCCCAAGTGGCTGCTGCACAAATAGTGTCCAAGGGTAGTCTAGCCTGAAAAGCTGTAGATGTGGCTAGACCTCTAGTAGAATGCGCTTTAGGTTTTGAGACCAGCTGCTTGCCTCTCAGCTGATAAATGTCGGAAATGATGGAAGATAGCCATCTAGATAAGGTTACTTTAGAAACAGGAAGACCTTTCCTATTTTCCGCATAAGAAAGAAAAAGCTGATCAGATTTTCTAAATTGCTTTGTTCTGTCCAAATAATATCTGAGTTGGCGATGAACATCTAGGCAATGCAGTTTTTGTTCTGTCCTGTTAGAATGATTGGGAAAAAATACTGGAAGGTCAATGGATTGATTTAAATTTGTTTTAGAAGCAACCTTGGGCAAGAAGGATGGATTGGTTCTTAAGGATAATCTATCCTTGTGGAAGACCAAGTAAGGGGGACGAACACAGAGGGCATGTAGTTCCGACACTCTCCTAGCCGAAGTAATAGCAACTAGAAAGAGAGTCTTCCAGGAAAGACATTTTAACGAGCATGTAGCAGCCGGTTCGAAAGGGGGAAGTATCAAGGATGCCAGCATTAAATTTAGGTCCCACGGTGGTGGAGGATCTCTAACAGGGGGCTTAAGAAGGAACACCCCTTTGAGAAAGGCTTTACAAAGTTTGTGAGACATAATATTCTGGTCTGCAAATCCGACATGGAATTTAGAGATTGCTGCCAACTGGACTTTAACTGTGGAAGAAGTAGAACCGGAGTGAAATATTTCAGCAAGAAAGTCCAAGACCGATTGAATACGGGCAGTAAAAGGGTCTATGTTCTTAGACTTTGCCCAAAAGGAGAAACGTTTCCACTTACTAGAGTAAATCCTCCGGGTAGAGGACTTTAGAGAAGCTACTATTATATCTCTAACGGGGTTAGAGATAATAGGAAGCCTGGCAAAGGAAGGAAGTGGAGCAACCAAGCAGTGAGGTTGAGGGACCGAATTGATCGGTGCAGTTGACCAGACTGGTGGGTCAGAAGATCTGGAACTGGATCCAGATGCCAAGGCTGCACCATGAGATGGCGATGAAGGAATTGGAACCAAATTTGTCAAGGCCAGTAAGGGGCAATGAGAATCATTTTGGCTCTCAAGACGGTAGCTTTCTGGAGTATTTGTGGTATCAACGGAAAAGGGGGAAAAGCATAAAGAAGTTCCCGGGGCCAATCTTGGGTAAGAGCATCTCTGGGGGGATGGCCCGGAAGTGGGAAGAGAGAAGAAGTCTGGACATTTGCTGTTTTGGGGTGTAGCAAAAAGGTCGCAGCATGGGCGGCCCCACTTCTGAAAAATCTCCTCCACTATGGATTGCTTGAGAGACCACTCGTGAGGCATGAGTATAGCTCTGCTCAATCTGTCCGCTATTATGTTGGTTTTCCCGGGGATATGCGTTGCTACCAGAAACCGATGAGAGGAGATCACCCATTGCCAATGTCCGAGAGCTTCTCGACACAAGGGATAGGACTTGGTTCCGCCCTGCTTGTTGATGTACCACACCACGGACATGTTGTCTGTGTGAACTGCAATAGTCCCTCAGGGAAGAAAGTCGTTGAGGGCTTGCAACGTTAAAAGCACTGCTCTCATGTCTAGGACATTTATGTGCAGGTGGTATTCAAACGGTTGCCACGTGCCATGAACCATCCTGCCCTGATAATGCCCCCCCCACCCGATCAGGGAGGCATCCGAAGTGACCGTGGCTACCGGGGCCGGGGGGACAAATGGTCTGCCCTGATGGACTAGGGGAGAAGAAGTCCACCAGGATAGATGGCTCTTGCAGGTTTGTATCACCAGGATCTTGTGACACATGGGAAGCTGTTGGAAGGACCATTGGGTGAACAACATCCATTGCAGGAGACGCATGTAAAAATGGGCCAGAGGAAGAAGTGTGATGGCAGCTGCCATGAGGCCCAACACTTTCAGGACCAACCTGGCTTGTACCCTTTTGCTGGATAGGATGATCCGAACGTGGTTTTGGATATCTAGGACTCTGAGTTGTGAGGTTTGCTGACATCCGAGTAGTGTCTAGATTTGCACCTATAAAGGTAATAGATTGGCATGGCGATAAGGAAGACTTTTCGAAGTTGACCGAAATTCCTAATTGACCGCAGAGACGTAGAGTATAATCTCTGGCTTGGAGAAGTTGATGCCTGGTGGTGGCTGGGAGGAGCCAGTCGTCGAGATACGGAAACACCTGGAATCCTTGACATCTCAGGTGAGCCGTGACCGCTGCCATGCATTTGGTGAACACTCTGGGGGCTGTAGTGAGACCAAAAGGCAGGGCTCTGAATTGAAAATGACTGGTCCCCAGCCGAAAGCGGAGAAACCTCCTGGAGCGTCTGTGGATTTTTATGTGATAGTACGCATCCTGAAGGTCTATGGAGCACATCCAGTTGTTTTTGCCCAGAAAGGGCAAAATCGATTGAAGTGTGACCATCCGAAATCTTGTCTTTTTGACAGACTTGTTCAGTCTGCTGAGGTCTAATATTGGTCTCCAGTCTCCCGTCTTTTTGGGAACCAAAAAGAACCTTGAGTAGATTCCGGACTCTATTTGATCTGTTGGAACTGGTTGGATGGCCCTTTTTTTAGAAGCTTTGATACCTCTAGCTTCACAATTTCCTTTAGACCGGGTGGAACGTCTGGAAGGGAACCTTTTTGAGGGAAGGGGCTTTCCTCGAAGGGGATTTTGTAACCCTCGGATATGATCGACTGTACCCATCTGTCTTGAGAGAGGGAAAGCCAGGCTTCTGGGTACAGCGACAATCTCCCCCCGACTGCCTCCAAGGGTGGGCAGTCGGGCAACACCTCAGGGATGCTGGAAGGACTTGTCAGAGAGGCTCTCTGCTGCCCTGGTTTTGCGGACCTCCTCTGCCCCTAGGGCGGTGTCTATTGTTATTACCCCCTCTGCCTCTGGGGGTAAACTGACCACGTGCGTCAGGCGTGACTCCCTGAGATTTTCGGAACCACATTTTCCCCTCCCTTCTGACCTTTGGGGTAAGGTCTAGAAGGGGTGGAGAAATGGACTCCTACGGCAGAGAGAGTCTTGCCGTCTTGCTGGCACCTGGTTAATGTGTCCTTCACCTGAGGCCCAAACAAAGTAGTGCCATCAAAGGGAGAATTTGTGAAGGACGCCATAAAGGGGTCTGCAAAATTGCAAAGCCGCATCCAGGACTGACGTCTAAGAGCCACTCCTGTGCCTGCGGCTCTACTCGTCCCATCGGCTGCATAAGAAATGAGCCACATGGAGTAGTTAGTGATGGAATTTAGGATTCCAAGCTGAGAGGCAATCTTCTCTTGAGCCCCAGCAGCTGACGGATCCTGTACTACCTCACACAATTCTTTGAGGATGTCCCTTTGAAGTCGGGTGAAGTGACATAAATAATTCAGCGAACGCATAGCAAAGGTCGCTGAGGAAAACATCCGCTTACCATACCTGTCCATGGTCCTAGACTCCTTGTTAGGAGGATGGACTGGTACGGAAGGATCTGCAAGTTCCTTTTTGGTGGCGGCTGCCACCACCATGGCATCAACTGGAACACCTTTCGTCAGAAACTGTTTCTCAGAGGGGGCCGTGATAAATTTAGAAGGCCTCCTGGGGACTGGTTCTACACAATCAGGAGATGCCCACTCCTTTCCAGCTATCACCTCCATGAGGGGGTCAAAAGGCAGAGACACCCAGGAGGTGGAGGGTCGAGATCCAAAAGCCTCCAGGTATACAGACTCATCCTCGGAGGGATTAATGGAGGGCCAGTTTCCCCTCTGTTTTAGGAGTTCTAGGATGTCTGAAAAAGAGACATCCTCACAGGGGGATCTTGGGGACCCCTCCGACTCATCTAAGTCGGTATCTGATGTCGTAGACTCAGGGGAGTCTAAGTGCTTCCTCTTGCAGGTCCTCTTACGCGGGGGCTCTCCTGAAGGATCAGGAGAAACCTCGGAAGAGGAAGTTCTTCCCAGGGGGGAAACCTGGGGCGATGGATCTCTGGGTCCGGGAGCAAGAGAGTGGGAAGAGACATCTACAGGCACCATAGAGGGAGGAGCTAAAGGAACCGACTGTTGACTAAGCTCGGGGGCTAGCACACTCCTCATCACCTCAAAGGCTTCCCTCCCAGGGAAGGCCGAGAGACCCCGCTCCGAAGAAACAGGGATCCCCAGCCCCACCGAAAAGGAAGGCTCCGAAGCAGATGTCGGCGCAGAGCTCACCAAGGCCGAAGCTCCGAGAGGGAGAACGGGGTCGGACAAGGGTCCGATGCCACTCGCCCCCTCGGAACAGACCAGGGAAGCCCGACGACCGGATCCCTCCAAGGACGGTCTCGAGGAGGAGATAGGAGTCGAAGATGACGGAGCCAAAAGGTGTGGTATGGGCCCTGACGCCGCAACAGTCACAGTACCAATAATCTCCGGCTCCAAGCTCTGTAGGATAGTCGAAGGAGGAATCCCAGGAGGGTGTGGAATAGTGATCATCTGCTGAGACGGGCTATGGAGCATCTGGGCCAATGCCTGTGATTTTAGTAGTCTACTCACCACTCTTTCCAAATCATGGTCTGAGAGCCTGGAAGACCTTGACGATCGGCTCCGATGGCTCCGCTCTGAAAGTAAACGGGAGGCCGGAGCCGAGTGGATAGACTCCAGTGAAGGAGATCTAGACCTTTCTCGACGGAGCCATCGGAGCCGACGAACCTTCGGCCCCAGTTGGAGCAGACAGCTTGTCGGCTCCGAGCTGAGGTAGAGACGTCCCGGCTCCAGCCAGAGCCGAAACATGCTTCGAAGCCAGGGTGTCGGCTCCAGTCGGAGCCGACACGGGTGCCGAAGCCAGGGTATCTGTGCCGATCGGCGCCGATACAGAAACTTCCAAGGAGGAAGGATCGGCTCCAGACGGAGCCGATATCGACTCTGGAGGAGTCGGAACCAAGGCCACAGACTTGGACACCGAAGTCTGGGTCTTGTGTGGCTTAGAGGGCTTCCCGGAACCGACCTTAGCCGGGGAGCTCTCAGGCTTAAGGAGACCCCTAAGGATCAACTTATTTCTACGTTCCTGCAGGACTCTCTGGCTGAAAGAATGACAAATAGCACAGGAGTCCTGCAGGTGTAGGGGTCCCAGGCAATAAATACAAGAAGTGTGACCGTCTGTCAGAGACATCTTCTGACAGCACGAGTCACACTTCTTGAAACCTGAGACCCTAGTGTCTTTTGACATGATCTAGTAGGACAATAACACACACACACTCAGTCCTTAATTACACTAAATAAAGCAAAGCACAGACACACCTACACAAGAAAATCCTGACAGGAAAAAGTTGGATGGGAAGGCCTAAGGCCTGACTGACAGAAAAAATATAAAAAGGGGGTCGAGGAACTAACGGGAATAGGGTCTAAGTGAATCGGGAACAACTAACTATAAAAGGGGATAAAAGTTTTTAAAATTAAGGTGGTTAAATCTCTTTGAGAAGAGTAAGAAAGTTCACTTACCAGGAGCTGGTAAAGAAGGTGACCTCATGAGCGAAGCAGCAAACAAGATCTGGGTAATTACCACCTTGCATCATGGGATATAGGGCTGCCTCGAGCTGGTAAAAGTGATTCTCGAGCTTAGAAAGTGCCGAGTTGGAGCCGAGGATCGGCTCCAAACCCATCCAGCAAGAATGAAGGCGAGATTGACAACTTAACATCTAAAGTTAGCAAAAATTTTTGAATTCCTCTCTCACTACTTTCCCTTCTACAAGAAGAAACAGATTCATTCACACATAACAGGCTTCATTACGAGTATTTCTTTACTACAGGACAGGCACAGTACTTTTCACTTTCCTGAATAATTGCATTCTTTTCAAACACTATATGTATTCAGGCTTTGGATGCAACCAACTAATTTCCCATAAAGTGAACTACTTTGCTGGACTTTTTTGCCTTGCTGTATCCACCTTTCCCTTATAATGATTTCACACCTTGTAGAAAACTTCAAGACTGAACCCAGCCACTGGGGATGCACAAGCCAGTGCATTTCTTTGTGCCGGTCCCAAGCCCGGATAAATAGAGAGGCTTATGTCAGGAAGGGCATCTGGTGTAAAACCTCTGCAAATGACATATGTGAACAACAATACAGATTTCCATACTGGATCGGTCAAGGCCCGGGTTAACAATGACCGTCACTGGTACTGTTAGCCAACAGGGTGCTGGGTTAAATTGGGCAGGAAGAAGGTTAGGAGTGTAGTAGTGAGGACAGGAACTTTGAATGTTGGCAGTATGGCTGGTATAGGGAGAGAGCTAGCTAATATGATGGAGAGAAGGAAGGTTGATATATTGTGTGTGCAAGAGACCATATGGAAGGGGAGTAAGGTCAGGTGTATAGGAGACTGGTTCAAATTGTTCTATCATGGTGTAGATGACAGGAGATATGGGGTAGGGGTTATCCTGAAGGATTAGTATGCCAAGGGTGTTTCAGAGGTGAAAAGAGTGTTGGATAGAGTGATGTTTATGAAGCTGGAAATTGATGGTGTAATGATGATTTTTTTTAGTGCATACGTTCCGCAAGTTGGGTGTGTGATGGATGAGAAAGAAAAATTTTGGAGTGAGTTGGATGAAGTGGTGGTGAGTGTACCCAAGGGTGAGAGACTAGTGATTGGAGTGGACTTCAATGGGCATGTTGGTGAAGTGAACAGAGGGGATGAGGAAGTGATGGGTAGGTATGGTGTTAAGGAGAGGAATGCAGAAGGTCAGATGATTGTGGATTTTGTGAAAAGGATAGACATGGCTGTGGTGAATACGTATTTTAAGAAGAGGGAGGAGCATAGGGTGATGTACAAGAGTGGAGGAAGATGCACACAGGTGGATTATATCCTATGCAGGAGGACCAGTCCGAAGGAGATTGGAGACTGTAAAGTGGTGACAGGGCAAAGTGTAGTTAGGCAGCATAGAATGGTGGTCTGTAGGATGACATTGGTGATCAAGAAGAGGAGGAGGAGTGTGACAGCAGTGCCAAGGATTAAATGGTGGAAGTTGAAAAAGGGTGATTGTGAGGTGGAGTTCAGGGAAGAGTTAAGACAGGCAATAGGGGACAGTGAAGAGTTACCGAATACCTGGGTAACTACAGCAGAGCTGGTAAGGGAGACAGCTAAAAAGGTGCTTGGTGTGACATCTGGGCAAAGGAATGAGGTCAATGAGACCTGGTGGTGGAATGAGGAAGTACAGGAGAGTATACAGAAGAAGAGGCTGGCAAAGAAGAAGTGGGATTGTCAAAGAGATGAAGAAAGTAGACAGGAGTATAAGAAGATAAGGCGTATGGCAAAGAGAGAGGTAGCGACGGCTTAGGATAAGGCATATGGAGAGTTGTATGAAAGGTTGGACACTGAAAAGGGAGAAAAGGACAGTACAGTTGTATACACTTACCATAAAAGTAGATGTTCGAGTGTATTCACTGTTGCTGTCATCACATTTGGGTTATCCCTGCCAGAGTAGCCCTCGGCTGGCCCAAATACCAGAGGCTTAGTATTTCTGTGTCAGTTGCTGTCACTTCAGGACTGATGTCAGGTCGTCAGTAGTATAAAGTAAGGCAGCCGACACCACATCAGTTTTTCTTGCTCTAACCTGTCAGGAGCCCCAAAGTAGGAGCCAGGTTCTGGTGGAAGAACCCCAGCAGTAGAAAGTAAATACCAATACGCCCTTGTAAGGAAAGAGATGAAAAAAGAGGGATGGAAGGAGGGAAACCAGGACTACAACAGTGAATAACCTCGAATAAGAAGTTATGTACTCACCATAACGTTCCATCTGAGTAGGTATCTTCATTTGTCTGCAACCTTTGGGTATCGGATCCAATCTTGGATCCGAGCCGGCAACTTATTTCACAGCTAATAGATCCGAGCTCTTGGCTCCTCCCCTTACCCACAACCCCCTGCTAACCCTGACTGACCTCAAATCAAGTTTGCCCATATATAAGCAGCTAACAGGCTAGATATGTCCCGAAGGAACTAAGGAAGGGACATCCAGAACTAAAATTCGAAGGTCAGGGGGAAGGAGGGGGGGATGGCTGCAGACAAATGAAGATACCTACTCAGATGGAACGTTATGGTGAGTACACAACTTCTTAATCTGAAGTAGGAATTTAATTTTTCAGCAACCTTTGGGACAGAGTCCCCAGCTACCTAGATCTTGGGCGGCCTTCATGGAAGGATGTTCCGGAGCACTGCGGAGCCAAAGGATGCTCTCCCTCTGGAGATAACATCCAGCTTATAATGGTTGATAAAAGTATGGGATGAGGACCAAGTGGCTGCAGAGCAAATATCATCCAACGATACTCTAGACCTAAAGGCAACAGAAGTAGATATAGAACGAGTAGAATGTGCACGTACTGCCTGAGGTGCGGGCCTTCCAGAACTTTCGTAGGCCAAGAAAATGAACTGTGATATCCATCGTGACAGCGTGACTTTAGAAACGGATTTGCCTAAGTTAAATTTGGCAAAGGAGATGAACAACTGGTCAGATTGTCTATGACCAGCCGTCCTATGAATGTAGAAGCGCAGTTGTCTGTGCACATCTAACGAATGCAATTTGTATTCTCCTTTGTTTTGGTACTTAGGAAAGAAGACAGGCAGGTTAATAGACCGATTGATATTCGCCTCTGAGGCCACCTTAGGAAGAAATGAGGGATTTGTCCTGAGATTACTCTATCCTGGTGGAAGGCCAAGTACGGGGGTTTTACACAAAGGGCCTGAAGCTCAGAAACTCTTTTTGCTATAGTAATAGCGACCAGGAACACCGTTTTCCAGGATAAGTACTTACGGTCAACCGAAGCGGCAGGTTCAAAAGGGGGATCTGTCAAGGCCTGTAAGACTAGTGATAAATCCCAAGGGGGTATAATGTCTTTGATAGGGGGTCTGAGCAAGAAAGTACCCTTGAGAAAGGTTTTGCACAATTTTGCTGTGATCAAAGGCCCTTATTCATGTCCCACATGGTAATGAGAAATAGCTGCTAGTTGAACCTTGACCGTTGAGCAGCTAGCCCCCTGATGAAAAAGACCTGTAAGGAACTCCAACACCATCGGCAACGATGCTGTGAAGGGATCTAAATTATGATGCTCCACCCAGATGGAGAAACGCTTCCACTTACTGCGATAGACCCTTCTAGTGGAAGGTTTGTGTGCCGCTACTAGTATGGCTTTAACAGAGGAAGAGATACCGGGAGTCCTGACTAGGAGTGGAACTAGAGCAGCCAAGCTGTCAGCTTTAGGCTGTCCAGATTTGGGGTCGGAAGACCTAGTGGGTGAGATATTAGATCCGGTAGGGGATCCAGAATCCAAGGAGGATTCACCAGGTGAGAACACAGGTAAGGGAACCACGTTTGACGAGGCCAGAATGGGGCAATGAGGATCATTCTGCTCCCCAACCGACTGGCTTTCTGCATGAGTTTCAGCATCAGGGGTAGAGGAGGATACGCATAAAGCAGACTGGGAGGCCAAGCATGCACCAGAGCGTCTCTCGGGGATTCCCCGAAGGGGGGAATTGGAGCAAATTAGCTGTTGCATTTTGTATTTGAGGGAGAGGCAAAGAGATCGCAACAGGGTTGCCCCAACACGTCAAAAATCCACTTTGCTACCTGGGGATTGAGAGACAACTCGTAAGGTGAAAGGATGGTGCGGCTGAGTCTGTCAGCTAGTATGTTGGACCGTCCTGGAATGTGCGTTGCAATAAGAAAGCGGTTGGTGGAGATTGCCCATTCCCACACTCTCACGGCCTCTCGACAGAGAGAATAGGACCTGGTTCCCCCCTGTTTGTTGATGTACCAGACAGCTGACATGTTGTCCGTCTGTATCGCAATAGTTCCTACAGGAAGAAGGTTGTGAAGTGCCTGCAACGCCAACAGCACCACCCTCATCTCCAGAACATTGATATGCAAAGAGGTCTCTGTCATTCCACATGCCTTGGACCGTCCTGCCTGAGCAATGCCCCCCCCCCCCACGCGAGGCGAGAGGCATCCGTGGTCACTGTGGCGAGGGGGAGAGGCGTGGAGAAGGGACGTCCCATATGGAGGTCCGGGGAGTGGAGCCACCACAAGAGAGCCCTCCTGCAAATCCTGTTGAGGGGAACAGGATGGCTTAGGGGGTCGTGTAGAAAGGACCACTGGACTTGAAGGGTCCACTGCAGGACCCTCATGTTTAGACGAGCCAACGGCAGAAGAGTGATTGCCGCCGCCATGGAGCCTAGAGCCCTCAGGACCAACTCCGCCGGTGGAGCTTCTAATTGGAGGATGGCCCGCACATGAAGCCTCAGGCTTTGCAGTCATTCCGCAGTCAGGAATGCTAGAAGGTACCTCGTGTCTACTTTGGCCCCTATGAACTCTATCACCTGGGTCGGCGCAAGAGAGGACTTGTCCATGTTGATAGTGATGCCCAGCCGGGGGGCAAGTCGAAGGAAGTAGCCCCTGGCTGAACAGAGTAGATGCCTTGTTGGGGTGGTCAGGAGCCAGTCGTCCAGGTATGGAAAAACCTGTATTCCCTGGAGTCTCAGGTGGGCCACTATCACTGCTAATACTTTGGTAAACACCCTGGGGGCTGTGGTGAGACCAAAGGGAAGGACCCTGAACTGGTAGTGACTGGCTCCCAGCCGGAAGTGGAGAAACCTCCTGGATCGTCTGTCCATCCGAATGTGGTAGTATGCATCCTTGAGGTCTACTGAGCACATCCAGTCGTTCTCCCGCAGAAGGGGGAGGATGGATTGAAGGGTGACCATCCGGAATTTTTGTTTGGTTACTACCAGGTTCAAAGAAGAAAGGTTGAGAATTGGCCTTAAGTCCCCCGTCTTTTTTGGCACCAAAAAGAACCTGGAGTAAAACCCTAATCTGAACTGGCCTGGGGGGATGGGTTGGATGGCTCTTTTTTTCTAGGAGCTGCTGAATCTCTGCAGCTGCTACCTCCCTCTGATCGGGTGGTACATCGGGGAGGTTTCTGATTTTGGGGACGTGATGCAGGGGAATGTGGTAACCTCTGGATATGATACGAAGCACCCAGCGATCCGTTGTGATGGACTCCCAATCTGCCAGGTGCCTCGAGAAACGCCCCCGACTGCCTCCAGAGTGGAGCAGTTGGGCCACCCCCTCATGGTTGCTGCGTGGGGCAATCAGAGAAGGATTCTCTGGACCCAAAATATTTCGGGCCCCCTCTGCCTCTAGAGCGGCGTCATCCATGTCCTCCTCTGCCACGGAAGGACTGGTTGTCCGGAGCAGGTTGGGAATGTTGCGATTTCCGGAACCACATCTTCTTCTGTCCCTTTTGGTTCTTGGAGAAGGACCTCTAGCAGAGAAGCGGACTCCGATGGCAGACAACGTCTTCCCGTCCTTTTTGCTCTGGACTAAAGTCTCGCGAACGGTCTTGCCAAATAAGGCAGAACCATCAAAAGGGGCATTCGCAAATGACGCCTTGAAGGGTTCCGCGAAGTCACAGTGTCGGAGCCAGGCCTGACGTCTCATGACTAGGCCTGCTCTGCTGGCTCTAGCGGCGCCCTCTGTGGCATGGGATAAAAGCCACATAGAGGTGTTTGATATTGATCTTAGAGTGGCCATGCGAGTGGAATACAACTGCTTGTCTTCTGCCGACATGGACTCCGGGGGGGAAGCAGCGTACTCTTTGATAAGATCTCACTGCATCCTAATGATATGTGCCATGTAGTTCAGGGACCTTACTGAGAAGGTCACTGAACTAAAGACCTACTTCCCTAGGCGATCCATCGAGCAGGACTCTTTGCTCGGTGGATGCACAGAGGGGCTCTCCTGAGCTAATTCCCTCTAGGTGGCTGCCACCACCAACATGGCATCTACGGGGGGACCCTTGCTCCAGTGGGACCTCTCCGAAGGGGGGCTCAGAATCTTATCGGGGCGTTTGGGAACTGGCTCCACAGTGTCCGGCTCCTTCCACGCCCTGGTGGTAATCAGGTCTACCAGGGGGTCGGCCAGAGGGGACACCCAAGAGGTAGACGGGCCTTTTTCGAACGCCTCCAGGAACACGGATTCATCAGAGGAAGCCTTGGGGGCAGACCCCCCCCCGATCCTAAGCATTCCCATGATGTCTCTGAAGGAGACATCCTCGGGGGGGTGATCTTGGGGAGCCTTCCCCGTCATCCAAATCCGTATCTTCTGTTAAGGACTCGGGGGAGTCCACGTGCTTCCTCTTACACTTCCGCTTGTGAGGAACATCCTCGGGGGGGGGCTGTCCGAGGACGACTCACTAGCAACGTCCTGTTCCAGTGGAACAACCTGAGACATCAAAGCAGGCAGTCCCTGAGGCCGAGTGACGGAAGCCTGACCCAAATGAGAGGAAGTGCGGGATGGAGCCATAGCAGGGAGCGGGGGCCTGGATGCTCTCAACAGTGCTCTCTCCACCACCTCGAATGCCAAGGGAGAGCTGCTCTCAGTGGGATCCGAGAGCCGACCCTCACTCGGATCCGAAGGGCGGATCGGAGCTGGCGCAGAGACCAACGGATCCGAGAGGCCAGTGTGCTCCGACCTGGACGGAGCCGAAGGCACAGTAAACCCCCCGGATCCGAAGCTCAGGGCACGGCTCCGAGAGCTCGGATCCGACAAGGATGGATCCGGCAAGCTCGAGGAGAGAGTCAGCACCGAAGTACCCGATACGGTCGGCGCCAACCCGACCCCGGCTCCGACACTGCCCGGCTCCGAACGCTCTGAACCCAGGAAGCGGGTCGAGAAGGAGCTATCAGGGCAAAATAGGGTGTTGAGCTCCCCCCCCGAGGGGGGGGGAGGCAAGAGCACTCCCATCTGCATTTGGGCCTGGATGAACCTTCTCATCACACGGTCCAAATCGGCTTCCGACAGGCTGCGTGTTGATCTCGACGAGGCCACGGAGGCAGGCCGGGAGTGACGCCTCGATGACCTAGATGAAGATCAGGTCTCCCCCTCCTCGGGACCCAGTGAAAAGAATGGAGACCGGGTCCGAGAAGGAGGAGAACTAGACCTGGAAGACCTAGAGGGAGAAGCCCGCTTACTGGGGGGGCTGACACGGAGGCCTCGGCCCTCCGCTTGTGGTGCTTCTCCCTCTTCTTTTCCTTCCTTGCCTCCCCCTCCTCCGGCGCATAAGTGGGAGTTTGAGTCCCGGCCGGGGGGAGAAAGGCAGGCGTGGCTGCCAGCAAGGCCTAGGAGGAGGCCACAGAAGTACCGGAGGCTGAAGCCGAATCCGGGGGCAAAAGTCCCGCCAGGATCAGCTTCGACCTCCGGTCCTTCAGTGCCCTGGGGTTGAATGCAGCACAAATCACGCAACCAGAGGATAGGTGTTCAACCCCAAGGCACCGGACACACCGAATGTGGCCATCCGCCGGTGAGAGCTTATGGCCGCACTCTGTGCACTTGGAGAAAATCAACTTTGGAGCCTCAGACATTTTTTTTTTTGACTACAAAAAAAATACTCACACGGAAGGCCCCAACTTACAAGTGCGCACACACAAACTACGAACCAGCGAGGGGAGGGGAGGAGAACACAAATTTACCAAAAAAAATAATTAAATATAGGATTTTTAACACTAAGGAACCTAAACACACACACTTTAAGGAGATTTTTATGTAAAAAGTAATCAAAACCACTTATCTTAGCAGGAGCTCCTAACCTAGCTGCTGAGTCTAAGCGCAGCAAACTAGATCGGAGGTCAGTCAGGGTTAGCAGGGGGTTATGGGTAAGGGGACGAGCTAGGAGCTCGGCTCTATTAGCTGTGAAATAAGCTGCCGGCTCGGATCCGAGATCGGATCAGATACCCAAAGGTTGCTGACAAATGAAGTTTCTACTTCAGATCATCTACATTTATGCTAAGTGTACACAACTGTACTATGTTCTTCTTGTTTCACTGTTGCAGTCATCACATTTGGGTTGATTCCCAAAGCTGAGGAAATGGGTGGAGGGAGTCAAGGAAACTAGGGGCTGGCTAGGATGCCTTGCAAGACCACAGAGGCAACCCCTGTCCTGAATTTGGAGAAGAGAGGCAGATGGCAATGTTTGGTAAAAGTGTGAACAGATGTCCAGGTGGCAGCCTCCAGGATGTCCCTGGTGGGGACTCCTCTGAGGAAAGCTGCAGAGGTGGAGGCTGCTCTGGTGGAGTGAGTCCTGACCCCCATGGGGGGAGGCTTTCCATGTAGTTTGTAGCAGAAATGGATGCAGTGTACCCATTTGGAAATGGTTTGGTTGGAGATGGCTTTGCCTTCTACCCCTGTAGCAAAGCTAACCAGCAACTGACCACACTTTCTGAAGGATTTAGACCTGTCTAGATAGAATCTGAGCTGTCTGTGCACATATAGAGAGCGCAGGATCCTTTCCCCATTGTTCTGGGGATTAGGAAAAAAGGTGGGCAAATGAATGGATTGGTTGAGAGCCACACTGGACACCACCTTGGGCATGAAGGATGGGTTAGTCCTGAGGGATATCCTGTCAGCATGGAAGATGAAGGGTTCCACAGCCATGAGTGCTTGCAGCTCAGAGACTCTTCTGGCTGAAGTGATGGCCAGAAGGAAAGCTGTCTTCCAGGAGACAAATTATAGCTCTGCAGATGAAGCTGGTTTGAAAGGGGGGTGTGGGCAGGGTGAGCTTTTCCAACATCAAGTTAAGGTCCCAATCTGGGGTGGTGTTCTTCTGGGTGGCCTCAAGTTGCTAGCCCCTTCTAGGAACTGCTTGATCAAGGGGTGTGAGGAAAGTGGCTGCTCAGTGGGAAAATGAGCAGAGATAGCAGAGGCATAAATTTTAATAGAGGAAAAAGAGAGGCCCCCGTCTAGTAGGTCAGCTAAGTAATCCAGGATGAGAGGGAGGGAGGGCTGTGCCGTACTGGCTCCCTAAGCCTGAATCCAGGTGCAGAACCTTTTCCATTTGTCAGCATAAGACGTCCTAGTGCTAGGGCATCTGGCCTCACGTATAACATCTAGAACCTGTTAACTGAGGTTGGCAGATTGATCAGAGGTTAGGTAATAAACCAAGTTGCCAAATTGAGTGTCTACAATTGGGGATGCAAGAATTCCCCTTCCCTCTGGGTCAGGAGGTTTGGAATTTGAGGAAGATGCCATGGTGGCACTGGGGCCAGGCTGTGAAGCAAAGGGTACCAGTACTGGTGAGGCCAGTCTGGAGCTATAATAATTGTCCTTGGTTTTTCCTCCTTTATTTTGAGCAGTACCCTGGATATGAGAGGTAGTGGAGGAAAGGCACAGACCGATAGATTGAACCAGGGGAAGGACAGGGCATCCACTTACCAAGCCATGCAGTGATGCTCCCTGGTGCAGAATTTGCTGAGCTGATGGTTGGTGTGGGAGGCAAAGAGGTCGACCTTTGGGGTGCCCCATTTCTGAGTTATTAGGGTGAAGGTTCTCCTGTTGAGCTGCCACCCGTGTGGGTCCATAATATTTCTGCTTAAATGGTTTGCCAGAGAGTTGAAAAACCTGACAGGAACTGTGCTAACAGGTGGAGTTGCATGGCAGAGGCTGTGTGCCAAAGGGTCATGGCCAGTCTGCACAAAGGGTAGGAGTGAGTCCTCCCTGCTTGTTGATGTGCCACATTACAGTGGTGTTGTCTGTTTTAATCAAGAGAGTCCCAGGGGAGAGAAGGGGCTTGAAAGCTATCAAGGTGTGCTGACCAGCCATCTTCTCTTTCTGGTTAATGTGCAGAGGGATTTGCTGTGGACTCCATTGGCCCTGTATGCACCTGCTGTCGAGGTGTGCACCCCAGACATAGTCTGATGCATCTGTGGTGAGGATCTGGGTGGCAGGGGGTGGTGAGAAAGGTAGTCCCTTGTTGTGGGAGCATGCTGTTGCCCACCAAAGAAAATATTTTCTGATGCAAGGAATTATGAGTCTTCAGGGCTTGAGAGCGTTGACACCAAAGGCTTTTTAGGTACCATTCAAGTCTCTTCATATGCAGTCTGGCATATGGAATGAGTAGTATGCAAGATGCCATGAATCCCAGAGCTTGTAGGATCTTCCTTGCAGATAGCTGGGGTCTGGTAGCTAGCTGAGAGAAGTAGCCTGTCAGGAAAATTTGCTTCTTTGGTGTAAGGAATGCCATCTGGGATGCTGTGTCCAGGCTTGCTCCCAGGAATATAATCCTTTGGGTGGGCACCTGTTTGGATTTCTTTTCGTTGATTGTGTACCCTAGGGTGGTTAGTAGGGACTTTACAAAGGCCAGGTGCTTGAGCAGCTTTTCATGGCTGTCTGCCTGAATTAGGCAGTCTAAGTATGGGTACATCTGGATATTCTTTTGTCTGCAAAAGGCAATGGCTGGAGCCAAACATTTTGTGAAAACTCTGGGAGCAGTAGATAAGCCAAAGAGAAGCACAGAGAACTGAAAGTGCTGAGATCCCGCCCTGAAACATAGATATTTCCCTGCATGATTCCCTGATAGGAATCATCACCCAAAGACTCCCTATGCTGTGGAACAAAATCCCGGTTTATGTGAGGCAGAGCACCTCGCTGGCCTTGTTCAAGAGGAATCTTGACCAATGGATGGGAGATCACAGATACACCCCAGGGGTTACCTCAGTGTCACTGCTCGACAGAGGCACAGCAAAATAATGGGCATAGTTTCTCCAAACTAAAGGGGTGGCGAAAGCCACAAAACTATGGGCTAGGCTTATAAATGCCCTCGGGCAGATAGCCTAGTATGAACCTATGAACCTATGAATGTGGAGGTAGGCCACTTTTAGATCTAGGGTGGCTAGCCAGGCATCCTTGGAGAGCATGGGTAGCAGCTGCTGGAGGATGAGCATTTTGAAATTTGGGATAACCAGGAAGGTGTTTAGAATGGATAGATCAATGGGGTGCCAGGTGCCCTCTTTTCTGGGAACTAGGAAAAGTCTGGAGTAGAAACCTTGGCCTATCTGTTCTGAAGGTCCAGTGCCTGGTGGGACAATGCCTGCTGAACCTGGGTGGCTGGACCTGTAAGAAATCCTTAAATGCCTGTTTAGAGTTTGCTTTTTCTTCCATCTTTTTTAAGATGACTTCTGCCTTAGTGCCAAATAAGTTGTCTTTGTGCAAGAAGGCAACCAAAAATTTAGATTTTACATGGTCTGGCAAGGGCTGTTCCTTAAGCCATGCATGCCTTCTAATGACAGATCCGGTGACTGCTGCACTACAAGAAGCTTCTACAGTGTCAAAACTACAGTGCAAGGTGTGTTTAGTTACTTGACTTGCAGAATGCATTAACTCTTGTAACTCTTTATATTCTGCACAAGCAGAAAAGAAGACATTTTTTGTTTGAGGAGTTCCAGGGTATGTTGGTGAAATTTTAGCATATGGAACTGACAATTTAGTGCTCGGGAATCCCTATCCGAGGGGATGGGATTCTTAGCAGAGGTTGCTTTAATCCCTTTAGGCCCTTGAGAAATTACCTCAGTGTCAGCAGTAGGATTTTTAAAAAGAAAACTCTATAGTACCTGTCTGATTTTCTGGGTGCAGGAGGGAGGGTGTCAGTAGTCAAGATGGATTCAAGAAAAACATCCAGGACTGGGGGGATGGCCAAGGGTCTGTACGGTGGAAGATCTAAGAATTCCGAGAGTCTCTTTTTAGACTGAGGGTAGTCCTGACTCGCCCAGTGGAAATGCTCCCTTAAGGTATGAAGGGTTTCCCCAAAGGAAAAATCCTCTGGGGGAGAGGCGGAAGGGATGGAATCCTCTACATCAGAATAAGTAGAGAGGGGTTGCATGTCTTCATATTCAGATGCATCAGAGTCATCTGACTCTTATTCAGACAAAACTAAAGGGGACAGATCTCTTTTCTTTTTGGAGGGGGTAACTTGGCTTCCACTGATCAGCATGAGAAGGTATTCCGCCATTTTAAGCATTTGAGACTGAAGCAAGGAAGCAGGTGCCTGAGGTTGGGTCATCGGTTTCTTGGGTGTGGTTTGTGCCCTGGGCCTAAGAAACTCAAGTAATTTTCGAAAGAACGTCAGTCGTGAAAGAAGATGTCGGTTTGTGTTGAGCATCAGTAGTATGAAGGACTTCCTTGGAAGTCGGTGCCTGCTCAGTGGCTCCGGACCCATCCAAGGTAGAGATGACCGCAGGATTCTTAGTCGAAAAATGAGTTTTGCAGCATACCAGACTCCGAAAGGGTTTCGATAGTGGCCTGCGAATCCACAGAAGTGGGCATCATGCGCTGCAAAATCGCCTCACTGAGGACAGGAGAACTGACGACTAGCTTAACGGAAGTGTCGTCAGAAAGTTTGGATTTGTGCGGTCTGTCTTTATCTTTACGTTATTTTAGGAAGATCTGCTATCAGATGGCTTACTGAAGCCATATCAGAGTTCGAAGACTGTAAGCGAAAATATCTAGCTACAATAAGGGCCCGACAATGGATAGCTCTGGAGTTGAACAATGCACAGAAGCGACAGCGGGGACGTTGTGGTCTGGGCCTAAACAAGTGACAGTAAGAATGAAAGTCTCGGTGTGGCATTTGCTTTCCACAAGCGAGACAACTGACATCAGTTAGTGCAAGAAAAAAGGATCCCCAACAGGGTACTTAGCTTTAGAAGACTTCAGCTTCAAGTTGGTAGACGAAACTCCGGTAGCAGCCGACCAGCACTCATGCTAGAGCTGCTTCTGCTTCAGGCTCCACGGCAAGAAAGACTGATGTAATGGCATCAGCTGCCTTACTTTATATTACTGATGACCTAACGTCAGTTCTGAAGCAACAGCAACCGAAGCAGAAATACTAAGCTTCTGGTATTTGGGCCGGCCGAAGGATACCCTGGCAGGGATAATCCAACTATGATGACTGCAACAGTGAAACACAAAGAACATCTGCACCGATTAGCTAGACAGAGGGACCAAGCTGGGAAAGATGTGCAGCAGGTAAGGGTGATAAATGTCAGTGAGGAAAATGTACTCACAAGCAAGGAGAGTGTTTTAAGCAGATGGAAAGAGTACTTTGAGGGACTGATGAATGAAGAGAACGAGAGAGAGAGAGAGAGAAAGAAGGTTGGATGATATGAGGGATAATGAAACCAATTAGCAAGTAAGAAGTAAGGGCAGCTATGAAGAGAATGAAGACTGGAAAGACTGTTGGCCCAGATGACATACCAGTGGAAGCATGGAGGTGCTTAGGAGAAATGGCAGTGGAGTTTTTAACTAGATTGTTTAATGAAATCTTGGAAAATCAGAGGATGCCTGAAGAGTGGAAATAAATTGTTTTTCTACTTATCTTTAAGAATGAGGGTGATGTGCAAGGCTGCAGTAACTACAGAGGGATCAAATTGATCAGTCTCAGCTTGAAGTTATGGGAAAGAGTAGTGGAAGCTAGGATAAGAAGGGAGGTGATTATTAGTGATCAGCAGTATGGTTTCATGCCGGGAAAGAGCACTATAGATACAATGTTTGCTCCTGAGTGTGTTGATGGAGAAATATAGTGAAGGTCAGAAGGAGCTGCATTGTGTCTTTGTGGACATAGAGAAAACATATGACAGGGTACCTAGAGAGGAGTTGTGGTATTGTATGAGGAAGTCGGGAGTGGCAGAGAAGTATGTAAGAGTGGTACAGGATATGCACGAGGGTAGTGTGACAGTGTTGGGAGGGTGGCCTAATGGTTAAGGTGTTTGCCTTGCAAACACAAGGTGCAGGGTTTGAGTCTCACAAGGGATAATTGGCTAGGCTTAAAAAGGCTCGCAAGGGCAGTTAGCTTAGTACTAATCTATGAACCTATGAACCTATGGTGAGGTCTGCAGTGGGAGTGACAGATTCATTTAAGGTGGAGGTGGGATTATATGAAGGAACAGCTCTGAGCCCTTACTTGTTTGCAGTGGTGATGGACAGGTTGACAGACAAGATCAGGCAAGAGGCCCTGTGGACTATAATGTTTGCAGATAACATTGTGATCTGTAGTGAGAGTAGGGACCAGGTTGAGGAGACTCTGGAGAGGTGGAGATATGCTCTAGAGAGGAGAGGAGTGAAGGTCAGCAGGACTAAGACAGAATATGTGTGTGTGAATGAGAGGGAGGATAGGGGAATGGTGAGGATGCAGGGAGTAGAGTTGGCGAAGGTGGATGAGATTAAGTACTTTGGATCAACAGTTCAGAGTAATGGTGAGTGTGAAACAGAGGTGAAGAAGAGAGTACAGGCAGGGTGGAATGGGTGGAGAAGAGTGGTCAGGAGTGATTTGTGACAGACGGGTACCAGTAAGAGTGAAAGGGAAAGTATACAAGAGGGTAGTGAGACCAGTTATGTTATATGGGTTGGAGACGGTGGCATTGACAAAAAGGCAGGAGTCAGAGCTGGACGTGGCAGAGTTAAAGATGTTGAGATTTGCACTGGGTGTGACAAGGAAGGGCAGTATTAGGAATCAGTATATTAAAGGGTCAGCTCAGGTTGGACAGTTTGGAGACAAAGCCAGAGAGGCGAGATTGCGATGGTTTGGTGCTGAGCAGGGATGCTGGGTACATTGGGAAAAGGATGCTAAGGATGGAGCTGCCAGGTAACAAGAAAATAGGAAGGCCTAAGATAAGGTTTATGGATATAGTGAGAGTGAACATGCAGGTGGTTGGTGTGACAGATCAAGATGCAAAGGACAGGAAGAAACAGAAACGGATGATTCGCTGTGGCAATCCCTAATGGTAACAGCCAAAAGAGAGAAGAAGAAGAAAACTTCAAGATTGACTTATCAGTACAACTCTAAGAAAACAAATTAAAAATTACTGATTCAGTACATGAGGTGTATGCATCCCATATAAAAGCACAAAATAAAAGCAGTCTATATAAAAATTTAAATGAAACAAAAAATTGAATGCGATTTTTCATTACTGTGTAGAATGGAAAAGCACTGCCAAAATGGAAGAAAAACATTAAGAAATAATACAGAAGTGTAACTGCTATATAGAAGTTATGTCCTTACCATAACGTTCCATGTGGAGTGTTCATCTCGCCTTTGTTCTTACACCTGGATTCGGAGCCGATCCTCGGCTCCGTGTCGGCCACTTGGCAAAGCTCTGCATCGAGAAGAAGCTCGAGACCAACCTAACTCCCACAATCCCCCTCTGCCTTTACCTCAGATCTAGTTTGCAAGCAAACCAGCAGAGAACAGAAGAGAGCATAGCACATTCATGCCAAACAAGAATAAAACTATTTACATAGCACAACAACTGCTCAAGGCAGAAGCAGGAGAAACAAACCAGGCACCTAAACTGGACGTTCTTCCTGAGGGTGGGAGGGTGGGAATGTAAGAACAAAGGCGAGATGAACACTCCACATGGAACGTTATGGTAAGGACATAACTTCTATATGTGAGAGTGTTCAATCTCGCCGTTTGTTCTTACACCTGGGTAGTGTCCCTAGCTCCATGTTCCTGAGGAACTCAGGGGAGAACGTTCCTGAGCACAGTGGAACCAAAGGTTGCCCTGTCCCTAGAAATCCTGTCTACTTTGTAATGAGAAATGAAGGTATGTGGTTTAGACCAAGTGGCAGCCGCACAAATAGTGTCTAACGGCAGGCGAGCTGCATGAGCCAGGGATGTAGATACTGATCTTGTAGAGTGCCCTTTGGGCTTGACAGGTAAAGTTTGTTCAGAGGCAGTATAAACAAAAATAATACAATCAGAAAGCCATTTGGACAGGGTTCGTTTTGTAACTGCCATACCCTTCTTGCTGTCTGAGAAGGCTACAAAGAGCTGGTCTGTTTTTCTGTGATCCTTTGTTCTGTCCAAGTAAAATCTGAGTTGTCTGTGAACATCTAACTTGTGTAACATATATTCCAACTTATTGGAGTGGTTTTTGAAAAAGGTGGGTAGTTCAATGGACCGATTAATATTATTAACGGAGCAAACTTTGGGAAGAAAGGATGGATTAGTGTGAAGAGATACTCTGTCAGGGTGAAAAATCAAATAAGGATGTTTAACTGAAAGAGCTTGAAGCTCCGATACCCGCCTGGCCGATGTGATAGCCACCAGAAAAAGGGTCTTCCATGACAAAAACTTCAAAGGACAGGAAGAGGCTGGTTCAAAAGGTGGTAGCATCAGCTGTGACAAAAGAAGGTTAAAGTTCCAAGGTGAAGTAGGACTTCTAACTGGTGGTCTAATATGGAAAGATCCTTTTAGAAAGGCCTTACACAGTCTGTGAGCCATAATAGGAGCCCCACTTTCTCCCACATGAAAATTTGATATGGCAGCTAACTGCACTCTCAAAGTGGCAGGAGAAGCCCCTTGGTGGAACAATTCGGTTAAAAACTCCAAGACCTTATTCAGAGGAGCTATTAAAGGATCCAATTGTTGTGTAGTTGCCCAGTGCACAAAACGCTTCCATTTACTAGTGTAAATCTTTGTAGTGGAAGCTTTATGAGAAGCCACCAGGATATTTTGAACTGCAGGGGATAGAAGATCAGACCTGGCTAAGAAGGGAAGCGGAGCAGCCAAGCTGCTAGTCTGAGGGAGAGAAGCGACGGGTGGAGAGCCCCTGACGAGTGGGTCAGTAGATCCGGCTCTGGGTCCAGGATCCAGGGTTCCCGCATTTGGTGTGCCAGAAGAAAGGGAAACCATATTTGACGAGGCCAGAATGGGGCAATGAGGATAATTGTCCTTTGCAGGTTGCTGGCTTTCTGTAGAAATTTTGAAATCAGGGGAACAGGAGGAAAAGCGTACAGGAGACCCGGGGGCCAATCGTGAACCAGAGTGTCCCTGGGGACTTCCCCTGGAGGGGGTAATAGGGCAAAATAGCTTCTGCATTTGGCATTCATTGGAGACGCAAACAGATCGCAGGAAGGCTGGCCCCACTTGCGAAAAATTTCCTTCGCAACTGATTGTTTGAGGGAACACTTGTGAGGTAACAGGATGGCTCTGCTCAACCTGTCCGCTATGACGTTGGATAACCCCGGGATGTGCATTGCTATCAGAAAGCGACCCGTGGACTCCGCCCATTGCCAGATTCTCATGGCCTCTCTGCATAGTTGGTAAGACTTGGTTCCCCCTTGCTTGTTTATGTACCAGACTACAGACATGTTGTCCGTCTGGACTGCAATTGTCCCTAGAGGAAGAAGGGGAGCAAAGTGTTGCAACGCTAGAAACACTGCCCCCAACTCTAGAACATTGATGTGCAGATTGCATTCCAAATTGGTCCATTCGCCTTGGACTGTCTGTCCCTGAAAGATGCCCCCCCACCCTATCAGGGAAGCGTCCGTGGTCACCGTTGCTGTCGGAGTGGGCAGCACAAATGGTCTTCCGCTGGAGAGATTGCAAGTCCGGAGCTACCAAGCCAGGTGTGATTTGCATATGTTTGTGATGTGGATTTCGTGTGTCAGGGGTAACTTTTGGAACGACCATTGTGCAAACAGTAGCCATTGAAGAACTCTCATGTGCAGTCTTCCCAAGGGTATCGCAATGAGAGAAGCTGCCATAAGACCCAAAACCTTCAGAACCAGTTTCGCTGGGGATTTTCTGGATGAAAGAAGAAGAGATATATGGTTTTGTAGGGAGGCTATCCTTTCTGGGGGAAGCCTTAGAATTAAGCAACGCGTATCCAATTCTGCTCCTATGAATGAGATATGCTCTGATGGCTGTAGTAAAGATTTTTCGAAATTTACGGAAATTCCGAGATGAACACAAAGTTGTAGTGTGTAATCCCTGGCCTGAATCAGTCGACGCTCGGTGGTGGCAGAAAGGAGCCAATCGTCCAGATACGGAAACACCTGGAATCCCAGGCGTCTCAAGTGAGACGCTACCACTGCCAAACATTTGGTGAAAACCCTGGGGGCTGAGGTCAGACCAAAGGGCAGGGCTCGAAACTGAAAGTGACTGGCTCCCAGCCGGAAGCGCAAGTGATCCCTGGACGCCCTGGCCATCTTGATGTGGTAGTATGCGTCCTTTAGATCTACTGAGCACATCCAGTCGTCCTTCTGTAAGAATGGAAGGATCGATTGAAGCGTGACCATCCGGAACTTTTCTTTCTTGATGAAGGTATTGAGTTTGCTTAGGTCCAGAATTGGCCTCCAGTCCCCTGTCTTTTTTAGAACTAAAAAGAACCTTGAGTAAGTTCCGAATCCTCTTTGGTCCGCTGGGACTGGTTGGATGACTCTTTTTCTAGCAGCTTTGAAATTTCTGTAGCTGCAGGGCCTCGCAGATGGGGCAGCACATCTGGGAGTCTTTTCTGTGGAATTGGGGGCAATAGGAAGGGAATTTTGTAGCCTCTGGTAACAACGCTTTTTACCCAATTGTCTGATGTAAGATTTCACCAGGCCTGAGGGTATAAAGCTAAGCGACCCCCGACTGCCTCCAGAGCAGGACAGTCGGGCCTCCTCTCAGGAGTGCTGGAAAGGTTTCCCGGGGAGTGTATCCCTGTCACCTTGGTTTTGCGGACCCCCTCTGCCGCCAGGGCGGCGTCTTCCACCTCTGCCCCCCCTCTGCCTCTGGAGGGTATCACCCTGTGCCTGGGAAAGAACCCTGGGGTTTTCGAAACCACATTTTTCCACCACGTTGCCCTTTGGGGTACGGTCTGGATGGGGTGGAAAAACGGACTCCGACAGCAGACAGAGTCTTTCCCTCTTGCTCACACCGGGTAAGGGTCTCCTTTACTTTGGGGCCAAAGAGAGTGGCACCATCAAATGGGGCGTTAGTAAAGGAAGACTTGAAGGCTTCCGCAAATGAACATAAGCGCATCCAGGATCGTCTACGAAGAGCAATCGCTGAAGCTGCTGCCCTACTCGATCCTTCGGCTGCGTATGAAATCAGCCTCATGGACGAGTTTACAATAGATGTTAGGGTATTGAGATGTGCTGTAACCTTCTCTGAGACAGCAGCATCTGTAGTACCCTGGAGGGTATCTCCCAACTCTTTGATTAGATCCCTCTGTAGCCGTGTGAAATGGGTCAAATAGTTCAGGGATCGAATAGAAAAAGCCGCTGAACTAAAAATGCGCTTCCCATATCTGTCCATAGTCCTAGAATCTCTGTTAGGCGGATGGACAGATGAGGAAGATTCAGACATCTCCTTTTTCGTGGCCGCTGCCACCACCATAGCGTCCACTGGCACTCCCTTTGTCAGATAAGCCTTATCTTGGGGGGCAGTAATATATTTGTTAGGCTTTCTAGGGACTGGCTCCACCGTGTCAGTTGTCTCCCACGCCCTTCGAGCAATCAGTTCCATCAACTCATCGAAGGGCGGAGTGACCCAGGAGGAGGAAGGGCGAGCATCGAATGCCTTCAGCAAGACTGACTCATCCTCAGAAGGGGGGAGGGATTGCCAATCACCTCTCTGCTTTAGGATCTCCAGGATGTCAGAAAAGGAGACATCCTCTGAGGGTGACTTTGGGGACCCTTCTGACTCATCTAAGTCAGTGTCCGATGTCAATGATTCTTGTGGAGAATCTAAGTGTCTCCTCTTACACAATCTTTTCCTCGGAACTTCCTCGGGGGGGGCATCCGAAGAAGCCTCCGAGGAAGAGGGGGCACCCTCTAGGGGTGGCTGAGACACTGGTGCTCGACGCTTAGATGTAGCCGTGGGTGCAGAGGAGGATAACGGCCCTTTATGGGAAGGAGAAGCTGTTTCTGCTGAAGTGGTTGTCTGAACAGACAACACCTTCCTCATGAGTTCGAAGGCCCCCGGGTCCCGAGTCGAGGTATCCCCCGGTTCCGAAGAAGTCGGAGGAATTCCCGAGACAGGCATCGACCCCGAGGACGGAGCCGAGTCGATCCGAGCCGAGGCCCCGAGAGGGAGTGTCGGAACCGAAACATCGGTCCGACTCTCAGTCCCGGACCCAAGGATGGATCTTCGGCTCCGAGACTCCGGTACTGGATCCGACTGAGTCGAGGTGAACGGTACCGACCGAGAAAAGGACGTTTCCGGCACCGAGGGCTCCACAATCACCAGGTCAGCCTCTCCCGGCTCCGAAGACTGGATAGGCCTCGGAGGAGGAACAGGTGGAGATAAGGGAAGGCCTTCGAGTCTCAACACCAACTGGGAGGAGACAGAGATGAGTTTGGACAAGGCTCTATTCTCCATCAATTTCTGCACCACGCGGTCTACATCGGTGTCGGAGAGGGGCCTGGAAGAACGCGTCGAAGGAATCGAAGACGGAGCCGACCTCAAAAGTGCAGGAGGAGTAAGCTCCGTCACCGGTTCCAAGACTCGAGGCTCGGTAACTGACAACAGTTCAACACTCGGCCCCGAAGTCTGTGGAACCGGTGATCGAACTTTGAATGAAGAGCTCTGAGCCGATGACTTGGGCTCCGACGTCTTCGATTCCTTCGAGGATTTAGATGCCTGGTCTGATGCATCCAGAGCCTCTTGGAATGCAGGCTTCAAAAGGCCCCTATCCATACGTTTCCTGCGCCTATCTGTCATGACCCTTCCACTGAAAGAATGACAGATAGAGTAGTCTTCTTGCAGATGGAGAGGGCCAAGACAGTAGACGCAGGAACTATGATGGTCTGTGACAGACATCTTCTGTCCACATTGGCACCGTTTGAAGCCTGATTTAGCTTTTTCTGACATGTTAACAAATTCCAATCCAAAAAACAGTGAAAAGCCAGTAGTAAATGTCTAATCCAGTAAAGAAAGTCAAAGCCAGTAATATTTGTCAAATCCTGTTAATAAAGTCACATCCAATAGTCAACTCCAGAAAGTTAAGGGTGGGGTAGGCCCCGAGGGAATAACTCAAGAAGTATATAAAAATTATATATGGAACCGAGAAACCCTCGATACACTACTCACACACACACACACAGTCAATCTTTAGAAAAGTTTGTATACAACAAAATAATAAAAGAAATATAAGAAATAATCAGTCTTAGCTTTGAGGTGGCCCGAGCTCATCAAAATGATGCGAACGTTGCAGCGGCAAACTAGATCTGAGGTAAAGGCAGAGGGGGATTGTGGGAGTTAGGTTGGTCTCGAGCTTCTTCTCGATGCAGAGCTTTGCCAAGCGGCCGACACGGAGCCGAGGATCGGCTCCGAACCCAGGTGTAAGAACAAACGGCGAGATTGAACACTCTCACATGTTATGTTATGCATAAATTACCTAATAATTTAAGTTGTACTCACTTAAACTAACATGGTCCCTGCCATGCTACAAATCAAGATACCAAGTCTATCATACTAAATGTACTATAAATTACTATTTTGGCATACAAGTTTATAACAAATTATTACATTGGTTTTGAATCTTCAAATCTCGCACAGTCAAGACCAATTCAGTAAAGCCCTAGTCAGTGAACCTCAATAACAGGCTGAGATTATATTATATAAACTTACTTTAGTCATTTGATCTGCATCTGGCCGAACAGTTGGAGTTACATTTAACAACATCTTCACATGCTCACGAACTTCTTCAGGGATCTTTTGAAGTTCTTTGAGACCTAAACGACTGAGCTATCAACAAAAATTGTGAAAATAAATACAATGACATAAGACAATATTCTTTTCAAAATGCATTTACACAACAGATCACAACAGTGTATTTTAACAGTCATCTTATTTCTCCAGATTCTTTGTGAATTGTCCTAGCTCAATGCACTCCTAAACTATGTTACCTACATCTGCCAAATTAACCTGGCTGCTACTGCACAAGCTCTGTAACCAAATTTGAACTCACACTTTATCTGTGAACTACAACTTCCTCAGAAAACATAAAATTAGAAATCTGGGCAACTTGTCGATTCTGTTTCTACCCCATAATCTCACTAAACAGTAACATGATTCAGCTCACTACAATGAATTATTACTGTCTACCTTCTTACAAGTTTCTCCCAGTTCAGCATCCTACTGCTGTTTATACTACTGGGAAATTTATAAAATGGTGTGATCCTAGAAACACCCTTTGGAGATGCATGTTTTCCTGCATCCCCCAGTTTGGGTGCTCTATTCCCCACACCCTTGATCTCTAAATATACGACTCTGACATGGCACCGAGACAGAGAAGATAATTGTATTTACTCTTCCCTGAGTAGAGGCAACCTCAGAGGGAGTATACTTGAGAGATTTAGAGCATGGAAACAGAACCCTTACATCAGAAAGTGAAAGGGAACTGGGACAAAAGTTTTTATTTTTGATAATTTTCTGCAAAAGTCAAACAGGGCAGTGGGATAATGAATTCAGGAACTGTGGTTGCAAGAAGCTTGTCATCAGGAAATCAAAACTGATCCCATATGGATCATATGTCTTAGACAATATGTTAACTGACATGCAGTACTGGTTTCTATGGGAACATATGGGTAAAAGACAGAATTCTGGCGAACTGCATCCTACCAAGATGTCATTATCAAAACAAATGAAAGTATCCTAATACTGCACTGAACAGAAAAAGAAAATTTAATTGCTTCAGTATTTTCCATCATTTAAGAGTTGTACATTTAATCTTCTTTCACAATAATTTCCTCAGCCAACTCCTCAGATGCTGGGTTTAACCATCAAATAGGGGAAGGAGTGGAAGTCTCAACTGCAGGATGACAGCTCCAGAGGTGATACTGGGGAGTATGCAACTTAAGTTGCAAATAATGGGGCACAAACTGACAGAATCACTCTATGCCGGGAGTAGACATGAGGAATGGGCAGAGCATAACAACAAAATCAATCCCTTGTAGTAAGTATGATTCTATACTGGGATAGAAGTCTCCTCTCAGACAGTGAAAGAAGATCAGATTTGGTCCACAGAGTGAGGAGCAACTCCTGACATCCAGGATTAAGGACAGACACAAGCAGCAGACAATAGTCGGCTGCACTGAGACCAAAACTTAAACACATTTAGATATTATCTATAAAATACCATAAAAACTATTACCATAATCTGTACCATGCTATAAATCAAGATACAAAGTCCATCCTACCACAAAGTAAGATATTTAAATAGACTATAAATGACTGTTAGTATACAAGTTTATAAGAAATTAACTCATTGGTTTTGAGTCTTCCAAGTCTCGCACAGTCAGTACCAACTCAGTAAAACCTTTATCAGTGAACCTCACGCATAGGTTTAACATGATTCTGAAGGAGACAAGTCCTGGTCTCCTTGTTCTTATTGCTCTCAGTAGCCATGTTTTCTCAATGCACCAGGCTTGATGATGATGATCCAGATACATGCCAATCCAAAGATGGTTTCAATGAATGTAAATAAATAAAAAAAAAAGGCCTTCAGCAAACACTGAAACATTTATTTTCTGCAGGGGGACAAGCCCCCCCCCTCCCGAATTATATACAACTCAGAGGTTGCATAATGGTGGAGAAAAAGGCAACTCCACATTTGTCAAAGGTGGTTTTGGTGAACTAGCTTTGGTTTCTTTGCATTTGCTGAAATCGCCTTTGATGGACTGACATGCTCCCAATGATCCAACAGTCAATCAAAACTGGAAAAGTACAGTTGTGTACACTTACTATAAATGTAGATGTTTGAGTGTATTCACTGTTGCCGTCATCACCTGTGGGTTATCCCTCAGCTGGCCCGAATACCAGAGTCAATGTTTTTCTGTGTCGGCTGTTGTCTTTTGCTGACTGACGTCAGGTCATCAGTGTTATAAACCAAGGCAGCTGATGTCATTACATCAGTTTTTCTTGCCCTAACCAGTCAGAAGCCCAAGTAAATATGGTAAAGTGGTCCTGGTTGTTAAAGGCCACCGTTAGAAGCTTATGACTCCCTAAAGAAAGAAGATACAAGGGGCAAGGAGGGAGGGAAACCAGGGCTGCAACAGTGAATACACTCCAACATCTACATTTATAGTAAGTGTACACAACTGTTCTAATGTTCTTCGTGTTTCACTATTGCAGTCATCAGCTGCGGGAGGATTCCCAAAGCTAATAAGAGGGGTGGTAGGATTAGTAAGTCACCTAAGAATGGGTCAGCATGCCCTGCAGAGGCAAACCCTGCCCTAGCCTTAAAAAACAGAGGCAGGTGGTAATGCTTGGTAAAGGTATGGACAGAAGTCCAGGTGGCAGCTTCCATGATGTGTCTGGTGGGAACTCCTCTGAGAAATGCTGTGGAAGTGGAGGCTGCCCTAGTGGAATGGGTATGAATAGACTTAGGGGGTGGTTTCCCATGTAATCTGAAATGGATAGTGTGTGATATCCATTTGGAAATGGTTTGCTTTGAAATGGGCTTCTCCTCTGCTCCTGGGGCAAAGCTAACAACTAATTGGTCTGTTTTCCTGAAGGGTTTAGTATGGTCCAGATAGTGTCCGAGCTGTCTGCATGTCTAGTGAGTGCAGAATTATTTCCCCCTTGTTTTGAGGGTTAGGAAAGAAGGTGGGTAGATGTATGGCCTGGTTGAGAGTCACATCAGATACCACCTTGGGCATAAAGGAGAGATTAGTCTTCAGGGAGACCCTGTCTGCATGGATAAATGATGAAGAGCTCAATGGCCATCAATGCCTGAAGTTCTGAAACCCTTCTGGCTGAGGTGATAGCTAGTAGAAGAGCAGTCTTCCAGGAAAGGTATCTTAGTTCTGCTGAAGCAGCAGTTTTGAAGAGTGGTAAGATTAATTTTTCCAAAACATAACTCAGGTCCCAGGTTGGCGTGGGTGGCCTTCTGGGAGGTCTGAGAAGCCCCCCTGAGGAATTGTTTGATCAAAGGATGGGAGAGAATAAGGGCTGATCTGTGTCAAAATGAGCTGAAATTGCTGAGGCGTGGATTTTACTAGAAAATACGGAGAGACCACTGTTCAGTAGCTCCGCTAGGTAGTCCAAGATAAGAGGGATGGAAGGTTGTGAGGTATTGCCCCCTCTGGACTGGCTCAGGAGCAGAATATTTTCCATTATCCTGCGTAAGATTTTCTGGTGCTGGGCCTTCTGGCCTCTGTGATAAAGTCTTGGATTGTTTGCTTAACAGGGGTCCCTTGTTTGCCTTTAGAGTATTAGCCATACTGAACGTATTGAGAATCTGCAAGTCTGGGTGCAGCATCCCCCCCCCCCCCCAACCAGAGTCAAGAGGTCTTTGATCAGGGGGAAGCTGCCTGGGAGGCTGTAATGTCAGGCTGCGCAGTAAGGGGTGCCAGTGTTGTATGGGCCAATCTGGAACAATGAGGATGGCCTTTGGTCTCTCCTCCCATATTTTGAGCAGTACCTTGGGAAAAAGAGGCAGAGGAGGGAATGCATACACAGAGGGAGTTCCAGGGAAAGGTCAAGGCATCCACCTTCCACGTTAGGTGGTGATACTCTCTGGTACAGAATTTTTTTCAACTGATGGTTTGAGATGCGAAGCAAAGAGATCCAGCTCCGGAGTCCCCCACTCCTGAGCGATTTTAAAAAGATTTTTCTGTGGAGCTGCAATTCATGGGGGTCCAGTAAGTTTCTGCTTAAGTGGTCTGCCAGGGTGGTGTTGATCCCTGGTAGGTACTGGTCTATTAGGTGTAATCCCATAGAAGAGGCTGTCAGCCAGAGGTTCATGACTAGCCTACACGGAGTGCAAGATTGGGTCTCTCCCTGTCTGTTGATGTACCACATTACTGTGGTGATGTCTATTTTGATAAGGAGAACCCCTGGTTTGAGATGGGGCTTGAAGGATGTCAGAGTCTTTTGTACTGCCATCATTTCCCTTCTGGTTGATGTGTAAGGGAAGGTGCTGAGCATCCCAAAGACCTTGGGTGCACCTGCCTTCTAGGTGAGCGCCACAAGCAATGTCTGAGGTGTCGGTGGTAATGGTCTGCTCGGTTGGGTGGAGGGTGAAGGAAAGACCCTTGTTCTATTCCCAGGCTCCTGCTCACCAGAGAAACTCGGCCTAATACAGGGGAGCAGAGGGAGAGATCTCTCTAGATGTTGAGAGTGCTGACACCAAAGGTTCTTTAGATACTACTTTTCTCATGCGAAGCCTGGTCACAGGAATTAAAAGGATGCAAGATACCATGTACCCCAAGGCTTGCAGGAACTTCCTTGCAGTGAGGTAACCTCTGGAAGACAGTAGAGAGGCATGAAGCTCTGCTTTTCTGGGGACAGGTAGGCCATTTGGGATGCTGTGTCCAGCAGTGCTCCCAAGAAAATGATCATCCTGGAGGGTGTTTGCTTTGATTTTTTCTCGTTGACGGTGTACCCTAAGGAGGTTAGAATGGTTTTGACAAAGAGGAGGCCCTTGAGTAACCTTTCTTTGCACTCTGTCTGAATGAGGCAGTCGTCCAGATAAGGTAAACCTGTATATTTTTCTGTCTGCAAAAGGCTATGGCCAGGGCTAAGCATTTGGTGAATACCCTGTGAGCAGTAGATAAGCCAAATGGTAGCACAGAGAACTGAAAATGTTGTGAGCCTGCTCTGAAGCTCAGGAATTTCCCACAGGATTCCCTTATGGGGATGTGGAGGTAGGCATCTTTTAGGCCTAGGGTAACTAACCAGGCATTCTTTGTCAGCATTGGCAGCAGCTGCTGTAAAGTTAGCATTTTGAGTTTGGGGACCACCATGAAGGTGTTCAGAATGGATAGATCAACGATGGGGTGGCTAAGTGCCCTCTTTTCTGGGAACAAGGAATAGTCTGGAATAAAAGCCTTTGCCTGTTTGATCTGAGGGGACAGGTTCTACTGCCCCTTGGGATATGAGAGTTTGGACCTGTACAATGCCTCTGCCCACTGACTTGGATTCAAGTTTGGGTACCCTTTTGAAACTGGGAGTTCATTGAAAGAGAATTTGTATCCCTAAAAAATTATCTTTAAGACCCACTGGTCCTTTGTTACAGAAAGCCAATTTTCTTTGCAGAGGGAGAGCCTTGCTCCTAGTTTCTGGTGAGTGAAAAAAGGGCAGAAGGAAGAAAGGGAGTCACTGAGAGTTTCTGCCATAAAAGGATGGTTTAAAACTCCCTGCCTTTGGAGCGGAAGTGGTCCACTCTTTGGTTATCTGCTGTTCCTGGGATAGGAGTCTGGTTGGCTTGCCCCTGTCTGCTAGGTGGGGGAAAGAACCAGTGTTCTGAGGGAAAATTCCTGCTGAACCTAGGAGGTTGTACCTGAAAGTACTCTTACTGTTTGCATAGATTTTGCTTTATCTTCCATCTTTTTAAGCACCTCTTCTGCTTTTACTCCAAACAAGTGATCCTTATCCAAGGGTGCATCAATTAATTTAGACTTGATATGATCAGGAAGAGGTTGGTCCTTCAACCATGCATGTCTCCTAATGACCGATCCTGCCACTGCTGCCCTGCTTGAAGCTTCTAGGGTGTCATATCCACAGTGTAATGAGTGTTTGGCCACTTGACAAGTAGAGTGCAGTAAATCTGCTAACTATTTTGAATTGGCAGAGTCAGATAAGGTTGAAATCTTTTGCTTTAATAGTTCCAAAGTGTGTTGTTGATATTTTAACATGTGGAACTGACAGTTGAGTGCTCTGATAGCTAAGGTTGCAGAGGTGTATACTTTTTTACCCCATCTGTCCAGAGCTCTGCAATCCTTGTCAGAAGGAATAGGATTCTTTCCCGAACTAGCCTTAGCTCCTTTTGGACCCTGTGTAATGACATCTGGGTCTGCAACAGGATTTCTGTACAGGTATTTGTAAGAATCTGGTACTCTGTAATACCTGTCAGGTTTACTGGGAGCAGGTGGGAGAGCGTCAGAAGCCAAGCTGGATTCATGGAAGACATCATCTACCACCTCTAAGACAGAGGGATGGTCAAGGGTCTGTGCTGGGGCAGGTCTAGAAACTCTCTTAATCTTTTCTTAGACTGAAGGAAGTCCTGGGATTCCCAGTGGAAATGTTCATTGTGGGTATGAAGGGTTTCCCCAAAGGAAAGATCTTCTGGTGGGGAGGCAGAAAGAATGGATTCCTCTGCATCTGAATCCTCATAAGCAGTCAGAGGTTGTTGTTCCTGTTCAAAATCTGAATAATCAGATTCCTTAGAATCCTCTTCTGTCAGTATTTCAGGAGAAGGGTCTCTTGTCCTTTTAGAAGTTGTGGCCTGAATACCCCTGATAAGAGAGATAAGATCCTCTACCATTTTAAGCATTTGGGCTTCGGGTGGTGGAGAAGTGTAAGATGGTGGCCAAAGGTAGATTTCCTAAAAGTGGCCTTGGCTCTAGGGCTAAGAGTATCCATTAGTCTGAGAGAAATGGTAGTCAGATGAGAAGACGTCGGTTTTTGCCTAGATTCGGTAGTGTGAAGAGCCTCCTTGGAAGCCAGTGTCTGCGTTTCTGCTCCGGACCCAACCGAGGCAGAGACAACCAAAGGCTCAGAAGACTGAGAAGATTTCTGTGGAATACCAGACTCCAAAAAGCTCTCAGTAGAGGCCTGCGAAGGTATCTTATTGGGCATCAGGGGCTGCGAACGTGCCTCACTGAATTCCGTAGAACTGATGACCTGCTTAGCATTGAGTCGTCAGAAGGCTTAGCCTTGTGTGGACTGTCTATATCTTTACATTTTTTTTCAGAATGTCTACGGATTGTTGGCTGATGGACACCATCTCATAATGTGATGACAGAAGCCAAAAATACCTGGCTACAATATGACCTCTACGACAAATGGTTCCCGTGTTAAACAGGGCACAGAACCGGCAATGGGGGACATCGTGGTCTGGGCCTAAATAAGTGACGCAGTACGAATGGAAGTCTCAGTGTGGGATCTGCTTTCCACAGACAAAACAATTGTTAACTTTTTCGGACATCGGTTAGTGCAAGAAAAAAGGATTCCCAAAGGGGTACTTAGCTTTAGACATTTTCAGCTGTAATTCAAACTCTGGTAGCGACTGACCGGCACACTTGAGAACTGCTACTGCTACGGGCTCCACAACAAGAAAGACTGATGTAATGGTGTTGGCTGCCTTGTTTTACAGCACTGACAACTTGACGTCAGTCAGGAAGCGACAGCAGCCAATGCAGAAAAACACTGACTCTGGTATTCGGGCCAGCCAAGGGCTACCACAGCAGGGATAACCCACAGGTGATGACTGCAACAGTGAAACACGAAGAACATCTGGCTAAACAAAATGCACTGTGGATTGTTAGTCAGTTCAGCAGTTCTGTCTCTTTGCGCTCTTTGCATAGAGTTTAGAAGTTGTAGGTTTAAGGCTTAGGTCTACTCATTAGGATGTTAGTGTTTTGCTAAGGTCAACAGCCCAATAAGAAAGTAGGAGAAGAAGTCCTTTATAAATGTTCGTGCGCGCGCAAACACACACACACACAGATATATATATATATATATATATATATGTATATACATACAAATGATTGTCTCATTAAATACTGACCATTCAAAAGAGCAAACAAAAAAACAGCCATCATTTTAGAGTGAATATAAAATTATTAAAAACTGGCAAACAAAAACTAATGTTTTCATAGCAACTCAGAGATCACACAACAGCGGGGCAAGGGCAAATTCCCTTACCCGACTGTAATGTAATCTCATACAAAAAGCTGCCAGCAAAATCTCCATAAACATTTGTTCAAATGAGTGCTTGCTTTTTTTACATTACTAAAAAGTATTTGCTCATGAGTGTTCACTCATGTAGAATGTAATCATTTATGCACACACACACACACACACACACACACACACACACACACACACACAACACACTATTTATAGTAGTATAACAGGGTGTGTAACTGACGATATTGTCCCAAAATACACTGATCTTGGTTAAACCTAACAGAAAATTCATGGAAAATGTATTAAAGGATGAAAAAAAAGTATCTATAATAGACTTCATGCCACACAATCCGCATTCAAGTCAGACCTCGTGTAAGCTATCAATCATCATTAAGTCATTCCAGGGCAAATGCAACACTTCAGTAATATGCTAAGCATCCTACATTCAAAATCTGCCAAGAAGAATTCTTAAGTCTCACTATTTTCAGTAGTCAGATAAACTGTCATTACTCTATAGGACACAGTTCAGTACAGAGTCACAATGGTCACTCCAGATATACACAGTCTGTATAGACGTACAGAGGAAAATTAGGTGTATGCAAATTACCATAAGAATACATATTTAACTAGGAGATGGCCACTACTGTTGTTTTCCTTACGCTACAGATTTGCTGAAAGCAAGATAACAAGACTTCTGGACTGACCTCCAGAGCTTTCTTTGGGTTTCCCCATCAAGGTATCTCCATTCCAACCATCAACTCCTGATGCTTGCATGGGGCATAAAGGAGGAGGTGCTTGTCCCACACCTTCAGCTCTTTCTGCTGGCTAAGACACTCAAATATGCCCCAACCCAAGAATGGGTCACCAACAGTCCCCTTAATCCTTGGTTTGTCAAGAACCTAAGGATACTGATGAGAATACGTCTGGGCAACAGTGATGTGTCCTCACAAGGGAACAGTTCTCAGTCCAGTTTACAGTTATTCAACAAATAAGTCATCCCTATCCTGGTTTTCCTGTCCAGCAGACGTCTCGCTGATACCATATATATCTTGATATACCCGAGGACCACAAAATGTGAACCTGTACTGAAACAGTGAACTAATACTTCAAATTTACTGTTATAAATAAGAATATGAATAAGTTGTACATGCAACCATACCTTGTTCATTACAGGAATCCTTGCTGCATATACATTCCTTAAACCAGTAAGGGCACTACAACTAAGGAGGAATGCAAATGAAAGGGAGAAACAGTAAGCCCTGCAGTATGGCAGCAGTGAATCCATTGTATTCCCAGATTGGATATCTAAGCTGCAACATCTGAAGAAAGCAAAGATTGAGAACGGTCTCAAACATGCCTTGGGCCGACACATTTTTAAAGAGGTTGTGATAGTATTGCTGCTCATGAAGAATGCAGCCACATAAAAAATTCCAGCCAGCAGGTAGCAGATTCTTAACAAAAATCAATGTAGTTAGCCAACCTTTTAGACAGGCTGCATTTAGATATCAGTAACCTTTTGTCCCAGGCTGGGAGATAAACAAAGAGCCATTTGCTTGTTCTGATATCAGAGTGAGTTTCTAGTATAAGTAGTGTTCTGTCCCTTTGTTTTGTGGGTTAGGGAAGAAGGCTCACAACTGGACAGCTTGGTTGAGGGATACTGATAGCACCACAGTAGAAATGAAGAAAGGGTACACATTTTAAGACTTATCTTTTCTACGTTGGACTTTATGTAAAGGTCCTCACACATGACAGCCTGAACTTCAGAAACACTTCTGGATGATACAACTGCCACTTGGACAAGATTTTTCAAGAAAGAAATTTGAGTGGTGCAGTAGAACAATGTAAAGAAGAGGAACTGAATCACAGAGTTAGGCCTCCAGGAAGGGGAGGGATCATTCGTATATTTATGTGGAGGATGCCTTTAAAACAAACTAAACAGAGGGGTTCCTTTGACAAAAATTCTTAATTAAATAAAATGTGAACTTTGGTGGAAGTACAGGAAAAGACCTTGGTTAGTAACTCATGTACGCCAAGATAAGCAGCATTGGGCTCAGGACTTCTCTAAGAACTTTAGCACTGTGCCACACTGAAAAACATTTCCATTAGGCCAAATATGAATTTCTTGTACTCCACCTTCTGGCCTCTTGTGAAACAAGTACGATTTCATTGGAGAACCTAGGCTTAAAAAGAGTTAATCAGAGATTCCAGGCTGACAGGTCTACGATCTTTAGATCTGGATGCACACAGCAATGTTAATGATGGGGCAACATGCTGTGTTCAGCAGGGGCCATATGGATTAGACTGGAGGAACAAGTTTGTTTTAGCCAGAAATAAATGACCAGAAGAAGCTAGGCTCCAGCCTCCCCTGCCTTCTACAGTATCCTCAGGATGAGATGTAGAGGAGGGGAAGGCACAAAGCAAAACCCCCTTCTGTGATGCACAATATGCATCAGTGGCCCAGGCCCTTGGACTGGGGAAGACAAGGCTAGGAACTGATGGTTCTCCCCTGATGTGAACAAGTTCTGCTAAGGGGCTTTCTAGTTTTTCTGAAATATCTCTGAAGACCACTGCGTACAACCATTGCATATACATACTGACTGAGGACCTGTTGAAAGCTCCACCAGTACATTCTGGTCTAATGGGATGTATGCAGCCTGCAACTGTAAGCCTAGCTAAGTCACCATCTTCCAAACTAATTTTCTCAGCCTGCAGAGCTGATATGAGGAAGCTCTTCCATGTTTGGTAAAATTTTACAATGTGGTACTGCTTTTACCACCCTCAAGTTGTCCAGTATCAATTTGCTCTAGAAGGCTTTGATGGCCATCTTCTTCTTCATGTTTATATGTCTGCTCTTCGTGCTTCTTCACCAGGAGCCACTTTGACATAATCAGGTGACTCCCCATCCCCCACCCCCAAGACCAGGCCTAAAACATTTGCCATCAGGATCTAGCGTGGGATTGGGATGCGACACAGGACAATTCTGGCTGGTGTCCACTTAGAAGTGCAGCAAAGGAATTCTATTTTCCATAGCTGGGATAAGTGGAAGTGGAATCCATTGAGAGTGTATGTGGCACTAGAACAATCAGACAATCCTTAGACATCCAGGGATCTTCACCATAACCAAACATGTCAAGGATGTCATCAGGTTGGACCCCAATATATGGCCTAAAGCTCTTAATATCTCATTGGTCTGCATGTACTAATGTACTATGACTAGGCCAGGATGAGGACGCAGAGGTTCAGCATCGAACTTACTTGAGGAGGGGTTTGTGCTCCCCTTTCTCTGTGCCCTGGTTTGATCACTTTTTTCTCTTCTATCTCCAGGCTAACTAGTAGAGCCTAGGATGGTAAGTACCAGCCAAGAGTAAACATACATCAAATGGACAACCACCAGGGACAGAGACTTTGTGAAAACTCTGGGAGCAAACAACAGGTAAACTGGGAATGGTGACGATGCCTCAATAAGGCAGTTATTAAGCTAAGAGTAAGTGTATTATCAAATGGGTAAACACCAAGGTCACGGACTTTATGGAAAAAATGATGGCAGGAGACAGATAAACAGGAAGTGGCTGTTCCCCAAACTGAACCTAAGAACTGTTTGTGATCCTGATGGATTGGGATATGCAGAGATGACTTTTAGACCTGACTGACAGCAGAGTTCCCAAGTGCAGAAGACTCACCAAAGTTATCCTTTTGAATGTTTTCACACCCACTTATCTGCTGACTTTGAACAGGTCTAGGATCAATCACCACAGAGTATCCTCCTTGATCCAAGAAACAAATGAAAGTCACAGCAGAGTCAGACCACAGTTCATCATAACCTTGCCAATGCCCACCCTCCTACTGTATGCTCTGTCGCCAAGAGAGCAAAAGAAATCAGGCCCATATTAATTTATAGGCATCACATTGTTTTACACGTAATGGAAGAGGACTTCACAAAATGGGAAAACATGGAGAAAGGAATCAGTCCCTCAAGCATGTCTTATTTACTTGCTGCTGGAGATTCTTTAGTTCACATTTTTGTGGTGTCATTTGTTTTGTAAAGGTGTAGGAGGATTAATTTCTTGTTGTATAACAGCACAGAATGCTAGCCGTAAATCAAAATATTGAGCTACTAAATAAGGCTCAACTCCTAGAATCACCATCCAGTAAATAATGATAGAAAAATATGTGAACCTATGATCAGATGGCTGTAACACAGATGTCTGCAATGGAAACATTCTCAAAGCAAGCGCATCAAACCCTAATGCCTGTAAAAGACTAGATTATGACCGCAGCATTTTTAACAGATGGTGAGCATCCTAGTGGCCAAAGATAATGCAACAGGCTTTCCACTTAGAAAGTGCTCGCTTTGCCAATGTCAGCATTCTGGTCGCTAGTACAAAGGAAAATGAAAGATATGCATCCACCATAACAATGGATCCATACTGTCTTCTTTTCATCTGTTAAACCTTTGAATTATCTGAATCTAGAGCACTGATATCTCATAGGTTCATACTAGGCTATCTGCCCTAGGGCATTTATAAGCCTAGCTAGAATGTGTTTGGCTTTCGCCACCCATTTTAAATTTATTTTGCTATGCCCTTTTTCGAGGTTAGTACACTGTGCCTCTGTCTAACAGTGACACAGAAGTAATACCTGGGGTAAACCTACGATCTCCCATCCACTCATCAAGATTCCTCTTGAAGAGAGTCAATGAGGGACCTCTGCCTAACCTGGACTGGGATTTTATTCCAGAGTGAAGGAAGCCTCTGGGTTATGAATCTGTCCCTCCAGCATGTCCTATTTATTTCAGTGCTGAGGTTCAAGTCTCTCGAGCGCGTAGCTCGATGGGATTTGGATTTTCTGAGGTGCAGCATGTCTATTAATTCCGGGTTGGACATGGCTTTATACATCAGGCACAGATCGCCTCTGAACAGGCGGTATGCCACTGAGTACAGCTGGAGTTTCTTTAACCGGGCAGCATATGGCATCTGTTTGAGCCCTTTGATCCTCTTTGTGAGGTACTTTTGGGGTATTTCCAGTTGCTGCAGGTGTCTGGTAAGGTACATCCCAAAAGGGGCATTGTACTCAATTATGGGCCTGATGAGGGATGAGTAAAGAGGCACGATGACCTCCCCTGATCTAGATGTGAATCCCTTCATGATTAGGTGGGCTATATAAAATGTTTTTCTAACCACTCTCAAAAGAAATATCAAATAATCTACACAAGAACAAAACCCAGAAAGGTTGTAACCAACTGAAGTTGTTTAATGACAAGGTTCCTGGTTAGGGGCATTCAATTAAAGAGGAAGCATCATGGAAGGGGGAAGGAGGGAGGGATGTTAAACTGTACCAAAAGAAGACAACAAGGATCTATGGTGAGTACATAACTTTCATATCCAATGTTGTCTTTTTTGTCAGAATCAACCTTTGAGACAGATTTCCTAGCTACCAAAATCCATGATTGGTATCAAGGAAGAATACTGTACATCTAGCTTGTAATGAAATATGAATGTGTGGACCATGGACGAAGTTGTTGCACCATGGACCAAGTTGTTGCAACACAGATTTTGTCAAAAGGAACTCAATGCATAAAGGCAGTAGAAGTAACAACAGGCCTTGTTGAATCAGCTCTTGGTTTATGTTTTTTCGTTAAAGACGACCCATTTAATTCATACAGAAAAGATACACAATCTGAAAGCCTCCTTGACAGTGTATCTTAAGAAACACTCTGTCTTAACTTGGCTCTGCAGAAAGCTAAGAAAAGCTGATCAGATCTGCTACAATCTTTAGTCCTCTGGATATAAAATGTAAGTGGTCTGTAAACACCTAATAAATGCAGATACACTCTCCTTTGATAAAATTCTGGAAAGAACACTGGTAAATAAATAGGATCATAGGTAGGTACTAGGCTATCTGCCCGAGGGCATTTATAAGCCTAACCAGAGTGTGTCGGCCTTCGCCACCCCATTGATTAATTAACTGAGCCTTTGTCAAGGAGAGCCAATGAAATGATCCCAGGGGTGCATTTTCTGTTACCCATCCACTCGTCAAGGCTTCTCTTGAAGAGTGTTAGTGAGGGGGCTCTGCCTAATGTAGTTAGGAATTTTGTTCCAAGGCATGGGGGAGTCCCTGTGACAGGAATCTATGCCTCCAGCATGTTCTATTTATTGTTGTGGCGAGGTTTAGCTCACTAGAGTGCGTGGCTCGCAGTGACTTGGATTTCTTTAGGTGGAGCATGTCTATCAATTCTGAGTTGGACATGGTTTGATTAAGGTTAATTTCAGATACCATTTTTGGCATGAATGGTGGATTTGTTCTGAAAGAAATCCTATCCTTATGAAAGATCAAGTAAGAGGATTTCCAAGAAAGTGCTTGCAAATCGAAGATCCAGTTCAGTGAAGTGATGACCACCAGGATGATGGTCTTCCAAGAAAGATGCTTTAAATCTCCTGTTGCGGGTCTATATCACCAAATCAAAAAGACATGTAATCGCACAGCATTTACATTGAAAATGCCATTTATTGAAGTTGCTCTTATGTGTGTGTGTGTGGGGGGGGTGCTGCACCCCCCCCACTAATTATATATACCAACTCAGAGATCGTACTACAGTGAGGAAAGGCCAAATTTTCTGATCTTCACTGTACCATGACCTCACTAAAAAACCTTGATGAACGACAGTTCGATGTGAAATGCCATTCTATTACATTACTTTTCAATTTGGTGATGTAGACCCCCTGTTGTTATGGGTTCAAAGGGAGGTTCTGTTAGTGCTTGAAGCATGACAATTATGTCTCACGGAAGAAATGGATCCCTTGTAGAAGCTCTCCTTTCAGTAAGAATGTTCCTTTCAGAAAGGTCTTTGAGATCTTTGGTGAATAGCAGTTTGATTGTGTCCAATATAGAAACTGAAAACAGCAGCTAATTATACCTTGATATTTAAAAAGCTAGAGCTTTTTTGGAAAATATCTGACAAGAAATCTGGAACAGAAGGGAGATGAGCTGAAAAATGATCTGTCCCTTTACAGGCTGCACAGGTTGAAAATCTCTTCCATTAGCCGAGGTAAACTTTCCTGGTACTCGATTTTTGTGAAGCTGACAAAATATGAACCAGATGAGTGGAAAGCCTGGAATCTCTGGCCACCATTACAATTGGAGACACCATGCAATTAGCTTCAATATCTCTGGGTCTGGGAGAAGCTCTCCAAATGGGTGAGTTAGATCATCTGGACAGCAGTCTAACATCCAGGCAGGACATACTAGATGAGGTTGGAGAAGGAGAAAAAATTGCAGGTGGCAAAATGGAGCAATGAAGACTACCTTGGCCTTGCATCTACTTGCTTTCTGAATAAACTTTGTTATTAGAGAAAAGGGAGAGGAAGGCATATAGGAGACTCAGGGGGCAACTGTGGATTACAACATCCCTCAGTGACTGTCCCTGTGAAGGAATTAGGAGACACTGTTTCACCTGTTGTTTAGGTATTAAGTGAAAAGACATCAGCATGGTAAATCCCGATGGCTGAAGATTTGATTTGATTTGCCACCACCTGACTGAGGGACCACTTGGGCAGAAGGATGGATCTGCTCAATTTGTCCACTAATACAATGGAAGTCCCCAAGATATGCATTGCAATGAGAACACATCACCCATTGCCACAATCCCATGACCTCCTGGCATAATAGATATGAAGGGGTTCCGCCTTGCTTGTTGATGTACCAGTCTATTGCCATGTTGTCAGTCACAATGGAGATCAACACTCTTGGGTATACTGTTCTAGAAAGGCTGCAATGCTAGGAGAGCTGCTCTCATTTCCAGGACATTGATGTAGAAACCGGCCTCCATGTGCGACCACAAAATTTGTACCTTCTTCCGTTCAAAATGTCCCCTCCCTCAACTCGAAAAGGAAGTATCTGTCATTACTATGGCCATGGCGGGGGGGTTGTGGAGAAAAAGGTCACCATCCAAGACGAGCTGTGAAGGTCAATCACCATCTGATGTGAGACCTGGAAACAGGAGTCAGACAAATGGCATGAAGGCAATGAAAAACTGGGACCCTTGTACAGAAAGGGTCCACTGAAAAACTCTCATGTGGTATACGGCTAGGGGAACTAATGTTACTGTCAAAGTGCTAGGAGTGACAGAATAATCTTGCAGGGAAAGGTGAGAGGTGTTGAAGAACTTGAAGGGCTTCTTGAAGAGATACAATCCTGGACTGTGGGAAGTTGACTATCTGACTGTTCGTATTCAGGTGGCATCCAACAAAATTTTTCTGTAATGTGGGTGTCAGCTGGTGCTTTACTTGATTAATTGTGGTTAACAATTTCTGAAGTTGGAGCAAAAAGTCCCATTGCTGGACCAGAAGATCACTGGCTGGGACAGTGAGGATCCAATCATCTAAATATGGGAAGACCAGGAAAGTACAGTTGTGTACACTTACCATAAATGTAGATGTTCAAGTGTATTCACTGTTGCAGTCATCACATTTGGGTTATCTGCTTGCAGTAGCCCTCAGTCGGCCTGATTAACAAAGTCTTGGTTCCTGCATCGGTTGCTGTCTCATCTTCCATGATGTCAGGTAGTCAGGGGTATAAAGCATACAGCCAATGCCATTACATCAGTTTTTCTTGCCCCAGATGTCAGGTGCCCCCATAATGGGAAGCAATTATATATACAAGGTTACACCTCCAACAAAAAAGCAAATACACCAAAAAGCTTTAAATATAGTAAGCAAGAATAGAGGTATAGTCAACAGAAGTCAGGGGGCTGGAGGGAGGGTAACTAGGACTGCAACAGTGAATACACTCGAACATCTACATTTATGGTAAGTGTACACAACTGTACTATGCTCTTTGTGTTTCACTGTTGCAGTCATCACATTTGGGTAGATTCCCAAAGCTAAGTATGGGAGGAGGAAATTAGATAGCATTAGGACCAGCTATAAGGCCCTGCAAGACTGCAGTGGCAAAGCCAGCTTTGGATTTAGAGAAAATTAGCAAATGGTAATGCTTGGTGAAGGCATGTACAGAACTCCAGGTAGCAGCTTCTGGGATGTCCCTAGTAGGGACACCTCTGAGAAAGGCTGTAGAGATAAATGCAGCCATGGCTGAAAGTGGTCTAATCCCCTGTGGGGTAGGTTTTCCATGGTGCTTATAGCAGAAATGAATGCAATGGCCTATCCATTTAGAAATGGTTTGCTTTGAAATGGCCTTCCCCTCTGCAGCAAATGCAACCAGCAGTTGTTCAGATTTCCTGAGAGGTTTAGTCCTGTCCAAATAAAATCAAACTTGTCTGTGCACATCTAAGGAGTGCAGTATTCGATCCCCTTTATTCTGTGGCTTAGAAAAAAAAGGTTGGCAAATGAATGGACTGATTAAGGGCCACACTGGATACCACCTTGGGCATGAAGGAGGGATTGGTCCTGAGGGACACCCTGTCCGCATGAAAGATGATGAAAGGCTCCACTTCCATGAGGGCCTGTAATTCATCCTTTGTGCTGAAGTGATGGCTAAAAGGAAGGCTGTTTTCCAAGAAAGGAATTTCAACTCTGCATTTGCAGCTGGCTCAAAAGGAGGTAGAGTTAATTTTTTTTCAATACAAAGTTAAGGTCCAAGGCTGGAATATGGGGCTCTCCTGGGTGATCCTTAAGTTTTTGGCCCTCTGAGGAACTGCTTCAGCAGTGGATGAGAGAAGAGGGGTGGGTTCTGTGTTGTAATGAGCTGAAATGGCTGAGGCATGAATTTTGATGGAGGAAAAGGAAAGGCCCTCGTGCAGCATCTCAGTTAAGTATTGAAGAATCTGAGGTAAATTTGGCGTTGCTGTGCCCACCCCCTTAGCTTGGTTCCAGGAACAGAATCTTTTCCATTTTTCAGCATAGGATTTTATAGTACTAGGCCTCCTTGCCTCCAGAATGACATCCAACACTTGCTTACTGAGGGGATGGTAACGGAGAGATTAGGTAATTAGCCAGGCTGCCAGGTTCAGGGTTTGAATCTGCGGGTGCAGAGTCTGGCCCGCTTGCTGGGACAGCAGGGCAGGGGTCTGAGGCTGGTGCCATGGTGCCAGCAGTGACACACTGCGCAAAAGGGGTATCAGTTTTGGTGTGGTCAGTCTGGTGCAATCAGTATCGTCCTTGGTTTGTCCTGTTTGATCTTTAGTAGTACCTTGGAGAGGAGAGGCAGAGGGGGAAAGGCATAAACTGGTTTTTCCAGGTGAAGGGGAGGGCATCCACTTTCCAAGCTTGCTTTTGGGGATTCCTTGTGCAGAATTCGTCCAATTGGTAGTTCTGGGGGAAGGCAAACAGGACTATCTCTGGGCTCCCCCATTTGTTTCTCAACATGTTGAATATCTTTGGTTCCAGTTTCCACTCGTGTGGATCCATGAGATTTCTGCTTAGTTCGTCTGCCAGAGTGTTTAGCTTTCCTGACAGGAAATGAACCTGTAGGTGCACTTGACAGCTCAAGGCTGTGTTCCACAGAGCCATGGATAGTCTGCAGAGAGGGTAAGAGTGGGTTCCCCCTGCTTGTTTATGTACCACGTAACAGTGGTGTTTGTCCGTCTTTACTATTAATTGCCCTGGAATGATGTGGTTGAAGGCTGTCAGAGCATTCTGTACAGCTAACATTTCTTTTTGATTGATGTGCAGGTGCATTTGCCTTGTGTTCCATTTGCCCTGAATGCATTTCCCTGCCAAGTGAGCCTCCCATGCATAGCCTGCTGCATCTGTAGTTAGGGTTTGGGCGGCAGGGGGTAGAGTGAATGGCAGTCCCTTGTTCTGGTGACAGGTGTCTGCCCACCAAAGGAACTCTATCTGTAGACAAGTAATGACAGGAATCATTGCTTCTAGATCCTGAGAATGTTGCCACCATAGGCATTTTAGATACCATTGTAGTTTCCTCATATGCAGTCTTGCATATGGAATTAGTAGAATGCAGGAGGCCATGAACCCCAGAGCTTGCAGATAAGCTGGGTTTTTGTGGGCAGTAGTTTGAAGTAGGTTGTCAAATGAACTTGTTTTTCTGGCATGAGAAAAGCCATCTGGGAAGTTGTGTTCAAACTTGCTCCCAGGAATACAATTTGTTGGCAGGGTTTCGTTTATGGTGTACTCCAGAGAAGTTGGCAATTTCTGTACAAATGCCAGATGATTCAACAGTATGTCCTGGCTTTCTGCCTGAATTAGACAATCATCTAGGTATAGATATATTTGGATATTTCTTTGCATGCAAAATGCAATGACTGGAGCTAGGCACTTTGTGAATACCCTGGGCACAGTAGATAAGCCAAAGGACAGTGGAGAGAACTGGTAGTGCATGTAGCCTGCTTTGAAGCGTAGGTATCTTCTGCAGGATTCCCTTATTGGGATGTGCAGGTAGGCTTCCTTTAAATCCAGTGTTGCCGACCAGGCATCCTTGCCTAGCATAGGAAGCAGCTGAAGCATTAGCATCTTGAATTTTGGGATCACCAAAATGTGTTTAGGATAGAAAGGTCCAGTACAGGATGCCATGAGTGGTCTTTTCTGGGTACCAGGAAAAGTCAAGTAAAACCTTGTCCCCTTTTCTCTTCTGGAACAGGTTGAATAGCCCTGATGCTTAAGAGAGAGAATTTGCTTTGAGCCTCTGACCACTGATTTGGGGGAAGATCTGGTCAATCGTTTGGGGTTGGTAAGGAGTGAAAGTGGAATCTGTATCCTTGGGAAACTATATTTAAAACCCATTTGTCCTGGGTAATGAGTTCCCAATTTTTTGCCTGCCGGGCAATCTTTCCCCCTAAGGGAATAGTCAGTTGTGCAGGGCTGGGAAGATTTAAAGTTAAGTCACTGAGACAGTTTACCATAGGGGGGAGTCATACCACTCCCTGTTTTTGAAGTGGGAGCTCCCCATTGTTTAGCCCTGTGAGTACCTTGGGACTGAAGCCTGGGTGTTCTGCTGGTTCTGGGTTTGGACTAAGAAGGCCTGGAAGAGGCAGGAAAGGACCAATTTTTAGAGGGACAATGCCTACTAAATCTGGGAGGCTGTACTTGCAGGAAGTCTTTAACAGTTTGCATAGATTTAACTTTTTCCTCCATCTTTTTAAGTAGTACTTCTGCTTTGTTGCCAAACAGGCAGTCTTGGTTTAAGGAAGCATCCAGCAATGTAGCTTTAACATGATCTGGCAAAGATTGCTTCTTAAGCTAAGCATGCCTTCTAAGTACAGACCCAGTGACAGCAGCCCTGCTAGATGCCTCTAGTGAATCAAAACCACATTGCATAGTATGTTTTCCAACTTGTTCAGCAGAATGTATTAAATCCTGTAAATCTTTATTTTCAGCACAGTCAGGAATCAACATCATTTTCTGTTTAAGCAATCCAATAATATGTTGCTGATATTTTAACATATGAAACTAGCAGTTTAAGGCCCTAATGGCCAAGGTTGCAGAAGTGTATACCTTCTTACCCCATCTATCCAGCGCCCTGGAATCTCTATCATAGAGGGGGTAGGATTTTTGGCAGTAGTAGCCTTAATGCCTTTGGGTCCCTGTGAAATGGTCTCAGGATCCGCAGTAGGATTTTTAAATAAGCACTTGTGAGAGTTAGGAACCCTGTAATATCTATCAGGTTTTCTGGGAGCAGGAGGTAAAGAATCAGGGGCCAAGCTGGATACCTATCAGGTTTTCTGGGAGCAGGAGGTAAAGAGTCATGGGCCAAGCTAGATTCTGAAAAGGCATCATCAACAATGTTCAGTATAGGGGGATAGTTAAAGGTCTGTGTTGGGGCAGGAGTAAGAAATCCCTAAGCCTCTTTTTAGAGTCAAAGTAATCCTGGCTTTCCCAGCAAAAATGCTCCCTAAGAGTATGCAAGGTTTCACCAAAAGTGAAATCCTCTGGAGAGGGAACAGAGTCCCCTGCATCAGAATCCTCATAGGTATATAAGGGTAAATCCTGGTCATCAGAGAAATCCTGATCAGAAGAATCAAATGCAAACTCAGTCCTAGGTCTCTTAGAGGGGGAAGGGTGGCTTCCCCGGATTAAAGTAATAACGTCTTCAGACATTCTTATCATTTGTTTTTTAGGCATAGAGGCCTGACCATGTGGTCTGGACATTGGTTTTCTAGGCATGGATCGAGTTTTAGGCCTTGAAGAAGATGGTGTCGGTTTAATATGCAAGTCAGTAGGCCTGAATACACCCACAGAAGCCGGTGCCTGCACAGCGGCTGCGGACCCATCCAAGGTAGAGACATCTGCAGGTTCCACAGTTGAAGCATCTTGCGGCATACCGGACTCCAAATGGGTCTCAGTAGAGGCCTGAGAATCTGAATTAGCGGGCATCAGGAGTTGTGAAAGTGCCTCATTGAGTACTGGCGACTAGCTTAGGAGAAGCGTTGGCGGCAGCTTTGGACCTATGCGGTCTGTCTCTGTCTTTATCTTTGCGTTTTTTCGGAATGTCGGTAGTCGGGTGGCTTACCAAAGCCATATCTGGATAATTGAACAGAGTACCGAAATATTTAGAAGCGTAAATAAACAGACTATAAATAGTTCATTGTTTAAATAAGGCACAAAACCGACAGCGAGGTACGTCGGGGTCAAGGCCTAAGCAAGGAATGTAGTACGAATGAAAAATTTTATGAGGTATTTGCTTTCCACAAGAAATACAATTTTTGACTTTTACTGACATCGGTTTAGAGCAAGAAAAAGTTTCCCCAACGGGGTACTTAGCTTAGTTGAAGACTTCGGTTCTGAAACTCGAAAATGAAAATTTCAGGAGTCGGCCGACCGGCACTTGCGAACTGCTTCTGCTTCGGGCACTGCACAGCAAGAAAGACTGATGTAATGGAGTCGGCAGCATGCTTTATATCCCTGGCTACCTGACATCATGGAAGATGACTGCAACAGTGAAACACTAAGAACATCCCTAGCAGTCCGAAATAAGTTGCAGCCACTGCTTGGAATTTCAAGAACACCTGGGGGCTGTGGTGAGACCCAAGAGCTTTGTTCTGAACTGGAAATGACCGGTTCCTAGACAGAAAAGGAGAAATCTTCTAGATTGCCTCAATTTCTTTTTATGGTAGGTGGCATCCTGGAGATCTATACATCACATTCAATCATCTTCCTGAGGAGAAATAAAATGAGCTGAACCATGACCATCCAGAACTTTGTCTGTTTTACAAACTGAATGACATGACTGAGGTCCAAAAATTGGCCTTAGGTCCCCTGTCTGTTTTGAAACCAAAATAAACTCTGAATTCTAAATGATCAGTGGGACTTGCTGGATGACTCTTTCCTAACAGCTTTAAGACTTCTGCTGCTGTGAACACCATCTGATTGGATGGCACGATGTAAATCATTCTTTTCTTTAGAGGACAGAAAACAAAGGGAATTCTGTAGCCACTGGTGATTACTCTCAGCACCCAAGTATCTAGTGTGATGTCTTGCCAGGCTTGAGGGTGCAGGGATAAGCACCCCCCTGACTGCCCTCTGAGTGTGTGAGTCAGGCAATCCTGTTGGAAGGATTTCTCAGAAAAAAGACCACGAGATCCCACAATCTGCAGTCAGTCTCTGTCCCTAGGGTGATGCTCATTGAAACTACTCTTCCCCCCCCTCTGCTTCAGGAGGACCTGCCTGTAGAAGCATCCTGGTTGCACCCTTGCGATTTTTCTGAACCACATATTCTTACCATCCCGACTGGTTCCTGGATAAGGTTCTCTGAAGGTAGAGAAGCAAATTCCAATGGCAGAAAAGGTCTTTCCATCCTGTCCACTCGTGGTGACAGTATCCTTAACCTTAGGTCCAAAGAGTGTCATCAAAAGGGGTATTAAGCAAAGTCATCTTGAAGCCTTCTGCAAAGTCACACAATCGCATCCAAGTGTGCTGCCAGATGGCTATTTCAGCTCCTGCTGCTCTAGTCATACCATAAGCTGTATTAGAAAACAGATGTATGGATATGTTGGACATTCACTTTAAGATAAATAACTGGGACTCCACTGTTTTTCAGATATCCATCGGTAGGTTACCTGAGAGAGACTTGATGAGCTCCTTACTCAAGTCCATCTGGAAACTCATCATGTGAGCCAGGCAGTGCAACATTCCAAATGTTAAAGTCACTAAAGCACATGTTCATTTCCCAAACCTCTCCTATGTCTTTGATTTCCTGTTAAAAAGGATGGCTAGACGTTCTCTCCTCAAAGAGTTCCTTCTTAGTGGCTGACATCATAACCATGGCAACCAACTGGGGACCCTTGCTCCAGTATGTTCTGTCCTTTAACTGCAACCATGACTTTATCTAGCTTCCAAAGAACTGGCCCCACAGTACCAGGATCAGGATGTCGAAGAGCCAGCTCTAAAAGCCTTGAGGAAAACAGACTTTGTTTTCTGAGACCCTGCCTTAATAAAACTTCAAGAGATAGGTCAGAATCTGACTGGGAGCTCCAGAGGTGAGCATCTCAGAGACTAAATTAAGTGAACTGTGCCTGTTGACCTGGATATGCAGAATTGGATGCAATATCTAAAAGGGGATGAGATGAAGCCAAGCGTGTAGAAAGCACTTCTCTTGGTAGGCAAAAGCATCAAATGCCAAAGTAGAGATTGGATCTGAAGAGCCTACCATGACCTGACCCACCCTGGATCCAAAGTTAACAATGGAGCCGAGCTAATGAGTGCTGAGGTGGAGAGACTGCTCCGAAGGTTTCAGCGTCAAATGCACACCGTGAGCCCCAGTATCAACACTTCAACTCCAAGACTCATCCTGATCCAAAGACATCAGTGTTAACAGAGCAAGGGATACTGTCGGAGTCAAAGTCAGCTCTGATAAGGGTGCCCCCGAGAGGCTTGTACTTGTGGATCTTGGATCCAATGGACAGAATGGAATATGGCGATATTAATGGAGGGGTTGTTGGAGTCATTCTCAGAAAATCCAGTATGGATGGTGCCTGAAGAACTGCTAGTTGAATTTGCATGCAAAGGACTTTCCGCATCATCCTTTCGACATCTGCCTTGGTAAGGCTCCTCAATGAATGAGCAGACCTGGAAAATGAAGCCACTAGAGATGGTCGCCACAAGTGCCTCTCCTGCAGATAGGGAAAATGAGCAAAGGGCTTACCAGCTCTGGTGAGAATCGAGGATGCAGCAACAGTGACTGGATCTAAGCAGGACTCTAATCCACATGTCTAGAAATTTCTGGTGTCAGATCCGAGGGTTTGGATGGAACCACAGACAGTTTCTCTGGTATTTTATCTTTCTCTCTTTCTTTTCCTTTGATTTCTCCTTCTCTTTCTTGCCATTATTCTACCACCAATTTAGCTAGGGTCACAGACAGTGCTGAAGAGCAGGCCAAAGACTGGGTAGATACACCTGTTTTGGTGGGGATAAGATCTTTTAAAACTAATTTGTCCCTATGTCCCTCTAGGACCAAAGTACCAAATGAGGAACAAGCCTTGCATTCAACTTAGAAATGAGATGCTCCCAAGCAATAGGCACAGATGGAGTGCAGGTCCTGCAGTGGAATATCACGTCTGCAAGCCATACAGTTTCAACCCTAGAACCTTGTCCCCCATGGAAAGGCACAGTAAACAATAAACAGAATACAGTCCTGTCACAAATGAGAGAACACAGAGGGGGCTTATTTTTTAAGGTAGGAAAATAACTATAGAAGGTTAAAATCTTTTTTTTTTTTTTTTAGTAATATGGATATAAATACAAATATCTAGTAATACAGATATAAATACAAATATCAAGTGGGAAAGCAATGAAAAGAGAAAAAATAAACTGCTGGAGATGGCACTGAGACAAAACCTTTAAGACAAATCTGAAATTGCAAAAGCCCTAGAAAATGTATCATCCATGATCAACCAGCAAACAAGATTTGAGGCATTTGGAGAAAGGAATGGGATTATGGATAGAGGAGGAGTTAACGTCATATATTATTAAATGTGCGGGGATAAAGAAAAAGAAAGAGACTGCTGTACATCATAATGTGTTTCTTGCCCCTCTGGAGACTATCTGCATGAAATTAAATTCTCCTTCCACTAGAGAAAACATAAGTGAGAAAAAGTACAGTTTTGTACCTACCATAAATGTAGATGTCCGAACTGGATAGCATCTGCAGTCATAACAAATGGGTTGTCCTGTCATCAGGCAGCCCTTCGGTCGGCCGGATTCCAAAGTCTGGGTCCGGCTTCGGCTGATGTCGCACTTCACCCGACGTCATCTCTGCTGGTCTTCGGGTATAAAGGCATCAGCCGACGCCACTTTCCTCAGTGTTTCTTGCCCCAGATGCCAGTTGCCCTCTTGGAAGGCTAAATTTGGATAAATGCCAATGTTTCCAAAAGGATAGAAGGCAAACACAAAAAATAAGCATGTATGTACATATATACAAACAAATACACCATAAGAGACTCCCCCCCCCCCCCAGCTAGCTATTAGGAGGGTAAATACCCTAGGAGCACCACAGAGGGGAAGGAGGGAGGGTAATCCTGACTGCAGATGCTATCCAGTTCGGACATCTACATTTATGGTAGGTACAAAACTGTACTATGTCCTTCATGGATGCATCTGCAGTCATAACAAATGGGTAGAATACCATAGCCAACTAGGGCAGGAGGAAGAAAAATTATGGTGTGGTTAGGATCCCTTGCAGTACAGCAGTGGCAAACCCTGCTCGGGATCTAGAATACAGAGGTAAATTATAATGCTTGGCAAATGTATGCACGGAGGTCCAAGTAGCCGCCTCAATAATGTCCTTGGTTGCCACTCCTCGTAAGAAAGCTGTGGTAGTGGCTGTAGCCCTTGTAGAATGAGGCCTTATGTTCTGTGGAATTGGTTTTCCATGGTAGGAGTAACAGAATCGTATGCAATTTCCTATCCATTTGGAGATTGTCTGTTTGGAAATTGCTTTTCCTTCCCTTCCTGTTGCATAGGCTACAAAAAGCTGGTCAGTTTTTCTGTTACTTTTGGTTCTGTCCAGGTAGTAGCGTAGCTGTCTATGTACATCCAAGGTATGCAGCATTCTTTCCCTCTGTTTTGTGGATTGGGGAAGAAGGTAGGTAGGTGGATTGCCTGGTTTAAAGACACTCTGGATACCACCTTAGGCATAAATGTAGGATTAGTTCTCATGGACACCCTATCTTGATGGAAGATTAGGAAGGGTTGTACTGCCATTAAGGCCTGAAGTTCAGAAACCCTCCTTGCAGAGGTAATTGCCAGTAGGAAAGCAGTTTTCCATGACAGGTGCTGTAGATCTGCTGTTGCTGCTGGTTCAAACGGAGGGAGTGTCAACTTTTCTAGCACAAAGTTCAAGTCCCATGCTGGTAATGGTGGTTTCCTAGGAGGTTTTACATTCTTGATCCCTCTGAGGAACTGCCAGAGTAGAGGATGTGAAAAGACAGGTGGATCAAAGCTGTATTCTGCTGAAATAGCTGATGCATGTATCTTGATGGAGGAATAGGACAGGCCTGTATGTAGAAGCTCTGCCAAATACTCCAGAATGTTAGCAATATCTATACTCGACACATCTTTTCCTCTTTCAGCACTCCAAATGCCAAACCTTTTCCATTTTCCTGCATAGTTCCTTCTTGTTGAAGGTCTGCGGGCTTCAAGGATAATGTCTTTAACCCTTTGGGAAAGATCTGGATTAGTTGCAGCTATGTGATGTTCCAGGCAGTCAGTTGCAAAGTTTTAGGTTTGGATGCATGATGCTGTAGTTGTTCTGAGTTAACATCAAAGGCATCAGGGTATTGTCCACATTTTCTCCCGAGACATGCTCCTCAGCAATGGGTACCAGTGTTGTCTTGGCCAGTTCGAGCTATCAGGATTATCCTTGGGCGTTCCTCCTTGATTTTTAGTAATACCCTGTGTATCAAGGGAAGAGGTGGAAATGCATATGCTGTCAGACCTTTCCAGCTGAAGGAGAGAACCCACCTTCCATGCAAGTGGGTGGAATGTCCTTGTGCAGAATTTTTTGAGCTGGTGATTGAGAGGGGAAGCGAATAGATCTATTTGTGGCATTCCCCATTTCTTTATGATGGTCTTGAAGATGTCCGGGTGTAGCATCCATTCGTGAGCATCCGAGGTGGTTCTGCTTAACATGTCTGCTAGAGTGTTCTCCTTTCCCGGTACAAATATTGCCTGTAACTGGATGTTGTAGCTGAGTGCCAGATTCCAAAGGTCCAAAGTCATTCCGCATAGGGGGTATGAATGAGTGCCTCCCTGTTTGTTGATGTACCACATGACTGTGGTGTTGTCTGTCCTTATCAAATGTCCTTCTTTGAGGAATGGTCTGAATTTTTGGATTGCCAGCTTTACTGCCAGCATTTCTTTTTGGTTTATGTGCAGGTGCAGCTGGTCCTGAGTCCACAATCCTTGTACGCATTTGTCCAGCATGTGCGCCCCCCATCCTAGGTCTGAGGCATCTGTTGTGATGGTTTGGCTTGTTCGAAAGTTGTGGAAGGGTAGGCCTGGGTTTGACTGGCATGCTTGAGCCCACCATAGGAACTCCTGTTTTAGGCATGGGATTAGTGGTATTTCTGCTTCTAGACTGTGCCTGTGTTGGGACCATAAATTCTTTAGGTACCACTGTAGTTTTCTCATATGCAGTCTGGCATGTGGGACCAAGATTATGCATGATGCCATGAAGCCCAAGGCCTGCAGAACTTTTCTTGCTGTTAGTTTGTTCTGTTTTGTTAATGCCAAGAAGTAAAGAGGAGTTCTTTTGTTTTTCTGCAGTTAGGAATGCCATTTGTTTTACTGTGTCCAATTCAGCCCAAGAATGTTCTTGTTTGGGATGGTATCAGCCTTGACTTTTGTAAATTGACTGTGTATCCCAGGGCTTGTAGCAAGTAAATGACCCTTTGTAAATCTGTTGTCAGCTTGCTTTTGTTGTCTGCTTGTAGCAGGCAGTCGTCCAGGTATGGATAAATTTGGATTCCCTGTAGTCTGCAGTGGCGGATTACTGATGCCAGGCATTTTGTGAATACTCTGGGCGCAGTAGATAAGCCAAAGGGCAATGCTGAGAATTGATAATGCTCTGATCCTGCAAGAAATCTGAGGTATCTTCTGCAATTTGGTCGAATGGGGACGTGCAGGTATGCCTCCTTGAGATCTAGAGTTACCAGCCAACACTCCTTGCCCAGCATGGGAAGAAGTTGCTGTAGGGTCAGCATTTTGAATTTTGGGACAATGATGTATGTGTTTAAGATGGACAGGTCGAGAATAGGTCTCCAGCTTTTTCTTTTCTTGGTACTAGGAAGAGTCTGGAGTAGAATCCTTTGCCCTGTTCTGTTATTGGTACTCTTTCCACAGCTCTCATCTTTGTTAATTGCCTTATCTGTTGTAGAGCTTCTATTTTTGGAGGCAGGTTTGGCATTCCTCTTTTGACTGGTAAGGTGTGGAAGTGGAACCGGTAGCCTTGGTCTATGGTTTGCAAAATCCACTTGTCTTTTGTGATATAGTGCCAATTTTTCGAAAATAAGGCTAACTTTCCGCCTAATGGTGCTGCTATTTGCTCCCTGGTAGGCGGAGTTAGAGCCAAGTCACTGTGACTGTCCTGTTGCAGTGGTAGTGGTCGTGTCTGTGCCTCTGTTATTACCTTGCCACTGTCGTCCTCTGTAGGCACCTCCTCTGGATTGATTTCTGCCTCTGGGCGTCTATTTCTGCCCCTTTGGGATCTTGTGGAGTCAGGAAAGGACCAATTTTTGGCAGGCCAGTTCCTGCTAAACCTTGGGGGCTGAACCTGTAAGAAATCTTTAACTGTTTGTACAGATTTTGCCTTTTCTTCCATTTTCTTCATTACCTCCTGGGCAGGTGTACCAAATAAACTGGCCTTATCCATAGGAGCATCTAATAGCTTAGCTTTAACATGATCCGGTAAGACCTGCTCTTTCAACCATGCATGTCTTCTTATCACTGTGCCAGTCATGGCTGATCTAAATGAAGCCTCCAGTGCATCATAGCCACATTTTAAGGAATGGTTACTAACCTGTTGTATGTTATTCACCATTTCTAATACATATTTCTTATCTATAGATTCATCAGAGGTTAGTTTTTTAGTTAACTGATCGAGCATAAACTCTTGGTATTGGATCATGTGAAACTGACAGTTTAAAGCTCTAGCTGAGAGAGTAGCAGAAGTGTAAACTTTTTTACCCCATCTGTCTAAAGACCTGGCTTCCCTTTCTGAAGGAATAGGGTTTTTTGCTGTGGTCGAGGCTACTGCCTTAGGCCCCTGGGAAATAGTTTCGGGGTCTGCCAGTGGGGCCTTGTATAGGTGGTGATGAGTGTCTGGTACCCTGTAAAATCTATCAGGTTTGGCAGGGTCTGGAGGTAAAGAATCAGGAGCAGTGCAGGCATCATTAAATGCATCATCCACAACAGGCAAAACAGGAGGAATAGCTAAGGGCCTATGTTGTGGTAAGTGCAGAAAAGTCCTAAGCCTTTTTCTTGAATCTGAGAAATCTTGTCCCTGCCATTGGAATTGCTCTCTCATGGCATGTAAGGTTTCCCCAAAGGAAAATTCCTCTGGTGGAGAGGCAGCTGGAATGGATTCTTCCACATCAGAGTCTTCATAAGTAGAGAAAGGATCCTCTGGCTGTTCTGTAATATCGGAGTCATCCGCAGAATCATCAGAGGACACTGGCTCGGGGGGCTCTGTTCTAGGTCTCTTTTCTGGGGGCTGAGAGGCCCTGTCTGGGTGAGATTGGGATCCCCTAATTAAGGATATTAAATCTTCTGCCAGAGTAAGCATTTGTGAACTGGAAGTGGGCCTGTGTGAGGGAGGTTTAACAGGCACTGACTTAGCAGATTTGGCTGCTTTAGCCCTGGCAAAGGCCTTGATAGACATGGCTGCAGGGGGTCTAGCAGCACCACGTAATGGGGTAGAGACATCCAAAGGGATGGTGTCTGATAACTCACTGGAAGCCACAGTTGTAGGCAAAATTTCTGAGGCCGATTCAGGTAAAGTAGCGGGAGCCTCAGTAGTAGTCATGGATTCGGCTGAAGATTGACCAGTTTTCTCGGTTTCGGCCGAAACCGAGACACTCGCGGCTTGCTTAACCGTGGTTTCGGCCGAAACCGCGGACCGCGAGTGTCGGTCTTTTTCCTTGCGTTTTTTTAACAATTTGGGTAGTCGGAGGATCCGACGGCATAATGTACGCAAAGTCTGAGCCGAAAAACTGTTCAGCAAACTCCGATCGACGCCTTAGCGTTTCGGTTGAAGGAAGCACAGGCCGAACAGGCTGCTACGTCGTGGTCTGGGCCTAAGCAAGGCAGACAGTAAGAGTGGAAATCTTTATGAGGTATTTGTTTCCCACAAGTTAAACAGTTATTGACTTTTTCTGACATCGGCTGAGGCAAGAAAGAGTCCCCAACGGGTACTTAGCTTTTTAGAAGTCTTCGAAGTAGTATTCGGTAGTAGTAATCTCTGGATCTGACCGACCGGCACTTGCGAACAGCTTCTGCTTCGGGCGCCACGCGGCAAGAAAGACGGAGGAAAATGGCGTCGGCTGATGCCTTTATACCCGAAGACCAGCAGAGATGACGTCGGGTGAAGTGCGACATCAGCCGAAGCCGGACCCAGACTTTGGAATCCGGCCGACCGAAGGGCTGCCTGACGACAGGACAACCCATTTGTTATGACTGCAGATGCATCCATGAAGGACATCTTTTTTTTTCTTAGTAGATATAGCAGGAGTATATAATAACCTAAGAGAAATTCAAAAGAACTTAGAATACCTTTATTGCTCTAGGGTACATTGGACCATACCTCTTCAAATGTACCTTATTATGACAAAGTTCCTCATTTTGTATCTTAAGACCATTTTCCACACTATTCAACACTATAAAGGTTTGCCACACATTCAATGTTAAAAATATTTTAACAAATAACCACGTAAATAATACTGAATCATATTAATTCATCAAAATAACATTTTACAAATATAAAGTAGTACACTTAATGCTGTAAGCTTCCTAGTCAAAGCTGTTAAAAGGTTACTAGTAAGGGTTCCATATATTGTCCACTCCTTCCACATTATGAAAGTGTTCCACATTTTTGAGATGGAAGATGGAGAGCTATGTGTTGGACGTGTGTGCTTGATTTGGGGTCTTAGCTGGTAATGTGCAGTCTCCTAATAGGTAGAAGAACTCATTCAGCTTAATGTTGAAATGATACTGACACCTACACTGGTCTTACCACTAATGAGGGAATGACTCGTGCTTCATAAGGAAGAACCATGCATGCTAAAAATTTACAATGACTACAGACCTTGCCTGGTTTTGTTTTTCTGTATCTTTTGTTCTACTTTACTTTCCCACTTCTTTCTATGCAGGTTTCAGTTCTTTTAACTTTTATCAAACATAAGCAAAAGTTATGTACTCACCGTAATGATGCATGTGTGTTGTCCATTTTCATTCTTCAACTGATGGGTCATGGATCCGACCTCGGATCCAACTCGCATGCTTTTACTAGACTCACAGATCCAGTTCTCGAGCTCTTCCCTTTACACATAATGCCCCACTATCTTGGTATACCTCAGATCAAGTTTGCTGCCTCAACATTGACATATACAAGACATCATATTATGATGAAGGAACAAGATAAAGACATACAGAAAAGCTGGAGCTCAAAGCAGGGGAACAGGTGAACATCTCTTAGGCCTCACTATTAACAGAGGGAAGAGGTGTTGGAGGGTGGGGAGTTAAAGAATGAAAATGAACAACATAGATGCATCATTATGCTGAGTACATAACTTTTGTATCGGATGTCATTTTCATTCATTCCTCAACTGATGGGACAGAGCCCTCAGCTAGAAGAACCTTAGGTGGCCCTCATAGAAGGATATTCCAGAGTGCAGTGGAGCCAAATGCTGCTCTACCTCTGGATATTATGTCTAACTTGTAATCAGCAATAAAGGTAGTCGCATTAGACAAAGTGGCAGCTGCACAAACATCTATGGATTTTCATGACTGGAAGGTAAATGAAGTGGCTACAGACCTCATGGAATGTGCTTGGGGGGTAAAGATAAACCTCTTTTCTTTATAAATTAAAGATATCCAATCACTTAACCATTTAGCCAGGGTGGTCACTTTAGAAACTGCTTTACCCAATTTGTTCTTTGCAGAAGGATACAAACAACTGATCAGTTTTCCTGAAATATTGTGTTCTTTGCATTTGCAGATAAAATTGAAGCTGCCAATTTAAGTCCAAAAGATGCAGCATTTATTCTCCTTTGAGAACTTCAGAAAGAACACAGGTAAATTGATGACCTGATTTAGGTTTGATTCGAAAACCACCTTAGGTAAAAAAAAAGAAGGGTTTGTGCATAACGAGACCCCATCCTTATGGAAGATCAATTATGAAGATCTTGTGGAGAGGGCTTGGAGTTCAGATACTCGTCTAGCAGAGGTGGTAGCGATCAGAAAAACTGTTTTCCAGGACAATAACTTAAGGTCAATCTTAGCCAAAGGCTCAAATGGAGGTTGGGCAAGAGCTTGTAACAGAATAGTCAAATCCCAAGGCTGGGTAAGATCTTTAAATGGAAACCTGATTAAAAAGGTACCCTTAAGGAAAGCCTTGCATAGTTTCAAAGAAGCCAAGGAAGAATGATTCTTACCCGAGTGAAAATTTCAAAAGGCCACTAGTTGAACTTTAATACTTGAGCAACTTGCCCCACTGTTAAAAATGAAGTCCAAAAAAACTGAGAACCTCAGAGTGGGGCAAAGAAAGGGCACAAGTGTTTCTGAATGGCTCGACTGAAAATCTCTTCCATTTACTTTTATAACTTTTGTTGGTGGAAAGCTTCTGTGAGGATAAAAGAATCTTTTGAACTAGGGAGGAAAGCCTGCATTTTCTAGTCATCATGGTGCTTTATCCTGGGGAACTGGAGAAACATTCTATGTGGTGAAAGGTGGATGGGCCAAATGTCGGCCTGCACTCCACAATGTCAGTAGGCACATCCTCCCACATGATGATTTGGGTGATGCCACACAGGCCTTCCGTAATTATAAGCCATGGGTCCCCCGTTACTGCTGAGTCAGACACCTGCGATTACCTCGCAGACTTGCTGGTACGGTCCTTCACAGCTTCCACTGTGGTGCCTTTCAAAGGGATGGCTACCAATTCTAGGATGGCCTCCACACCCAAATTGGCCTCAGGATGGATGCTCAGAAAAGAGGTAGCTGCAGGAAGATCAGGCCGAGACCTCTTGGCCTTTTTTGGTCACAGCTCATCTGAAGGGCCTGATGTCGCCTCCATATCACATGCGAGATGCTTAAGGCGCTGATTCTCAAGATATATTTTCAGGGAAGCTAGACGGTTGTGAAGGGTTTTTGGTACAAAAGCCTTACAAACAGCACAGGTAGTATGATCGTGGTCTAGCCGTAAGCAAAACAAGCAGAGATCATGTGAATCCTTATGTGGAATCTGCTTTCCATACTAACACTTGCCTTTCCTAACAGACATGTAATCTCAGCACAATACAGCAGCTAAAATTTACAGAAAAAAACCCAATGGGGTACTTATCTGAACCAAAGTTCGCAACTTATCTGGCAAGTGATGACCACAGCAGGCGATCGGCAAGGCAGCAGAAAAAATTTATGTTTGTACATGCTGATGTCCTGTTTACACCCAATGTCTCTTTATGGCCAGCATACGCTAGCTGATGTGTGGCATCGCATGTACCTGCTTCGACTGTCCGCCAGAACATTGTCCTTGCCCGGAACAAACTGGGATTGCAGCTGTATGTTCAGTTTCAGGGATTTTTCCCAAAGAGTCATTGTTAGTCTGCAGAGGGGGTAAGAATGAGTACCTCCCTGCTTGTTTATATACCACATGACAGTGGTGTTGTCCGTCTTTATTAGCAGTTGACCTTGTTGAAGATATTTTCCGAAGGCCTCGATTGCATGAATTACTGCTAACATCTCTTTTTAATTGATGTGTAGATGCACTTCCCAGGGGGTCCATTGCCCTTGAATGCATCTGCCCTCCATGTGCGCCCCCCATCCATGGTCTGAGGCGTCTGTTGTAATGGTTTGGCTTGTTTGAGGTTTGTCGAAAGGCATACCTTTGTTTAACTGGCTTGCTTGGGCCCACCACAAAAATTCCCTTTGTATACATGGGATGAGTGGGATAATTTCTTCTAAGTTGTGGCTGTGTTGAGACCATAAACTTTTTAAGTACCATTGCAGTTTTCTCATGTGTAGTCTTGCCAGTAGAATCAAAAGAATGCAAGATGCCATGTAACCCAGGGCCTGCAGGATTTTCCTTGCAGTCATGTGGGTGAGCTTTGCTAGGCTTTTGAAGTAATCTGGTAATTGTTCTTGCTTCTCTTCTGTGAGGTAAGCCATTTGAGATTTTGTGTCTAGTTTGGCTCCTAGAAAAATTATTTGTTGGGATGGCAGAAGTCTTGATTTTTGAATGTAGACTGTGTATCCCACAGCCTGAAGTAAGTGAATGACATAATTCAAGTTTTTTGTCAAGGCTTGCTTGCTGTCCGCTTGTATAAGGCAGTCATCCAGGTAAGGGTATATTTGTATCCCCTGGAGTCTGCAGTGTGCAATTACTGATGCCAGGCATTTCGTGAACACTCTGGGCGCAGTAGATTAGCCAAAGGGCAATGCTGAGAATTGATAATGCTCTGACCCTGCAAGAAATCTGAGGTATCTTCTGCAACTGTGTCTGATTGGGACATGCAGGTATGCCTCCTTGAGGTCCAGAGTAACCAGCCAAGACCCCTTGCCCAGCATGGGAAGGAGTTGCTGTAGCATCAGCATTTTGAATTTTGGTATAATGAGAAAAGTGTTTAGAGCGGACGAGTCCAGTATAGGTCCCCATTGATTTTCTTTTCTTGGAACAAGGAACAGTCTTGAGTAGAATCGCTGGCCTTGTTCCTGAGGAGGGACCTTTTCTATTGCTTTGATTTGTAACAGCTTTGAAACTTGTACGAATGCCTCTGCCCTTTGATTTTGTGGCAGGCTTGGCATGCCTTGTCTTGTTGGTAAAGTATGGAAGTGGAACCTGTAGCCTTGGTCTATTATGTCCAGAATCCATTTGTCCCTTGTTAAAATGCGCCAATTTTTTGAAAATAAGGATAATTTTCCGCCTAAAGGTGCTTCTCTTTGAGCCTTGGTCGGCGGTGTCAAAGTCAAGTCATTGTGATTGTCCCTGGGTAGCAGTGGAAGTCCCTGCTCCACTTCTCTGATTAGTTGGTTGCCATTGGCGTCCCCTGTAGGAGCCTCGGTATTGCCCTCTCCCTCGGGCACACCTGTTCTTTCCCCTTTGAAACTTGTCAGTGTCTGGAAAGGACCAATTCTTTGAAGGCCAATTCCTGCTAAACCTGGAGGAAATCTTTGACTGTCTGCACTGATTAAGCCTTCTCCTCAATTGATTTCAACACATCCTGAGCATTAGCACCAAATAGCTTGTGTTTTTCCAGAGGTGCATCTAGAAGCTTTACTTTAACATGATCTGGCAATGCCTGTTCTTTCAACCATGCATGTCTACGTATGACGGCCCCTGTCATAGCTGCCCTACATGAAGCTTCCAATGCATCATAACCACACTGAAGAAAATGATTGCTAACCTGCTGTGTATTATGAACCAAATCCTGCAAGGCCTTCCTATCTAAAGGCTCAGGAGAGGCTAACTTTTTCTGCAAATCATCCATCAAGAAATCCTGATACTGAAACATATGAAAAAGGCAGTTAAGGGCCCTCATGGCAAGGGTGGTTGAGGTATAAACTTTTTTGCCCCACCTCTCCAGGGTCCTAGATTTCCTGTCTGCGGGCAAAGGATTTTTGTCCGTGGAAGTGGCTACTCCTTTGGGCACCTGGGAAATAGTTTCTAGATCAACAGAATGGGCCTTAAAAAGATGTTTATGAGTTTCAGGAACCCTGTAGTATCTGTCTGGCTTAACAGGAGCAGGAGGGAGAGAATCTGGAGAAGCGCTCGAATCTGAATACACATCATCCAATACATCTAACATGGGAGGGATAGCTAAAGGCCTGTGCTGGGGAAGCTTAAGGAAGGTACGAAGCCTTTTCCTGGAGTCGGAGAATTCCTGGACCTGCCACTGAAAATGCTCTCTCATGGAGTGGAGAATTTCCCCAAAAGAAATATCTTCAGAAGGGGAGGCAGAAGGAATAGATTCCTCCGCATCAGATTCCTCGTAGGCCTGGAAGGACTCTTCCTGGGTATCTGAGTGATCAGAGTCACCGGAGGCCTCATCTGAAGAAAGGGTGTCTCTGTCTGTTCAACCCTGGGCCTTTTGTCTGAGGGTGGCTGAGAACCTCTGTCAGGATGAGCCTGGGAACCTCTGATTAAGGAAATTAGATCTGCAGCTAAAGTCATGATCTGTTTATCAGTAGTGGGACCTTGAGAAAGAGTTTTAGGAGGGTGAAACTTAGACTGGCTGGCAGCCTTAGCACGTGTGTAGGCCTTGATTGACATGGACACCGGAGGCCTAGCTGCCCCACGTGCTGGAGTAACTTTGTCCACCGGTATGGTCTCGGGCAAGTCTTGGGCTTCAGCTTCGGGGGGAAAATCAACAAACGGCACCGGCGTAGGCTCTGGGGCCGAAGAGAATGGTAAAGCGGTGTTGTCGGTCTGGAGCGGTGGAATAACCGCCTCAGAAGAGACCGATGCACTCGCTGTAGGTTTTGGCGTGGTGTCGGTGGAAGTCGCGGGCCGAGGATGTCGGTCCCGGTCCTTCCATTTTTTGGAAATATGTGTAGTCGGTTGTTCCGACGGCATGATATAGGAGTATTTTTCGCCAAAAAAGTCTTCAGCAAATTCTGCCCGGCGCCTGAGTGTGCGCTTGTTGAAGCAAGCACAGGCAGCACAGGCCGAGACGTCGTGGTCTGGGCCAAGGCAGGGAAGGCAGTAAGAATGGAAGTCCTTATGAGGTATTTGTTTACCACAAGACAAACAGTTATTAACTTTTGAAGTTTTATCTGACATCGGCTGAGGCAAGAAAAGGTTCCCCAACGGGGTACTTAGCTTTTTGATGACTTCGGATACTGAAAACACAGGAGCTGACCGACCGGCACTTGCGAACTGCTTCTGCTTCGGGCACCGCGCGGCAAGAAAGACTAAGGAAGATGGCGTCGGCTGATGCTTTTATACCCCAGCCGCTCTGACGTCGGGGAGGAGGCGACATCAGCCGACGCCGGACCCAGACTTTGGAATCCGGCCGACCGAGGGCTGCCTGAGGCAGGACAACCCATATGTAAGGACTGCAGTTGCATTCTTGAAGGACATCAAATGCGGAGGCACGGCAGACAGAGCTTGAAGCTCAGAAACCCTCCTAGCAGATGTAATGGTGACTAGGAAAGAGGTCTTCCAGGACAAAAATTTCAAGTCCACCGAAGTTGCAGGTTCGAAAGGAGCAGCCACCAATGCCTGTAAAGCAAAAGTAAGGTCCCAAAGGAGGCACTGAATCCTTGACATGTGGACGTAACAGAAAAGTACCTTTAAGAAAAGCCTTACACAGCCTACAGGAGGCTAAGGCAATGTTGTCTTCACCAACGTGAAAACTGGAAATGGCTGCCAATTGTACTTTCACTGTGGAGGAACTAGCTCCTTGCTGAAAGATGCCAGACAGGAAATCCAACACCGCTGGAACAGGGGCTGTAAAGGGATCTAGTTTTCTCTGTGAGGCCCAAATGGAAAATCGCTTCCATTTACTGCAATAAAGTTTCCTAGTGGAGTCTTTAAGAGATGCCACCAGAATGGATTTTACCAGGGATGAAAGACCGGGAGTCCTGGCAATTAATGGAACTGGAGCAACCAGGCTGTCAGCTTGAGGCTGCCCAGATCGGGTGGACGGGCCCCTGACGGATGGGAAATTAGATCCAGGCAGGGATCCAGAACCCACGTGGGAGCTAAGAGATGAGACTAAAGGAATAGGAACCAAACCTGGCTAGGCCAGAACAGGACAATGAGGATCACTTTGCACCGCAGTCGGCAAGCTTTCTGAAGAATCTTCGGAATGGGTGGCAAAGGTGGATAAGCATACAGAAGCCCGGGGGGGGCCAAGCATGGACTAGAGCATCTCTGGGGACTTTCCCTAGTGAGAGAATCAGAGCAAAGAACTTGCTGCACTTCGTATTGGAAGGAGATGCGAAGAGATCGCAGCAAGGCTGACCCCATGCAAGGAAGATCTCCTCCGCTACAGACTGTTTCAGAGACCACTCGTATGGCATCAGAATGGCCCGACTCAAACGGTCTGCTAAAATGTTGGAGCACCTCGGGATGTGCGTTGCTATCAGAAACCGACTGGTGGAGATCGCCCATTCTCACACTCGTCCTAATATCTCCGGTGAACTTAACCACCAAAGAAGAGACGCCCTGCAGATGTGACTGATCTTGATCGGAAATTCCATGGGCAGGTCTAGCCAACACCATTGAACAGCCAGAGTCCATTGAAGAACCCGCATGTGAAGGCGCACACAAGGGAGAACTGATATGGTGGCTGCCATGAAGACCAGAGCCCGGAGAAGCTTGCTCGCCTTTGGAGACTTTGAGTTTGCTATCTGAGCTATGTAGCACCTGAGGTGTAGGACCCTGTCTGGAGGAGTTAATACCTTCATCTGTAAAGTGTCTAGCTGTGCCCCAATGAAGTCTAGAACCTGTACTGGTTGCAACTGAGATTTCTGAACATTGACTAATTCCCAGTGGATCTGCCAACTGAATGAAATAATCTCAAGCCAGACACAGGTGTTGCTTGTTGGGTGCAGCGAAGAGCCAGTCGTCCAGTTATGGAAACACCTGAATACCCTGAAGCCTCAGGTGAGCCGCTACAACTGCCATTACCTTGGTGAACACCCTGGGGGCTGTGGTGAGACCAAAGGGTAGGGCTCTGAACTGAAAATGACTGTCTTCCAGCCGGAAGCGCAGAAACCTCCTGGAGCTTCTGTGTATTTTCATGTGATAGTAAGCATCCTAGATGTCTAACGAGCACATCCAGTCGCACTCTTGGAGATAAGGTAGAATGGACTGTAGAGTGACCATCTGGAATTTCTGTTTGGCTACAGACCGGTTTAATGTTGACAGGTCTAGAATGGGCCTGAGGTCCCCCATCTTTTTTGACAGCAAAAAGAACCTCGAGTAGACGCCTGATCTGGACTGATCAGGGAGACCTGTTCAATGGCTCGTTTGAAAAGTAGCTTTGAAACCTCTACAGCTGCGACCTCCCTGTGAGCAGGTGGAACATCTGGAAGGTATTTTGGAATATTTGGAGGGGCAAAAATGGGATAGAGTAACCTCTGGATATTATCTGTAAAACCCAGTGATCTGTTGCAATGGACTCCCATGCCGCTGGGTGTAAGGACAATCTTCCCCCGACTGCCTCCAGAGTAGGACAGTTGGGCAACCCCTCAGGGCTGCTGACCGGGTCTATCAGTAAAGGTTTCCCTAGACCCAAAATTCCTGGGACCCCCCCCCTACCTCTGGGTCGGCGTCGATCCCGTCCCCCTCTGCCTCTGGGGGAACAGTTCATAGGTTCAAAGGTTCATAGATTAGAAATAGGCTAAATGCCCTTGTGAGCCATTTTAAGCCTAGCCAATTATCCCTTGTGAGACTCGAACCCTGCACCTTTGTGTTTGTAAGGCAAGCACCTTAACCATTAGGCCACCCTCTCAACCCTAGTTGTCCTGAGAATCCCGGGAAAACTGAGATTTTCAGAACCACATCTTCTTCTGCCCTCTGATTTCTAGAGAAGGACCGCTGAGAGTTAGAGAAGCAGATCCCGACGGCAGACAAAGTCTTCCATCCTTTTCGCTGTGGACAAGTGTGTCACGTACAGTCTTCCCAAAAAGGGAAGAACCGTCGTAGGGAGCGTTGATAAATGACGCCTTGAAAGGGTCCACGAAGAAACACAACCCGAGCCAGGCATGTCACCTCATGGCTATGCCTGTCCCAGCCACCCTAGCTGCTCCTTCTGTGGCATGGGAAAGGAGTCGCATCGACATGTTTGAGACTGACTTCACAGTAGACATTTTCACCGAGAACAACTGTCTGTCTTGCGGCGATAAAGACTCTGGGGGCAACTCAGCGAATTCCGAAGCAAGGTCTCGCTGAAGCCAGATCACATGTACCAAATAATTCAGTACACTGATAGAAAAGGTCACTGAGAAATAGACGTGCTTCCCAAACCTATCCACTGACTTGGACTCCTTTGTCTGGAGGGTGGACTGAGGAACTCTTCTGTGTTAGTTCCTTCTTTGTGGCCACTGCCACCAACACAGCATCAACTGGGGCTCCTTTCGACCAAGGTCGTCTGTCGGAAGGGGGAGATAAAATCTTGTCAGGGCGTTTGGGGATGGGCTCTATGGTGTCAGGCTCCTTCCATGCCCTCGTGGTGATGAGGTCCACCAAGGGGTCCGCTGGCGGGGACACCCAGAAAGTAGATGGGCCTGTGCCAAAGGCCTCCAGGAACACTGACGCATCCCCACAAGGTTTTGGGGCTGACCAACCTCCCCTCTGGCAGAGGATCTCCATAATTTCTCCAAAGGAGACATCTTTGGGAGGTGACCTGGGGGAACCTTCTCCTTCATTTAAGTCAGTGTCCGTAGTGAGGGACTCGGGGGAGTCCAAGTGCCTCCTTTTGCACTTGCGCTTATGGTGACCCTCTTCAGTGAGACTCTCAGAAGGGGATTCGTGAGCCGCAGGGGTTCCTCAGGGAAATTAACCTGGGGATCCACTGGCACGGGCTGTCCTTGAGACAGGATGAAGGGAGTCGTTGCCAAATCCAGGGGGACCTGGTGGTATATGAGGGCATGGGCTGGGGTCCCAATCCCTGGGAGAGGAACTCTCTCCACCACTTTGAAGGCCAAGGGAGAGTGGACCTCCTTAGCACCCAGTAAGGAAGAGGCCCTCCCCGGATCCAAAGCGGGGACCGGAGCCAAAGCCAGGGTAGCCTGAGGTTCGAGGGAACGGATTGGAAAAGGTCGGAGATGAAGAATCCATTCCCCCGGGTCTAACTCCCTGTCTGTGGCTCCGAGATTCACTCGGATCCGAAGTCGGATCTGAGGAACTCAAGGTAACAGCCGGAGTCGAGGTTGGAGGAACCGTCGGCGCTGAGCTACCAGCTCCGAAAACCCTCGGATCCAAGAGACCCAAAGCCGAAGCATGGATCAGGGAAGGAGAGATGGGGTGGAAAAAAAGGCATGGAGGTCTCCCCTCCAGAGGGAGAGGTTCCTGGCAAGACTCCCATTTGAATTTGGGTCTGAATGAATCTCCGCATGATCCTGTCCATGTCCATGTCCGATAAGCTCCGAGTCGACCTCGAAGAGGCCACCGACTCAAATCTGGCTGGTCTGCACAATGGGGAGGAAGGCCTTGAGTCCGAATGTTCCAACGGTTCCGGTGAGAAACAAGGAGACCGGAGCCATGGAGAAACAGGCCTCATGGTCTTAGAAGGGGGGCTAAGAAAGAGCTCCCTGTCTGTGGATCTCTTGCGATGGTCTGTCCTTTCTCTTCTCCCTATCCCCTCTGCGCCTTTATCTTTTTCTTTTTCCTTGTCAGGCACGCTGACTGCAGATTTGTCCTTAGTAGACCCATCACCAGAAGAAGAGGGAGGTTGAGTCCCTGTATGGGTGGGAGGTAGAACACTAGAGACCAAGGCCAAGGCAGATTCCAGCATGGCAGCAGGGAGAAGGCCTTTGGCTACTAACTTTGCCTTCCAATCCCCAAGGGCCCTAGGGTTAATACCGAAGCAGATAGCCCAATGAGTGGACAAATATGCCACTGCCAAGCAAATCACACACAGAGTGTGACCATCAGCCGGGGAGAGCTTATGGCCACACACTACATTTTTTGAAAACAGGCTTTGTCTGATCAGCCATAGTCCTGCACCCAAAAGTAAAACACTACCTACCAGAAACCACACACAAACACAGGTAGGGGAAGGGCAGGCCTAACAACTACATTCCTTTCCTTTTTTTTTTTTTTTTTTTTTTTTTACACCGACGAACAAGCAATACACTAATCAAGGGGAGGAAGGGAAAATATTCACTCAAACACACTAGATACAAATGATAATACCACTTACTATCCCTGAGCTCAGAGCAAGGAGACCACGATGCACACTACTGGCGCAGCAAATGAGATCTGAGGGAAGATAGGAAATGGTAGGGCATTATGGGTAAGGGGAGGAGCTCGAAGCTTGGAGCAGATGCTAGAGAAAAAATTGCCGGCTCGGATCCGATATGGATCCGTATACCCACAGGCTGCAAATAAAATGAAGTTAACTACTTCAGATCAGGAGGTATAGCCAAAGACCTATGCTGAGGAAGGAGGAGGAAATCCCCAAGTCTCTTTTTAGATTCTGAGAAATCCTGACTCTCCCAGTGAAGTGTTCCCTTAAGGTATACAAAGTTTCTCCAAAAGAAAAATCCTCAGGACGAGAAGCAGAAGGGATGGAATCTTCTGCATCAGAGTTCTCATAAGTGGGAATAGATAATTCCTGATTAGAAGAGGAATCAGAAGAAATAGAAACCTGATCTGAAGATTCATAGTTAGTGCCTTGCCTAGGCCTCTTAGCAGAGGGGGATGGGTACCCCTAATCAAGGTAATTAAATCCACAGCCATTTTGATCATTTGTTTTTTATACATTGGGGCCTGTACAGGTGGCCCAAGCATCAGTTTTTTTGACATAGAAGTAGTTTTTAGCCTTAGTTTGGTGCCTGCTCAGCGGCTCCAGACAAATCTAAGGTAGAGACATCCGCGGGTTCAATACTTAAATTATCTCGCGGCATACCAGACTCCGAATGGGTCTCAGCAGAGGCCTGCGAATCAAAAGAAGCGGGTATCGGGGGCTGCGAAAGCGCCTCACTGAGTACTGGCGAACCGGCGACTGGCTTAGAAGAAGCTTCGTCATTGGTTTTGGACCTCGACAGTCTGTCTCTGTCTTTTTCTTTGCATTTTTTTAGGTATTCTGGTAGTCGGATTGATAACCGACAACATTTCTGGACAGTTAAATCTCGAACCAAAATATTTATAAGCAAAAATATACAGATGTTTAATAGTGCGTTGATTAAATTTAGCACAAAACCGACAGCAAGGCACATTGTGGTCAGGGCCTAGGCAAGGAATACAGTACAAATGAAAATCCTTATGAGGTATTTGCTTCCCACAAGTAATACAATTATTAACATTTACTGACATCGGTAAGGAGCAAGAAAAAGTTTCCCCAATGGGGTACTTAGCTTTTAGTTGAAGACTTCGGTTCTGAAACCCGAAAACGAAAATTTCAGGAGTCGGCCAACCAGCACTTCCAAACTGCTTCTGTCTGCTTCGGGCACCGCGCGGCAAGAAAGACTGATGTAATGGCGTCGGCTGCATGTTTTATACCCCTGACGACCTGACGCCATGGAAGAAGAGACAGCAACTGACGCAGGACCCAAGACTTTGTTAATCAGGCTGACTGAGGGTAACCAGCCAGCAGATTACCCAAATGTAATGACTGCAACAGTGAAACATGAAGAACATGTGGAGATCTGAGGAGGTTTGATGCTTGAATTACTAGGATCAGACACTGACATAAGATCCTTTTTCTTTGGAACTTTAGCTGGGAGGCTCAGGAATCACAGTCAAATGGAGAGAACAGTCAGAGGACCATTTCCTGGATTCCTTTTCTTTTGGAGCTGTGTCAGGTTTCCGTTTGTCATATTTACTAAATGGGGTTTGAACTCCAACTGAGGCAGAAACAACAGAAGAAGGTAGCAATCTTTTGACTTTTAAAACCAACTTAAATCCTCCTATCATTCACCACACAGGAGTTGAATCCCAACTAAATGAAGCAGTCAACATCTAGGTGGGCCGTACCCAATCAACAAATGCACTTCTACTGGGCATCAGAGTTAGGGATCTTATGCCCATAGGAAGTGCATTTCTTAAAGCCCAGAGGCTTGCCAGCCATATCGAAGAGAAAAAACAAGGGAGAGAGCTTTTTTTTTTTTTTTTTTTTAATAATAATAGGGGAAAAATACCAACAATGGTATTTTTAATGTTTGTTTGTTTTTCTTTTGACTTTTCCCGATTAGGGGTCACCACAGCGGAACTCTAGTCCGCTAATGATTGGCAGTTGATTTTTACGGTGCCGAGGTGCCAGCTCAACGTCCAACCTTCAACGAAGGCATGCCCATTCACCCACGTCTTTCGAATGCTACTCGACCGCAGGGAGGACATGCAGTCTCCACACAGAAGGTGCTCCAGCCAAGAATTGAACGGGAGAACCTCTTGCTGTGAGGTGACAACGCTACCGCTGCACCACCACGGCTTCAACAATGGTATTTTTAATAGGGGAAAAATACCAACAATGGTATTTCAAAGGATCACGAAGTCAGGTAGGCACAAAGAAAGGGAAGCAATAACAACAACAATATGCAGAGGAGTACCCTGACAAGGGTGTAAAGGCCTAACTAGAAAGGGAGATGAAAGAATTAGCAATGTATTTGAAAAGTTAAGGAAGATTTTTAAAAGGACAAAAGAATGAAGAGGAAAGAAATACTGGAGATAAAATTCTTACAAAACAAAGACAAAATGACATCTGGTTAACCTCTGTTGCTCAGCAGCAGAAATCCACATCAGAACGATGTGGTGGCAAACGTGATCAGAGATAAACCAGGACAGTGGGACATGATGGGTAAAAGGAGGAGCTCAAGAACTGGATCAGTGAGTCTGGTAAAAGCAGCTGTATCAGATCAGAAACCCATCAGTTGAGGAATGAATGAAAATTACAACATCAAATCCAAGCATTAGTTCACTCAATTTTCTCCACCTCGTATTTGGTTTCCTTCTCTTCTAAATTAAATATCTTTTTTCTGTACTAAAAAGGTCTTCAAAGCATTCAGCTTCCTAATTTTAATGGCAATTTTTTACAGTGTTCATAATTTATGTAAAAAAAACCCAAACATAAAACTACTCAGAATCAAAGTCTTCTGGCACACTGTGCAGCACAAATGTATTAACTAATGCATGTGGGAAAATCACTACAAATGGTAAAGTACAGTTGAATAAGTTGAACTTACCAACAGTAGATGTTCAAATGATCACTGCTGCAGTTGCCTTAACTGTATGGGTTATATCCTGCCAAGGATACAACGCTGGACAGCTTCCAAAGCTTCAAGACATCTTCTACATGCCCAAACTGTCAAGCAGTTTGAGCTGAGCTGACTTAACTCATCCCCTCCAGTACAGCTCTTTTGAGTGTGTACCTTTAACTCCCAGTGGGTGTGGTTTAAGTCTTTGAAATTATCACCTTACAGTTCCAACAAATACTCACTGACAGAGGTCAAATATCAATGCAATTGCGTTTGCCATCATGTATGCCTCAAGATAAAACATTCTAATATCTTGTATGTAGTATGGTTTTGGAATTATTAATGCAAATATGCACAAGCAATATTTGATGCCTACAGGTGCAGTCAGAGGTAACTGGAAAAATGCCTGGAGGCGCAGTCAGCTGGAATGCATTGACAAGTTTGAGTGCAAAGCCCTTCACAGCTTTCCTGCCTGTAGATAGAGGAAGGCAGAGCCCTGAAAGGCCAATGCTAGGAACAAAACAAAAAAACGTCCACAACCTGGCATAAAAATCACAACAAAAAATGGGGGCATGGAGGGAGGGAGGGAGAAGCTACTGCAGTAGTGATCAATCAAACATCTGCTGTTGTGCTACATTCAACTTAACAACTGTACTATGTTCATCATACTGATCATTTCTGCAGTAGCCTTAGCTACATAGGTAGATTAACACAGCTAACTACATCTGTGAGGTGGGTGGAGAAGAGCCCAGAAGGCCCTGGAGAATGGTTCTAGCAAAGCTTGATCTGGACCTAGAGAAGGAATCGTGCTTAAAGTGTTTTGTAAAAGTATGTGCAAAGGACCAAGTGGCAGCTTCTAGAATATTTCTATAGTCCAACCCTTTCCAAAAAGCTACAGGTGAAGCCAAGGCCCTGGCAGAGTGGGCCTTAACCCTACCTGGATTACATTTGTTAAGGTAAGCATAATAACAAAAGGTAATAGCCTTACACAATCATTTAGAAATAACCTGTTTTGATGCAGGATGTCCCTTCCTTTTACCTGTACAAGAAAGAAGTAAATGATCCAAAGATCTGAAAGATTTAGTTCTTTAAAGACAGTGCCAGAGTTGTCTGCAGACAACCAAGGCATGGAGCATCTTTTCTCCCTCATTTTTAGGTTCAGGAAAGAAAACTGGAAGATGGATAGATTGGCTTAAAGTAAACCTGGATATCACTTTAGGCATAAAAGGATTAGTTCTCAAAGAGACCCTATCCCTAAGAAAAATGAGACAGGGTTAACATACCATAACCGCTTGCAACTCACATACCCTTCTTGCAGAATTCAGAGCAAAACGCTGCTCATTTGTAACATCCACCACACAGGAGTCTGTTTATATTCTGAAGCTCCATATCGAACAAATTTTTCTCCAAATTCTCACTTTCTACCTCCAAACTCTCCATAGGTTTTCTCTACTTCTCCGTGCTGCTGCTTCTGCTAGGCCTTTTCCTTGCTGCTGTAGTAGCCTTCCAACACTATCTAACATCTCCAAAGAATAGGGGAAATTCCCCAAGGCTGTAGCCAAATTTTCCACAGTAGTACAAGTACCACTCTAGTCTATCCTAAAAAGAGGTCAACAAGCCTAGTGGGACTAATGTATTCAAGAAAGGATAAATACAAATAAAATATATGGATCTATTTAGTGTTGATGGGTGCCACATCAGGGAACAGTACCCAGCACCAGATGAGCCGTTCTAGGTCTGGTAATTACCGTTGCATACTTTGTGTCTATTAGAGAATGCATTTTAAGACATATTTTCTTATTCTGTTACTTTTCTAAATGAGCAATGTTATTATTTAGAAAATCCCTGTGATTTTGGGCCTTTGTCACTGATTTCATTTTTACTTTCTCCCTGATTTCAGAGAGCAGGTTGAGAGCCTTGTGTGCAAGGTTTTCTGGTCTACACAATGCATATATGGACCCAGTATGTAACTGTAGCACCCAGAGGTACAAATCCCCAGCATTGTATAGTAAAAACAATTTTAATAAAACTGTTTGCATGTTGTCCTAAAACATAAGAATGTATTTAGTAACATATACGTACATATACAGATATTGTACCACATGTCCGTACTACAAAATCGTTGTTCACATGCATGCATCTCAGTGCCTCAGTAGTGTGAAGTCACTTTGTTGCCACTGGAGAACGTCTGTGCTGTGACTGCTAGGAAAATATGAGATGAAAATCAGATTTGTACACAGATATTAAAATGAGGAATGTGCCTTTTTGCCAAATTGTGTACTATATTATGGTAAACAGGTCATGAACCACTAAGAATGGTTTGCTAAGGTTTGTTGTTCAAGCCACTAAAATATAGTGACAGTGCGAGTGCTGTCTGAATGTGCCTTAAGGCACACATTTCAGTGTCTTTGGGATATTAGTCTGTCAGCCATTCTTCTGTAACAGCAATCATGTGTCTGCCACTGCACATCGTGTTACTGATATATGACTTTAGCTGCCATTGTGTGAAATTACAAGTGTGTGTCTGCTAGCAGCACAAGATGTGTATCACTACTGTGCATGTACTAGCACTCCCTGGTCTTCAGTTATATGTGTCTGCTAGTTTCACAAGATGCGTATCACTACTGTGCTTGTACTAGCACTCCCTGCTCTTCAGTTATAAATGTGTCCGATAGTAGCACAAGATCTGGGCGGCCGCAGTGGTGCAGGGGTTAGCATTGCTGCCTCACAAGAAGAGGTTCTCTGGTTCGATCCTTGGCTGAGGTGCCTTCTGTGCGGAGTCTGCATGTCCTCCTCGTGGTCACGTCGGTTTATTCAGGGTGCTCTGGTTTCCTCCCACATCCCAAAGACATGCTGTAGGTGGATTGGACACTCTAAATTGGCCCTAGGTGTGTGTGCGTGTGTGTGTGTGTGTGTGTGTGTGTGCGCGCGTGTGTGTGTGCGTGTGTGTGTGTCTTCTGTGGAAGATTGGGCACCGGGCTGGCAACTCGACACTGTAAATGAAAGAAGAAGAAGGAAAAATATTTCCCATGTTAAGGACCTCAAGTCAGCCAGATTAGCTTGTTCAAACAGAGCAAGTGTTAGCTTTTCTAACATAAAATTAAAATGCCAAGGCAGGGCCACTGATTTACTTGGAGGCCTCTCTCATGCAAAACCCCTTTCAAGAACATTTTGACATGAGACTGCCATGAAAGAGAAGGATACATGGGCAGACATGCTGAAATGGCTGATAAATGAACCTTGATTGAGGAATAAGAAAGGCTATAAAATATTAACTCATACAAATATTTTAAACACGAGAACAACTAGCCTTGAATGGGTGCTGGTTACATTACTGGCACCAACTAGAAAATCTATTCCATTTGATAATATATGATTTTCTAGTGGAAGACTTTCCTGCCTCCATTAATTCCTGCTGCACATATTCAGTAAACAGACATATAAAAGGAACAAAGATCCTGTCATCTAGGCAGTTAACTGAATATGACTGATGACAGAGTGTATCAAACACCCCTCTTTCTTGTGCGATTAGATCCAGTAAACAAGGAAGCTTGTGGTTAATTGCCTTTAGCCATTTCTGATAGAAGGGAGAACCAAGGTTGTCTGTGCCAGAAGGGAGTCAAGACAATGATCTTGGGGGATTCTTTCTGAAGTTTCAGAAGTACCACAAGATAACACGTCTAGTTTATAAAGGGGGTATGATTTGGTTCCCCCCTTGCTTGCTGATGTACCACATGAATGTGGTATTGTCTGAAACCACCTGAACAGGTCCTGGGGACCAAAGACAGTTCACACAGTTGAGTGCCTAGATCATGGCAAGCATCTCCCAGATATATGTGCGCTCATGTAAGTCCTTGGTGTCCTACACCTCCTTTAATTTTATCCCTCCTGAAACTGCTCCCCAAGTAAAGTCCAAAGCATCTGAGGTGACTGACTACTTTGGAGCAAGGAGAGATCAGGGAAGACTTGGGTTCAAGGATATCTGTTGTCTCCACCAAAAGATCTTTTTTATGACAAAAAAAATAGGACTTGAAAAGATATAGGATGTTGATGTCAGGACCAAAGAGATTTCAGATAAAATTTATCTTTCTCATGTGGACTCTTGCCAGGGGGTATCATGAGAATCACTGATGAACTGAGACCTAAAATCTTGAGTTATACCCTCACAGTGACTGAAGTCCAAGTGGAAAAGCTTAAAAACAGATCTAAATATAGATGTATGTTTTCTGTGGAAGAAAAGCTCTTTGAACCAAGGTATATAGTTGATATTCCAGGAACACAATCCTCTGTGAAAGCGTCAAGAAAGACTTCTGAACATTCTCTTGGAATCCGAGCCTATGTAAGAGATCTCTCACCCAGGTGACAGTTTCCTGAAATTTGAAAGACTCTGCAAAGATAAGCAAGTCATCTAAATATGGAACAATATGGACACCCTGTAGCCTGCAATGAGCTATAACTGTAGCTAGACAATTTGTGACACTCTTGGTGCATTGGATAGTACAAACGTTAAGGCCAAGAATTGATAATGTGATCTAGACACACAAAACCTTAAGAAACATCCGATGTCTGGATGAACTGGAATGTGAAAAAAGGTGGAAACCAAAGAGTCTGACTTGGAGGAAGAGGAATAACCCCCTGGAAAGGAGGAAATTCCTCCCACCGCTATCTATAACCTTGATGAAATATTTTCATAACCCATTTGTCTGAAACAATCTGTTGGCAAAGAGAAAAATGGAGATTCAGACCTTCTAGAAAAAAAGAAGCCAGGGTGGGACAGGGTCACAAGGTCTCGAACAGTCATTCAGACCCACCAGACTATCCTTTGGTTTTGGAAGGTTCGAAACTTCTCTTTAGAACCCCTTTCCATTTCTTCTTAAACATTTGTTTACCTGGATTTTGTTGAGACAGTTTTAATCTGTTTTTTGCAAAAAAAAAAAAAAAAAAAAATATGGATGTAGAAAATCCCTTAGACAATTTGGAAAAGAAGGACTGAAAAATCTTAGAGATTCCTTGGATCAGCTCAGCCCTTTTATCATTGTCTGGGAGGTTTCTGAGAATGCAGCCATGCAAACCTAAAACAGTACCAGTGATCATAGTCCTGGAAACAGTATTGACAAGGTCATTCACAATGACAACAATGAGTAGTGATCTAAGAAGAAAACAAGTTATTTAAAGTAGATATTTCTTCAGAAGAAAAGCACTGTTGTGTACACTTACCATAACTGTAGATGTTCGAATGTATTCACTGTTGCAGTTATCACATTTGGGTTATCCCTGCCAGGGTAGCCCTCGGCCTGAATACCAGAGGCTTAGTATTTTTGCATCAGCTGCTGTCACTTCAGGACTGACGTCAGGTAGTTAGTAGTATAAAGTAAAGCAACTGACGCCATTACATCAGTTTTTCTTGCCCTAACCTGTCAGGAGCCCCAAGTAGGAGCTAGGTTCTGGTGGAAGAACCTCACCAGTAGAAAGTAAATACCAATATGTCCCTGAGAAGAAAAGGAGGATGGAGGGAGGGAAACCAGTATGGTAAGTATACACAACTGTACTCTGTTCTTCATGTTTCACTGTTGCAGACATCACATTTGGGTTGATTCCCAAAGCTGAGGAAAAGGGTAGAGGCAGTCAAGGAAACCAGGGGCTGACTAGGATGCCCTGCAAGACTGCAGAGGCAAACCCTGCCCTAGATTTGGAGAAGACAGGCAGGTGGTAATGTGGGGTAAAAGTGTTAACAGATGTCCAGGTGGCAGCGTCCTGGATGTCCCTGGTGGGGACTCCTCTGAGGAAAGCTGCAGAGGTGGAGGTTGCCCTGGTGGAGTGAGTCCTGACCCCCTTGGGGGGAGGCTTTCCGTGTTGTTTGTAGCAGAAATGGATGCCGTGTGCTATCCATTTGGAAATGGTTTGTTTGGAGATGGCTTTGCCTTCTGGCCCTGTAGCAAAGCTAATATTAAAAAAGAAAAGCCAACACTAAACTCCTGAAATCAGGCAATCTTCATTTAATGTCCAAATTCAAGACAGCAACATAACATAACCGTACACCAACATGGTTGTACCGGTTTCGGTAAATCCTTCATCAGCAACGAAACATGATGTACAAAATAAAGACAAAAACTAATTTCCTGTCTTGCAACTTATATAAACTTCATATAGGAAGCATGGAGCACCCTCTAGTGCATCGATAAAATAGTACACTAGTTCAAAAATACATGAAATGTGTTACAAATGAACCCAGTTGTCCCAATTATATAAATGAGTATATAAACCCAAATATAACAACAAAAATATAACTATATGAATTGGATGCCTCAAAAATGATCATTCAAGCCAGGGGAAAATAGAGCCCCTAGTTTGATGATCCACATTTTCTCTTTATAAGTGAGCTTATCATGTGGACCATGGGACTGTACATGTCTGTCCTTGATGTGATCAATGACCATAAAACAAAAATTGCCCGTAGGGTGTTTAGAAATGTGTTTATATAATGAACTGGAACACTTTTTGTTTTTAATATCACTAAGATGTTCCCCTATCCTAACTTTAAAAGGACGGGAACTAGAGGGTGCTCCATGCTTCCTATATGAAGTTTATATAAGTTGCAAGACGGGAAGCTAGTTTTTGTCTTTATTTTGTACATCATGTTTGGTTGTTGATAAAGGAATTACCGAAACCGGTACAACCATGTTGGTGTACGGTTATGTTATGTTGCTGTCTTGAATTTGGACATTAAATGAAGATTGCCTGATTCCAGGAGTTTCGTGCTGGCTTTTCTTTTTTAACTTTGGTTTGGTTTTTTTAAGCTGTGCACCAGCCGTTCGTGCAGGAGGAGGTTTTCGACTTATTGAAGGTTTTTGTCTCTTGCTGATGGCTTCCCCTGGATGGCGTCGGATATTTGGATCAGAAAGCTTTGGAGCACCTATAATACGGTGGAATGATGGTCGTTTGGTGTTTTGGATGCTGATTCTTCCTTTTTCAAGGTCCTTAGTTTCTGTTTGGATGTTCCCAGTTGGATCTGGGTTCATATTGGGACCTTGTGGTCATTTGAACTGAGGATTTAAAGTGACACATTTTTTTCTTTTTTGTTTGGCAGCACATTTCATGAGGACTATATTTTTGCAAGTATCTACCAATGTTTATTATTTTATGTTGGTCAATTGTTAGATATCTTGTATGGTATCATATCTATGACAAGTTTAGATAATTGTTCAATCTGATATGTTGGTTTTCAAACATATTTGCATTCTTATGTCATGTATTGCCATCACTATTATTAATATGGACATGTTATGAGCTATATACATCTTTCAGATATGTTCTATGTCTGTTCTTCTGATCTGTATTTAGGCCTCAGTTTATTTTTTACATAAGTGTTGTTGTGGGCCAAATTTTTGGTTTCATTTGGTTTACTTCCAAAAGCTGGCCTCTATAACAGTTTTTTTACAGGTTGAACAGCTTATTATATGTCTAGTTGGTAGGCTTTTGAGTTTACATGTACTTTGATATGCATTTTATATACATTATTTCCCTTCTCTGTAATTGGTAGTGTGGATTTAGTGGGTTACAAGGGTGGAAGTCTTTTGCCCCCCCCTTTTTGTCTCTGGGCTCTTTTTTAGGTTTAGAATTTTTTCTTTTTTGATGGTATATGTTATGTGATATGCCATACCTTGGGGGTTATTTCTGCAGGGTTTATTTGGTCCATCCAAAAATTTTTTTTGTTTTAAAAAATTTTTTTGGTTTATTATTAGCAGATTTGGACAATTTTTATTTCATTATTCCGGACACCAGGACAGCCCTTCTGAACATATTTAATTTATTTAAATGTCTTTGTTTTTTTGCTTTTTCACCACTGGCCAAGGACACTCATATGTTTTTTTTATATTTGGGATTCAATATGCATATATATATATATATATATATATATATATATATATATATATATATATATATATATGCATGCATATATATATATATATATATATATATATATATATATATATATATATGCATGCATATATATATATATATATATATATATATACACACACATATATATATATATATATATATATATACATATATATACATACATATATATACGGCCCCGTTTTGATTACGTAGTGTGAGCTTTTGTAGGCTCAATTCAGGCTTTTTTATAAGCTTGTTGGCTATAATAGTATTCTATTGGGGCCTTGAGTTTTGATATTTTGATATCTGTGATTATATATGGTTCCCTTGTGGTTTTTGAAGTATAATAATAAGGTGGCCATATGGTTTCACCTAATTTGGAGTGTATTTAAGATTTAAGGTTGGTTACATGAATTATGCATTTAGCATACTGATTGTCCAACCATTTGTTCATGTAATATATTCAGTGTGGAACCTATATTTTTCACATTTGTTACACATATCTTTGCATTTGATACTGAATTTGTGTTCATTTTTGGCCAGGGATGGAATTAGCAAATTTAATTAAAGGTTTGGCTTCAGACTCTGAGGATCTGGGTATTTTTGGCCTAGCGTCGGGTTCAGGGGATGTTGTTCCGGGTGTCCGGGATCTCATTCAGGATTGCAATTTAGCTTTCGCTAAATTGACCAAGGACCTCATTTCTCTTCGTAAAAATGTTTGGCATTTAAAATTATTTCGGGCTTATCAATGTAGAAAAATAGTTCCTAGGGGACTTAGGGTTAGGATTCAAACCATGACGGCTGAACCAGACGAATATCTTCTCACACAATGGGCCGAAGCCCAACAAAATGTTTCTATGACTTTTGTAGATCTTTTGAGTAGTTTTTATGAGGAAGGTTGAACAGCAAATTGCCAATGTATCGCAGATTAGTAAAACTGTGGAGGTGTTTTCTGCACTTCCTTGCTATAAAGATAATATTGGAAAACTTGGCAAGGAATTGGCAACTTTGGATTCACGTTTGAAGGATAGGAAGGTCAAGAAATTTAACAGGGATGTGGGGGACTGTGACAGGGGGAAGCCATTTGATTTTCGACCTAGGGTCAAATTTGATATGCCTATAGATTCATCTAAGAGAATGAGAGTCACTCGGCCTAAATCTATTCTGAAGAAAAGGAGCAGGGAGTCTACGCCATCTGGTGATGACTCATCCTCCAATACTGAATGGGAGGATACTTATATCAGCATTTCTCCTGTTTCCAAGAGGAATAATTTGGACAGAGGCTTTATCGGAAAGACCCCTTTAGGCACAAGTCCCGGAGACGAGGGGGGAGGAAGCATCACAAACCCAGATGGGCTGGAGGACATCCTTCAACAGATGACCAGGATTTAGTATCCAATGTTAATAATGTGCATAATATTTCCTCAGTGGTATTGGATGACCAACAATTTGATATATTGAATAAAGGACTAAGTTTTGTCCCTGGGTTGTTTGTCCAAGAGTATCGTTTTGCTGAAGATGTGGTTACATTTTGTCGAAATTTGAATTTGAAATGCTTTTTTCATGGGACTGATTGTGATGCCTCTTGAGGTTAGGGAATTTCGCTTCCATGCCTCCAGGTTCAGGCCACCTATGCAACCCATTGTTCAAACATTTCAAAATGCTGTCCTCAAGGATTTACATTTGTATTTACATAAACAGGACAAGCTTAAAGATAATCTGAACAAAAAAATCAGAGAATGTGTTTGGAGAAACTGATTAACAACAAAGACATTGTTGTTCTTTCAGCGGACAAGGGTGGAGCAGTGGTGGTCCAGGATATGGGGGACTATGAAGCTGATCGTCAGTTATCTAACCATAATCATTATCAGGAAATGCAGGCGGATCCCACTTTGCAATTTAAAAAGGATGTCGACAAGTTTTTGGATTTGGCTACAGAGGAGGGTATTATTAATGATGAAGTGTGTCATCAACTCAAGGTTGATTTTCCTACCAGGCAATATATCTATTTTCTCCCGAAGATCCACAAAGACCCCACAAGGCCGCCCGGGAGACCGATCGTTTCAGGCAGGGGTTCCCTTACGGAACCCCTTTCTGAATTCCTCACATTATATCTAAAACCACTTTTGGCACATATACGTTCTAGAATTCAAGATACTACATAGTTCCTTCCAACTAGAGTCCCATTGGATTTTATGCACCTCGGATGTCACCTCCCTATATACCAGTATTCCCCATTGGGCAGGACTTTTGGCCCTGCAATATTGGTTGGATAAGGTTAATATCTATAAGCCTGGTTTTAATACCCTCTTGGTATGCATGACTGAACAGGTCCTGATTCACAATGTGTTCTTTTTTAAGGAGAGATGTTTTTGGCAGACACAGGGCACTGCTATGGGGGCTTCTTTTGCCCCCATTTATGCAGATTTATTTATGGCGTATGTGGAGGACCAGGTAATTTATGACATCAGTCACAATATATAGATTAACGAGATGGATATTTGGAGTAGGTATCTTGATGACTGCTGGATGGTGTGGAGAGCTAGTGAGGAATTCCTTTTTGAATTTCTTGAGTATCTAAATGGCAATATATGGGGGATTGAGTTTAAGTTGACATTTTCTAGATCTGAAATTACATTTTTGGATGTTTTGGTAAAAAGAACAGACACCAACACACTTGAGAGTGAAATATTTAGAAAATGTCCTCAATTCAATACCTTATTACATGCCACTAGTTTCCACCTCCAGCATGTCATCAAGAACATCCCCAAGTCCCAATTCCTTCATGTCAGAAGGATTTGTTCCAGTTCCTCCACATACGACCATCAGAGGGAGGGATCTTACCACCAGGTTTAAAAGTAGGGGTTATGTAGGGGGTGACATCACGAGGGTCAATCGTTTTGCAAATCAGCAAGATAGAACTGATTTATTATTCTATCAAAATCGGGATCATGTCAAGTCTGATTTGCTTAGATTGGTTACAACTTATGGGAGGAATTCAGTTGGATTCATGAACATTATCCGTAAGTATTGGTATCTGTTAAAATCAGATAATGTCTTAGAGAAATATGTAGGAGACCGGTGTCATGACTCATTTCAGAAAGGGCGGTCTTTGGGCTCTCTTTTTAGTCATTACAAGAAGGTTTATTACAGAGATACATGATCCATTACTCAAGCTCACCTTTTTACAGGCCCTGTTTTTGGATGCTATCCATGTGGTCATTGTACCAACTGCCCTAGGGTGTTGAAATGTCGGACTTTTTCTTCACAAAAATGTCCGCAAGTTTATGATATATTATGTTTTGCCAATTGCAGTACATATTGGGCGATTTATTTGGCCCAGTGCAATTGTCGAGCTTTCTATGTTGGACAAACTTCCCGTCCTTTTAAAGTTAGGATAGGGGAACATCTTAGTGATATTAAAAACAAAAAGGGGTCCAGTTCATTATATAAACACATTTTTAATCACCCTATGGGCAATTTTTGTTTTATGGTCATTGATCACATCAAGGACAGACATGTACAATCCCATGTTCCACATAAGCTCACTTATAAAGAGAAAATGTGGATCATCAAACTAGGGGCTCTATTTTCCCCGACTTGAATGATCATTTTTGAGGCATCCAATTCATATAGTTGTTGTTATATTTGGGTTATCGTCCTTTCACAGTAAAAAATGCAATGCAGTTATGCAGTAAAAGGCAACAATTCAAATGCAATTAGGTTCTACTTACTGTAGATGCAGACGCTAAGCAGAGGACGCACAGCAGCCGAGAGTGGGCGTAGTTTGAAAGATGGCGCCCAAGTATTGGGAGGGATTTATAACTTCAAGGGGGATGTACTGGAAGAAGAGGGAGGAGCGGGGATAGGTGTTAGCTGGTACAGACCGGAAGGGCTGCGAGTCTACGGCAAGGTGGGGGGGGGGAGTTGACAGACAAGCAGTATCGGAGTAGATGGGTAGGTTCTGTAAGTGAGGAGAAATCCAGAGAGCAGAGCTGAGTACTGGAGGACAGAGATGTCATGGGCTAAATTATAGAATAGATATGAGAGAGAGAGAGGGAGAAGGAAAAGAGCAATGCAGCGTAGTATGATAGCAGGATAGGTTCTTGATCTTCTTCTGCCCTCCTTGGCTCTTGTTTTCCTGCTATCATACTATGCTGCATTGCTCTTTTCCTTCTCCCTCTCTCTCTCTCCCCCTCATATCTATTCTATAATTCAGCCCATGACATCTCTGTCCTCCACTACCCAGCTCCGCTCTCTGGATTTCTCCTCACTTATAGAACCTACCCATCTACTCTGATACTGCTTGTCTGTCAACCCCCCCCCCCCTTGCCGCAGACTCGCAGCTCTTCTGGTCTGTACCAGCTAACACCTATCCCCACTCCTCACTCTTCTTCCCGTACATCCCCCTAGAAGTTATAAATCCCTCCCAATACTTGGGCGCCATCTTTCAAACTACGCCTGTTCTCGGCTGCTGTGCGTCCTCGGCTTAGCGTCTGCATCTACAGTAAGTAGAACCTAATTGCATTTGAATTGATGCCTTTTACTGCATAACTGCATTGCATTTTTTTACTGTGAAAGGGCGATAACAGAAATGACTTCTCACTGAATGTTGACCGACACACAAATAATGTGCTGGTTCTGAAATGCTAACTATTTGTTTCTGTATTTGCTTTTACCTTATCTTATAAGGTCGTATTAGGAATGCCCTTTCACTAATGTATTGGATACGACAATAAGAGTGCCAGGTTGATGTATATTGTTTAAACCTAACAAGTGCTAGGATAACGTATATTGTTTATACCTAGTAACTGTAGCTCGAGGAGTGTTATGGTTAATGCATTCTGACTACGCCGTGGAGTGTGCTGTTTAATGTTTTCAGCAAATGCCAACTTACACACATGTATTACAAAGCATTGTAATTCCTCTCAAAAGTGTTTACCTAGATGCTATAATAAGGACACTGCATTGTAACATCCCTAGCCTATTTCGTAGTGTATAATTGTTGAATTGAGTGATGTGAATGTTTAAACGCTGGTTAAATATATTCTGCTAACGCCAACCTACACACGTGCATTACAAAGTAATGTAATATCCTCTCACAAGTGCTTACCTAGACGCTATAATAAGGCACATTGTACTGCAACATTCCTAGCCTATTTCGTAGTGTTATATTGTTGAAATGAGTGATTTTGAATGTTTACTGCATAATTTCTGTTAGTCGCTCCTGTTTCTTCTATAGCTCCTTATAGACCTTAACCTTTCTAACTAGAAGATATGTATCAGCATTAGTGTAGAGGTCTTTCTAATGAGTCAATTTTTAGGGTAGTTGCCTATCTAATTCAGAATCATATTCGCTGAGTGTTTTTCTGCTTTGTATATGATTACATCTGAAGGCCCCAACTATAGCGTAACTGTGGATTATGATCACAACTGAAGGCCCCAACAGTAGTATAACTGTGGCTTAACTCTGGTTATGCTTCACATTACATTTGCATATTAGTGACCTATGTTTAACAATTTGCCTACATTAGTAGTTTGTTAAGTTTGTGCAATACCTTTTCTTTGCTAATGTAATTTATGATAAGCGAGTAGAAGCTTCATGTGTACTATTTTAATCTCAATAGTTGCAATTTAAATGGATTAATCTATTAGCCAAAGGGTTCTGATTTTCAAATCTTTGCTGCCTCTGAACATATGTTGATTTCAATGCATGCTTGATATCTGCATATTACTGCTGCTGGGAGCTAATGTGTTTTTATATTACTAAAGTACTGTTTCTCTCTCAACTTTTTCTCCTGTTCTCCAGCTTTCGTGCCCTGAATTTCTCTCTATGACTACGCCTGGGTGGACGCCTAGACTTTAACTAAAACTTAATACAAGCTGAACCAATTGTTCAAGCAATTATAACAAACTCTGCTGCCTCATCTCCTTTGGGAATTGAACCAAGCTTCTCCTAGAAGGACCTAAGGAAGTATGTGCATCTGCTACTAATCCTTGAACTACTATAGTTATTTAAGCCCTGCTAGGTGTTTCAGTACGCTCCCTTGCCAGGAAAGCCAGCAGCCTAACCGTTCTTCTTTTTGTATCTCCATACTTCCCCTCATCTAGCTCCCTGATTTATACTAGCTCCCTCTCTCCTCAATCCAACCTAGTCCAGAGATTGTCTGGTGGGCCACAGGTGCACTTCTGCATTTGTCCACTAGATGGCATCCTCTCCCCACTATTTTTGACTTCTATTCACTTACTTCTTGTACTGTGTTTAACCTCTAACTTTTCACTTCTCTCTCTCTCTCAAACATCATAGCCCACTTTAACTTACTATATCCCTGTTCCCTTTACTTACCCTTCTGCAATCCACACTCCACTGATAGGTTCTCGATGTTCTTCTGCCCTCCTTGGCTCAACCCGCTCCGTTCGCCCTGCGGGCTCACTCCGCTCCCCTACCCTGCCCCCAAATTCCACCCGCCCCCAGCACCTCTACCTTTATTCCCCCAAAACCACACCCACTACCACACTAGACCAATCAGTCTCTAATTACTCAGGAAACACCCATTCCCTTATCCCACCCATACTGACCATCACTCACCTCACCTAGATTAGCCACCTAACCAATCAGTTTCCATTACTCTGTCAACACCCACTCCCAAACCACATCCATATCAACCTTCACACAACTCTCCACTCCTTCACCTATACAAGACACTAACCAGCTCCTCTGTACATACAACATTCTTGCAACAACAAATATTTCAGTAACATACCACCTCTTAGTAGCCCCATTTCATCATGCTTTCAAAACCCTTATACATCACTATTTTACTATTACTACTTCTCAACTTATCCTATCTTTTCTACCTCACCCAGCCCATTAATACCTACCACTCTCAATCGTTCCATGTAACCAACCATTTTACTTCACCTCTTTCATATTCACACACCCCGATTTCCCCCCACCTATATCCTACAAAAACCTTTTACTTTTTCCATATAAACGTATTACCTCTCATATACAGTCTTCCCCCGTAGTAACTAGCAAATCTTTCAGAATCATAATAGAATCCAATCTATACTCTAAAGAGTCCAATAACCTCTCTAACCCAATCCTTTATCTGATTTTCATTCTATTATCAGGAGATATCCATCCTAACCCTGCCCCCCCCCACCTCAACCACTATATACAAGTCCATATTACTGACTTCTCTTAACTCCCAAAGTATAGTTAACAAAATCCCAAACCTCCATGCCTGGCTTGTACATAATAAACCTGACATCCTATCCATCTCTGAAACATGGTTAAAACCCCATATAAAAGACTCTGAAATAATTCCACCCAACTATTCTATCATTAGAAAAGACAGATCCCACAAAAAAGGGGGAGGAGTAGCTTTCATACTCATCCTCCTTGTCAGTCACCTCTTATAACAAACCAACTCTACACTTTAATAACGCTGAACTACTCTTAACACTACTTCAAGTCAACAAACACAAGCACATATGTATAGCTTCCCTCTACATTCCCCCAGGGGATAATATTTCTACACTTGAAGATATCCTCTCCTGGCTCTTCACAAACATTAACAATGAAACAATAATCTTAGGAGACATGAATATTAATTGGTCCTCCATTCAGTCTCCCACAAACCCACTTAACATCAACCTCTACAATTTTTCACAGCAAATTAACTCTAGAACACACCCCTCAAAAAACCTCTCTAGTGGTAGCATTCTAGACTGGATTTTAGTCTATCATCCCCATTATTTCCTCTGACAGTGGTACTCTTCCCGATCCCCTTAGCGACCACTTACCCATCTTCACACATCGACTCCCCTTACTCCTACATCACACTCACAATTATATTACTATCTGCAACCAAAAGAACTTTAACCCAACAACCTTTTCAAACGCTCTAAAAGCAATAAATTGGAATAGTCTAAAAACACTATCTCTAGATAATGCAGTTGCCCACCAACTCAACCTTCTTAAACCGTCTAGACTACCATGCTCCCTTAAGGACAAAAAGAATTAAAATCAAAACTGCCCCATGGCTAACCAAAGACACACTAGCAACCATGCGACACAGAGATAAAGCCTGGGCACACTACCAGAAAAATAGGACCCCCCCCCATCCATAATGAATACAAAACACTTCGAAATAAAGTAAAAAAGCTCATCTCTGATCAACAAAATTACTTCTCCATATTTCAGAACAATAATAAAACTAACCCTCAGAAATTTTGGAAAGGAATCTCCACTCTTCTCAATCCCAGCAAACCAGACACCCCCACCCCAGACCCTAATGCTCCCGATATAGATTTGGCTACCCATTTCAACTCTTTTTTCATTGATTCTATTTCCAAACTAACCTCATCATTCTCTAACATCTCTACACTCTCCCATTCACCCGTATCTTCCTCTATCAACACTCTACCCTCCACCGCCACCTCACCCCCATTCTCATCTACTAATTCTCTACCATCCAGCTCTTCTCCTACTTTCCTGTCCTCTTTATCATCATCACCCCCTAATACCCCTTCCCATTCCCCGCTTTTCTCATTAAAACCTATCCCCACATCTACCATAAAAAAACTCCTTCAGAAATTGAAGCCATGCATTAATGCTCCGGACAACATCCCTTCTTACTTTCTTAGTATAGCCACCGAAGCGACTGCCTACCCCATTAGCATTCTAATCAACCATTCTATCCAAGAAAGCACAGTACCCGAAATCTGGAAAAAGGCCTTTGTCATACCACTACACAAAGGAGGCAATAATAACAATGTTACTAATTTCCATCCCATCGCCATCCTGTCTCCCATCTCTAAGCTCCTAGAAAAGTGTATCCAACTACAACTCCTACCACATCTCTTAGATAATCACCTACTAACTCCCACACAACATGGATTCAGACCAGGTCACAGTACTATGACAGCCCTCCTTTCCTTCCTTGAAAATGTAAACAAAGCCCGGGACTCTGGTCATATTGTTTCTACCCTACTACTTGACCTATCTAAGGCCTTTGACACTATTGCTCATACCCTACTTTTAACTAAACTCTCTACGCTCAACCTATCTCCCTTCCTCTTTGAACCGGTTCTCCAGCTACTTATCCAATAGATATCAAGCAGTAAAATGGAAAAAGGCCACCTCCTCATTCCTCAATACCCCAACCGGAGTTCCCCAAGGTTCCATACTGGGTCACCTCCTCTTTAATACATTTATAAATGATTTCCGCAACTCTATCCCTTTCTCAAATATCATCCAATACGTAGATGATTCAACTATTATCTGCTCTGCCACATCTATCCCTACACTCCTAAAGCTTACTCAAGATGCTTTCTCAACCACTGAGCAATGGATGAAAAAGAATCACCTAGTACTCAATGCCTCTAAAACCAAATTAATGGTATTTACTCCCTCCAAAGTCACCTCTTTCGACACAAACTCATTCTCTATTACCAGTCAAAATAACACATCTCTGGAACTGGTGTCTGAGACCAAGTTACTTGGGGTCCAAATAGATAGTCAGCTCAAATTCAATTCCCACTTACAGCTAAATATCAAAAAAAAAAACATCAAAAACTAGGCATGCTCTACCAACAAAATCATTATCTTACACCTGCCACTAAAATCACTCTCTCTACATCTTTTCTTATCCCCTCCCTTCTCTATGGAGCTCCAATATCTAATCTACAATCCTCACTGAAAACACAACTTTCCTCTTGCTACAACAAAATTGCCAAGTTCGCTACCAGCCATAAGTCCTCCACTCACCACTGTTCCTCTCTCCACATACTAAAATGGCTAGAACTACCCAATCATCTCACCTATACTCAACTTACTCTTGCTCACAAGCTCATTTTCAACCCCTCCCTCTGTCCCTCCCTTTCTTCTGCATTTAAAATGCACCTACCTGACAGAGTACTAAGGTCTAACAACCAAAATCTATTAGAAGTATACAAACCAACTCGTCCCCCAGGCAAAAATCTTCTATCCTATGGTCTAGCACGTCTCTGGAATTCCCTACCGGCGTCCATTCATACCACCCCTAACCGCTTTATTTTCAAAAAATCTCTCCACTCACATCTAGTAACCCAGTGGGAATGCTCCTGCTCCCACCCCACATAACTTACACTGGCTATTTCCATCTTCCTTTCTTCCCCTGTTTACACTAGCAATTTTCATTTTTCTTATCTCTTAACTCATACCTCCTTGTAGCTCCTAAGATATTTGCAAAGAATGCAATAAGCTGCACCTCTTAAGTGTATGCTTCCTATGATGTAATGGCTCTCACTATTTATTTTGTAATGTTCCTTTTGCTAGTCTGAATCATCTGTAAGTTTCATCTCTAGTCTGCAATAATTGTAATGTTTGCTCGGATCTATGACACTTGTACAATTATAATCAAAAACCTATTGTAACCTTGATTTTGGAGCTTTTCTCCCCAGGACTCCATTGAAAACGGGTTCTTTTTGGCCCAATGGACTATCCTGGTAAACCAGCTGCAAATAAATAAATTTATATAATTGGGACAACTGAGTTCATCTGTAACATTTCATGTATTTTTGAACTAGTGCACTATTTTATTGATGCACTAGAGGGCGCTCCATGCTTCCTATATGAAGTTTATATAAGTTGCAAGACAGGAAGTTAGTTTGTATTTATTTTGTACCTCATGTTTGGATGCTGATGAAGGATTCACCGAAACTGGTACAACCATGTTGGTGTACGGTTGTTATGTTGCTGTCTTGAATTTGGACATTAAATGAAGATTGCCTGATTCCAGGAGTTTAGTGCTGGCTTTTCTTTTTTAACTTTGGTTTGGTTTTTTAAGCTGTGCACCAGCCGTTCGTGCAGGAGGTGGTTTTGGACTTCCTGTAGCAAAGCTAACCAGCAATTGATCAGGCTTTCTGAAGGATTTGGTCTGTCTAGATAGAATCTGAGCCGTGTGTGCACATCTAGAGAGTGCAGGGTCCTTTTTCCCTTGTCCTGGGGATTAGGGAAAAAGGTGAGCAAATGAATGGATTGGTTGACAATCACACTGGACACCACCTTGAGCATGAAAGATGGCTTAGTTCTGAGGGATACCCTGTCAGCATGGAAGATGATGAAGGGTTCCACAGCCATGAGCGCTTGCAGCTCGGAGACTCTTCTGGCTGAAGTGATGGCCAGAAGGAAAGCGGTCTTCCAGGAGAGAAATTTTAGCTCTGCAGAAGAAGCTGGTTCGAAGAGGGCAGGGTTAGCTTTTCCAACACAAAGTTAAGGTCCCGAGCTGGGGTTGGTGCTCTTCTGGATGGCCTGAAGTTGTTAGCCCCTCTTAGGAACTGTTTGATAAAAGTGTGTGAGAAAAGGGGCTGCTCGGTGGGGAAATGAGCAGAAATAGCAGAGGCATGAATTTTATAGAGGAGAAAGAGAGGCCACTGTGTAGTAGGTCAGTTAAGTAATCCAGGATGAGAGGGAGGGAGGGCTGTGCGGTACTGGCGCTCTTAGCCTGAATCCAGGTGCAAAACCTTTTCCATTTGTCAGCATAAGTCTTTCTAGTGCTAGGGTGACTGGCCTCATGTATAACATCTAGAACCTGTTTACTGATGTTGGCAGATTGCTCGGGGGTTAGAGAATAAGCCAAGCTGTCAAACTGAGTGTCTGCAATTGGGGATGCATGAATTCTCCTTCCCTCTGGGTCAGGAGGTTTGGAATCTGATGAAGATGCAATAGTGGCAGAGGGGACAGGCTGTGCAGCAAGGGGTACTATTGCTGGCAAGGCCAGTCTGGAGCTATAAGAATTGTCCTTGGTTTTTCCTCCTTTATTTTGAGCAGTACCTGGGGATGAGAGGTAGTGGAGGAAAGGCATAAACCGATAGACTGACCCAGGGGAAGGACATGGCATCCACTTTCCAAGCCATGCAGTGATGCCCCTGGTGCAGAATTTTCTGAGCTGATAGTTGGTGTGGGAGGCAAAGAGGTTGACCTTCGGGGTTCCCCATTTCTGAGTTATTAGGGTGAAGGTTCTGCTGTTGAGCTGAGACTTGTGTGGGTCCTGAAGATTTCTGCTTAATTTGTCTGCCAGAGAGTTGAAAGAACCTGGTAGGAATTGTGCTAAAAGATGCAGTTGCATGGCAGAGGCTGTGTGCCAAAGGGTCATGGTCAGCCTGCATAGAGGGTAGGAGTGAGTCCCTCCCTGCTTGTTGATATATCACATCACAGTGGTGTTGTCTGTTTTGATCAGGAGAGTCCCTGGGGAAAGAAGGGGCTTGAAAGCTGTCAAGGCGTGCTGGACAGCCATCATCTCTTTTTGGTTGATGTGCAGAGGGATTTGCTGTGGGCTCCATTGACCCTGTATGCACCTGCCATCCAGCTCTGCACCCCAAGCATAGTCTGATGCATCTGTGGTGAGGGTCTGGGCAGCGGGGGGTGGTGAGAAAGGTAGTCCCTTGTTGTGGGATCATGCTGTTGCCCACCAAAGAAAATATTTTCTGAGGCAAGTAATTATAGGTATAAGAGTCTCCAGTTCTTGCGAGTGTTGATACCAAAGGCTTTTTAGGTACCATTGAAGTTTCCTCATATGCAGTCTGGCATATGAAATGAGTAGTATGCAAGATGTCATGAACCCCGGAGCTTGCAGGATCATCCTTGCAAATAACTGGGGTCTGGTGGCTAGTTGAGAAAAGTAGGCTGTCAGGAAAATTTGCTTTTCTGGAGTAAGGAATGCCATCTGGGATGCTGTCGCCAGGCTTGCTCCCAGGAATATAATCCTTTGGTTGGGCACCTGTTTGGATTTCTTTTCGTTGATAGTATACCCTAGGGAGGTTAATAGAGACTTTACAAAGGCCAGGTGCTTGAGCAGCTTTTCCTGGCTGTCTGCCTGAATTAGGCAGTCGTCTAAGTAAGGGTAAATCTGGATATTCCTTTGTCTGCAAAAGGCAATGGCTGGAGCCAGACATTTGCAAAAACTTTGGAAGCAGTAGATAAGCCAAAGAGAAGTACAGAGAACTCAAAGTGCTGAGATCCTGCCCTGAAACAAGAGATATTTCCTGCATGATTCCCAGACAGGAATGTGGAGGTAGGCCTCTTTTAGATCTAGGGTGGCTAGCCAAGCGTCCTTGGAGAGCATGGGTAGCAGCTGCTGGAGGGCGAGCATTTTGAATTTTGAGATCACCAGGAAGGTGTTTAGAATGGATAGGATCGAGGATGGGGCGCCAGGTGCCCTCTTTTCTGGGCACCAGAAAAAGTCTGGAGTAGAAACTTTGGCCTATCTGTTCTGCAGGAACGTGCTCTACAGCCCTCATAGAAAGCAGGGAATGGATTTGCTTTCGAGTCTCTTCCCACTGGTTTGGAGGTAGATATGGGAACCCTTTTGGGGTTGGAAAGGTGTGGAAAGAAAATTTGTATCCCTGGGACACTATGTTGAGAACCCAGCGGTCATTGGTAATGGTGACCCAGGTGCTTGCGTGAAAGGATAATTTTCCTCCTTGGGGTAAAGTGAAGGTGGGTAGAGAGAAGGGGTGGGGGAGGTGAGTCATTGGGAGTTCTTATCATAAGTGGGTGGCTTAGAACTCCCTGGTTTGAAGTGGGGGTAGTCCACTGCTTAGATCTCTGCATTCCCTGTGGCTGCTGTCTGGGGGGGGGGGGTCTAGTTCCCCAGGGCCTGGGCTGGACTGGTTTAGTGGGAGCAAGAAAGGACCAGTGCTTGGTGGGACAATGCCTGCTGAATCTGGATGGCTGGACCTGTAAGAAATCCTTAACTGTCTGCATAGATTTTGCTTTTTCTTCCATCTTTTTTAAGACCTGTTCTGCCTTAGTGCCAAATAAGTTGTCTTTGTGCAAGGGGGCATCCAACAATTTAGATTTGACATGGTCTGGCAAGGGCCGTTCCTTAAGTCATGCATGCCTTCTAATGACAGATCCGGTAACTGCTGCCCTGCAAGAAGCTTCTAGGGCATCAAAAACACAGTGCAAGGTGTGTTTAGTTACTTGACTTGCAGAATGTATAAACTCTTGTAACTCTTTAGATTCTGCACAAGCAGGAAAGGAAGACATTTTTTGTTTGAGGAGTTCCAGGGTATGTTGCTGAAATTTTAACATATGGAACTGACAATTTAGTGCCCCGATAGCAAGAGTAGCTGATGTGTATACTTTTTTACCCCACATCTGTCTAGTGCTCGGGAATCCCTATCTGAAGGGGTGGGATACTTAGCAGATGTTGCTTTAATCCCTTTAGACCCTTGAGAAATTACCTCAGGGTCAGCAGTAGGATTTTTTAAAAGAAATTTGTGAGAGTCAGAGACTCTATAGTACCTGTCTGGTTTTCTGGGTGCAGGAGGGAGGGTGTCAGGAGTCAAGATGGATTCCAGGAAAACAAACTCCGCAATATCCAAGACTGGGGGGATAGCCAAGGGTCTGTGCTGTGGAAGATCTAAGAATTCCCTGAGTCTCTTTTTAGACTAAGGGTAGTCCTGACTCTCCCACTGGAAATGCTCCCTTAAGGTATGAAGGATTTCCCCAAAGGAAAAATCCTCTGGGAGAGAGGCTGAAGGGATGGAATCCTCGGCATCAGAATCTTCATAAGTAAAGAGGGGTTGCATGTCTCATATTCAGATGCATCAGAGTCATCTGACTCTTGTTCAGACAAACCTACAGAGGACAGATCTCTTTTCCTTTTGGAGGGGGTAGCTTAGTTTCCCCTGATCAGCATGATAATGTCTTCCGCCATTTTAAGCATTTGAGACTGAGGCAAGGAAGCGGGTGCTTGAGATTGGGTCATCGGTTTCTTGGGTGTGGTTCGTACCCAGGGCCTAAGAAACTCGGTCGTTTTCAAAACGGTAGTAGCGAAAGAATACATCGGTTTGTGTCGAGAATCGGTAGTGCGAAGGACTTCCTCGGAAGCAGGTGCCTGCACAGTGGCTCTGGACCCATCCAAGGTAGAGACGACTACAGGATCCTTGGTCGAAGAAGAGTTCTGTGGCAAACTGGACTCAAAGGGTGTCTGCGAAAACACCTCACTGAGGACTGGAGAACTGACGACTAGTTTAACAGGAGCTTTGTCAGTAGGTTTGGACCTGTGCAGTCTATATCTGTCTATCTTTACATTTTTTTTTCAGAAGATCTGCATTTGAATGGCTTACCAAAGCCATATTGGAGTTTGAGGACTGTAAGCAAAAATATCTAGCGACAATAAGGACCCAATGATGGATAGTTCTGGCATTGAACAAAGCACAGAAGCAACAAAGGGGGACGTCGTGGTCTGGGCCTAAACAAGTGATGCAGTAAGAATGAAAGTCTCAGTGTGGTATTTGCTTTCAACAGGCGAGACAATTGTTAACTTTTTCTGACATTGGTTAATGCAAAAAAAGGATCCTCAATGGGGTACTTCGCTTTAGAAGACTTCAGCTTCAATTCAGTAGACGAAACACAGGCAGTGGCTGACCAGCACTCATGCAAACTGCTTCTGCTTTGGGCTCCACAGCAAGAAAGACTGATGTAATGGCGTCAGCTGCCTTACTTTATACTACTGACGACCTGACATCAGTTCTGAAGTGACAGCAACTGACATAGAAATACTAAGCCTCTGGCCTTCGGGCCGGCCGACGGCTACCCTGGCAGGAATGACCCAAATGTGATGACTGCAACAGTGAAACAAGAAGAACATCTGCAGATAAGTTGTAAAAGTATGAAGAATGTTTTGCAACAACAAACCTTAACATAACAGCTTGACAAATCAAAATTTTGAAATCAACATTGCAGAAGTATATACTTTTACCTTATACCCAACAATAATTTCCCCATCCTTATCAGAAAGAGCAGGACTGGAATTAGCTAAGTGCTTAGCATTAGTGGGACCAACTAAAGCTATAGCTGCTGGGTCAGGTTTGGGAATAGTGTATGAAATTTTATAAAGACGGTGGAACTTTATATATCCTACCTGCCTTTTTGGGGTACCTAGCTTGACTATAAGGAAAAACACACACATCCTCTAAAGCAGAAAGAAAGAAGGAATGGGTGTGGGTTCTGCAAAATCTTTGTGTAACAACTCATAATATTTTCTGAGGAAGAGTACAGACATGCTTGGTTTTCTGTTTCTTTTTGACAGGAAAAATGGGGCCAACTATGTTACTAATGGCAGCAGATACTTCCCCAGGGATGGGCACAACATCCCAACACAACAAGGAAAGCTTCCCTGTTCCGCTCCCAGGACCAGCAAGAGTGACTGACTCTCCCTTACCCACTGAGGGGACTCACAACAGCCACAGAAGAATGACCTGCTCAGCGTGTCCACCAGAAAATTGGAAGTCATTGGTATATGCATTGCAGTGAGAAAGCAACAGAAAGACATTGCCGGCTGGCAAACACTCATGGCTTCCTGGCAAACTGGATATGTTTGGGGTCCTCCTAGCTTGTTGATACACCAGACTACTACCATGCTGTCCATCATTATGGTGATTCCACCGTCGGGGAGGAAGTCCTGAAAGGCCAGCAATGCTAGGAGGACTGCCTTGATATTCAAGACAATGATGTGAAGACTCACCTCTATTGTCGACCAAAAACCATAAGCCATCATCCCTTCAAAATGAACCTACCCCCACCCCAGAAGGGAAATATCCATGGTTAGTGAGGTGGTGGGAAAATAGTCGACCCTTTGACACTATGTGGGAGGTTAGCGACCAACTGACGTGTTTTCTGAACATTGGTGTGAAGTATGTTGGTGAATGCAGAGGGGATACATCAAGGACCTCTGAAAGGAAACAGTCCCCTATACAAGTCTCATGTAATATCATGCCTAAGGAAACAGTATGACTGAAGCAGGCATTAAACCAAAAGGTCTGAGAATAAGTCAAGGGTAATGAAGAACCTGTGAAGCTACCTGAAGCAGAGGCACTACTCTGGATTGCAGAAGTTTGGCTATATGAGAATTTGTATCCAGGTGGCATCCGATGAATTATATTTGCTGTGCTGACGTTAGATGACTCCTTGCAAGACTGATGCAGTAAAGGGCCAATATAGGAACATCTGGAACCTCTGGAGTCTTAAGATACACTGATACCAATGCCATGCATTTGGTGAGAACCAGGAAAGCTGTGGTGAAACCAAAGGGGAGTGCTCTGAACTAAAAATGATTGGCACAAAGATAGAAATGGAGCAAGCTTCTGGACTGATTTGCAATCTTAATATAATAGTACACATCATGGAGATCTTATGCAGTACCATCCAGTCATCCTTTCCCAAAAGAGGTACAACGCACTGTACCATGACTATATAAAATGTCCGTTTTGCAAATTTATTGAGGTGGTTTAGGCCCAAAATTATGCCTAGGTCTCCTGTTTTCCTCAGAACTAAAAGAATGTGGAATAGACTCTGGATCCTGATGGGTCTGGAGGGACCTGCTGAACAACTATTTTTTCTAGTAGTTTTCTTACTTCTGCTGCTGAAGATTCGATCTGGCTGGGTGGTACATCAGAAATTCTTTTCTTTTTCTGTGAAGGGGAAACAAACGGAATATTGTAGCTTCTGGTAATTATCTTCTGCTCCTATGAATCTTGAGTGATGGCCTGCCAGGCAAGAGGGTGCAAGGATATGTGCCTCCCAACTGCCTCCAGAGTGCAGCAGTCAGGCAACTGTTCAGGATTGCTGGTTGGGTTTCTCAATGAAAGGATCATGAACCCCCTGATTCTGTAGTCTGACTCTACCTCTGGGAAGATGTTTGTTAAAATTGCCCCCCCCCCCCTGCTGTGTGCGTGTGTGTGGGTGGGGTCTATCCATAGGACACAGTCATGGCAAAATACATGGGATTTTTGAAAAGTACAGTTTTGTACCTACCATAAATGTAGATGTTTGAGTAGTTATACTGCTGCAGTCATCGGGGTTATCCTGTCGTCAGGTGGTCCCGCAATCGGCCGAATCTCAAAGTCCTGGTCCGGCATCGGTTGTCGTGCCTCTTCCCTGACGTCAGTGCAACAGGGTGTATAAAAGAGACAGCTGACGCCATTTTCTTCAGTTTTTCTTGCCCCAGATGTCAGGTGCCCCCAACTAGGAAGGCAATACAATAGCTATGCAACAATACCTTAGTAGACAAACAATAGTACTAGCTGTTAGCAAATGCACCATATAGACATGCATCCAATTGATTGATGTACATGGAGTTGTAACACCCTGGTATGCAGAGGGGATGGAGGGAGGGTAACCTGGACTGCAGCAGTATAACCACTCAAACATCTACATTTATGGTAGGTACAAAACTGTACTATGTTCATCGTGCTATACTGCTGCAGTCATCACACTTGGGCAGAATCCCCAAACTATGGAAGGGTGGCTGGTACTAAACTGGGTTAGGTGATGCTAGGATGCCCTGCAGAACTGCAGTGGCAAAACCAGCTCTGGTTTTTGAGTATAATGGAAGGTGGTAGTGCTTGGTAAAGGTGTGCACTGAACTCCATTAGCTCCCTCCAGAATGTCTTTGGTTGGAACCCTTCTGAGAAAGGCTGCTGAGGTTGCAGTTGCCCTGGTACAATGGGATCTAATATTGACAGGCACTACCTTCCCATGGTGCGAGTAGCAAAAGCGGATGCAATGTGCTATCCATTTGGAGATGGTCTGTTTTGAAATGGCCTTTCCTTGTGAACCTGCAGCATATGATACAAAGAGTTGGTCAGTTTTTTCTGGAAATCTTTGTCTTATCTAAATAGTAACGTAGCTGTCTGTGAATGTCCAAAGAGTGAAGGAGCCTTTCTCCTTTATTCTGTGGATTAGGATAAAAGGTGGGTAAATGAATGGTCTGATTCAAAGCCACACTGGATACTACCTTTGGCATGAAGGTAGGGTTAGTTCATAAAGAGACTCTGTCCTGATGGAAAATGATGAAAGGTTCCACTGCCATAAGTGCCTGTAGTTCTGAGACCCTGCGTGCTGAGGTAATAGCCAGTAACAAGGCTGTTTTCCATGGCTGATGCATGGATCTTAATGGAGGAGAAGGAAAGGCCTTTGTGTAGCATCTCAGTCAGGTATTGCAGTACGTGAGGAATGTTTGGTATCCATGGATTTTGACCTTTAGCCTGGTGCCATGCACAGAATCTTTTCCATTTGTCTGAGTAAGTCTTCCTGGTGCTGGGCCTCCTGGCCTCCAAAATGACATTCAGGACGTCCTTTGAGAGAAGTGTTGATTGATAATTTAAGGAATTCTCCATGCAGCTAAATTTAAAGTTCTGAGCTGGCTGCGACGGGTTTGAGAGTTTTTCTGAGTCAACAGTAGTGGGAATTGAGGCAAGATCCATGGAGGGCTGTGAGTCAAGTTCCTTAGTAATGGGTACCAGTGCTGGCGTGGCCAGTCCGGAGCAATGAGGATTGTTTGTGGCCTCTCTGATCTCACCTTCAATAATACCTTGGTCAATAGAGGTAGTGGAGGGAAGGCATAGACTGTCAGCGTTGTCCAACTGAATGATAGAGCGTCCACTTTCCAGGCTAGGGAGTGATGAATCCTTGTGCAGATTTTTTGTAATTGGAAATTGTTGGGGGAGGCAAATAGATCTATGTCTGGACATCCCCATTTTTGAGTTATCATTGAAAATACTTGTGGGTGTAGTCTCCACTCGTGAGGGTCTGCCATATTTCTGCTTAACTCGTCTGCCAATATGTTTTCCTTTCCTGGCAGGAATTGTGCTTGTAGTTGTACTTGGTAGGTCAATGCTGTGTTCCATAAGGTCAAAGCCTGTCTGCATAAAGGGTAGGAGTGTGTTCCTCCCTGTTTATGTACCACATAACTGTGGTGTTGTCTGTCCTTATTAGAAGTTGTCCTGGATGCAAGAGGTCCTTGAAGGCTGTCAGTGCATTTTGCACAGCTAGCATCTCCTTTTGGTTGATGTGAAGATGCATTTGTTTTGCAGACCATTTGCCCTGTTTGCACTGTCCTGCCATGTGTGCTCCCCAGGCATAGTCTGAAGAATCTGTTGTCATGGTTTGGTTTGCTGGAGGTAAGATGAAAGGAAGACCCTTGTTTATTTGACATGCTTGAGCCCACCATAGGAACTCTTTTTGAAGGCAGGGAATGATAGGTATACTTGTTTCGAGGCTGTGCCTGTGTTGAGACCATACACTTTTCAGGTACCATTGTAATTTTCTCATATGCAGCTTTGCATATGGGATTAGTTGAATGCATGATGCCATGAACCCAAATGCCTGCAGGATTTTCCTTGCAGTGAGCTGGGTAAAAGTTGCTATCTTTTTGAAGTATTGAGTCAATTGTTTTTGTTTGTCTGGCGTGAGGTAAGCCATCTGGGCCGTTGTATTTAAGCTGGCACCCAGGAATATTATCTGTTGCGAGGGTATTAGTTTTGACTTCTTTTTGTTTACTGTGTACCATAGGCAACTGAGCAGCTGTGTTACAAAAGCCAGATGCTGTAGTAGAATGTCCTTGCTGTCTGCTTGGATCAGGCAGTCGTCCAGATATGGATAAATTTGTATTCCTCGTTGTCTGCAATATGCAATTACTGATGCCAGGCATTTCGTAAATACTCTGGGTGCAGTAGATAAGCCAAAGGGCAATGCAGAGAATTGATAATGCGTTGTACCTGCCAAAAATCCGAGGTATCTTCTGCAATCTTGTCTGATAGGGACATGCAGGTATGCCTCTTTGAGGTCCAACGTTACCAGCCAAGACTCCTTGCCCAGCATGGGAAGGAGCTGCTGTAGTGTGAGCATTTTGAATTTGGGTACCTCCAGGTATGTGTTCAGAATTGAGAGGTCTAAGATGAGCCTCCAGGCTTTGTCCTTTCTTGGGACTAGAAACAGTCTTGAGTAAAAACCTTGACCTTGCTCCTTTGTAGGTACCTTTTGAATTGCTTTCATATCCATGAGAGCTGAAATTTGCGTTTGAGCCTCTGCCCATTGGTTTGGAGGCAGATTTGGCATGCCTCTCATCCGTGGCAAAGTGTGGAAATGAAATCTGTAGCCTCGGGTAATAATGTCCAGAATCCATTTGTCCTTTGCTATGATGCGTCAACTTTGTGGAAATAGAGCCAGTTTTCCTCCCAAAGGTGCTGCCAGGGCAATTTTGCTTGGCAGGCGAAGAGGGAAGTCATTGTGTTTGTTTCCTGAAGGGTTGAGATCTTTCGTCTCCACCTCTTTGAGTTGTTGTATGCCATTGTCTAGGCCTCAAAGAACCTTGTGGCTGGCCTCTGCCCCTTGGGCGCCTGTACCTATCTCTTTGGGGTCTGTCTGATGCAGGAAAGGACCAGTTTTTTGATGGCCAGTTTCTGCTGAAACGAGGAGGTTGTACCTGTAAAAAATCTTTAACTGTTTGCATAGATTTTGCCTTTTCTTCCATTTTCTTTAAAACTTCCTCTGCTTTGACACCAAATAACACATCTTTCTGCAGTGGAGCATCCAATAACTTTGCTTTGACATGTTCTGGTAGGGCTTGTTCTTTAAGCCAAGCATGCCTACGTATTACAGACCCTGTGACAGCTGCTCTACATGAGACTTCCAATGAATCAAAACCACACTGTAAGGTATACTTTCCCACCTGTTCTGCTGCATGCAGCAAATCCTGCATCTCTTTTAAATCAAGTTGATCTGTCTGAGGGATCACTTTCTGCATTAACTGTGTAATCAAATACTGTTGGTATTTTAGCATGTGGAATTGACAGTTTAATGCCCTCATGGTCAAAGTGGCAGACGTATAACACTTTCTTTCCCCATCTTTCTAATGCTCTGGAATCCCTTTCAGAAGGAAGTGGATTCTTAGCAGTAGAGGCCTTAACCCCTCTGGGACCCTGGGAAATGGTCTCGGGGTCTGCTGTAGGGCTTTTGTACAGAAACTTATGAGTATCAGGAACTCGGTAGTATCGGTTTGGTTTAGCTGGTGCTGGAGATAAGGAATCTGGGTTTAAACTGGATTCAGAGAAAACATCATCCAAAATGTCTAAAACTGGAGGAATTGCCAGGGGTCTAATGCTGTGGAAGAAGAAGAAACGCACGGAGTCTTTACTTGGAGTAAGAATAATCTTGCCTTCCCAGTGGAAGTGTTCCCTCATGGAGTGTAAAGTTTCCCCAAAAGAGTAATCTTCATGGGGGGAGACAGAGGGAATGGACTCTTCAGCATCTGAGTCTTCATAAGGAGGGAAGGAGTAATCCTGGTCGTCAGAGTTGCCTGAGGAAATGGATGCTTGGTCAGAGGAAGGATAATCTTCCTCCAGTCTAGGCCTTTTGTCAGGTGGGGGTTGGGATCCCCTGATAAGGGTAATTAAATACTCAGCCATCTTAAGCATCTTTTTTTTAGGCATAGGGGCTTGTGGGGGGTGTGTGGCCCCTGTTTTCTAACTTTCAATGGGGCTTTGAGTTTAGCATAAGGCTTGGCAGAGATAGTTGTCGGTTTGAAAACACCTTCAGAGACCGAAGGCCTATCCAAAAATTCCGGATTCCCATCGGGGCTGGCGTCTGAGGAGTGAGGTGGAACCGGTTCCTGAGGCCCAACTGCTTCGGTTTGGGAGGCCGTCCGAATTTCTGAATTTGCGGTAGTCAGGGGCTGCGAAGGCAACTCGCTGAAAACCGGAGAACTGGCGTCAGGCCTTGCTGAGGCCTCGGTATTAGGTCTTGGCCTTGGCTGCCGGTCCTTATCTTTGCATTTTTTAATCATTGCTGATGTCGGTTGCTCCGACGGCATGCTATAGTTAAATTTTCTGTCAAAATAATGCTGGGCGAATTCTGCCCGACGCTTAATAGTACGTTTGTTGAACCTAGCACAAAACCGACAACCAGAGATGTCGTGGTCTGGGCCTAGGCAAGGAATACAATAAGAATGAAAATCCTTATGAGGTATTAGTTTCCCACAAGAAATACAATTATTAACTTTGTCTGACATCGGTCTGAGGCAAGAAAAGTTTCCCCAACGGGGTACTTAGCTTTAGAAAAGACTTCAGGCTGAAACTCGATTCGAAAATTTCAGGAGCTGGCCGACCGGCACTTGCGAACTGTTTCTGCTTCGGGCACCGCGCGACAAGAAAGACTGAAGAAAATGGCGTTGGCTGTCTCTTTTATACCCCCTGTCACACTGACGTCAAGGAAGAGGCGACGACAACAGATGCTGGACCAGGACTTTGGGATTCGGCCGACTGCAGGACCGCCTGATGACAGGATAACCCAAGTGTGATGACTGCAGCAGTATAGCACGATGAACATCCACAGTTTCCCTTCCTTTTTTTCTGGTTCACAAAAAAGTCCTTTGTGGGGTACAAAAGCAGATTCCAACTGCAGATGTGGTCTTTTCTTTCTGCTGACTCCTGATATGAGTTTCCTTCACTTTTGGTCCTGAACAAAGTTGCACCATCACAAAGGGAATTAATGAAGGACATCTTGAAGTCATCCACAGAGTTGCACTGCTGCATCCTGGTGTGTCAGCAAATAGTGAAGCCAGTGCCTGCCACCCAGTCCATACTATCAGCTGCGCTGGAGAGTACACGTACACATAGACTAGACACAGACTGAAGGTGAGAAAGTACAGTTGTGTACCTACCATAAATGTAGATGTTCGAGTGTATTCACTGTTGCAGTCTTTACACTTGGGTTATCCTGCTGGCAGGCTACCCGCAGTAGGCCTGAATTCCAAAGTCCTGGTCCGGCGTCACTTGTTGTCGCCTCTTCCCGGACGTCAGTGCGCCAGGGGTATAAAAGATGCAGCAGACGTCATTTTCTTCAGTTTTTCTTGCCCCAGATGTCAGGTGCCCCCAAAAGGGTAAGCTAAAAAATCTGCTCATAAAAAAGCACACACTAACAAACATTACTTTCATCTGCAAGCAAATATACCACATAGGTTGTATAGAATAGAGAAGTACAGATAAGCCCCAGCAATGAAATGCGGATGGAGGGAGGGTAACCTGGACTGCAACAGTGAATACACTCGAACATCTACATTTATGGTAGGTACACAACTGTACTATGTTCATCGTGTTTCACTGTTGTAGTCATTACACTTGGCTTGAATCCCAAAGCTGAGGTTGGGTTTTTGGGCCTAGATAGAATTAGGAGTGGCTATGAGGCCCTGCAGAACCACAGTGGCGAAGCCTACTCTGGATTTAGAGTAAAGAGGTAAGTGGTAGTGCTTTGTAAAAGTGTGCACTGAAGTCCAAGTTGCAGCCTCCAAAATGTCCTTGGTTGGTACTCCTCTAAGAAAGGCTGCTGAAGTGGCTGCTGCTCTGGTTGAATGTGGCCTAATGCCCTTAGGCACTGATTTGCCATGTTGTGAATAGCAGAAACGAATGCAGTGGCCTATCCATTTTGAAATAGTCTGCTTTGAAATAGCTTTTTCTTGCGATCCTGTAGCATGTGCCACTAAGAGTTGCTCAGTCTTTCTGAAGGCTTTAGTTTTGTCCAAGTAGAAGCCTAGCTGTCTGTGTATTTCCAAAGAATGCAGAAGTCTCTCCCCCTTATACTGTGGGTTTGGATAAAAGGTAGGCAAATGAATGGTTTGGTTAAGAGTCACAATGGACATTACCTTTGGCATAAATGTTGGGTTTGTCCTTAGAGAAACCCTGTCCGGATAGAAAATAAAAGGTTCCACAGCCATCAGTGCCTGTAACTCTGAGACTCTTCTTGCTGAGGTTACTGCTAGGAGCAGAGCTGTTTTCCATGATAAGTATTTTATCTCAGCTGTATTGGCTGGCTCAAAAGGAGGCAGTGTGAGCTTTTCCAAGACAAAATTGAGGTCCTATGCAGGTGTTGGTGCTCTCCTTGGAGGTCTTATGTTTTTGGCCCCACTGAGGTACTGCCTTAGCAGTGGATGTGAAAAAATAGGTGGATCCATATTGAAATGAGCTGAAATGGGAGAGGCATGGATCTTAATTGATGAGAAGGATAGGCCTTTGTCCAGCATCTCAGTTAGGCATTGTAAAATCTGAGGAATATTTGGTACAAGCGTGTCCATTCCTTGTGCCCTGTTCCAAGCCCAGAATCTCTTCCATTTTTCTGTATAAGATTTTCTGGTGCTGGGCCTCAGGGCCTCCAAAAATAACATCCATAACTGCTTTAGAGAGAGGTGTGTTCTGAATGGTTACATTATCAGCCATGCAGCCAGATTTAGGGTTCTGAATTGGCTGTGCAGGATCTGATTGTTTTGTTGGGTCAGCAAATGAGGAATTTGGGGTAATGTCCAGGCTGGGCCTTGAGACAAGCTCTTTAGGATTGGGTACCAGTGCTGGTGTGGCCAGTCTGGGGCAATCAGTATCATTTTTGGCTTCTCTTGTCTGACCTTTAGGAGTATCTTGGGGAGGAGAGGCAGTGGAGAAAAGGCATATACTGTAAGGGTTTCCCAGCTGAATGATAGGGCATCCACTTTCCATGCTTGTTTGTGTTAAGTCCTTGTGCAGAATCTCTGTAGTTGGCAGTTGTGCGGGGAGGCAAATAGATCTATGTCTGGGTATCCCCATTTCCTTGTTATCATGCTGAAGATTTGTGGATCTAGTAGCCACTCGTGAGGATCCTTGAGATTTCTGCTTAGTTTGTCTGCCAGAGTATTTGTCTTTCCTGGCTGGAATTGTGCTTGCAGGTGTATTTGATAAGTCAATGCTGTGTTCCACAAAGTCATGGCTTATCTGCAGAGGGGGTAGGAATGTGTGCCTCCCTGCTTGTTTATGTACCACATGACTGTAGTATTGTCAGTCTTTACCAGCAGTTGTCCTGGATGAAGTAGATCCTTGAAGGCTGTCAGGGCATTCTGAACAACTAGCACCTCTTTTTGATTGATATGAAGATGCATTTGACTTGCTGGCCATGCTCCCTGAATAATTTTCCTGCCATGTGGGCCCCCCAGGCATAATCTGATGCATCTGTTGTTAGTGTCTGCCTGGCCGTGGGTTGAGTGAATGGCTGTCCCTTGTTGTGGTGACAGGCCTGTGCCCACCATTGAAACTCCTGTTGCAGGCAGGGAATGAGGGTAATTAATGTTTCCAGGCTGTGGCAATGTTGAGTCCAAACACTTTTTAGATACCACTGTAGTTTCCTCATATGCAGTCTTGCATATGGAATTAGTAGAATGCAGGATGCCATGAAGCCCAAAGCCTGCAGAATTTTTCTTGCAGATAACTGGGTCTTTGTTGCCAACATTTTGAAGTAATAAGTTAGTTGCCTTTGTTTGTCGGGCGTGAGATAAGCCATCTGGGCAGTTGTATTTAAGCTTGCACCCAGGAATATTATCTCTTGAGAGGGTACTAGTTTTGATTTCTTTTCGTTTACCATGTACCCTAGGCAAATTAGTAATCTTTTTACAAACGCCAGATGCCTCAGTAGAATGTCTTTGTTCTCTGCTTGAATAAGGCAATCGTCCAAGTATGGGTATATTTGAATTCCCCTTTGTCTGCAGAAAGCAATTACTGGTGCCAGGCATTTTGTGAAGACCCTGGGCGCAGTAGACAAGCCAAAGGGCAGTGCAGAGAATTGGTAGTGCATTGATCCAGCTATGAATCTGAGGTATCGTCTGCAAGACTGTCTGATTGGGACATGCAGGTATGCCTCTTTTAGGTGCAAAGTTACAAGCCAAGCCTTCTTGCCCAGCATGGGCAGAAGCTGCTGCAGAGTCAACATTTTGAATTTTGGAACGTCCAGAAAAGTGTTTAGAATAGACAGGTCCAATATTGGTCTCCAGGCTTTGTCCTTTCTGGGTACCAGGAATAGCCTTGAGTAAAATCCTTGTCCCTGCTCTTGCTGTGGTACTCGCTGAATGGCCTTCATGTCCATGAGGGATGTAACTTGCTTGTGTGCCTCTGCCAATTGATTTTGTGGCAGGTCTGGCATATCTTTTGCCTTTGGCAGGGTGTGAAAGTGGAACCTATAGCCCTGGGACACTATATTCAAGACCCATTTGTCCTGGGTGATTATATGCCAATTTTGTGAAAAAAAGTGCTAGTTTTCCCCCTAAGGGTGCTGCCAAACGAAAAGAGCTTGGTATTGGCAGAGGAAAGTCATTGGGACTGTTTTCTATATGGCTGTGATTTGTCTTCTCCACTTTTGGAGGTAGAAGCACCCCGCTATTTAGGCCTGTATGAGCCTTGGGGCTGGGATCTGCCTCTAGGGCGTCTGTATCTGCCTCTTTGTGGCCTGTCTGACACTGGAAAGGACCAATTCTTTGAAGGCCAGTTCCTGCTAAATCTGGGTGGTTGTACCTGTAAGAAATCCTTAACTGTCTGCATAGATTTCGCTTTATCCTCCATTTTCTTCAACACCTCTTCTGCCTTAACACCAAACAAAGCATCATGCTGTAAAGGAGCATCCAATAATTTTGCTTTAAAATGATCAGGCAGATTTTGTTCCTTTAACCATGCATGCCTTCTAATGACAGTACCCGTAACAGCGGCCCTGCAAGAGGCCTCCAGTGAATCAAAACCACATTGCAAAGTATGCTTTCCCACTTGTTCAGCTGCATGCAATAAATCCTGCATTTCCTTGTTATCTGGACATTCAGAATTTGTCAACATTTTCTGTTTTAGCAGTGACATTAAATATTGCTGATATTTAAACATATGAAATTGACAATTTAAAGCCCTTACAGCTAAGGTAACAGAAGTGTAAACTTTTTTCCCCCATCTCTCCAGTGCCCTAGAATCCCTAACAGAGGGGACAGGGTTTTTTGCAGTGGAAGCCTTGACCCCTTTGGGACCCTGAGATATAGTTTCTGGGTCAGCAGCAGGGTTTTTATATAGAAATTTATGGGAATCTGGAACATTGTAGTATCTATCTGGCTTAACCGGTGCAGGGGGTAGTCAGGAGACAGGCTGGACTCTGAAAATACATCTACTATGTCTAGAACAGGTGGAATAGCAAGAGGTCTGTGCTGAGGTAGTAAAAGGAAGTCTCTGAGCCTTTTCTTAGATTCTGAGTAATTTTGGCTCTCCCAGTGAAAGTGCTCCCTCATGGTGTGAAGGGTTTCCCCAAAAGAATAATCCTCAGGAGGAGGGGCTGAAGGAATAGACTTTTCAGCATCAGAATCCTCATAGGGAGGAAGGGAGTATCCCTGTTCAGAAGAGGAGTCGGAGGAAATGGAAACCTGATCTGAAGAATCATATTCTGTCTCTTGCCTAGGCCTCTTATCAGTAGGGGGATGGGAACCCCTGATCAAAGTAATTAGGTCTTCAGATATTTTAAGCATCTGTTTTTTAGACATGGAAGTCTGTGCAAGAGAATGCTGTACTTGTTTCTTTGTCTTTAGAGCAGCTTTAGTCTTTGCCTTTGAAGCTGAGGTTGGCTTAACATATAACTGTGTAGGTCTGAAAACGCCCTCAGAAGCCGATGCCTGCTCAGCGGCTCTGGACCCATCTGAGGGAATAGTTTCCGAGTGTCCAATACCTTGAGTTTCCACAGGCCTAGTCGGCTCCACATGGGAGTCGGAAGTGGCCTGTGGCTCTGAGGTAGCAGCTGTCAGGGGCTGCGAAAGCACCGCACTGAGAACTGGCGGCTGGCCTAGCGGAGGCCTCGTTGTCGGTTTTGGACCTCGGATGTCTGTCCTTTTCTTTTTCCTTGCGTTTTTTATAAACTCCGGTCGTCGGCTGTTCAGACGGCATTATATAATTAAATCTTCGGCCAAAGTAATGAAAGGCAAAATCGTACAGATGCTTAATAGTGCGTTGGTTAAATCTAGCACAAAACCGACAGCTAGCAACGTCGTGGTCAGGGCCTAGGCAAGGAATACAGTAAGAATGAAAATCCTTATGAGGTATTTGCTTCCCACATGAAAAGTACAGTTGTGTACACCTACCATAAATGTAGATGTTCGAGTGTCTTCACTGTTGCAGTCATAACTGTAGGGTGATCCTGCCGGCAGGCAGCCCGAGGTCGGCCAGAATTCCAAAGTCTGGGTCCGGCGTCGGCTGTACCAGCAAGTACCCTGACGTCAGAACGTAGAGGTATAAAGCTGACAGCCGACGCCATCTTCTCCAGCCTTTCTTGCCCCAGATGTCAGAAGCCCACAAAAAAAACAAAAGGTGTCCAAAAAGAAACACAAATACACCACAAAGGAAGTGGAAGAGAGAACAAGCAAAAATAAGAGGGGATTGGTGGGAGGGAAACACCGACTGCAACAGTGAAGACACTCGAACATCTACATTTATGGTAGGAGTACACAACTGTACTATGTTCTTCGTGTTTCACTGTTGCAGTCATAACTGTAGGGTAGAATCCCAAAGCTGTAAATGAGGGAGGAGGTTATGCAGAAGGGGCAGCTAGAAGACCCTGCAAAACAGCAGAGGCAAAGCCTGCCCTAGACTTAGAATACAAAGGGAGATTATAGTGCTTAGAAAAAGTATGCACTAAACTCCAAGTGGCAGCTTCCAAAATGTCCTTGGTAAGAACTCCTCTGAGAAAAGCTGCTGAAGTGGCAGCTGCTCTAGTAGAATGACTTCTAACAGTACCTGGAATCTGTTTCCCATAGTGAGAGTAACAAAACCTTATTCCATGAGCAATCTATTTGGAAATAGTTTGTTTAGAAATAGCCTTACCTAGAGAGCTGGATGCATAAGAGATAAGCAATTGATCAGATTTTCTGAAATCTTTAGTTTTGTCCAGGTAAAATCGTAGTTGTCTGTGTACGTCCAATGAATGTAAGATCCTTTCCCCTTTATTTTGAGGATTTGGAAAGAAGGTAGGAAGGTGAATAGTCCGATTTAGAGCCACTTTAGAAATCACCTTAGGCATAAATGTAGGATTGGTCCTCAAGGAAACTCTGTCTTGGTGGAAGATAATATATGGTTCCACAGCCATGAAAGCTTGCAACTCTGAAACCCTTCTGGCAGAAGTCAATGCTAATAAGATAGTTGTCTTCCAGGATAAGAACTTGATATCCGAAGCTGCAGCAGGCTCAAAAGGAGGCAAAGTAAGTTTCTCCAAGACATAATTAAGATCCCAAGCAGGAACAGGAGGAGTTCTGGGAGGTCTTAAATTCTTAGCCCCTCTCAAAAATTGTCTCACCAGCTGTTGAGAAAAGATGGGAGGATCAGTGTTGAAATGAGCCAAGATAGCAGAAGCATGAATTTTGATGGAAGAAAAGGAGAGGCCTTTAAGCAAAAGGTCTGAGAGGTAAAGTAAAATGGAGGAAATATCAGGCAAAAGAGGATCAGAACCTCGATCCTGCATCCAAATACAAAATCTTTTCCATTTAGAAGCATAAGATTTTCTAGTGCTAGGCCGCCTAGCTTCTAAAAGAACATCCAAAACTTGTTTGTGAAGAGAAGAAGGAATCAAAGGCCCTTGTAGAGCCAAGCTGCCAGGCATAGGGTCTTGATTTGAGAGTGCAGCATCTGACCCTGATGCTGGGACAGAAGAGAAGGTATCAGAGGTAGAATCCAGGGACGTTCCAAGAATAGGCGTTTTAAAGTTGGATACCAGAACTGCCGAGGCCAATTTGGAGCTATCAAAGTGATAATCTTGGGTTTGTCCTGTTTTATTTTCAGTAACACCCGAGGCAGAAGAGGAAGAAAAGGGAAGGCATATCCCGAAAGATTCCTCCAGCTGAATGACAGGGCATCCACTTTCCAAGCTGTTTTGTGGAAGGACCTGGTGCAAAAGAGAGGCAACTGATGATTGAGATGGGATGCAAACAGATCTATCTGAGGACAACCCCAAACTGCAGTAATCCTGCTGAATAAGTTGGGGTCCAGCATCCATTCGTGAGGATCCAAAAGGTTTCTGCTTAGGCTGTCTGCTAAAAGGTTCTGTTTTCCTGGAATGAATTGAGCTTGAAGATGCAGATTCAGATTTAGGGCTGTGTCCCATAAACTCATGGCTAGTCTGCAAAGGGGGTAAGAGTGAGAGCCCCCTTGCTTGTTTATGTACCACATGATTGTGGTATTGTCTGTACGAATCAGAAGAGGCCCTGGTTGCAAAAGATTCTGGAAGGCTAGAAGAGCATTTTGGACTGCCAACATTTCCTTCAAGTTGATGTGCCAGGGAAGATGCTTCTTTGTCCAAGAGCCCTGCTGGCAAATGTCTAGAAAATGAGCTCCCCAAGCATAATCTGAAGCGTCCGTGGTTATGATCTGAGAAGGTTGAGGCAGACGAAAGGGATTCCCTTAGTTTAAAGCACAAGCCCTGGACCACCAAAGGAACTCTTTTTGGAGGCAGGGAATCAGTGGAATCATTGTGTCCAGACTGTGGCAATGCTGTGACCATACACTCTTTAGGTACCATTGAAGTTTTCTCATATGAAGCCTTGCATTTGGAATCAACAGGATGCAAGAAGCCATGTAGCCCAATGCCTGCAGGAATTTCCTTGCAGTGAGCTGAGTTAAAGTAGCCAAGGTTTTGAAAATTGAGGCCAGTTGTAATTGTTTTTCTGGAGTGAGGAAGGCCCTTTGCAAGCTTGTGTTTAGAAGAGCTCCCAAAAAGATAATTTGCTGAGAGGGGATCAAATGTGACTTTTTTGTGTTCACTGAAAATCCCAGTAGTAGGAGAAGACGTTGAACAAACTGCAGATGTTGAAGTAAAAGGTCTTTGCTGTCCGCCTGAATAAGATAGGGGTAAATTTGAATCCCTTGGTGTCTGCAATAAGCTACTACTGGAGCCAGACACTTGGTAAAGACTCTGGGCACAATAGATAAGCCAAAGGGCAGTACAGAGAATTGAAAGTGCCTCGAACCTGCCTTGAATCTGAGGTATTTTCTGCGTTCCTGCCTGATGGGAATGTGCAAGTAGGCTTCCTTTAAGTCCAATGTCACCATCCAAGCATCCTGGGAGAGCATTGGAAGAAGCTGTTGTAGAGTAAGCATCTTGAATTTTGGAATTTCCAGAAAGGTGTTTAATACTGAAAGGTCCAGAATAGGTCTCCATGAGTTTTGTTTTCTTGGGACCAGAAATAGTCTTGAGTAAAAACCTTTTCCCATCTCTGTAAGTGGAACAGGTTCTATGGCTCTCATGGCCAATAAAGCGCCCACTTGATTTAAGGCCTCTGACCATTGATGTTTTGGCAGATCTGGCCAACCGATAGACCTTGGCAGAGTATGAAAGTGGAATTTGTAACCTCTTAAAATCACATCTAAAACCCATTTGTCTTGGGTAATATGAGTCCAATTGTGATAGAAAAGAGAAAGTTTTCCTCCAAGAGGGGCTTCCAGGCAAGGAGGACCTGTAGCCCAACAGAGAGTGTCATTGGGTCTGCTTCCTTTGTGATTGAGATCTGTCTTCTCCCCTTCTAGGTGATGAAGCAGTCCATTGTCTGGACCTATAAGAGGCCTGAGCCTGAGCCCGACCTCTGGAGCGTCTATATCTTCCCCTTTGAGGCCTGTCAGACGTGGGAAAGGACCAATTTTTGGAGGGCAATTTCTAGAAAATCTAGGAGGCTGAACTTGTAAGAAATCTTTAACAGTCTGCATAGATTTCGCTTTATCCTCCATCTTTTTAATAACCTCCTCAGCCTTAGATCCAAACAAAACATCATGCTGAACAGGGGCATCTAACAATTTAGCCTTAACTTGCTCAGGTAAATTCTGCTCTCGAAGCCAAGCATGTCTCCTGATAACAGTACCAGAGGCTGCGGCCCTACAAGAAGCCTCCAAGGCATCAAAACCACAATGTAAACTATGTTTGCTAACTTGTTCAGTTGCATGCAATACATCCTGTAATTCCTTGTCCTCTGCACATGCAGGAAAAGTAGAAAGTTTTTGCTTTAAAACAGACAAAAGAAATTGCTGATACTTGAACATATGAAACTGGCAATTTAAAGCTCTAATAGAAAGAGTAGCAGAAGTATACACCTTTTTGCCCCATCTGTCCAAGACACGAGAATCCTTTTCAGAGGGAATAGGATTTTTAGATGAAGCGGCCTTAGCAGCCTTGGAACCCTGAGAAATAGTTTCAGGATCTGCAGAAGGGTTCTTGAACAAAAATTGATGGGAATCAGGGACTCTGTAAAATCTATCCGGCTTAGAAGGAGCAGGCGGAAAGGAATTAGGATTCAGGATAGCTTCAGAGAAAGCATCATCCACAATATCAAGAACAGGAGGAATAGCCAAAGGTCTGTGTTGAGGGAGAAGGAGAAATTCCCTAAGTCTCTTCTTGGAAGCGAAATAATCCTGACCTTCCCAATGAAATGCTCTCTCATCTCATGCAAGGTTTCCCCAAAAGAAAAATCTTCAGAGGGAGAAGCAGAGGGAATAGAGTCCTCTGCATCAGAATCTTCATAAGGAGGAAAAGAATAATCCTGGTCAGAGGAAGAGACTGAAGACACAGAAGCCTGATCAGAGGAATCATAAGGAATATCCTGTCTAGGCCTTTTTTCAGGAGGGGGGGTGAGAACCCCTAATCATAGTAAGCAAATCTTCAGCCATCCTTAATTGCTTCTGGGTCTTTGGAGCTGAATCCGAAGAAGCTTGAGAAGAAACCCTTGGCTTAACAGGAGTCTTTGACTTTGCCTTGGTAGTAATAGTGATATGAGAAGGCCTGAAAAAGTACAGTTTTGTACCTACCATTAATGTTGATGTCCAATAGATATGCAACTGCAGTCATAACATATGGGTTGTCCTGCCTCAGGCAGCCCTCGGTCGGCCGGATTCCAAAGTCTGGGTCCGACGTCTGCTGATGTCGCATTTCTCTCCGACGTCAGAACGGCTGGAGTACATAAGCATCAGCCGATGCCATTTTCTTCAGTGTTTCTTCCCCCAGATGCCAGGTGCCCTCCAAGGAAGGCTGTAATCAAATTGGAAGACAAAAACAGGATTCCAGACAAATAAATAAGCAATAAACAGATACACCATAACAGATATCCCCAGCTAAGAGAAACAGGGATAGGAGTGGACCCAAAGGCATAGAGGGGTATGGAGGGAGGGAAAATCCGACTGCAGTTGCATATCTATCGGACATCTACATTTATGGTAGGTACAAAACTGTACAATGTCCTTCAAGAATGCAACTGCAGTCATAACATATGGGTTGAATACCATAGCTTAGCTGGGGGAGGAGGAATGCTCTAGGAAAGAGATGGTGTGGCAATCAAACCCTGCAGGACTGCCGAAGCAAAGCCTGCTCTGGATCTGGAATATAAAGGGAGATTGTAGTGTTTGGAGAATGTACGCACGGAGCTCCATGTAGCAGCTTCTAGAATGTCTTTTGTAGGCACCCCTCTTAAGAATGCTGTAGAGGTGGCTGTAGCTCTGGTGGAGTGTGGTCTGACATTGGCTGGAGCATTCTTCCCATGGAAGGAATAACAAAATCTGATGCAATGTCCAATGTCCAATCCATTTTGAAATAGTCTGTTTGGAAATTGCTTTTCCTTGTACTCCAGGGGTGTAAGCTACAAAAAGCTGATCAGACTTCCTACTGGTCTTGGTTCTGTCCAGGTAGTAGCGAAGTTTTTTTTACATTTTTTTTTTTACATTTGTTGACCGGGAATGTCCGACTAGGTTCCACAGATCCTGTTTTCAGCGGAGGCCCGGGGAGAACTGCTCCAGATGCATGGTAGTAGCGAAGTTGTCTGTAAATGTCCAAGGTATGCAACAGTCTTTGCTCTCAGGATTGGGGAAGAAAGTAGGCAGGTGAATAGCTTGATTTAAAGAAACCCTAGATACCACCTTTGGCATAAAAGTAGGGTTGGTTCTTAAGGAGACCCTGTCTCTGTGAAAGATTATGAACGGTGGTGTTGCCATTAGGGCCTGTAGTTCCGAAACCCTTCTTGCTGAGGTAATTGCCAACAGGAAAGCTGTCTTCCATGATAAAAATTGTAAGTCCACTGAAGCTGCTGGCTCAAAGGGAGGTAGAGTCAGTTTTTCTAGGACAAAGTTGAGGTCCCAAGCTGGCACTGGAGCCTTTCTTGGTGGCTTAATGTTCTTGATTCCCCTGAGGAATTGCCTTAACAAAGGATGTGAAAACACAGGTGGATCAGTGTTATATCTAGATGAGATAGCTGAAGCATGTATCTTTATGGAAGAATATGAGAGTCCATTCTGTAGCATATCTGCCAAATATTCCAGGATGAGTGGGATATTCAATAATGATGCATCATGTCCCTTGCTGGTATTTCAAATGCTGAATCTCTTCCATTTTGCTAAGTAAACCTTTCTGGTGGATGGTCTTCGAGCTTCTGTTAATATCCGCTAGACTTCCTTGGAGAGAGATAGATTGAGGTTATTCATGGGATCTCCCAGGCTGTTAGCTGCAGTGTCTGAAGGTTTGGGATGCACTGTTTTGAAGTTGTGTTGAGTCAAATGTAGGGGCCATTGGGGAAGGGCCCACTTTTTGTTGTGACATATGCTCCGTAGTAGTGGGTACCAGTGTTGTCTTGGCCAATCTGGAGCTATTAGGATCCCCTTGGGCCTCTCTGCTTTGATCTTTAGTAATACTGTGGTCATCAGTGGCAGAGGTGGGAATGCATAGATTTTTAGAAAGTTCCAGTTGAATGAAAGAGCATCTATTTTCCAAGCTTGTGGATGGTATGTCCTTGAACAGAATGTTTGTAGATGATGGTTGAGGTGGGAGGCAAATAGGTCTACTTCTGGCCTGCCCCATGTCGAGGTGAGTTGTGTGAAGATTTTCGAATGTAACCTCCACTCGTGTGGATCTATGAAATTCCTGCTTAGGCTGTCCGCCAGCACATTGTCTTTGCCTGGAACAAACTGGGATTGCAACTGTATGTTTAGGCTCAGTGATTTTTCCCAAAGATTCATTGTCAGTCTGCAAAGGGGTAGGAATGGGTGCCCCTTGCTTGTTTATGTACCACATCACAGTGGTGTTGTCTGTCCGTATCAGTAGATGGCCTTGCTGAAGTTGTTGTCGAAAGGCCTCGATGGCATGCATTACTGCCAGCATTTCCTTTTGGTTTATATGCAGATGTGTTTCCTTTGGAGACCATTGTCCTTGTATACATCTGCCCTCCATGTGCGCTCCCATCCAAGGTCTGAGGCGTCTGGGGTCATGGTCTGTGTTATCTGAGGCATTTTGAATGACATACCTGTGTTTGCCTGGCTTACCGAGGCCCACCATAGGAATTCCTTTTGTAGGCATGGAATGAGCGGTATGGTTGCCTCTAGGTTGTTGCTGTGCTGAGACCATAGGCTTTTTAGGTACCATTGAAGCTTTCTCATGTGTAGTCTTGCTAATGGAACCAGGAGAATGCAGGATGCCATGTAACCCAGGGCCTGTAGGAATCCCCTTGCAGTCATCTGGCTGAGTTTTGCCAAACCTTTGAAATAATGAGTTAACTTCTCTTGCTTGTCTTCTGTCAGGTAAGCCATTTGAGAGGCTGTGTCTAGATTGGCTCCTAAGAAAGTAATTTGCTGGGATGGCTGAAGTCTTGACTTTTGGAAGTTGACTGTGTATCCCAGAGCCTGTAGCAATTGTATGACATAATTCAAGTTTTTTGTCAAAATCAATTTGTCGTCCACTTGTACGAGGCAGTCGTCCAGGTATGGGTAAATTTGGATCCCCTGGAGCCTGCAATGAGCAATTACTGAAGCCAGGCATTTTGTAAATACTCTGGGCGCAGTAGATAAGCCAAATGGCAATGCTGAGAATTGATAATGCTCTGGCCCTGCAAGAAATCTGAGGTATCTTCTGCAGCTGTGTCTGATAGGGACATGCAGGTATGCCTCCTTGAGGTCCAGAGTAATCAGCCAAGACCCCTTGCCCAGCATGGGAAGGAGTTGCTGTAGAGTCAGCATTCTGAACTTTGGTACTATGAGAAAAGTGTTTAATGCGGACAAATCCAGTATTGGTCTCCATTGAGTTTCTTTTCTTGGAACAAGGAACAGTCTTGAGTAAAACCCCTGGCCTTGTTCTTGTTGTGGAACTCTTTCTATTGCTTTGATCTGAGCAAGCAGAGAAATTTGCTTGATAGCCTCTGCCCTCTGGTTTTGTGGTAGGTTTGGCATGCCTTGTTTTCTTGGTAAGGTATGAAAGTGGAACCTGTAACCTTGGTCTATAATGTCCAAAATCCATTTGTCCTTTGTCAATCTGTGCCAGCTGTCTGAAAACAGAGATAATTTTCCGCCCAAGGGAGCTTCTATTTGCTCCTTGGTCAGCGGAAGTAGAGGAAAGTCATTGAGATTGTCCCTGTGGGGCAGGGGAGACCCGTGTCACTTCTTTGGTTTGCTGGTTGCCATTGCCGTCCCCTGTAAGAACCTCTGTATTGTCCTCTTCCTCGGCCACGCCTGTTTTTACCCCTTTGAAATCTTTCAGGATTAGGAAAGGACCAGTTTTTAGAAGGCCAATTCCTGCTGAATCTGGGTGGCTGAACCTGGAGGAAATCTTTGACCGTCTGAACTGATTTTGCTTTTTCCTCGATGGACTTTAACACATCTTTAGCATTAGTACCAAAAAGCTTGTTCTTTTGCAAAGGTGCATCAAGAAGTTTTGCCTTAACATGATCTGGTAGAGGTTGTTCTTTTAACCATGCATGTCTACGAATGACCGCCCCTGTCATAGCTGCCCTACATGAAGCTTCCAATGCATCATATCCACACTGCAGAAAGTGATTGCTGACTTGCTGAGAATTATGTACAGCTTCCTGCAAAGACTTCCTGTCTAAAGGTTCAGGAGAGGCCAATGTTTTCTGTAAATCATCTAACAGGTAATCCTGATATTGAAACATATGAAAGAGGCAATTCAGAGCTCTCATAGATAAAGTAGTGTAGGTGTAGACCTTTTTCCCCCATCTCTCTAATGACCTAGCTTCCCTGTTGGAAGGCAAGGGATTTTTGGAGGTGGATGCTGAAACCCCTTTAGGTCCCTGAGAAATAGTTTCTAAATCAACAGCATGGGCCCTAAAGAAATGAGAATGTGTTTCTGGGACCCTATAATATCTGTCTGGCTTGGCTGGGGCAGGAGGAAGAGTATCCGGGATAACACTGGAGTCAGAGTATAGGTCATCCAAAACATCAAGCACAGGAGGTATAGCCAGGGGCCTGTGTTGGGGCTTTTTAAGGAAGGTTCGAAGGCGCTTTCTGGAATCAGAATATTCCTGGCCTTGCCACTTAAAATGTTCCCTCATGGTATGCAGAACTTCCCCAAAAGAAATATCCTCAGGAAGGGAGGCCGAGGGGATGGAATCCTCTGCATCCGAGTCCTCATAGGTCTGGAAGGGCTCTTCCTGGCCATCGGAGTGAACAGAGTCCTCAGAATCTTCATCTGAAGGGAAAGGGTCAGAGGGTTCAACCCGGGGCCTCTTATCAGGAGGAGGCTGGGATCCTCTCTCAGGATGGGCCTGTGAACCTCTAATCATGGAAATTAAGTCTGCGGCCATAGTCATGATTTGTGTTTCAGGAGTAGGCTGAGGTAAGGCCTTAGCAGTAAGGTGCTTGGTCTTGCTGGCTGCCTTAGGATGTGTGTAGGCCTTAATAGACATGGCCATAGGAGGCCTAGCAGCTCCACGTGCAGGAGTGACCTTATCTACAGCAATGGTCTCGGGCATTCCTCGGTTTCAGTATCCGGAGGAAAATCTATAACTGGCGTCGGTGTGGCCTCCGGTATCGGAGGTGTCGGTAAAGCGGTGTCTTCGGTTCGGAGCGGTGAAATAACCGTCTCAGGGGGAACCGGAGCACTCGCGGTAGGTTTTGGCGTGGAGTCGGAGGAAGACGCGGGCCGAGGATGTCGGTCCCGGTCTTTTCATTTCTTAGGAGTCTGCGATGTCGGAAGTTCCGACGGCATTGTATAAGCAAATTTATCACCGAAAAAGTCTTCAGCGAACTCCGCCTGGCGCCTAAGAGTGCGCTTATTGAAGCGAGCACAGGCGACACAGGCCGAGACGTCGTGGTCTGGGCCAAGGCAAGGAAGACAGTAAGAGTGGAAATCCTTATGAGGTATTTGTTTACCACAAGACAGACAATTGTTAACTTTTTCAGTAATTTCGGACATCGGCTGAGGCAAGAAAGGTCCCCAACGGGGTACTTAGCTTTTTTGATGACTTCGGATTCGAAGAATACAGGAGCTGACCGACCGGCACTTGCGAACTGCTTCTAATTCGGGCACCGCGCGGCAAGAAAGACTGAAGAAAATGGCGTCGGCTGATGCTTATGTACTCCAGCCATTCTGACGTCGGAGAGAAATGCGACATCAGCCAACGTCGGACCCAGACTTTGGAATCCGGCCGACTGAGGGCTGCCTGAGGCAGGACAACCCATATGTTATGACTGCAGTTGCATTCTTGAAGGACATCCCCTTCAGAAGCCGGTACCTGCACAGCGGTTCCAGACCCATCTGAAGGAGCGATGTCCGAAGGTCCTGCAGCAGATAAAATATTGGGCCTAGTTGGCTCCCCATGGGAGTCCGTGTCGGCCATCGGTTCCGAAGTGGCTGACGACAGGGGCTGCAAAAGCGCCTCACTGACGACCGCCGAACCCAAAGCTGGCTCCGGCTGCAAAGTATCCTGTTTGGACCTCGGAGGCCTATCCTTGTCCTTGCGTTTTTTGTGAATTCCGGTTGTCGGTAAAGTATCCGACAACATCCTATAATTGAACCGTCTACCAAAATAATTCAAGGCCCAATTGTACCTACGCTTAATAGTGCGAGAATTAAACCTGGCACAAAACAGACAGCAAGAAACGTCGTGGTCAGGGCCTAAGCAAGGAAGACAGTAAGAGTGGAAATCTTTATGAGGTATTTGTTTTCCACACGATATACAATTATTAACTTTTTCTGACATCGGAGGAGCAAGAAAAAAGTTTCCCCAACGGGGTACTTAGCTTGAGAAGAGAAGACGATGACTTCGGACCGACGACAATCAAAGCACGTTGTCTGGAATCCGCCAACCAACAACTTGCGAGCTGCTTTCCACCGCACGGCAAGAAAGACTGGAGAAGATGGCGTTGGCTGTCAGCTTTATACCTCTACGTTCTGACGTCAGGGTACTTGCTGGTACAGCCGACGCCGGACCTGGACTTTGGAATTCTGGCCGACCGCTGGGTTCCTGCCGGCAGGATCACCCTACAGTTATGACTGCAACAGTGAAACACGAAGAACATTACAACTGTTAACATTTTCTGACATCGGTCTGGAGCAAGAAAAAAGTTTCCCCAACGGGGTACTTAGCTTTAATAAAGACTTTGGATCTGAAATTCAGTTTTGAAAATCTCAGGAGTCGGCCAACCGGCACTTGCGAACTGCTTTTGCTTCGGGCACTGCGTGGCAAGAAAGACTGAAGAAAATGGCGTCGGCTGCATCTTTTATACTCCTGGCGCACTGACGTCAGGGAAGAGGCAACAACAACAGACGCCGGACCAGGACTTTGGAATTCAGGCCGACTGCGGGTAGCCTGCTAGCAGGATAACCCAAGTGTAATGACTGCAACAGTGAAACACGATGAGCATCAGTGAATCCACTAATTTCTGGATACCCGCAGGTAGATTACATGAGAGGGACTTAGTCAATTCCTTCCTTAAGTCAGTCTGAAAATGTGTCATAACAGTGAGGTAATTTGGTGCTCTAAGTGCAAAAGTCACTAAAGTGCATGTCCATTTCTCACATCTGTCCAAAGCCCTAGATTCGCTATTAGGGGGATGGACAGACACGCTTTCTTTGGAGAGCTCTATCTTGTGGCTGCCACAACAACCTTAGCATCTACTGGGGGACCCTTGCTCCAGTGTGACCTTGTCTTGGAGGTGACAATTTTTTTTCTGGTTTATGTGGCATTGGCCCTATAATTTTAGGTTCCTTCCATGTCCACTGAGAACCTAGGTCTATGAGCTCATCAAAAGATGGTACTATCCAGGAAGTAGCTCTCCCTCATTGAAGTCTCTCTCTTCAGTGAAGGAATCTGATGAAGAGACTAAATGTCTCCTCTTACAAGACCATTTCCTCAGCACCTTCCTCTTGTGGACTTCTGGGGAAGGCTCATAATCAGACAGGGAGCTTGAGTGGCAAGACTCCCCAAAACTGAAGGAAGCTGACTGTCACTGTTGATCAGGATGAGTGGATTTGGCTACAAGATCCATCAAAAGTGGGGATACAACAGAGTATGGTACAGACACCTCTTGTCTGGACTTGGAGAGAACCCTTTCAAAAGCCTCAAACACAGAAGACACAATCAGGGCTGAGGAAGCAACCCTCCAATCTGCAAGACAGAAAAAGGGGGGACACCCATAGTACCAAACTGTCCCAGTATCAAGCAATCAAGAGCAAAGGCACCAACAGTTAGAGACAGATCCAAAAATTTAAGAGTCATCCAAGACCCCTAAGGCTTAAGCTCACAGACTCATCCAGATCAGACTGTGCCAGAGTGAAGAGAGTAAGGGAAACTGTCAAAGTGGATTTCAAAAAGGCTGTCAATTGTGATGAAAGTGCTTTACTGAGAAGACCACTATTCATGGGCTTCAGATTGAAAAGTCAAACTGGAATGGGAGAAACCAGTGGAAAGGAAGTCGGGGCTGTACTTGGAAACCCCAAAGACGCTGGCACCAGGATGACCCCCAGGCAAATCTGAATGCAAAGGAACCTCTGCATCATCCTATCGACATTAGCTTCAGACAGACTCCATGTCAAACAGAAGGACGTAAAGACTGAAACCACCAAATGTGGTCAAGAGGATTACCTCTCCTGCAGGAAAAGGGAGTGAAGCCCGAGACAAATTGGCTCCAGTGAAAAGCATGGAAGAGGAATCAGAAAATTAGATCCATCAAGGTTCAAGATCCAAATGTCTCAGTGTTTTCAATACTAGACTAAAAGACTCCAAGGGATCTGGTGATGATTTCTCTGGGTTTCTCTACCCTTTTCCCTGATTATTTTTCTCTCTCCCTCTTTCTCTCCTTTTCCTTCTCCTTCTCTCTTTGAGGTTAAGCTTCTTCAGGCTTCTTAGTAGAAGAAATATCTAGTGCAGAAGGTGCTGAACCCCCCACTTGGGTGGAAAAATGGCCCTTCAGAATGAGCTTGTCCCAGCAGTCTTGCAATGTTCTGGGACCAAAAAAGGCATATGCCTTACATCTGCATCCAAGGTGTGCAACCCCTAAGCAACAAACACATAGGAAACATGGGACCTGTAGTGGTATTTTGTGGTCGCAGGCCAAACAATTCCTAAACCCAGCAGCCTTGTCTGACATACTGGGGAAGAAAAAGGCAGGATCAACTGTCAGCAAAAAACAGTAAAACAACACAGCCAGCCAACAATACATAAACAGTAACATGACCAAGGAACAATACCACTACCACAATAACTAAAGCATTCAACACTAAGAAAAAAAGCCTTGATAAAAAAACACCCTACACAAAAAGGAAAATTTCCTTTTTCTTAAGGGAACGGACACAAGTCAAAAGGGAACTAAGAAATTTTGTAAAAGCTACAGATGAAAAAAATCTAATGAATTTATACCAAAAAAAAAAAAAACTACTTATTGTATCCAAAACTCAGAGCCTTCAAGGATCGCGTCCTTCTGGATCAAGTGGCAAATGAGGTCGTGGGTACTTTGGGGAACAGAAGAAATTATTGATAGGGAAGGAATCTGAGCCTTGGATCCAAGTTTCTGAAAAAGCAGGGAGGTCAGAACCAGTCGGATTGGATAACCCAAAGGTTGAATCAGGCAAAAACAGACAATAGTAGATCATGTTTTACTGAGTTTTCACAACAGAGTTGCGGGTCCCAACTGACCTCAACAACTAAGCAGATAAAGTACATCTGTAAACGACATAGCCAGGCATGGAAAAATGGAAAAGCACAAGAATAAATTCAGATTACCAAACCTTCACACACACATGACAGAACTTTAACCTACTAATAAAAGAAGGAAAGACGGACTACCCTAGAAAAAAATATAGCAATGTCCTTAAATCCAAAGTTAGTCTGGGAAGTAATAAAAAAATATATCCAGTACTGACTTCCCTTAAAACTACCAAATCACAAACTAAAATGGATGTTGACCTACCACAGCAGTTCAAGGACTTCATCTCAATTCATAATGCAATTTACAATAGCAACAATTCAGACACAAACAATGCAACTTGTCACCTACCAATGATGTCCACCTCTTTTTTTACTTTCCAAGAAATGGCTGCAAAACATTCACGAAATACCTAAAAAGGTTAGGTAAAAATTTTAAACCAGCTCCTCCTGCACTGCACCCTTCTTTTCTAAACCTTTTAGCCAATCTAGTAGCAAAACTTCTTGTCCACATACTTAATCTTTCATTAACCTCTGGTTTAGTGCCCTCCTTACATACACTCCCCTAGTTCCGCTACCAAAAATACCATCTCCTACTCAACTCAAGAACTGCAACCTCATAGCTATCATCCACCCAACAAAAACGCACACAAAAAAACACATCAGAAACACACCATCCAGTACATATTAGCTGGCATTAAAATGGACATCAAACTATAATCACAACATTTCTATCAAAAATGGTGACCACATCTCTTTCACAGGTAACTTCAACTAGAGTATGTAAGGTTGTGTAATGTAACTAATACTACTATTGCTTTTTATAAATGACATCAAACTCAAAATCTCTCCTGAAGCTACAGCTCTATGGCTATGATAACAATATTGCACAACGTAGCACTCTCAACAAAGTCAGTTGAATTTCAACACCAAAAAGAGATATACATAATCTGTAAATGTTCCACTGAAAAACATTCACCTTAACTCTATAAAAAAAAAAAAAAAAAAAAGTTAGCTATCATGCTTTTCAGTACCCCATAAAAGTTTGAAGACAGCAGCTCCACTACAATCCTAGACCTAGGAAAGAACAAAGTAAACCAGGTCCAAAGTTACTCTTACCTCTCCTGTATCTAAACTCGACACTTGCGTTCACCCTGACAACGTACTCAATCAACTGAAACCCTGCTCACCCTACGCTAAAGGCAGAGCATCTCTTGATAAGGTTATCAATACTGACATATGGACTATCCCTTATACCTTTTAATTCCACCAACACCACCTGTTTATTCTAAATCATCTCATAATAAAACCTAACAATCTAACATCTGTCTCCAAAGTCTGAAAACCATTGCAATGTGCTCTGGAAAGTTAAATTACTCCCTGTCACCATTAGAGCCACCCCCCCTACTATGCTCCCTCACCTTCACATTTGCACACTGCAAATACTTCCTATGCCTTAATGATAAACTTCAGCTAAAAGCACAAATTAACTGCCTAAAAAACATTGGCAACTCAATTATTACTGCTAAGCGGCAATTCATAGAAAACATTTGGGGAAAGTGCTATTACAAACCAACTTTTTCCAAATGAAACCTACTCATTACACTCAAAACTGACACCAGCTACACTGACTTCAGAAACAAAGCTTACAATTCACTTAAATTAACAAATAAGAAGTTATGTACTCACCATAACGTTCCATCTGAGTAGATAAACTTCCTTTGTCAGCAACCTGTGGGTATCGGATCCGAGCCGGCAGTTTTCAACAGCTTGGATCCGAGCTCCTAGCTCCTCCCTCTACCCATAAACCCCTGCCAACCTTGACTGACCTTAGATCAAGTTTGCCCCCAAGCAGCAACTGCTACAGATTTACCAATTTTAAATGTCATCTCTAAAGACAGCAAAAGTGAATAATCGAAGGTCAGGGGAAGGAGGGGGATGGTTGCTGACAAATGAAGTTTATCTACTCAGATGGAACGTTATGGTGAGTACATAACTTCTTAATCTGAAGTAGTTAACTTAGTTTGTGCAGCAACCTGTGGGACAGAGTTCCCCAGCTACCTGAATCTTGGGCGGCCATCATGGAAGGATTTCCGGAGCACTGCAGAGCCAAAGGATGCTCTCCCTCTGGAGATAATATCCAGTTTATAATGGTTGATAAAGGTATGAGATGAGGCCCAAGTGGCGGCTGAACAAATATCATCTAAAGGTACCCTGGATCTAAAAGCAGCAGAGGTAGACATAGATCGGGTAGAGTGGGCACAGACTCCTTGAGGCGCGGGCCTACCAGAACTTTCATAAGCCAAAAGAATACATTGCGAGATCCATCGAGACAACGTAACTTTGGATACCGATTTACCCAAATTCTTTTTGGCAAAGGAGATGAACAACTGGTCGGATTGCCTATGACCAGATGTTCTGTGAATATAGAATCGAAGCTGTCTATAATACATCCAACGAGTGTAATTTGTATTCTCCTTTGTTGTGATAGTTGGGAAAGAAGACTGGTAGATTAATGGACTGGTTGATATTAGATTCAGAAGCAACCTTAGGGAGAAAGGAGGGATTGGTCCTGAGGTAGACTCTATCCTTGTGGAAGGTTAGATACGGGGGTTTGACACAAAGGGCCTGAATTTCAGAAACTCTCCTGGCAGAGGTGATGGCGACGAGAAAGGCCGTCTTCCAAGACAAATACTTGAGTTCCACTGAAGCTGCAGGCTCAAAGGGGGGAGCTGTCAAAGTCTGAAGCACTAACGACAAATCCCACGGAGGTACCCCTTCCTTTACTGGAGGTCTGAGCAGGAAGGTGCCCTTCAGGAAGGTCTTGCACAGCTTTGAAGTGATCAAGGGACGGAGATCATGTCTGACATGGTAGTGAGAGATAGCTGCTAGTTGAACCTTGACAGTGGAACAGCTAGCTCCCTGGTGAAATAATCCTAATAAGAAGTCTAGCACCGCAGGTAAAGGAGCTGTGAAGGGATCCAAGTTTTGACGTTCTGCCCAGATAGAGAAACGTCTCCATTTGCTACTGTAAACCTTCCTAGTAGAAGGCTTGTGGGCTGCAACTAGAATAGCTTTGACTGGGGAAGAGATGCCGGGAGTCCTGGCTAGGAGTGGAACTGGAGCAGCCAAGCTGTGAGCTTGAGGCTGTCCAGGTTCGGGGTCGGGAGACCCAGAGGGTGGGAGATCAGATCCAGGAGGGGATCTAGAATCCAAGGAGGATTCACCAGATGAGACCAAAGGTAAGGAAACCAGGTTTGACGAGGCCAGAATGGGGCAATGAGGATAATCCTGCTCCCCAACTGACTGGCTTTCTGTAGAAACTTTAGCATCAGGGGGAGAGGTGGATAAGCATAAAGCAGACTGGGAGGCCAAACATGATTCCCCGACTTGGGGAATTAAAGCGAAATAGCTGTTGCATTTGGTGTTTGAGGGAGAGGCAAAAAGATCGCAACAGGGCTGCCCCCATTTGGCAAAAATCGGATTTGCTATGTGCGGATTGAGAGACCACTCGTAAGGGGAAAGGATGGTGCGACTGAGTTTGTCCACCAGGATGTTGGAACGTCCCAGAATGTGCATTGCAATGAGAAAACGGTTGGTCGAGATCGCCCATTCCCACACTCTCATGGCCTCTCAACAGAGCGGGTAAAGCCTGGTTCCCCCTTGTTTGTTGATGTACCAGACAACTGACATGTTGTCCGTCTGGATCGCAATTGTCCCTAGAGGAAGAAGGTCCTGAAGTGCTTGCAACATTAACAGCACTGCCCTCATCTCTAGGACACTGATATGCAAAGAGGTCTCCGTATTGTTCCACGTGCCTTGGACAGTCCTGCCCGAAGAGTGCCCCCCCCCCCAAGGCGAGAGGCATCCGTGGTCGCTGTGGCCAGGGGAGGGGCCATAGAGAAAGGGCGTCCCGTGTGGAGATCCGGAGATTGCAGCCACCACACGAGAGCCCTCTTGCAAGCCCTGCTGATGGAAATGGGATGACTCAGAGGGTAGTGAAGAAAAGACCACTGGACTTGGAGGGTCCACTGTAAGACCCTCATGTTTAGACGTGCTATAGGTAACAAGTTGATTGTCGCTGCCATTGAGCCTAGAGCCCTCAGGACCAACTCTGCCGGAGGAGATGAAGATAGAAGGATGGCCCGCACATGAAACCTCAGGGTTCGAAGTCTCCCTGGGGTTAAGAAGGCTACAAGATTGATTGTGTTTAACCTGGCCCCGATGAAATCTATGACTCGGGTCGGGGTGAGAGCAGATTTGTCTATATTTATTGTGATCCCTAGCCAGGGAGCAAGGCGAAGAAAATAATCCCTGGCTGTACAGAGTAGATGCCTTGTCGAGGCGGTCAGGAGCCGGTCGTCCAGGTACGGAAAAACCTGTATTCCCTGGAGCCTCAGGTGGGCTGCTATCACTGCTAACACTTTGGTAAACACCTTGGAGGCTGAGATGAGACCAAAGGGGAGAGCCCTGAATTGGTAATGACTGGCCCCTAGCCGGAAGCGGAGAAACCTGGATCATCTGTCCATTAGAATATGATAGTACGCATCCTTGAGGTCTATCGAGCACATCCAATCATTCTTCTGTAATAGGGGGAGAGAGAATAGATTGAAGAGTGACCATCCGGAACTTTTCTTTGGTTACTGAAATGTTCAAAAGGGAGAGATCGAGGATTGGTCTTAAGTCCCCCGTCTTTTTTGGCACCAAAAAGAACCTGGAGTAAAAACCTGATCAGAGCTGGTCTGGGGAGACGTGTTGGATGGCTCTTTTTTCTAGGAGCTGCCGGATTTCTGCAGCTGCGACCTTCCTCTGATCGGGTGGGACATCGGGGAGGTGTTTGGGGAAGAGAAGAGGGCAAGAGAAGGGGATCTGGTAACCTCTGGATATGATGCAAATCACCCAGCGGTCTGTCATGATGGACACCCAAGCTGCCAGGTGCCTCGAGAAACGCCCCCCCGACTGCCTCCAGAGTGGAGTAGTCAGGCAACCCTTCAGGGCTGATGCATGGGCCGGTCAGAGAAAGGTTCTCTGGACCCAAAGTTCTTCGGGCCCCCTCTGCCTCTAAGGTGGCATCCTCCCTGTCCTCCTCTTCCGTGGAAGGACTGGGGGTCCGGAGCGGACTGGGACTGTTGTGACTTTCGGAACCACATCTTCTTCTGTCCCTTTTGGTTCTTGGAGAAGGACCTCTGGGGAGCAGAGAAGCGGACTCCGACGGCAGACAACGTCTTCCCATCCTTTTCGCTATGGACCAAGGTGTCGCGAACAGTCTTCCCAAATAGGACAGAACCATCAAAAGGGGCATTTGCGAAAGACGCCTTGAAAGGTTCCGCGAAATCACAATGCCGGAGCCAGGCCTGACACCCCACGATGAGACCTGCTCTGCTGGCTCTAGCGGCTCCTTCCGTGGCATGGGATAGTAGCCACATAGAGGTATTGGAAATGGACCCAAGAGTGGCCATACGGGTGGAGTACAACTGTTTGTCCTCCGCCGACATGGACTCCGGGGGCGATGCAGCGTATTCCTTAAGATCCCGCTGCAGCCGAATAACGTGTGCCATGTAGTTCAGTGACCTCACCGAGAAGGACGCTGAACTAAACACCCGCTTCCCTAAGTGGTCCATCGCTCGGGACTCCTTGCCCGAGGGGTGGACAGAGGGGCTCTCCTGAGCTAGTTCCCTCTTAGCGGCCGCCGCCATCAACATGGCATCTACGGGGTACCCTTGCTCCAATGGGGCCTCTCGGCAGGGGGACTGAGGATCCTGTCAGGGCGCTTCAGGACTGGCGCCTCAGTGTCCGGCTCCTTCCACGCCCTGGTGGTAATCAGGTCCATCAGGGGGTCGGCCGGAGGGGACACCCAAGAGGTAGAAGGACCTGCTTCAAATGCCTCCAGGAACACTGCTTCGTCCGAGGTCGGCTTTGGGGCAGACCACCTCCCTCTGATCCTGAGCATTTCCATGATGTCCCCAATGGGGACATCCTCAGGGGGTGACCTTGGGGAGCCTTCCCCCTCCTCCAAATCCATGTCTTCGGTCAAGGACTCAGGGGAGTCCAAACGCCTCCTCTTGCACTTCCGCTTGTGGGGAATCTCCTCGGGGGGGGGGGCTGTCCGAGGAGGCCTCACCAGCAACATCCTGTTACAATGGAACGACCTGGGACACTGAAGCAGGCTGTCCCTGGGGCCAGGTGATGGAAGTCAGACACAACAGAGAAGAAGTGCGGGGAGGAGCTGTGGCAAGGACCGGGGACCTGGAAGCAGTCGACAGAGACCTCTCCACCACGTCGAACACCGAGGGAGAGCCGCTCTCTCTGGGATCCGAGAGCGGGCCCTCAATCGGATCCGACAGGCGGATCGGGGCCGGCGCCGAAGCAATCGGATCAAGGATCAAAGACAGCCTAGTATGCTCCGACCTGGTCGGCGCCAAAGGCATACTGAAACCCTTGGATCCGAAGCTCAGCCCTCGGCTCCAAGAGCTCAGATCCGACAAAAACGGACAAGACAGGCTCGAGGGAAGAGTCGGCGCCGGAGCACCCAAGACTGTCGGTGCCGACCCACCCCCGGTTCCAAGGCTGCCTGGCTCCAAAGGCTCCGAACCCGGGAAGCGGGACGGAGAAGAAGCTATCGGGGCAAAGAAAGGGGTTGAGCTCCCACCCCGGAGGGGGGAAAGGCAGGAGCACTCCCATCTGCAGTTGGGCCTGGAGGAATCTTCGCATCATTCGGTCCAAATCTGCGTCGGAAAGGCTGCGAGTAGATCTCAATGAGGCCACCAAGGCGGGATGTGAGTGCCGCCTCTATGACCTCGAAGGAGATCGGGTTTCCTCCTCCTCAGGGCCCGGTGAAAAACAGGGGGAACGGATCCAAGAAGGAGGAGACTGGGAAGCCCTGGAGGGAGAAAACCACTTAGCCGGGGGAGTAGAAACAGTGGCCTCGGCCCTCCGCTTGTGGTGCTTCTCCCTTCTCTTGTCTTTCCTGGCCTCCCTCTCCTCCGGGCCTACAGTGGGAGGTTGAGTCCCGGCCGGGGGGAGAGAGGCAGGAGTGGCCGCTGTTGAAGCCGCGGTGGTAGCCACGGAAGGACTGGAGGCCGAAGCCGAATCTGGGGGCAAAAGACCCGCCAGGATCAGCTTGGATCTCCGGTCCTTAAGTGCCCTGGGGTTGAACGCCGCGCAGATGGAACACCCAGAGGTAAGGTGTCCAACCCCAAGGCACAGAACACACCGAGTGTGGCCATCAGCCGGTGAAAGCTTGTTGTCACACTCGGTGCACTTGGAAAAGATGGGTTTTGGGGCCTCCGACATTTTAAACTAAGTAGGACACACACGCTAGGCCCCAACACAAACCCTAACGAACCAGCGAGGGAGAGGGAGGGAAAAAAATTATAACTAAAGAGTAGTTTAAACTAAGGTAAACAGGTAAAGGGTCTAAACACACAGCACTCAAACTAAAGATGAACAAAAAAAACAGAAACATTTTCTAACTTTCTCACAAGAAATGCCCTGAGCACGGCGCTCAAAAATCCAGCTGCTGTCAACAAGTGCGGCAAACTAAATCTGAGGTCAGTCTGGGTTGGCAGGGGTTTATGGGTACAGGGAGGAGCTCGGTTCTAAGCTGTTGAAAACTGCCGGCTCGGATCCGAAGTCGGATCCGATACCCACAGGTTGCTGCACAAATGAAGTTAACTACTTCAGATTATAAGTTACAGTGACAGCCAACACCGCTCAATGCATGTCAACTAATACGTGATCAACAATGCTGTCCTAAATTAACTATAGCCGCCCTCTATACTGTTTACGTACAGACTATCTGTAAATATACAAACGTATATTAACTATAATTACGCACATTTGCATTTGACCATCTCATGCCTTTTAAACAGTATAATAATGATAATAATAAAAATAGTAATGTATGAAATCTATTGTCAAGTACCAAAATCCATACAATTCAAGATTTTCAAAAATGTAAATAACTACTTCTCTCTCTGATCCGTATACTGTCATCCACTGGAAAAAAACACTTCTAAGCCTCTCATATAAGAGTTTTGATTAAGTTTCTTTGTAAGAGCTTTACAAGTTTTATTTGACTTGTCTATTCAATGATCAGGCTATGTAAACACTTTACACTTCGGAATGTCTTGTGAAAACTACAATGTAATAAGCACATAACTTGTTTGCAGACTTGGCCTATAACAACTATGACACGGCTCAAGGCTTACAATGGTCTTAAGATCATCCCAGCTACTCAGTTAACAAATGTAAAATAAAATAATTAAATTAAATACATGGCACTGATGACATTACTTCCTTTGTTTGAAATGACTTAGAATATTTTACAAATTTCCTGTATGTCACTTTGTTTACTAACCCGTCAGCCTAACTAATGAATAAAGCAGCATGGTCTGGAAAGTCTACCTATAGTAAGAAAGTTCAGGAACAACCTCCAATATAGGTACCACAACTTGTACATACTTATGTGTATTCAAAGCAACCAAGCAAGCAAAAAACAATGTTATGTACTCACCATAACGTTACATGCGAGTTGTCCATCTCGTCTTCATTCTATATTGATGGTTTGGAACCAATCCTCAGTTTCCAACTCGGCCGCTTACTAAAGCTCGAGATCTCAAACTAGCTCATGGCTCCATCCCTATCCAATGATGCTGCAGTGCCTTCCTCAGATCTTGTTTGTTGATGAAATTTATGTCACTATCTATAGAAATACATATCTACAATATACACAAACCTGGCCAAGGATCAAAGGTTTTACAAGGGACGGTAGGTCTTCTAGATCCTCCAGGAGTTAACAAGGCAAGGGGTTGGAGGGAGAATGAAGATGAGATGGACAACTCACATGGAATGTTATGGTGAGTACATAACGTCTTTATGTGAAGTTGTCCTATCTCGGTCTTCATTCTATACTGATGGGACAGCGTCCCTAGCATCATCTTTCCTGGATGGCTCACGGGAGAATATTCTTCAGTACTGTAGAACCAAAACGGGCCCTATCCCTGAAGGCCAAGTCTACTTTGTAATGAGTGATAAGGTGTGAGGTCTTGCCGAAGTTGCTGCAGCACAGATGGTATGAATTGGTAACCTCGCTTTAAAGGCCTGAGAGGTTGACACAGATCTGGTAGAATGCACCTTAGCTTTATTTAACAACTGTTGGTCTGCTGACTGGTAAATAAATTAAATACATTCTGACAACCATCTGGATAAAGTTTTTTTGTTACTGCTGGACCTTTTTTGTTTTCTGAAAAAGAGACAAAGTGTTGATCAGATTTTCTATGTGGTTTTGTTCTATGTAAATAGAAGCGTAACGGTCTATGCACATCAAGCTGGTGAAGCATGTATTCTGCCTTATTGCCATATTTGGGGAAGAAAACTGGTAGATCTATAGACTGATTCAGATTGAACTCCGAACATACTTTTGGTAAAAAGGAAGGGTTTGTGCATAATGAAACCCTATCATTATGGAATACTATGTACGGAGGTTTGACTGTCAAAGCTAGCAACTCTGAAACCCTTCTAGCAGATGCAATTGCTACCAGAAAAACAGTATTCCAGGACAAAAATTTTAAGGTGCAAGATGATGCTGGTTCAAAGGCTGGTAAAATTATGCAGAAAAGAACAAGATTAAGATTCCACGGTGGAAGAGGTGGTCTTAGCAAATTGGTGCCCCTCAAGAAGGCTTTTGACATTTTATGAGACATAATATTAATAACCATCATTCCCGATATGAAAATTGGATATTGCTGCCAGTTGAACTCGAATAGTTGCTGCAGCCACTCCCTCATTAAAAAGCTTAGGCAGAAATTCCAGAATGAAAGCTAAGGGGTGCTGAATAACGGTCAATGAAGTGTTGTGAAGCCCAAATTGAGAACCTTTTCCATTTACTGTGGTACAGTTTTCTCACAGAAACCTTATGAGAAGAAATTAATATGTGCCGGACATCTGGGGTGAAATTGTGTAGCCTGACTATATTGGGAATTGAAGCAGCCGCACTGTCAATGTTAGTGAGTGAAGAGATGGATGAAGAGTCCCCGATGAATGTGTTAGGAGGTCTGGTACTGGGTCCAGAATCCAAGACTCCTCCAGAAGATGAGGCTTCAAGAAGGGGAACCATATCTGACGAGCCCAGAATGGGGCTATTAAAATCAAGGTCCTTCCCAGCCTACTGGCTTTCTGAAGAACTTTGGGTATTAGAGGAAAGGGAGGAAGTCCGTAAAGCATTCCCAGGGGCCAATCATGTACTAGTGCATCCCTGGGGGCTCCCCCAGATGGGGGATCAGGGCAAAGTAGCTGGTGCATTTTGCATTTGTGGCTGTGGTGAATAGATCGCAGCAAGGCTGGCCCCATTACTTCTTTCTTCAGGGACCGCTCGTGTGGCATCAGAATGGCTCTGCTTAGTTTGTCCGCTATCACTCTGGATTTCCCTGGGATGTGTGTTGCTATTAGAAAATGCTGAGAAGATGTTGTCCACTGCCATACTCTCAGGGCCACTCAACAGAGTGTGTAGGATCTGGTTTCCTCCTTGTTTGTTTATGTACCACACTACTGACATATTATCTGTTTGTATTACAATTGTACCCATTGGAAGAGAGTCCTGGAATGCTTGCAACGCCATCAGTACTGCTCTCATTTCCAGTACATTGATATGCAAGTGAGCCTCATGGTCTTGCCAAGTGCCTTGGGCTGTTCTTCCCTGATAATGTCCCCCCCCACACTATCTGGGAAACGTCCATGGTCACTGTGCTAACGGAATAGGGGAAGAGATGATTGACCCATCGTTTCCTGGTCAGAGTGAAGCCACCAACAAAGGTTTTTCCTGCAGGTTTCCATCAGAGTTATGAAATGGAACATAGGTAGCTGTTGCATGGACCATTGAGTGAATAGCATCCACTGGAGGATTCTCATGTGTAATCTCGCTAGGTGAATTACCATTATTGCTGCTATCATGCCCAATACTTTTAGGACTGTCCTTGCCTGAACTTTGGTCTTGTAGAGGAGGTCCTGGATTTGGAAACAAAGATTTTGAACTCTGTCTGATAGCAACTTGACTATCATGCTTTTTGTATCTATTTCTATGCCTATAAAGACGACAAGTTGTGATGGCAATAAGGCAGATTTTTTGGAGTTTACTGAAATCCCTAGCTGAGCACATAGCTTCAGGGTAGTGTCTCTTGCCTGAATCAGTAGGTGCTTGGTGGTGGCGGTTAGGAGTCAGTCGTCTAGATAAGGAAACACCCGGAATCCAAGATGCCTCAGGTGAGCCATAACTACTGCCATACATTTGAACACCCTGGGGGCTGTAGTTTGACCTAAGGGCAGACTTTGAAACTGAAAATGAGTGGTTCTCAGCCAAAAGCGCAGATGGCCTGTCCATTCTTATATCATAGTATGCATCCTGGAGGTCTACTGAGCACATCCAATTGTCTTTCCCTAAAAAGGGAAGAATTGACTGTAGTGTGACCATCCGGAATTGTGTTGTTTTTACTGATTTGTTTAATCTGCTGAGATCCAGTATGGGTCTCCAGTCCCCTGTCTTTTTCAGAACTAAAAAGAACATTGAGTAAGTTCCGGATCCTATCTGGTCTGCGGGGACGGATTGGATGACTCTTTTTTGAAGCAACTTTTGAACTTCTAATGGTGCTTGTTCCCTGTGACTGGAAGAAACATCCAGAATTTTCTTTATCTATGGAGATGGCATGGAAAAGGGGATTGTGTAACCTCTGGATATGATACTTAGCACCCACTTGTCTTTCATTATGTTCAGCCAGGCTTGTGGGTGCAAAGATAAGCATCCCCCGACTGCCTCCAGAGAGGGACAGTCGGGCCTCCTTTCAGGACTGCTGATGGGGCTTGCTGAAGAAGGATCCTCGGTTGTCCTGGTTCTGTGGACTTCCTCTGCCGCGTGGGTGGCGTCTTCTGTTATTACCTCCTCCTCTGCCCCTGGAGGAAGGTTCACCTTGTGTGTCCTGAAATGCCCTCTGGGTTTTACAGAACAACATTTTTCCACCTTTTTGACCCTTGGGATAGGGTCTAGAAGGCGTGGAAAAACAGACTCCGACAGCAGACAGAGTCTTTCATTCTTGTTCACGCCAGGTAAGCGTTTCCTTGACTTTAGGCCTCAACAAGAACGAGCCATCAAATGGAGTACTGCCTAAGGATGACTTGAAAGGTTCAGCAAAATTGCACAAGCACATCCAGGAATGTCTCCTTAGGGCAAATCCGGAACCCGCTGACCTCCTCACGCCATCAGCTGCATAAGAAATGAGCCTCACGGATGAGTTAACAACTGAATTAAGGGTGGCAAGCTGGGAAAATACCTTATCTGCTACCCCCACAGCTACTGTACCCTGCAGAGTATCTCCAAGCTCTAGATCATCTCTCTGAAGTCTTGTAAAATGTATAAGGTAATTCAGAGACCTTAAGGTGAAGGCCACTGAAGAAAATGTGCTTTCCGTACCTGTCCATTGTCCGCGACTCCTTATTTGGGGGATGGACAAATGTGGAAGTCTCGTATGGCTCCTTCTTTGTGACTGCTGCCACCACCATAGCATCTACATGAACTCCTTTGGTTAAGAAGGTTTTGTCATCTGGGGCAGTGATAAATTGGTTAGGCCTCTGAGGGACAGGCTCTACTGTATCTGGAGACTCCCATGCCTTTTGACAAACTAAGTCTATTAGTTCATCAAAAGGCGGGGACACCCAGGTGGCTGAAGGTCGAGACCCGAAAGCCTTAAGGTACACGGACTCATCAGAAGGGGTAATGGGCTTCCAGCTGCCTCTTTGTTTAAGGATTTCCAAGATATCCGCAAAGTATAAATCCTCAGAGGGCGAACGTTGGGACCCTTAAGACTCCTCGAGGTCTGTGTCCTACGTGAATGACTCATCCTGGGAGTCTACATGCTTCCTCTTACAAGACTTCTTCCGGGAAACCTCTTCGGTGGGACATTCCGGAGAGGTTTTGAAAGATAAGGTCTCACCAAATGGGGTGTTCTGAGGCTTAGGGTCTCTCTGCTACTGAAGAATCGAATGTGTAGAGGTAGATACCGGTGTTTTCTGGGATGGAGCACTTGGTTCCAACAGTGATGATGTCCATGGGGACTAGGCTCTCCCCTCATGGCTGCGACGGCCCCCTTCCCATGGTCCGTGGCAGTCTCCAGTTCCAAGGAATTTGAGGATTCCCCCATTACCATGGCAGTTGGCTCCAAAGCTAAGGTAGGAGCCAAGGCACCAAGAGATAAAGTCAGAGCTGAAAGAGTCTCTGCCTATCCCCCCGACCAGTGAGTGTCGGCTCCTAGGTACTTCAGAAGGCTCCGAGGTAAGTCAGAGTGATAGGAGTCAAAGAAGCTTTAACAGTTCTCGGCTCCGTCGGTTCCATCACTATTGGTGCCAAGCATTCCAGCTCCGAAACCCGTACTGGGGTCAGAGGAGGACTGGAAGATAAGGGAACAGGCACCGTCGGTTCCGAACTCACTTGAGTCAGTTCCAACAATTTGGCAAGTGCCGGTGTCTTGAGTAACCTCTGCACCACCCGATCCACATCGAAATCAGATAAGCTCCTGGAGGATCTGGAAGATGGAGCAGATGCTATCAACTGAAGTATCGGAGACCGGCTCCAAAGCAGGTGAGACGACTGTAACTGTTGTCGGTTCAGGTACACATGGAGGCGAGACAGTAGGTCTACCATGATTAGGCTTTTTCGAGGTTGTCTGATGTCATGTTTAGTCGATGGCTCTGATGATGAAGTAGAAGTATATGGAGATGACCTTTTTGTGGACTGACCATGAGATTCAGGAGGACTTCGAGCCTTGTCCAAGGCTTCCTCAAAAGAAGACATAAGTAACTCTCTCAAAATAAGTTTGTTTTTACACTCCTGTAAAACTCTCAAGCTAAAAGAATGACAAACAGAGCATGTCTCCGATAAATGGATCGCCCCTAAACAATAAACACACTCAGTTGATGACGGACATTTTTTGGGAACAATTAGGACATTTCTTGCAACCAGATGGTTTCACCTCTTTTTGTTTTGACATCATGCAATTTAGTAACACATTAACATGCACTGAAATTCTCCCTCTAACTTAAACGGAATTCAAGCAAAAGGCTTTCTAATTTAAATGGGCCTTAAAGATAGAAAGAACACACTCAGAACGATTGAATAATATTTCTAGGCAACAATAAAACCAGTTACCAGGGATCAGTTTTAAATATAGAAAACAAACAGTTATTCTGACTAAACCTTTATGTCTAACACTGCAAACAGGAATTTTGGGGATAGGGATTATATAAAGCCTAAATACAACAGCCCTCAAAAAACACACATATAGAGAACTACAAAACTTTAAATTTAGTCTATACAGATTATTTAACTTAACAACTTCCTTATTTTTAGAATATAACTATTTGTAATAAACAAAAAACTAGTCGAGAATATCAACTCAGTTATAAAGATACGGCCTAAATACAATGGTCTGAAGCAATACAAACCACACACTAACTAATCTAATATACTATAAGAATTCTCAAAAAACACTACATTAAAGAAGGAAATTTAGCCTTTACAGCTAACTAGTAAATTTATCAAGAAGAAAAAACAAGTTTCTACAAAGCCAGAGCTAGCTCACAGATCCGATCTGTTTCGGTGGCAAACAAGATGGGAAAAACACTTTAGCATCATGAGATAAGGATGGAGCCCACAAGTTAGTTTGAGATCTCGAGCTTTAGTAAGCAGCCGAGTCAGAACAGAGGATCGGTTCCGAACCCATCAGTACAGAATAAAGACGAGATAGACAATTTCACCTCATGTAACAGCTATATATACATCATCAAATTTCTTCAAAGAATACTGTGTAGGACTCTATTTCTGCTTACCTGGCTCATAAGGGCAAAAGTGTCTATTCCAATATGTTGGTCACAGCAGATGAAATGGACCTGAAAATAACTCGGAATTTCACCGTATATAATTCTGAGTAATCAGTCACAAAAATGAGCTATTATTAGTTTCTTCCATAAAACACTACCACGTTATAAATGGCAACTCTGCTGATGTACCAAGTGAGTAAATACAAAGGCAATATGAAATACCTGGTCCAGCTGTCTACTGAAACTCTTGAAGACGTCTTGTTTGTTTACTGCAAAGATTGGTCTTCCATCGTTAAACAATGCATAAAAAATGCATCCCAGAGAGTACATGTCACTAGCTGTGTCACAGGTCACAGACAGAATGTATTCTGGTGCTAGATAGTCTGGATTAGGCTGACAGTAAAGAGGTGCATTTGGGTCCCACTCCTTACATGTGTATTTTGGCTACAAAACATAATGGCAGAGAAAAGGAACATTACTGGAAAAGGAATAATCTTCACCAAAGTACAATCACAACACAAGTATTTCATGGTAGAAGCAATGCTGAACATGCACTGTACTATATCAAATAATCTAAGGACATCATGACTTCTGACCAAAAGAAATGCATAATGCTCGTAATATACATCAAACTAACAACTACTATCTGCTGAACTGTAACCAATACAACCACCTGTATCTAAGAAAGAAAGTTTTACGATGCTTTAGTTTTCCCTGTGAGTCAACTACTTTTAAATATTTCAGAATTAAAATCTAAAACTAGTAAAAAGTACAGTTTTGTAGCTACCATAAATGTAGATGTTCGAGTGCTAATACAGCTGCAGTCATAACAGATGGGTTATCCTGCCGTCAGGCGGGTCCTCGGTCGGCCAAATTCCAAAGTCTAGGTCCGGCGTCGGTTGTCGTCGCTTCTTCCCTGACGTCAGTGTGGCAGGGGTATAAAAGAACCAGCCGACGCCATCTTCTTCAGTTTTTCTTGCCCCAGATGTCAGGTGCCCCCAGAAGGAAGGCAAAACATAAACTTATGTAATAATGCAATGTAAAATAATCAAAAAACAGTAGTTGCAAGCAAATACACCATAAAAGAATACCCCAATCAGGTTGTATGAGAAGTTGTTTGTCATAAGGCCTGTCCCAAGAGGGGATGGAGGGAGGGAAACCTGGACTGCAGCTGTATTAGCACTCGAACATCTACATTTATGGTAGGTACAAAACTGTACTATGTTCATCGTGCATACAGCTGCAGTCATAACAGATGGGTAGAATCCCAAAGCTAAAAATGGGTGGCAGGCAGTAAGTGGAACTAGGAGGAGCAAGGATGCCCTGCAAGTCTGCTGTGGCAAAGCCTGCTCTAGATTTAGAGTAAAGTGGAAGGTGATAGTGCTTGGAGAAAGTGTGCACAGAACTCCAAGTGGCTGCTTCCAAAATGTCCTTGGTAGGAACTCCCCTGAGGAAAGCTGCAGAGGTAGCTGTGGCCCTTGTGGAGTGGGATCTGATGCTTGAAGGCACAGTTTTTCCATGAAATGGGTAACAAAAGCGTATGCAGTGGGCTGTCCATTTTGAGATTGTCTGTTTGGAGATAGCCTTTCCTTGAGCACCTGTAGCGTAGGACACAAAGAGCTGCTTGGATTTTCTGAATGGCTTTGTCCTGTCCAAATAACGAAGTTGTCTGTGAATGTCCAAGGAATGTAGTAGTCTTTCCCCTTTGTTTTGCGGGTTAGGATAAAAGGTAGGTAAGTGGATAGTCTGATTCAAGGCTACACTGGATACTACCTTTGGCATAAAGTAAGGGTTGGTTCGTAAGGAAACTCTGTCCTGATGGAAAATGATGAAAGGTTGCACAGCCATGAGGGCCTGTAGTTCCGAAACCCTGTGTGCTGAGGTGATAGCCAGAAGGAAGGCTGTTTTCCATGACAAATATTGCAGTTCTGTTGAAGCAGATGGCTCAAATGGAGGCAGGGTCAGTTTTTCCAAAATGAAGTTGAGGTCCCAAGCAGGTACTGGTGGTTTCCTTGGGGGTTTTATATTCTTAGCCCCTCTGAGGAACTGTCTTAAGAGAGGATGAGAGAATAAAGGAGGATCTGTGTTGTATTGTGCAGAAATGGCTGAAGCATGGATCTTGATGGAGAAGGAAAGTCCACTGTTTAACATTCTCAGCTAGGTACTGTAATATGCGAGGCAAATTTATTACCCAAGGATTCTGGCCCTTTTTCTGATTCCAGGCACAAAACCGTTTCCATTTGGCAGAGTAGGCTTTTCTAATAGAAGGTCTTCTGGCCTCCAAGATGACATCCTGCACCTCCTTGGAGAGGAGGGTCTGTTGGGAAATCAAGGGATTCTCCATGCGGCTAGATTGAGGGTTTTCAGCTGACTGAAAAGTTTTGAAGTTGTGCTGGGACAACAGAAGAGACACTAGAGGCAGGATCCATGGTGGGGAATGCGTCAGGCTCTTCAGGAGTGGATACCAGTGTTGTCTTGGCCAGTCTGGAGCAATGAGAATCATGTTTGTCCTCTCTGCTCTGGCTTTTAATAGAACTTTGGGCAGCAGAGGAAGAGGTGGAAAGGCATAGACTGTCAATGTTGTCCAATTGAAAGAAAGTGTGTCCACTTTCCAGGCCTGTGAATGATAGGTCCTTGAGCAAAAGTTTTTCAGTTGGTAATTTCTGTGGGTAGCAAAGAGATCTATGTCTGGCTGTCCCCATGCCTGAGTTATCTTTGCGAAAACTTGAGGATGCAACTTCCATTCGTGTGGATCTGTCATATTTCTGCTTAGGCTGTCTGCCAGTATGTTTTCTTTCCCTGACAGGAATTGTGCTTGAAGTTGGATTTGCAATTCCAGAGCCGTGTTCCAAAGGGACATGGCTAGTCTGCACAGGGGGTATGAATGAGTTCCTCCCTGTTTGTTTATGTACCACATCACTGTGGTGTTGTCTGTCCTTATCAATAGCTGGCCTGGATGCAGTAGGTCTTTGAAGGCCATAGTAGCATTTTGTACTGCTAGCATTTCCTTTTGATTGATGTGTGGGTGCTTCTCTTTTTGGGACCATTTTCCCTGAATGCACTGATCGGTCATGGGCGCCCCCGAGGCGTCTGTTGTGATGATTTGATTTGCTTGAGGCATGCAGAAGGGGAGACCTATGTTTCTTTGGCATGCTTAAGCCCACCACAGAAATTCCTTTTGAAGACATGGAAAGAGTGGTATAATTGTTTCCAAACTGTGGCTGTGTTGAGACCATAAGTTTTTTAGGTACCATTGAAGTTTCCTCATATGCAGCTTTGCACATGGGATCAGCAGGATGCAAGATGCCATGAATCCCAGAGCCTGCAGGACTTTCCTTGCAGTCAGCCTGGTGAAGGCTGCCATTTTGCTGAAGTATTGAGATAGTTGCCCTTGCCTCTCTAACGTGAGGTAGGCCATCTGGGTGTTTGTATTCAAGCTGGCACCCAGGAAAATTATTGTTTGAGAGGGTATTAGTTTTGATTTCTTTTTCTTGACTGTGTATCCCAGAAAGTTCAACAGTTTTATTACAAATGGCAGGTGTTTCAGAAGTATGTGCTTGCTGTCCGCTTGGATCAGGCAGTCGTCCAGATATGGGTATATCTGTATCCCTTGAAGTCTGCAGAAGGCAATTACTGATGACAGGCATTTCGTAAACACTCTGGGCGCAGTAGATAAGCCAAAGGGCAATGCAGAGAATTGATAATGGGTTGAACCTGCAAGAAATCTGAGGTATCTTCTGCAATCTTGTCTGATAGGGACATGCAGGTATGCCTCCTTGAGGTCCAACGTTACCAGCCAAGACTCCTTGCCCAGCATGGGAAGAAGCTGCTGTAATGTGAGCATCTTGAATTTTGGTACGAGTAAATATGTGTTTAGGATGGATAGGTCTAAAATAGGTCTCCAATCTTTGTCCTTCCTTGGTACCAGGAATAGTCTGGAATAAAAACCTTGACACTGTTCTTTTGCAGGTACCTCTTGAATAGCTTTCATGTCCATGAGAGCTGAAATTTGTTTTTGTGCCTCTGCCCTTTGATTTTGTGGCAGGTTTGGCATGCCTCTCATTTTTGGAAGGGTGTGAAAGTGGAATCTGTAGCCTCTGTCTATAATGTCCAGGATCCATTTGTCTTTTGTGACAATATGCCAATTTTTTGAAAATAATGCCAGTTTTCCGCCTAAAGGTGCTGCCATTAAAGCTTTGCTTGGCATGCAAAGAGGAAAGTCATTGTGTCTGCTTTCTGAATGACTGTGATCTATCTTCTCCACCTCTTGGTGTAGGTGCTTGCCATTGTCTGGCTCTGAATGATCCTTGAGATTGCCCTCTACCCCTCGGGCGCCTGTACCTGCCTCTTTGAGGTCTGTCCGTGGCTGGAAAGGACCAATTTTTTGAAGGCCAGTTTCTGCTGAAATGTGAAGGTTGTACCTGTAGGAAATCTTTCACGGTTTGCATTGATCTTGCCTTTTCCTCCATTTTCTTTAGTACCTCCTCAGCTTTAACACCAAACAATACATCTTTTTGAAGAGGTGCATCTAGTAATTTAGCTTTGACATGATCTGGTAAGGTTTGCTCTTTGAGCCAAGCATGTCTACGTATGACAGACCCTGTAACAGCAGCTCTACATGAGGCCTCTAAAGCATCAAAACCACACTGCAAGGTATGTTTACCCACTTGTTCTGCACTATGCAACAAATCCTGCAACTCCTTTAAATCTGGTTGCTCAGGTTGTGTCATTTTGCTTTTCAACTGAGATAACAAAAACTGTCGATACTTTAACATATGGAACTGACAGTTTAATGCCCTCATGGTTAAAGTGGCCGAGGTGTACACCTTTTTCCCCCACCTTTCTAAAGCTCTGGAATCTCTCTCTGAAGGTAATGGGTTTTTAGCAGTAGAGGCCTTAATTCCCTTGGGACCCTGTGAAATAGTTTCTGGGTCAGCAGCATGGCTTTTGTATAGGAACTGGTGTGAATCAGGAACCCGGTAATATCTGTCAGGTTTAACAGGAGTTGGAGGTAAAAAATCTGGGTTGAGGCTGGCTTCTGTGTACACATCATCTAATATATCCAAGACAGGAGGGATAGCCAGATGCCTGCGCTGGGGAAGCAAGAGAAAATCCCTGAGCCTTTTCTTGGAATCTGAGTAATCTTGGCCTTCCTAGTGAAAGTGTTCCCTCAAGGTATGTAGGGTTTCCCCAAAAGAATAGTCCTCAAGGGGGGGAGACCGAGGGAATGGACTCCTCAGCATCAGAGTCTTCAAAAGGGGAATAAGAATATCTCTGGTCCTCAGAATGTTCTGAGGTAATAGAGGCTTGATCTGAGGAAGGGTAGTCTTCCTCCAATCTGGGCCTTTTGCCCGAGGGGGGTTGAGAACCCCTGATAAGAGTAATCAAATCCTCAGCCATTTTGAGCATCTGTTTTTTAGGCATGGGGCCTTGAGAGGGAGTCTGTGGACCTTGTTTTTTAGTTTTCATGGCTGCTTTAGATTTTGCGAAAGCCTTAATGGAAAAGGAGGAAGGCCTGAAGACACCTTGAGAAGTGGTAGGCCTGTCTAAACTCTGAGTTTCCCCGCCAAGAGTGGCGTTGGTATCTGTAGTCAGAATGGGGGCTGAGGAGCCTGCGACCTCGGGCACAGAAGACACGTGGTATCTGTAGTCGGAATGGGGGCGGAGGAGCCTGCGACCTCGGGCACAGAAGACACCGGTAATGAAGCGTCATCGGTACTAAGGGGCTGCGTAGGCGCCTCGCGGAGAACCGGAGCACTGGTAGTCGCCTTTAGCGTGGTGTCGGTAGAAGTCGCGGACCTCGTATGTCGGTCCTTATCTTTGTGTCTTTTACTCAAAACTGGAGTCTGAGTATCCGACGACATAATGTAATTAAATTTTTTACCAAAATAGTGTTGGGCAAACTCCGCCCGACGCTTAATAGTGCGTTTGTTGAATCTAGCACAAAAACGGCAGGCCAAGACGTCGTGGTCTGGGCCTAAGCAAGGAATACAGAAAGAATGGAAATCCTTATGCGATATTTGCTTCCCACATGAAATGCAATTATTAACTTTGTCTGACATTGGTCTGAGGCAAGAAAAGTTTCCCCAGTGGGGTACTTAGCTTTCAAGAAGACTTCGGCTGAAATATTTTCGTAAATCTCAGGAACTGGCCGACCGGCACTTGCGAACTGCTTTTGCTTCGGGCACTGCGTGGCAAGAAAGACTGAAGAAGATGGCGTCGGCTGGTTCTTTTATACCCCTGCCGCACTGATGTCAGGGAAGAAGCGACGACAACCGACGCCGGACCTAGACTTTGGAATTCGGCCGACCGAGGACCAGCCTGACGGCAGGATAACCCATCTGCTATGACTGCAGCTGTATGCACGATGAACATCCAGCAACAATATAGGAGACAAAAGTACAGTTGTGTACACTTACCATAAATGCAGATGTTCGAGTGTATTCACTGTTGCAGTCATCACATTTGGGTTATCTGCCTGCAGGTAGCCCTCAGTCGGCCTGAATACCAGAGTCTTGGGATTTCTGTGTTGGATGCTTTTGCTTCTTCCATGACATTAGGTTGTCAGGAGCATAAAACATGCAGCTGATGCCATTACATCAGTTTTTCTTGCCCCAGATGTCAGGAGCCCCCACAATAGGAATCAATTACATGGTGTGGAATACTCCCAGTAGAAAGTAAATACCAACGTTATAAGATATGGCCAAACAAAAATGAAGAGGTAGAAGTATAGAGAAGTCAGGGGGCTGGAGGGAGGGTAACCAGGACTGCAACAGTGAATACACTCGAGCATCTACATTTATACTAAGTGTACACAACTGTACTATGTTCTTTGTGTTTCACTGTTTCAGTCATCACATTTGGGTTGATTCCCAAAGTTGAGGATGAGTGGAGGCAGTCAAGAAGCATTAGGGCTGGCAAGCAGGCCCTGTAACTCTGCTGTGGCAAATCCAGCTCTTGATTTAGAAAAGATAGGTAAGTGGTAATGCTTGGTGAAGGTGTATACAGAGCTCCAGGTTGCAGCTTCCAGGATGTCCCTGGTAGGGACTCCCCTGAGAAATACTGTAGAGGTTGATGTAGCCCTAGTGGAATGTGTTCTGATCCCCTGTGGGGTAGGTTTCCCATGGTGTTTGTAGCAGAAATGGATGCAGTGTGCTATCCATTTAGAAATGGTTTGCTTTGAAATTGCCTTGCCCTCTGCCCCTGTAGTAAAGCTGACTAGCAACTGGTCAGATTTTCTGAAAGGTTTAGTCCTGTCTAGATAGAACTTAAGCTGCCTATGCACGTCCAGGGAGTGCAGGATCCTTTCCCCTTTATTTTGAGGATTAGGGAAAAAGGTTGGCAAATTAATGCATTGGTTTAAAGCCACACTAGATACCACCTTAGGCCTAAATGATGGGTTAGTCCTGAAGGAAACCCTGTCCGCATGGAAGATAATGAAGGGTTCCACGACTATAAGGGCCTGCAATTCAAACACTCTTCTTGCTGAAGTGATGGCTAGAAGTAAAGCTGTTTTCCAGGAGAGGAATTTTAACTCTGCTGAAGCAGCAGGTTCAAAGGGTGGAAGCGTGAGTTTTTCCAATACAAAGTTAAGGTCCCAGGCTGGAGTGGGAGCTCTCCTGGGGGGGGGGGGGGGGTCCTTAAATTTTTGGCTCCTCTCAGGAACTGTTTGACCAGAGGATGAGAGAAGAGGGGTGGCTCGCTATTATAATAAGCTGAGATGGCAGCGGCATGAATCTTAATTGAAGAGAAGGATAGGCCTTTGTGGAGCATTTCTGTTAAGTAATCTAGTATTTGAGGTAAGCTGGGCACAGTTGTGTCCATTCCTTGAGACTGGCTCCAAGAACAGTATATTTTCCACTTTTCTGAATAAGATTTTCTAGTACTAGGCCTCCTTGCCTCAAGGATGACATCCAGCACCTGTTTACTGAGGGTTGCTGATGATGAGTTCAGGGGATGAGCCAGGCTGCTAGGTTCAGGGTTTGTAGCTGAGGATGCAAAATCTGGCCCTCCTGCTGGGACAGCAGGGAGGGGTTCTGAGGCAGGTGCTATGGTGGCAGTACTGTCAAAAGTGGGTATCAGTGCTGGCGTGGTCAGTCTGGTGCAATCAGGACTGTCCTTGGCTTGTCCTGTTTGATCTTTAATAAAACCTTCGAGAGGAGGGGCAGACGGGGAAAGGTATAGACTGAGAGGTTTTCCCATGTAAACAACACAGCATCCACTTTACATGCTTGGCTGTGGGGAGTTCTGGTGCAATATTTGCTCAACTGACAGTTCTGAGGGGAAGCAAAGAGGTCCACCTCTGGTGCCCCCCACCTGTGGATCAGAAGCTTGAATGATATCGGTTCCAGTTTCCACTCGTGTGGGTCCATTAGATTTCTGCTTAAGTAGTCTGCCAGTGAATTTAGTTTGCCTGGCAGGAATTTAGCTTGCAGGTGCACTTGATTGCTCAAGGCTGTGTTCCACAGAGCCATGGCTACCCTGCAGAGTGGGTAGGAATGGACCCCCCCCCCCCGCTTGTTTATGTACCACATAACTGTGGTGTTGTCTGTTTTTATCAAAACTTGTGCTGGAAGAATAAGGCGTTTGAAGGCTGTCAGAGCATTCTGTATTGCTAACATTTCTTTTTGATTGATATGACATTTCATTTTGATGGGCTCCATTTGCCTTGAATATAGTGTCCTGACATGTGAGCCCCCCATGTATTGTCTGATGAGTCTGTTGTTAGGGTTTGGGTGGGCAGGGGGTTGAGTGAAAGGGAGTCCTTTGTTGTGGTAGCAGGCCTCTGCCCACCAAAGGAACTCTGCCCTTAGGCAAGGAATGACAGGAATCATTGTTTACAGGTCTTGAAAATGTTGACAACAGAGACTTTTTAAGTACCACTTAAGTTTCTTCATATGCAGTCTTGCATATGGAATTAGCAGAATGCAAGAGGCCATGAACCCTAGGGCTTGCAGTATTTTTCTTGGAGACAGCTGGGTTTTGGTGGCCAGTAGATTGAAGTAGTTTGTCAAATGAATTTGTTTTGCTGAAGTGAGGAATGCCATCTGGGAAGTTGTGTTCAAGCTTGCTCTCAGGAATACAATCTATTGGCTGGGTACCTGATGTGATTTCTTTTCGTTGATGGTGTACCCCAGTGAAGTTAGAAGTCTCTTTACAAATGTCATGTGCTGGAGTAGCAATTCCTGACTGTCCGCCTGTATCAGGCAATCGTCCAAGTATGGGTAAATTTCAATTTTTCTCTGCCTGCAATATGCAATGGCTGGAGCTAGGCATTTTGTGAATACCCTGGGCGCAGTAGATAAGCCAAAGGGAAGTGCAGAGAACTGATAGTGCATAGAGCCTGCTCTGAAACAGACATTTCCTGCAAGATTCCCTTATGGGGATGTGCAGATAAGCCTATTTTAAGTCTAGGGTGGCTAGCCAGGAGTCCTTGGCTAGCACAGGAAGCAGCTGTTGGAGAGTAAACATTTTGAACCTTGGAACCACCAGGAAGGTGTTGAGAATAGACAGATCCAGGATAGAGAGCCAAGAGTTTTCTTTTCTGGGTACCAGAAACAGTCTTGAGTAAAAACCTCGTCACCTTTGCTCTGCTGGGACAGGTTGAATAAAGTATAGTTGTGTACACTTACCATAAATAGATGTTCGAGTGTATTCACTGTTGCAGTCATTACATTTGGGTTATCCTGCTGGCAGGTTGCTCTCAGTCGGCTTGAATTCCAAAATCTTGGGTCTTGTGTCAGTTGCTGTCGCCTCTTCCCTGACGTCAGGTCGTCAGGGGTATAAAAGAGTTTTTCTTGCCCCAGATGTCAGGTGCCCCCAAAAAGGTAGGCTAAAATTATGTAAATAAAACATACATGCACCAAAATAAGCTTTACCTTCATCTATAAGCAAATACACCACCTAGGTTGTATAGATTAGAAAAGTACAGATAAGTTCCGCAAAAATAAGGGGGATGGCGGGTGGGTAACCTGGACTGCAACAGTGAATACACTCGAACATCTACATTTATGGTAAGTGTACACAACTGTACTATGTTCTTTGTGTTTCACTGTTGCAGTCATTACATTTGGTTTGAGTCCCAAAGCTATGTTTGGGGGGCTGGAGCTAAACTGTATTAGGAGCGGCTATGAGGCCCTGCAGAACTGCAGTGGCAAAGCCTGCCCTGGATTTAGAGTAAAGAGGCAGATTGTAATGTTTTGTAAAGGTATGCACTGAACTCCAAGTAGCAACCTCTAAAATGTCTTTGGTTGGTACTCCCCTGAGAAAGGCTGCAGCTCTGGTTAAATGTGGCCTAATGCCCTTAGGCACTGTTTTGCCATGCTGTGAGTAGCAGAAATGAATGCAGTGACCTATCCACTTTGAAATAGTCTGCTTGGAGATGGCCTTTCCTTGTGATGCTGTGGCATATGCCACTAGTAATTGTTCTGTCTTTCAGAAAACTTTAGTTTTGTTCAAGTAGAATCTAAGTTGCCTGTGTACGTCCAAAGAATGCAGAATTTTCTCCCTCTTGTTCTGTGGATTTGGATAAAAAGTTGGCAAATTAATTGTTTGGTTAAGGGCTACACTGGATGCCACCTTAGGCATAAAAGTAGGGTTTGTTCTCAGAGAGACCCTGTCTGGATAAAAAATGATAAAGGGTTCCACAGCCATGAGAGCCTGTAGCTCTGAAACTCGTCTTGCAGAAGTTATTGCTAGGAGCAGAGCTGTTTTCCAAGATAAGAACTTTATAGCCGCAGTAGCAGCTGGTTCAAAAGGAGTTAAGGTGAGTTTTTCCAAGACATAATTGAGGTTCCATGCAGGTATTGGCATTCTCCTTGGAGGCCTTAAGTTTTTGGCTCCTCTGAGGTACTGTCTTAATAAAGGATGAGAAAAGAGTGGTGGGCTCTGTATTGTAATGAGCTGAAATGGCAGAGGCATGGATTTTAATTGATGAAAAAGATAGGCCTTTGTCCAGCATCTCAGTTAAGTATTGCAAAATCAGAGGAATATTTGGGACAGCTGAATCAGTTCCTTGAGTGCAAAATCTCTTCCATTTCCCAGCATAGGATTTTCTAGTACTAGGCCTTCTGGCTTCTAAAATGCCATCCATCACAGCTTTACTGAGAGGTGTGGTTTGTATGGCTACATTATCTGCCATGCTGCCAGGTTTAGGGTCCTGAGTTGGCTGTGCAGACTCTGATTGTTGTGCTGGGACAGTAGATGAGGTATTTGAGGTAAGGTCCAGGCTGGGAACTGGGACAAGTTCCTTAAGATTGGATACCAGTACTGGCGTGGCCAGTCCTGGGCAATCAGAATCATTTTTAGTTTCTCCTGCCTGACCTTTAGGAGTACCTGGGGGAGGAGAAGCAGTGGTGGAAAGGCATATACTGATAGGTATGTCCAGTTGAAAGATAAGGCGTCCACTTTCCAAGCTTGTCTGTGATAAGGCCTTGTGCAGAATCATTTTAGCTGATTGTTTTGAAAGAAGGCAAATAGATCTATGTCCGGACGTCCCCATTTCTTTGTTATCATGCTGAAGACTTGTGGATCCAGGTGCCACTCGTGGGGATCCATGAGGTTTCTGCTTAGTCTGCCAGAGTATTTTCCTTTCCTGGCAGGAATTGTGCCAGCAGATGTACTTGGTATGTCAATGCTGTGTCCCATAAAGCCATGGCTAGTCTGCACAGGGGATAAGAATGAGTGCCCCCCCGCTTATTTATGTACCACATGACCGTGGTGTTGTCTGTCATTATCAGTTGTTGTCCCGGATGAAGTAGGTCCTTGAAGACTGTCAGGGCATTTTGAACAGCTAGCATCTCTTTTTGATTGATATGTAGATGCTTTTGGTTTGTGGACCAGGTGCCCTGAATGCCTCTACCATGTGTGCCCCCCAGGCATAATCTGATGCATCCGTCGTTAGGCTCTGCCTGGCTGGGGGTAGTGAGAATGGCTGTCCCTTGTTTTGGTAACAAGCCTTTGCCCACCTTCGAAATTCCTGTTGCAGGCAGGGAATTAGAGTAATCATTGTTACCAGACTGTGGCAATGTTGTGTCCAGACACTTTTTAGGTACCACTGAATTTTCCTCATATGCAGTCTTGCATATGGAATTAGTAAGATGCAGGATGCCATGAAGCCCAAAGCCTGCAGAATTTTTCTTGCAGATAACTGGGCCTTTGTTGCCATTTCCTTGAAACAGGTAGTCAGTTGCCTTTGTTTGTCTGGAGTGAGATAAGCCATCTGGGCAGTTGTATTTAAACTTGCACCCAGGAATATTATCTCTTGAGAGGGTACTAGTTTTGATTTCTTTTTGTTGACTGTGTACCCTAGTTATGTTAAAAAGTCTTATCACAAACATCAGATGCTGTAGTAGAATGTCCTTGTTCTCTGCTTGTATGAGACAGTCGTCCAAGTAAGGATATATTTGTATTCCTCTGTCTGCAGTAAGCAATTACTGGTGCCAGGCACTTTGTGAAGACCCTGGGTGCAGTAGATAAGCCAAAGGGCAGTGCAGAGAATTGGTAATGCTTTGAGCCAGCCTTGAATCTGAGGTATCGTCTGCATGACTGTCTGATTGGGACATGCAGGTATGCCTCTTTTAGGTCTAAAGTCACGAGCCAAGCCTTGCTGCCCAGCATGGGCAGAAGCTGCTGTAAGGTCAACATCTTGAATTTTGGTATATCCAGGAAAGTGTTTAGAATGGATAGGTCCAGTACTGGTCTCCATGCTTTGTCCTTTCTGGGTACCAAGAACAGTCTTTAGTAAAATCCTTGTCCCTGCTCTTGCTGTGGCACTTGTTGAATAGCCCTCATGTCCATGAGAGCTGCGACTTGTTTTTGAGCCTCTGCCCATTGATTTTTTGGCAGGTCTGGCCAACCGTTTGCCCTTGGCATGGTATGGAAATGAAACTTGTAGCCTTGTGACACTATGTCTAGAACCCATTTGTCCTGGGTTATAATGTGCCAATTGAAAAGTGCTAGTTTTCCCCCTAAGGGTGCTGCCAGAAGATAAGTACTTGGTGCAGGCAGGGGGAAGTCATTGGGACTGTTTCCTGTATGATTGTGATTTGTCTTCTCCACCTTTTGAGGTAGAAGCACTCCACTGCTTAGACCTGTAGGAACCTTGTGGCTGTGATCTGCCTCTAGGGCGTCTGGATCTGCCCCTCTGAGGTCTGTCTGAGACTGGAAAGGACCAATTCTTTGTAGGTCAGTGTCTGCTAAATCTAGGTGGCTGTACCTGTAAGACATCCTTGACTATTTGCATAGATTTAGTTTTGTCCTCCATTTTCTTTAACACCTCTTCTGCCTTAACACCAAACAAGGTATCATGTTGTAAAGAAGCATCTAATAATTTTGTTCCTTTAAACAAGCATGCCTCCTAATGGCAGAACACGTAACAGCGGCCCTGCAGGAGGCCTCCAGAGAATCAAACAGTACAGTTTTGTACCTACCATAAATGTAGATGTCCGATAGGTATGCATCTGCAGTCATCACATATGGGTTGTCCTGCCTCAGGCAGCCCTTCGGTCGGCCGGATTCCAAAGTCTGGGTCCGGCGTCGGCTGATGTCGCTCATTCCCCGACGTCAGAGCGCCTGGGGTATAAGAGCATCAGCCGACGCCATCTTCCTCAGTTTTTCTTGCCCCAGATGCCAGGTGCCCTCTAAGGAAGGCTAAATTTGGAGAGATGCATTTCAAAAATCCAAACATGCACAGTAATATAAAAACAAATACACCATAATAGATCCCCCCCAGCTAGGTATATGAGGGGAAGTACCCATGAAATACCACAGAGGGGAAGGAGGGAGGGTAAACCTGACTGCAGATGCATACCTATAGGACATCTACATTTATGGTAGGTACAAAACTGTACTATGTCCTTCAAGGATGCATCTGCAGTCATCACATATGGGTAGAATACCATAGCCAATCTGGGGGTGGAGGAACTAAGTAAAGGATGGTGTAGCTAAAATACCCTGCAGGACAGCCGTAGCAAAGCCTGCTCTGGATCTGGAATATAAGGGTAAATTGTAATGCTTGGCAAATGTATGCACGGAGCTCCATGTGGCAGCTTCTAAAATGTCCTTGGTAGCCACCCCTCTTAAGAAGGCTGTGGAGGTGGCTGTTGCTCTCGTGGAATGAGGTCTAATGTTAGCTGGTACAGTCTTTCCATGAAAGGAGTAACAAAAGCGAATGCAATTTCCTATCCATTTTGAAATTGTCTGTTTGGAAATTGCTTTACCTTGTGTACCAGCAGCATACGCTACCAACAGCTGGTCAGTTTTTCTGTAACTTTTAGTTCTGTCCAGGTAGTAGCGCAACTGTCTGTGTATGTCCAGGGTGTGCAAAAGTTTCTCCCCTTTGTTTTGTGGATTTGGAAAGAAGGTAGTGAATAGCTTGGTTTAATGAAACCCTGGATACCACCTTTGGCATAAATGTAGGATTGGTTCTCAATTAAACTCTGTCCTGATGAAAAATAAGAAACGGCTGTACTGCCATCAGGGCCTGTAACTCCGATACTCTTCTTGCTGAGGTTATGGCCAGAAGAAAGGCAGTCTTCCGTGAAAGGTACTGTAGATCTGCAGATGCTGCTGGTTCAAATGGAGGCAGCGTTAGTTTTTCCAACACGAAGATAAGGTCCCAAGTAGGTAGAGGTGGTCTCCTTGGAGGTTTGATGTTTTTGATTCCTCTTAGAAACTGTCTTAGTAGAGGATGAGAGAAGACAGGTGGATCAGTATTGTACTCTGCTGAAATTGCTGAAGCATGAATTTTTATGGAAGAATAAGAGAGACCATTATGGAACATTTCTGCCAAATATTAAAGGATATGTGCCATGCTCATTACTGTCGCATCTAGGCCCTTTGTGGTGTTCCAAATGAGAAATCTTTTCCATTTTGCTGAATATGCCTTTCTTGTGGAAGGGCGGCGAGCTTCCATGATGATATCCTTCACTCTCTGGGATAGCTTATCCTGAGGAGGAGTTAAGGTATTTTCCAGGCTGTTAGTTGCAAGGTTTTCAGGTTGGAATGCAGAGTTTTGTAATTGTGCTGTGTCAGTAATAGCGGCCATAGAGGAAGAGGCCATGGTTTCGTACGTGACATGCTCTTTAGCAGTGGGTACCAGTGCTGTCTTGGCCAGACCGGAGCTATCAGAATCACTTTTGGCTGCTCTGTCCTGATCTTCAGTAACACCTTGGTCATTAATGGAAGAGGTGGAAATGCATACACTTTTAGATTTCTCCAACTGAAAGAGAGAGCGTCCACTTTCCACGCTTGTTGGTGGTATGTCCTTGAGCAGAACGTCTTCAGTTGATGATTGTGAGGGGAAGCAAATAGATCTATGTCCGGCCTGCCCCATGATTGTGTTATCTGTAGAAAAATGTCTGGGTGCAGCATCCATTCGTGTGCATCCATGATATTTCTGCTTAAGTTGTCCGCCAGTATATTGTCTTTCCCTGGCACAAACTGGGCTTGCAGCTGTATATTGAGTTTCAAGGAAAGATCCCATAGATTCATTGCCAGTCTGCAAAGAGGGTAGGAATGGGTGCCTCCTTGCTTATGTACCACATAACTGTGGTGTTGTCTGTCCTTATTAGTAGGTGGCCTTGATGCAGAAAGAGTTTGAAGGCCTCGATTGCATGCATCACTGCTAGCATTTCCTTTTGATTTATGTGCATGCATAGCTCCTTTTGTGACCACTGTCCTTGAATACCTCGTCCGTCCATGTGTGCTCCCCAACCTAGGTCTGAAGCATCCGTTGTAATAGTTTGGGTGGCTTTTGGCTTTGTGAAGGGTAACCCCCTGTTGGACTGGCTGGCCTGAGCCCACCACAGAAATTCCTTTTGAAGGCATGGAATGAGTGGGATCAAAGTTTCTAAGCTGTGACTGTGCTGAGTCCATAAACTCCTTAGGTACCACTGTAGTTTTCTCATATGCAGCCTTGCTTGTGGGATCAAAAGAATGCAGGATGCCATGTAACCCAGGGCCTGCAGGATTTTCCTTGCAGTCAGCTGAGTTTGTCTTGTCAGATTCTTGAAGTAATCCGGTAGCTGTCTTTGTTTTTCTTCTTTGAGATAGGCCATTTGGGTGGTTGTGTCTAGATCCGCACCCAGAAAGGTTATTCTTTGGGATGGAACAAGTCTTGATTTGTGCATGTTGACTGTATATCCCAAGGCCTGCAGAAGATTGATGGCATAATTTAAGTCCTTTACCAATGTTTGTTGGCTGTCCGCTTGTATAAGGCAGTCGTCCAGGTATGGGTATATTTGTATCCCCTGAAGTCTGCAGTGTGCAATTACTGATGCCAGGCATTTCGTGAATACTCTGGGCACAGTAGATAAGCCAAAGGGCAATGCTGAGAATTGATAATGCTCTGACCCTGCAAGAAATCTGAGGTGTCTTCTGCAACTTTGTCTGATAGGGACATGCAGGTATGCCTCCTTGAGGTCTAGAGTCACCAGCCAAGACCCCTTGCCCAGCATGGGAAGGAGTTGCTGTAGAGTCAGCATTTTGAATTTTGGCACAATGAGATAAGTATTCAGTGCGGACAAGTCGAGAATAGGTCTCCATTGATTTTCTTTTCTTGGAACAAGGAATAGTCTGGAGTAAAATCCTTGGCCTTGTTCTGAAAGAGGAACTTTTTCTATAGCTTTCATTTGTTTTAAGCTTGAGATTTGTTTCAAAGCCTCTGCCCTTTGATTTGGTGGCAGATCTGGCATGCCTTTTCTTTTTGGCAATGTGTGAAAATGGAACCTGTATCCGTTGTCATTTGCAGTGTCCATTTGTCTCTTGTAATGCTGTGCCAATTTTTTGAGAATAAAGAAAGCTTTCCGCCTAAAGGTGCTTCTAATTGAGCCCTGGTTGGCAGAGTCAAAGCAAAGTCATTGAGTCTATCCTTGTGCAGCAGTTGTAGGTCCTGCACTACCTGTCTGGTTTGGTGGCTGCCACTGACGGCCTCTGTAGGAGCCCCTAGCTTGCCCTCTACCTCTGGCACGCCTGTTCCGGCCTCTCTGAAATCTTTCTGTGTCCGGAAAGGACCAATTCTTGCTAGGCCAATTTCTGCGGAATCTTGGTGGTTGGACTTGAAGAAAATCCTTAACTGCTTGTACAGATTTTACCTTTTCCTCAAATTTCTTTAGGACCTCCTGAGCAGTGGAACCAAATAATTTTTGCTTTTCCAGTGGAGCATCCAGAAGCTTAAGCTTTAACATGGTCTGGCAGAGATTGTTCCTTCAGCCAAGCATGCCTATGTATGACTACACCTGTCATTGCTGACCTACATGAAACTTCCAATGCATCACAACCACACTGCAAGAAATGGTTGCTAACCTGCAGGGAGTTATGTACCAGATCCTGGAGGGATTTGCGATCAAGGGGTTCAGAAGAAGACAGTTTCTTATGCATTTCTTCTAACAAATACTCTTGGTACTGTATCATATGAAATTGACAATTTAAAGCCCTCATAGAAAGAGTGGCAGAAGTATACACCTTTTTACCCCATCTCTCTAAAGCCCTGGACTCCTTTGCAGAGGGGAGTGGGTTCTTAGTAGTAGTAGCTGCAACCCCTTTAGGGCCCTGGGAAATAGTTTCAGGGTCAGCAGAGTGGGCCTTGTAAAGAAAATTATGTGAGTCCGGGACTCTGTAATACCTATCGGGTTTAACAGGAGCCGGAGGCAGAGTGTCAGGGGTTATACTAGACTCAGAGTACACATCATCAATGACATTTAAAACAGGAGGAATAGCCAAAGGTCTATGCTGAGGTAAATGTAGAAAGGTTCTTAATCTTTTCCTGGAATCAGAATATTCCTGGCCCTGCCATTTGAAATGTCTCTCATAGAGTGAAGGGTCTCCCCGAAGGATAGCTCTTCAGGAGGGGAGGCTGAGGGGATAGACTCCTCTGCATCCGAATCCTCGTAGGCCGAAAAAACCTCCTCCTGGTAGTCAGAGTGATCAGAGCCATCAGAGACCTCCTCTGAGGAGTGTGGATCAGGGGGGTCAACCCTGGGCCTTTTGTCTAGAGGTGGTTGAGAGCCCCTGTCCGGATGGAGCTGAGAGCCCCTGACTAGAGAGATAAGGTCCTCTGCCGAACTTAGGATCTGAGAACTAGAAGAGGGTCCCTGAGGAATAACCCTGGGAGGCATAGCTTTTGTGTGTTTAGCAGCTTTAGCCCTGGTAAAAGCCTTTATGGACATGGATGCAGGAGGCCTGGCTGCACCACGTGCTGGAGTAGTTTTGTCTAGTGGAATGGTGTCGGAAGCTTCCAAGACACCAGTTTCTGAAGGGAATTCAATAACCGACTCGGCCGGGGCCTCCGGGGCCGAGGCTGTCAGTTGAACGGTTTCAGGATTCGGAAGTACCAAGGACTCTGTATCAGCCGATACCGAGACACTCGCGGTAGGCCTAGCCGTGGTTTCATCCGAAACCGCGGCCCACGTGTGTCGGTCCTTGTTTTTCCGTTTCTTAGGTAAATGTGAAATCGGGGTTTCCGACGGCATTTTATATGAAAAACTAGCCCCAAAAAACTCCTCTGCGAACTCCGACCGACGTCTAAGAGTGCGTCGGTTGAAGGAAGCACAGGCTGAACAGGCCCAGACGTCATGGTCTGGGCCTAAGCAGGGGAGGCAGTAAGAGTGGAAATCCTTATGAGGTATTTGTTTCCCACAAGTTAAACAATTATTAACTTTATCTGACATCGGCTGAGGCAAGAAAGAGTCCCCAACGGGGTACTTAGCTTTTGAAGTCTTCGGTTAGCTGAATTACAGGAGCTGGCCGACCAGCACTTGCGAACTGCTTCTGCTTCGGGCACTACGTGGCAAGAAAGACTGAGGAAGATGGCGTCGGCTGATGCTTTTATACCCCAGGCGCTCTGATGTCGGGGAATGAGCGACAGCCGACGCCGGACCCAGACTTTGGAATCCGGCCGACCGAAGGGCTGCCTGAGGCAGGACAACCCATATGTGATGACTGCAGATGCATCCTTGAAGGACATCCACATTGCAAAGTATGCTTTCCAACTTGTTCAGCTGTATGCAATAAATCCTGCATTTCTTTGTTTTCTGCACATTCAGAATTTGCCATCATTTTCTGTTTAAGCAGTGTCATGATATATTGCTGATATTTGAGCATATGAAACTGGCAATTTAAAGCCCTTATAGCCAAAGTAGCAGATGTGTAATTTTTTCCCCATCTATCCAGTGCCCTAGAATCCCTGTCAGAGGGGGTAGGTTTTTTTGCATTAGAAGTCTTGACCCCTTTTGGACCCTGAGAAATAGTTTCTGGGTCTGCAGTAGGGTTTTTGAAAAGGTATTTATGAGAGTCATGGACCCTGTAGTATCTGTCCGGCTTAACAGGAGCTGGAGGTAAAGAGTCAGGGGTCAGTCTAGACTCCAAGAACACATTATCTACAATGTCTAACACAGGTGGAATAGCCAGAGGCCTGTGCTGAGGTAGTAAAAGGAAGTCTCTGAACCTTTTCTTAGATTCTGAAAAATCTTAGCTCTCCCAGTGGAAGTGCTCCCATCATGGTATGCAAGGTTTCCCCAAAAGAGAAATCCTCAGGAGGAGAAGCTGAAGGAATTGACTCTTCAGCATCAGAATCCTCATAGGGGGGAAGAGAATATTCCTGATCAGAAGAGAAATCAGAAGAAATGGAAACCTGATCTGAAGATTCATAGTCTGTCTCTTGCCAAGGCCTCTTATCAGGAGGGGGATGGGAACCCCTGATCAAGGTAATTAAGTCTTCGGCCATTTTGAGCACCTGTTTTTTGGGTATGGAAGCCTGTCCTTGTGGCTGGTGAACTTGTTTCTTTGCCTTTAAAGGTGATTTAGTCCTTGAAGTCGGTTTAATATATAATTGTTTAGGTCTGAATACACCCTCAGAAGCTGATGCCTGCTTAGCGGCTCCGGACCCATCTGAGGGAATAATCTCCGAGGTTCCAATACCTTGAGTTTCCAGTGGCCTGGCCAACTCAAGTAGGAGTCATTAGCGGCCTGTGACTCTAAAGTAGCGGGCGTCAGGGGCTGCGAAAGCGCCTCACTGAGAAACGGTGACTTGCTTAGGAGAAGCTTCATCGGTTTTGGATCTCTGTTACCTGTCTTTTTCTTAACGTTTTTTGTGAACTTCGGTAGTCAGATGGCTAGCTGACGACATTGTATAATTAAATCTTCGCCCAAAATAGCTTAATGCAAAATCGTACAGACGCTTAATATTGCGTTGATTAAATCTAGCACAAAACTGACAACTAGCAACGTCGTGCTCAGGGCCTAGGCAAGGAATACAGTAAGAATGAAAGTCCTTATGAGGTATTTGCTTCCCACAAGAAATACAATTATTAACTTTTTCTGACATTGGTCTGGAGCAAGAAAAATGTTTCCCCAACAGGGTACTTAGCTTTTAATGAAGACTTCGGATCTGAAACTCGAACACGAAAATCTCAGGAGTCGGCCGACCGGCACTTGCGAACTACTTCTGCTTCGGGCACCACGCGGCAAGAAAGACTGAATAAAATGGCATCAGCCGCATCTTTTATACCCCTGACATCAGGAAAGAGGCGACAGCAACTGACGCAGGACCCAAGACTTTGGAATTCAGGCCGACTGAGGGCAACCTGCCAGCAGCATAACCCAAATGTAATGATTGCAACAGTGAAACACGAAGAACATCCTTGATACTGAGAAGAGAAAGTACTTGCGTTTGGACCTCTGCCCATTGGTTTGGGGGGAGGTCTGGCCATCCGCTTGGGGCTGGCAGTGAGTGGAAGTAGAATCTGTATCCCTGGGATACAACGTTCAAGATCCATCTATCCTGGGTGATGTACTCCCAGTTTTTTGCATGCAGGGCAAGTTTTCCTCCAAAGGGTGCAAGTACTTGGGCAAGGCTTGGAAGAGTTAAGGATAAGTCATTGCGAGATTTTACCAAAGGATGGTACCTTACTACTCCCTGTTTTAGCGAGGAAGCACTCCATTGCTTAGATCTGTGCATACTCTGAGACTGTAATCTTGGTGGTCTGCTGCCCCTGGGTTTGGACTGCAAAGGTCTGGGAGGGACTGGAAAGGACCAGTTTTTAGAAGGCCAATGCCTACTGAATCTAGGTGGCTGTATCTATAGGAAATCTTTAACAGTTTGCATAGATTTAGCTTTTTCCTCCATCTTTTTGAGGACGACTTCTGCTTTACTGCCAAACTGATGTTCTTGATTTAATTGTGCATCTAGTAATTTTGCTTTGCCATGATCTGGCAAGATTTGTTCCTTAAGCCAAGCATGCCTTCTAAGAATAGACCCAGTGACAGCAGCCCTGCAAGATGCTTCTAAGGCATCAAAACTACATTGCAAATTATGTTTTCCAATGGTTAGCAGAATGCATTAGCTCTTGTAAATCTTTATTTTCTGCACAATCAGTAATCAATATCATTTTCTGTTTAATTAGCTCCATAACATGTTGCTGATACTTTAACATATGAAACTGGCAATTTAAAGCCATGACGGCAAGAGTATCAGAGGTGTATACCTTCTTACCCCACCTGTCCAAATCCCTACACCCTGTCCGAAGGGGTAGGGTTTTTGGCTGTTGAAACCTTAATGCCTTTAGGCCCCTGGGAAATGGCCTCTGGATCTGCAGTAGGATTCTTAAAGAGGAACTTGTGGGAGTCAGGTAATCTGTAGTACCTGTCAGGTTTCCTGGGAGCAAAGTATCAGGGGTAAGGCTGAATTCAAAGAAGACAGCTACAATTTCCAGAAAGTACAGTTGTGTACACTTACCATAAATGTAGATGTTTGAGTGTATTCACTGTTGCAATCATCACATTTGGGTTATCTGCTTGCAGTAGCCCTCATTTGGCCTGATTATCAAAGTATTGGGTCCTGCACCAGTTGCTGTCTCAACTTCCATGACGTCAGGTAGTCAGGGGTATAAAGCATGCAGCCGACACCATTACATCAGTTTTTCCTGCCCCAGATATGTCAAGTACTCCCATAATGGGAAGCAATTATATATACAAGGTTACACCTCCAACAAAAAAGCAAATACACCAAAAAGCTTTAAGCATAGTAAACAAGAATAAAGGTATAGCCAATAGAAGTCAGGGGGCTGGAGGGAGCATAACTAGGACTGCAACAGTGAATACACTCTAACATCTACATTTATGGTAAGTGTACACAACTGTACTATGTTCTTCGTGTCTCACTGTTGCAGTCATCACATTTGGGTAGATTCCCAAAGCTAAGAATGGGAGGTGGAAATCAGATAGCATTAGGACCAGCTATAAGGCCCTGCATGACTGCATTGGCAAAGCCAGCTCTGGATTTAGAGAAAATTGGCAAATGGTAATGCTTGGTGAAGGTATGTAAAGAACTCCAGGTAACAGCTTCTAGGATGTCCCTGGTAGGGACACCTCTGAGAAAGGCTGTAGATGTAGATGCAGCCCTGGTTGAATGTGGTCTTATCCCCTGTGGGGTATGTTTTCCATGGTGCTTATAACAGAAATGAATGCAATGGTCTATCATGTAGAAATTATTTGCTTTAAAATGGCCTTCCCCTCTGCCCCTGCAGCAAATGCAACCAACAGCTGTTCAGATTTCCTGAGAGGTTTAGTCCTGTCCAAGTAAAATCTAAGTTGTCTGTGCACGTCTAAGGAGTGCAGTATTCGGTTCCCCTTTTTTATGTGGATTAGAAAAGAAGGTTGGCAAATGAATGGACTGATTAAGGTTCACAATGGATACCACCTTGGGCATAAATGAGGGAGTGGTCCTGAGGAACACCCTGTCCGCATGAAAGATGATGAAAGGCTCCAATGCCATGAGGGCCTGTAATTCAGACACCTTTCCTGCTGAAGTGATGGCTAAAAGGATAAGGCTGTTTTCAGGGAAAGGAATTTCAACTCTGCATTTGCAGCTGGCTCAAAAGGAGGTAGAGTGAGTTTTTCCAATACAAAGTTAAGGTCCCAGGCTGGAGTAGGGGCTATCCTGGGTGGTCTTAATGTTTTGGCCCCTCTGAGGAACTGCTTCAGCAATGAATGAGAGAAAAGTTCTGTGAGTTCTGTGTTGTAATGAGCTGAAATAGCTAATGCATGAATTTCGATGGAAGAAAAGTAAAGGCCCTTGTGAAGCATCTCAGTTAAGAATCTGAGGTAAATTGGGTGCTGCGGTGCCCATCCCCTGAGTTTGTTTCCAGGAACAGAATCTTTTCCATTTTTCAGCATAAGATTTTCTAGTCCTAGGCCTCCTTGCCTCCAGAATGACATCCAACACTTGCTTACTGAGGGATGGTAACGGAGAGATCAGGTAATTAGCCAGGCTGCCAGGTTCAGGGTTTGAAGCTGTGGGTGCAGAATCTGGCCCTCCTGCTGGGACAGCAGGGCAGGGGTCTGAGGCAGGTGCCATGGTGCCAGCAGTGACACACTGCGCAAAAAGGGGTACCAGTGTTGCTGTGGCCAGTCTGGTGCAATCGGGTATCATCCTTGGTTTGTCCTGTTTGATCTTTAGTAGTACCTTGGAGAGGAGACACAGAGGGGGAAGGCATAAACTGATCAGGTGAAGGACAGGGCATCCACTTTCCAAGCTTGTTTGTGGGGAGTCCTTGTGCAGAATTTGTCCAGTTGGTATTTCTGGGGGGAGGCAAACAGGTCTATCTCTGGGCTCCCCCATTTGTTTCTCAACATGTTGAATATCTTTGGTTCCAGTTTCCACTCGTGTGGGTCCATGAGATATCTGCTTAGTTTGTCTGCCAGTGTATTTAGCTTTCCTGGCAAGAATTGAGCATATAGGTGCACTTGGTAGCTCAAGGCTGTGTTCCACAGAGCCATTGCTAGTCTGCAGAGAGGGTATGAGTGGGTTCCCCCATTTGTTTATGTACCACATAACAGTGGTGGTGTCCGTCTTTACCATTAATTGTCCTGGAAGAATGTGGTCCTTGAAGGTTGTCAGAGCATTCCGTACAGCTAACATTTCTTTTTGATTGATATGCAGGTGCATTTGACTTGGGTTCCATTTGCCCTGAATGCACTTCCCTGCCAAGTGAGCCCCCCATGCACAGTCTGATGCATCTGTTAGGGTTTGGGCAGCAGGGGGTACAGTGAATGGCAGTTCCTTGTTTTGGTGGCAGGCCTCTGCCCACCAAAGGAACTCTTATCTGTAGACACGGTATGATATGAATCATTGCTTCTAGATCCTGAGAATGTTGACATAATAGGCTTTTTAGATACCATTGTAGTTTCCTCATATGCAGCCTTGCATATGGAATTAGGAGAATGCAGGAGGCCATGAACCCCAGGGCTTGCAGTATTTTCCCAGATAGCTGGGTCTTTGTGGCCAGTATTTTGAAGTAGGCTGTCAAATGAACTTGTTTCTCTGGTGTGAGGAAAGCCATCTGTGAAGTTGTGTTCAAGCTTGCTCCCAGAAATACAATTTGATGGCAGGGTACAAGATGTGATTTATTTTTGTTTATGGTGTACCCCAGAGAAGTTAGCAATTTCTGTACAAACGCCAGATGATTCAATAGTATGTCCTGGCTTTCTGCCTGAATTAGACAATCATCCAGGTATGGGTACATCTGAATATTTCTTTGCCTGCAAAATGCTAGGCACTTTGTGAATACCCTGGGCACAGTAGATAAGCCAAAGGGCAGTTCAGAGAACTGATAGTGCATGTAGCCTGCTTTGAAGCATAGGTATCTTCTGCAAGACTCCCTTATTGGGATGTGCAGGTAGGCTTCCTTTATATCCAGTGTTGCCAACCAGGCATCCTTGCCTAGCACAGGAAGCAGCTGGTGAAGAGTTAGCATGTTGAATTTTGGGATCACCAAAAATGTGTTTAGGATAGAGAGATACAGGATAGGATGCCAGGAATTGTCTTTTCTGGGTACCAGGAAAAGTCTTGAGTAGAAACCTTGTCCCCTTTCCTCTTCTAGGACAGGCTGAATAGCCCTGATACTTAGAGAGAGAATTTGTTTTTGAGCCTCTGCCCACTGATGTGGGGATAGATCTGGCCAACCATTTGGAGTTGGTAAACAATGGAAGTGGAATCTGTATCCTTGGGAAACTATATTTAAAACCCATTTGTCCTGGGTAACGAGTTCCCAATTTTTTGCCTGCTGGGCAATCTTTCACCCTTAAGGAACAGTCAGTTGTGCAAGGCTTGGAAGTTTTAAAGTTAAGTCATTGAGACAGTTTACCATAGGGGGAGTCTTACTACTCCCTGCTTTGGAAGTGGGAGCTCCCCACTGCTTAATCCTGTGAGTACCTTGGGACTGAAGCCTGGGTGTTGTTCTGGTTTTGGGTTTGGACTAAGAAGGCCTGGAAGAGGCAGGAAAGGACAAATTCTTCAAGGGCCAATGCCTACTAAATCTGGGAGGCTGTACTTGCAGGAAATCTTTAACAGTTTGCATAGATTTAGCTTTTTTCTCCATCTTTTTAAGAACTTCTGCTTTGTTGCCAAACAGGCAGTCTTGGTTTAAGGGAGCATCCAGCAATTTAGCTTTAACATGATCTGGCAAGGATTGCTCCTTAAGTCAAGCATGCCTTCTAAGTACAGACCCAGTGACAACAGCCCTTCAAGATGCCTCTAATGAATTAAAACCACATTGCAAAGTATGTTTTCCAACTTGTTCAGCAGAATGCACTAAATCATATAAAACCTTATTTTCAACACAGTCAGGAATCAACTTCATTTTCTGTTTAAGCAATCCAATAATATGTTGTTGATACTTTAACACATGAAACTGGCAGTTTAAGGCCTTAATGGCCACGGTTGCAGAAGTGTATACCTACTTACCCCATCTATCCAGCGCCCTGGAATCTCTATCAGAGGGAGTAGGATTTTTGGCAGTAGTAGTCTTAATGCCCTTGGGTTCCTGTGAAATGGTCTCAGGATCCATAGTAGGATTTTTAAAAAATAACTTGTGAGAGTCAGGAAAGTACAGTTGTGTACACTTGCCATAAATGCAGATGTTAGAGTGTATTCACTATTGCATTCATTACATTTGGGAAATCTGCTGGCAGGTTGCCCTCAGTCGGCCAGATTAACAAATCATTGGGTCCTGTGTCGGTTTCTTCCATGACGTCAGGTCGTCAGGGGTATAAAACATGCAGCTGACGCCATTACATCAGTTTTTCTTGCCCCAGATGTCAAGTACCCCTATAAAGGGAAGCAATTAAACATAAAAACACAAAGGTATACCTCCAACAAAAAAGCAAATACACCAAAAAGGCTTTTAAGCATAGTAAAGGAAAGTAGAGGTATAGCCAAAAGAAGTTAGGGGTAAGGAGGGAGAGTAACCAGGACTGCAACGGTGAATACACTCAAACATCTACATTTATGGTAAGTGTACACAACTGTACTATGTTCTTCGTGTTTCACTGTTGCAGTCATCACATTTGGGTAGCTTCCCAAAGCTATGGTTAGGAGGAGGAGTTTAAATAGCATTAGGGCCAGCTACAAGGCCCTGCAAGACTGCAGTGGCAAAGCCAGCTCTGGATTTAGAGAAAATTGGCAAATGATAATGCTTGGTGAAAGTATGTACAGAACTCCAGGTAGTAGCTTCTAGGATGTCCCTGGTAGGAACGCCTCTGAGAAAGGCTGTAGAAGTAGATGCAGCCCTGGTGGAGTGAGGTCTGATCCCCTGGGGGATAGGTTTTCCATGGTGCTTATAGCAGAAATGAATTCAATGGATTATCCATTTAGAAATGGTTTGTTTTGAAATGGCCTTCTCCTCTGCCCCTGCAGCAAATGCCACCAGCAGCTGTTCAGATTTCCTTTGAGGTTTAGTCCTGTCCAAGTAAAATCTAAGTTGTCTGTGCACATCTAAGGAGTGCAGTATCCATTCCTCTTTGTTCTGTGGATTAGGAAAGAAGGTTGGCAAATGAATGGACTGATTAAGAGCCACACTGGATACCACCTTGGGCATGAAGGATGGATTGGTTCTGAGTGACACCCTGTCCGCATGAAAGGCTCCACTGCCATAAGGGCATGTAACTCAGATACCCTTCTAGCTGAAGTGATTGTTAAAAGGAAAGCGGTTTTCCAAGAAAGAAATTTTAAGTCTGCAGTAGCAGCTGGCTCGAAAGGAGGTACAGTGAGTTTCTCCAATACAAAGTAAGGTCCCAGGCTGGGGTTGGAGCTCTCCTGGGTGGTCTCAACATTTTGGCACCTCTGAGGAACTGCTTGAGAAGTGGATGAGAGAAGAGGGGAGGTTCTGTGTTATAATGAGCTGAAATGGCTGAGGCGTGGATTTTAATGGAGGAAAAAGGCCCTTGTGAAGCATGTCAGTTGAGTATTGTAAAATCTGAGGTAAACTGGGCACTGCTGTGCTCCTCCCTTGAGACTGGTTCCATGCACAGAATCTTTTCCATTTTTCAGCATAAGATTTTCTAGTACTAGGCCTCCTTGCCTCTAAGATGACATCCATCACAGTTTTGCTGAAGGATGGTAAGGGAGAGTTTAAGTAATTAGCCAGGTTGCAAAGTTCAGTTTTGGGAGCTGAGGGTGCAGAATCTGGTTCTCCTGCTGATACAGCAGGGAAGGAGTCTGAGGCAGGTGCCATGGAGATAACCGTGGCACACTGCGCAGGAGGAGGTACCAGTGATGGCGCGGCCAGTCTGGAGCAATCAAAATCATCATTGGTTTGTCCTGCTTGACATTTAGTAGTACTTTGGAGAGCAGAGGCAGTGGGGGAAAGGCATAGACTGATCGTTTTTTCCCGCTGAAGGACAGAACATCCACTTTCCAGGCTTGTTTGTGGAGAGCCCTTGTGCAAAATTTGCCCAATTGGTAGTTCTGGGGGGAGGCAAACAGGTCTATATCAGGGCTCCCCCATTCACTTGTCAACATACTGAAAATCCTTGGTTCCAGTTTCCACTCGTGTGGGTCCATGAGGTTTCTGCTTAGTCCGTCTTGCCAGTGTATTTAATTTTCCTGGCAGGAATTGAGCTTGTAGGTGCACTTGGTAGCTCAAGGCTGTGTTCCACAATGCCATTGGCTAGTCTGCAGAGGGGCTAAGAATGTGCACCCCCCTGTTTATGAACCACATAACCGTGGTGTTGTCCTGGAAAAATGTAGTCCTTGAAGGCTGTCAGAGCATTCTGTACAGCTAACATTTATTTTCGATTGATATGCAGGTGCATTTGACTTGGGTTCTATTCGCCCTGAATGCACTTCCCCTGCCAGGTGAGGCCCCATGCATAGTCTGATGCATCTGTTAGGGTTTAGGTGGCAGGGGGTGGTGTGAAAGGTAGTCTCTTATTTTGGTGGCAGGCCTGTGCCCACCAAAGGAACTCTAGGCGTAGGCAAGGTATAACAAGAAAGTACAGTTGTGTTAGTATCAAAAAGGGCACATTTTCATGTAAGGACTGTAGGCAGTGTAGATTTATTAGCAACACTTCTTTTGTCACTTTAAAACATATAAAAAAGACTTTTTGGGCACGGAAATATTATAACTGCCACAGTGACTACGTAGTTTATTTGGCATCTTGCGTGTCATGTGACAGTTATTATGTTGGCAAGACAGTCAGGGTGTTAAAGCGTAGAATATACGAACATATACTAGCAATTAAAAATAAGGACAAAAACAATTCTTTGGCTAAACACGCTCTTGTGTGCAATGACTTTAAAAAGTTTGAATTTTTTGTCCTAGATTCTGTAGAAAAAGGTCTATTTGTGGGAGATATTAATAACAGACTGGAGCAAAAAGAAACTTTATGGCAATTAATTTTAGGGGCAGACTCCCAGCCAGGATTAAATGAGGTTATTAATATAAAATGTTTTTTAACATATAGATAGTGTTGTTAATATAGTTGTGAGTTAGTAAGATATTAATTTATAGTTGGAACGTCAATACAATTAATTAAACTCTGAATACAAATAATTTAGTATACAAGCATTTTCAATGATGTTCATTGTAAATTTTCAGTTTATTTTATTCATTTAATGACAAGATACAGAATGTGAGGTAGTAACCAGTAGACAATTTTTTAAGTATCGTTACGTGTACAACATGACAGTGGCAACTGTCGTGTGTATATATATATATATATATATACATACATATAATTCATTTTAACTTTTAGTTATTCAAAATGTGTTCAACATTTGCATTGGTTGTCTGATTTTTGGAAAAACACATAAGGACAATCATGGTGACACACGTCAGTGTATCAGACAGTTGGTCACCTTGGGAGGGTGCAAGTGTTGATGATGTACAAACAATGTGAACGTATATAAATTCATGTAGTTGTCCCATTTGGCCACAATAACATCGCCACGGAGCGCATATGTGTATTGAACAGTGAGGGTGTGATACATTTGTGTGTGTGGGTATGTGTGGGTATGTCAATGGTTGCGAGTGAGTCCATGTACACATTTTTGCGGTTGTACATATATATTTTGATTCACACACATATATATATTTTTTTGAGAGAGTGAGTACAGATGCGCACGTGTGAATATGCTGACGCACACTGCATTCAGTTGGACATGAACGCATATAATTACAGGTTTATCGTATGTTAAATTGAGTGTCACGGACATTCATTTTATCTTCATATTTTATTATGCATACGTGTGTGTACCTAACAGAATGGGTTTGATGAGATAATGGATCGTAGATATGAAGAAGTTTATCAGTTTAAGAATGTTTACAAACTTCAAATTAAGATTGTTATGGTGAGATATATTTTAATACTATTCATACCAACGGTACATTCTTATTTCAAATATTGACAGTTACAAGATTTTTAGACAAGTGAGACAATATTTGTTTGCTATAATAGTATTATAAAATATGTAGAAAAGAATTGTCATAATTAGTTATTTGTTAAGAATTAAATTATGTTGTTATGACATCATATCCTGTAAGTATGTATAAAAGACACGAGTTTGAGAGGGCTCGTGTCTTTTCTGAAGAAGTTCACATCTATATTAAAGTGAAAGAAAGCGCTAAACACGTATTTGTGCCTCTTTTGTGGTCGTAATTCAGTTCGCTACTTTGGTTTTATAAGTTTACAGTTGTGTACCTACCATAAATTTAGATGTTCGAGTGTATTCACTGTGGCAGTCATTACTCTTGGGTTATCCTGCTGGCAGGCTACCCTGCAGTCGGCCAGAATTCCAAAGTCTAGGTCTGGCGTCGGTTGCTGTCGCCTCTTCCCTGACGTCAGTGCACCAGGGGTATAAAAGATGCAACCGACGACATTTTCTTCAGTTTTTCTTGCCCCAGATGTCAGGTACCCAAATAGGTAGGCTGAAAAATATACCAATCAGAAATGCACGCACAAAAATAACATTTCCTTCATCTACAAGCAAATACACCAAAAAGGTTGTATAGGATAGAAAAGTGCAGATAAGTCCCAGCAAAGAGAAGGGGGATGGTGGGTGGGTAACCTGGACTGCAACAGTGAATACACTCGAACATCTACATTTATGGTAGGTACACAACTGTACTAGGTTCATCGTGTTTCACTGTTGCAGTCATTACTCTTGGGTAGAATCCTAAAGCTGAGGATGGGTGGCTGGGCTAAATAGGATTAGGAGAGGCTACGAGGCCCTGCAGAACTGCAGTGGTGAAGCCTGCTCTGGACTTATCGTCAGGCAAGTGGTAGTGCTTTGTAAAGGTGTGCACTGAACTCCAAGTTGCAGTCTCTAAGATTTCTTTGGTTGGTACTCCTCGTAGGAAGGCTGCTGAAGTGGCTGTTGCTCTGGTGGAATGAGGTCTAATGCCCTTAGGCACTGATTTGCCATGTTGAAAGTAGCAGAAACGGATGCAATGGCCTATCCACTTAGAAATAGTCTGTTTTGAGATAGCCTTTCCTTGTGATCCTGCAGCATATGACACTAAAAGTTGACCAGTCTTTCTGAAAGCTTTAGTTCTGTCCAAGTAGAAGTGCAACTGCCTATGTGTGTCCAAAGAATGCAGAATTTTCTCACCTTTGTTCTGTGGATTTGGGTAAAAGGTAGGCAAGTGAATGGTTTGGTTGAGGGCCACACTGGACACCACCTTAGGCATAAATGTAGGGTTTGTCCTCAGAGAAACCCTGTCTGGGTGAAAAATGATGAAAGGTTCCACAGCCATGAGTGCTTGTAACTCCGAGACTCGCCTTGCAGAGGTTATGGCTAGGAGCAGAGATGTTTTCCATGATAAGAATTTTATAACTGCTGTCGATGCTGGCTCGAAAGGAGGCAGTGTAAGTTTTTCCAAAAGATAATTGAGGTCCCAGCCCTGAATTAGTGCTCTCCTTGGAGGCCTAATGTTTTTGGCCCCTCTGAGGTACTGCCTTATTAAAGGATGAGAAAAGATAGGTGGTTCCGTATTGTAATGTGCAGAAATGGCAGAGGCATGAATCTTAATTGATGAGAACGAAAGGCCTTTGTTCAGCATCTCAGTTAGGTATTGAAAATCTGAGGCATATTTGGTACAGACGTGTCAATGCCTTGTTCCTGGTTCCAAGCACAGAATCTCTTCCATTTTTCTGCATCAGATTTTCTGGTACTGGGCCGCCTGGCCTCCAAGATAACATCCATAACAGCTTTTGAAAGAGGAGTGTTCTGAATGGCTACATTATCCGCCATGCTGCCAGGTTTAAGGTCCTGAGTTGACTGTGCAGGATCTGATTGTTTTCTTGGGTCAGCAAGTGAGAAGTTTGAGGCAATATCCATGCTGGACCTTGAGACAAGCTCTTTAGGATTGGGTACCAGTGCTGGCGTGGCCAGTCTGGTGCAATCAGAATAATTTTTGGCTTCTCTTGTCTGACCTTTAGGAGTACTCTGGGAAGGACAGGCAGTGGGGGAAAAGCATATACTGTTAGATTTTTCCAGCTGAATGATAGGGCGTCCAATTTCCATGCTTGCTTGTGGTAAATCCTTGTGCAAAATCTCTGCAATTGACAGTTGTGAGGGGAGGCACATAGATCTATGTCTGGGCATCCCTATTTCCTTACTATCATGTTGAAGACTTGTGGATCCAGTTTCCATTCGTGGGGATCCATGAGGTTTCTGCTTAGTTCGTCTGCCAGAGTATTTGTTTTTCCTGGCAGGAATTGTGCTTGCAGGTGAACTTGAAAAGCCAATGCTGTGTCCCATAAGGTCATTGCTTGTCTGCAGAGGGGGTAGGAATGTGTACCTCCCTGCTTGTTTATGTACCACATGACCGTAGTGTTGTCTGTCTTTATCAGTAACTGTCCTGGATGAAGCAGGTCCTTGAAAGCTGTCAGGGCATTTTGTACAGCTAGCATCTCTTTTTGATTGATGTGAAGATGCATCTGGTTTGCAGGCCATGTGCCCTGAATACATTTTCCTGCCATATGGGCCCCCCAGGCATAATCTGATGCATCCGTTGTCAGTCTCTGTCTGGCTGTGGGTAAACTGAATGGCAGACCCTTGTTGTGGTGACAGGCTTCTGCCCACCATCGAAACTCCTGTTGTAGGCGGGGAATGAGTGCAATTATTGTCTCCAGGCTGTGGAAATGCTGAGTCCAAACACTTTTCAGATACCATTGTAGTTTCCTCATATGCAATCTGGCATATGGAATTAGAAGAATGCAGGATGCCATGAAACCCAAGGCCTGCAGGATTTTCCTTCCAGATAAGTGGGTTTTTGTTGCCAATTGCTTGAAGTAAGTAGTCAGTTGTTTTTGCTTATCTGGCGTGAGATGAGCCATCTGGGCAGTTGTATTTAAGCTTGCACCCGGGAATATTATCTCTTGAGAGGGCATTAGTTTTGATTTCTTGTCGTTTACTGTGTACCCTAGGCCAATTAGTAATCTTTTTACAAACGCCAGATGCTTTAGAAGAGTGTCTTTTTTCTCTGCTTGAATTAGGCAGTTGTCCAAGTAGGGATATATCTGAATTCCTTTTTGTCTGCAAAACGCAATTACTGGTGCCAGCATTTTTGTAAAGACCCTGGGTGCAGTAGATAAGCCAAAAGGCAGTGCAGAGAATTGGTAATGCATTGAGCCAGCTATGAATATGAGGTATCTTCTGCAAGACTGTCTGATTGGGACATGCAAGTATGCCTGCTTTAGGTCCAAAGTTCCAAGCCAAGCCCACTTGCCCAGAATGGGCAGTAGCTGCTGAAGAGTCAACATTTTGAATTTTGGAACTTCCAGAAATGTATTTAGTATAGACAGGTCCAGAATTGGTCTCTAGGTTTTGTCCTTCCTGGGTATTAGGAAAAGCCTGGAATAAAATGTTTGCCCCTGCTCTTGTTGTGGTACTTGCTGAATGGCCCTCACGTCCATGAGAGCTGTAATTTGTTTTTGTGCCTCTGCCCATTGATTTTGTGGCAGGTCTGGCATGCCCTTTGACATTGGTAGAGTGTGAAAATGGAACCTGTAGCCTTGGGACACTATGTTCAGGACCCATTTGTCTTGGATAACTATTTGCCAATTTGATGAAAAAAGTGCTAGCTTTCCCCCTAAGGGGGCTGTCATAAGAAAATTGCTTGGAACTGGTAGAGGAAAGTCATTGGGACTGTTTCCTGTAAGGTTGTGATTTGTCTTCTCCGCTTTTGGAGGTAGGAGCACCACATTGTTTAGGCCTGTAAGAGCCTTGGGGCTGAGATCTGCCTCTGGGACGCCTGTATCTGCCTCTTTGTGGTCTGTCTGAAACTGGAAAGGACCAATTTTTAGAAGGCCAGTTCCTGCTAAACCTGGGTGGTTGTACCTGTAAGAAATCCTTGACTGTCTGCATGGATTTTGCTTTATCCTCCATTTTTTTCAACACCTCTTCTGCTTTAGTACCAAACAAAGTATCATACTGTAATGGTGCATCTAATAATTTTGCTTTAACATGATCAGGCAAATTCTGTTCCTTTAACCAAGCATGCCTTCTAATAACAGAGCCTGTAACAGCGGCCCTGCAAGAGGCTTCCAGTGAATCATAACCACATTGCAAAGTATGCTTTCCCACTTGTTCAGTTGCATGCAATAAATCCTGCAATTCTTTGTTCTCTGAACATTCAGTATTTGTCAACATTTTCTGTTTAAGTAGAGACATTAAATATTGCTGATATTTAAGCATATGAAATTGACAATTTAAAGCCCTTACAGCCAGGGTGGCAGAAGTATAAACTTTTTTCCCCCATCTGTCTAGAGCCCTAGAATCCCTATCAGAGGGGACAGGGTTTTTTGCAGTGGAATCTTTAACCCCCTTGGGACCCTGAGATATAGTTTCCGGGTCAGCAGTGGGGTTTTTATATAGGAATTTATGAGAATCCAGGACCCTGTAGTATCTGTCTTGCTTTGCAGGTGCAGGGGGTAAAGAGTGAGGGGACAGTCCGGACTCTGAAAATACATCTACAATGTCTAGGATAGGTGGAATAGCAAGGGGTCTGTGCTGAGGAAGAAGCAGAAAGTCTCTGAGCCTTTTCTTAGATTCAGAATAATCTTGGCTCTCCCAATGAAATGCTCCCTCATAGTATGCAGTGTTTCCCCAAAAGAATAGTCCTCAGGAGGAGAGGCTGAAGGAATGGATTCTTCAGCATCAGAATCCTCATAGGGACGCATGGAGTAATCCTGTTCAGAAGAGGAATCAGAGGAAATAGATACCTGATCAGAAGAATCGTACTTTGTCTCTTGCCTCGGCCTCTTATCAGGAGGAGGGGGATAGGAGCACCTGATCAAAGTAATTAAGTCTTCGGCCATTTTGAGCATCTGTTTTTTAGGCATGGAAGTCTGAGTAGGAGAATGCTGTACTTGTTTCTTTGTCTTTAGAGCTGCTTTAGTCTTTGCCTTTGAAGCTGAAGATGGCTTAACATGTAGTTGTGTAGGTCTGAAGACACCCTCAGAAGCCGATGCCTGCTCAGCGGCTCCGGACCCATCTGAGGGAGTGATTTCTGAGTGTCCAATACCTTGAGTTTCCAGAGGCTCAGTTGGCTCCACGTGGGAGTCAGTACCGGGCGCCAGGGGCTGCGAAAGCGCCTCAATGAGAACAGGCGAACCAGCGACTGGCCTAGAAGAGGCTTCGTCGTCGGGTTTGGACCTCGGATGCCTATCCTTGTCCTTGCGTTTTTTGTAACCTCCGGTTGCTGGCTGTCCCGCTGGCATTATATAATTAAATCTTCGGCCAAAGTAATGAAATGCAAAATCGAATTGACGCTTGATAGTGCGTAGGTTAAATCTAGCACAAAACCGACAGCTAGCAATGTTGTGATCAGGGCCTAGGCAAGGAATACGTAACAGTGAAAATCCTTATGAGGTATTTGCTTCCCACAAGAAATACAATTGTTAACTTTTTCTGACATCGGTCTGGAGCAAGAAAAAAGTTTCCCCAATGGGGTACTTGGCTTTAATGAAGACTTCGGTTCTGAAATTCAGATTTGAAAATCTCAGGAGTCGGCCGACCGGCACTTGCGAACTGCTTTTGCTTCGGGCACCATGCAGCAAGAAAGACTGGGGAAAATGGCGTCGGCTGCATCTTTTATACCCCTGGCGCACTGACGTCAGGGAAGAGGCGACAGCAACCGACGCCGGACCTAGACTTTGGAATTCTGGCCGACTGCAGGGTAGCCTGCCAGCAGGATAACCCAAGAGTAATGACTGCAACAGTGAAACACGATGAACATTCATTGTTTCTAGGCTGTGAGAATGTTGACTCCATAGGCTTTTTTAGATACCACTATAGTTTCCTCATATGCAGTCTTGCATATGGAATTAGAAGAATGCAGGAGGCCATGAACCCCAAGGCTTGCAGTATTTGTCTTGCAGATAGCAGGGTTTTTGTGGCCACTTGTCTGAAGTAGGTTGTCAAATGAATTTGCTTTTCTGGAGTGAGGTAAGCCATCTGGGAAGTTGTATTCAAGCTTGCTCCCAGGAATGTAATTTGTTGACAGGGTACCAGTTGTGATTTCTTTTTGTTTATGGTGTACCCAAGACAAGTTAGAACCCTTTTTACAAAGGTCAGATGATTTAGAAGTATGCCCTGGCTTTCTGCCTGAATTAGACAATCGTCCAGGTATGGGTATATTTGAATACTTCTTTGCCTGCAAAATGCAATAACTGGAGATAGGCACTTTGTGAATACCCTGGGCACAGTAGATCAGCCAAAGGGCAGTGCAGAGAACTGACAGTGCATGTAGCCTGCTTTGAAGCGTAGGTATCTTCTGCAAGACTTCCTGACTGGGATGTGCAGGTATGCTTCTTTCAAATCTAGTGTTGCCAACCAGGCATCTTTGCCTAGCATAGGAAGTAATTGGTCAAGAGTCAGCATTTTGGAATCTCCAGAAAGGTGTTTAGAGTAGACAGGTCCAGGATAGGACGCCATGATTTGTCTTTTCTGGGTACCAGGAAAAGTCTCGAGTAGAAACCCTGTCCCTTTTCCTCTTCTGGTACCAGTTGAACAGCCCCCATGCTTAAGAGAGAAAGTACTTGTTTTTGAGCCTCTGCCCACTGATTTGGGGGTAGGGCCACCCATTTGGCGTTGGCAACGTGTGGAAGTGAAATCTTTATCCCTGGGACACTATATTTAAAACCCATTTGTCCTGGGTAACGAGTTCCCAGTTTTTTGCATGAAGAGCACTCTTTCCCTCCCAAAGGGGCAGTCAGAAGATAAGTGCTTGGAAATTTTAAAAGGAAGTCATAATTGAGACAGTTTACCATAGGGGGGGAAAGTCTTGTTATTTCCAGACTTGGAAGTGGAGGCCCCTCCACTGTTTAGTTCTGAGAGTCCTCGGACTGAAACCAGGGCTTTTTGCTGTGTCTGGGTTTGGCTTGAGAAGACAGTACAGTTGTGTACACTTACCATAAATGTAGATGTTTAAGTGTATTCACTGTTGCAGTCATTACATTTGGGCAATCTGCTGGCAGGCTGCCCCTCAGTCGGCCCGAATTCCAAAGTCTTGGGTCCTGCGTCAGTTGCAGTCTTCTCTTCCATGACATCAGGTCATCAGGGGTACAAAACATGCAGCCGACGCCATTTTCTTTAGTTTTTCTTGCCCCCCGATGTCAGGTGCCCCCAAAAAGGTAGCAATATTCTAAATATATATATATATATATATATATATATATATATATATATATATATATACATGGATCAAAATAAACTACCTTCATCTACAAGCAAATACACCACAAAGGTTGTAGAAGATGGAGAAGGAAAGCCAAACTGTGGAATGAAAGGGGGATGGGCGGGAGGGTAACCTGAACTGCAACAGTGAATACACTCGAACATCTACATTTATGGTAAGTGTACACAACTGTACTATGTTCTTAGTGTTTCACTGTTGCAGTCATTACATTTGCGTAGAGTCCCAAAGCTATGGTTGGGAGGCTGGAGCTAAACAACATTAGGTCCGGCTATAAGGCCCTGCAGAACTGCAGTGGCAAACCCTGCCCTGGACTTAGAGTAGAGAGGCAAATAATAATCCTTTGTAAAGGTGTGAACAGAACTCCAAGTAGCAGCCTCTAGAATGTCTTTGGTTGGTACTCCTCTGAGAAAGGCTGCTGAAGTAGCTGCAGCTCTGGTGGAATGAGACCTAATGCCCTTGGGCACAGGTTTGCCATGGTGTAAGTAGCAGAAACAAATGTAGTGGTTTATCCACTTAGAAATAGTCTGCTTTAACATAGCCTTTCCTTCTGATCCTGCAGCATATGTCACTAGTAATTGCTCAGTTTTTCTTAGAGCTTTAGTCCTGCTCAAGTAGAATCTTAGCTGTCTGTGTACATCCAAGGAATGCAGAATTCTCTCCCCCTTGTTCTGCGGAATTGGATAAAAGGTTAGCAGATGAATAGTTTGGTTAACAGCCACAATGGAAACCACTTTTGGCAGAAATGTTGGATTTGTCCTCAGAGACACCCTGCCTGGGTAAAATATGATAAAAGGCTTCACAGCCATGAGAGCCTGTAGCTCTGAGACTCTTCTTGCTGAAGTAATTGCTAGTAGCAGAGCTGTTTTCCATAAGAATTTTATATCAGCAGTAGCAGCTGGTTCAAATGGAGGCAGGGTGAGCTTTTCCAACACATAATTGAGGTCCCCCATGCAGGTATTGGCGATCTTCTAGGAGGCCTTAAATTTTTGGCTCCTCTAAGATACTGCTTTAGTAAAGGATGAGAAAAGATTGGTGGCTCTGTATTGTAATGAGCCGAAATGGCAGAGGCATGGATTTTAATTGATGAGAAAGATAGGCCTTTATCAAGCATCTCAGTCAAGTACTGTAATATCTGAGGAATATTTGGTTCTGCTGTATCTGTTCCTTGTGCTTGATTCCAAGCACATAATCTCTTCCATTTATCAGCATAAGATTTTCTAGTACTAGGCCTTCTGGCTTCCAAAATGACATCCATCACAGCTTTACTGAGAGGTGTTGTTTGTATAACTACATGATCAGCCATGCTGCCAGATTCAGTGTATGTAGCTGATTGTGCAGGAGCGGATTGTTTTGCTCGGACAGTAGTTGAGGTCTCTGAGGTAAGGTCCAAGCTGGGTATTGAGACAAGTTCCTTAGGATTGGGTATCAGTATTGGCAGGGCCAGCCCGGGCAATTAGTATCATCTTTGGTTTCCCTTGTCTGACTTTTAGGAGGACCTTGGGAAGAGGAGGCAGTGGAGGAAAGGCATAAACTTTCTTGTCTGTGATAAGCCCTTGTGCAGAATCTTTTCAATTGATAATTTTGGGTGGAGGCAAATAGATCTATGTCTGGGCTCCCCCACTTCTTTGTTATCATGCTGAAGACTTGTGCATCTAGTTTCCACTCGTGAGGATCCATAAGGTTTCTGCTTAAATCTTATGCCAGAGTATTTTGCTTTCCTGGCAGGAATTGAGCTTGAAGATGTATTTGGTAAGTCAAAGCAGTGTTCCACAGTGCCATGGCTAATCTGCAAAGGGGGTATGAGTTTGTGCCCCCCTGCTTGTTTCGTGCCCCCCCAGGCATAATCTGATGAGTCTGTTAAGGTTTGGCTGGCAGGGGGTAGACCAGTCCCATGTTTTGGTGACATGCCTTTGCCCACCATAGAAACTCCTTTTGTAGGCAGGGAATGAGAGGAATCACTGTTTCCAGACTGTAATGATGTTGACTCCATAAACTGTTTAGGTACCATTGAAGTTTCCTCATATGCAGTCTTGCATATGGAATCAGTAGGATGCAGGATGCCACGAAGCCCAAAGCCTGAATAATTTGTCTTGCAGATAACTGGGTTTTTGTTGCCATCAGTTTGAAGTAAATAGTCAGTTGCCTTTGCTTGTGTGGCATGAGGTAAGCCATCTGGGCGGTTGTACTCAAGCTTGCACCGAGGAATGTTATCTTTTGAGAGGGTACCAATTGTGATTTCTTTTCATTTACTGTGTACCATAGGCATGTTAGAAGCCTTTTCACAAATGCCAGGTGTTGAAGAAGAATGTCCTTGTTCTCTGCTTGAATGAGACAGTCGTCCAAGTAAGGATATATCTGAATACTTCTTTGTCTGCAAAATGCAATAACTGGTGCCCGGCACTTTGTAAAGACCCTGGGCGCAGTAGATAAATCAAAGGGCAGTGAAGAGAATTGGTAATGCATTAAGCCAGCATTGAATCTGAGGTATCTTCTGCACGACTGCCTTATTGGGACATGCAGGTATGCCTCTTTTAGGTCTAATGTCACCAGCCAAGCATTCTTGCTCAGCATGGGCAGAAACTGCTGCAAAGTCAGCATTTTGAATTTTGGAATGTCCAGGTATGTGTTCAAAATCGATAAATCCAGTATTGGCCGCCAGGCCTTGTCCTTTCTGGTTACCAAGAACAGTCGAGTAAAAACCTTGTCCTTTTTCCTGTTCTGCTAATGGCTGAATGGCCCCCATATCCATGAGGGACGTAACCTGTTTCTGTGCCTCTGCCCATTGATTTATTGGCAGATCTGGCCAACCGTTTGACATTGGCAGAGTATGGAAATGGAATCTGCATCCTTGTGATACTATGTTTAGCACCCACTTGTCCTGGGTTATTAACTGCCAAATTTGAGCAGAAAGTGCTAATTTTCCCCCTAAGGGTGCTGCCAAAAGATAAGTGCTTGGTGAAGGCAGAGGGAAGTCACTGGGACTGTTATCTGTAGGTTTGCGCTTTATCTCCTCCAGATTTGGAGGTAGAAGCACCCCATTGCTTTGACCTGTATGAATCTTGTGCCTGGTATCTGGAACCCTTAGGGCGTCTGGATTTGCCCCTTTGAGCTCTGTCTGACACAGGAAAGTACCAATTTTGTGTAGGCCAGTGTCTACTGAATCTTGGTCGCTGCACTGGTAAGAAGTCTTTTACAGTTTGCATAGGTTTAGCTTTGCCTTTCATTTTCTTTAAAACCTCTTCTGCCTTAATACCAAACAGAGTATCATGTTGTAAAGGTGCATCTAGTCATTTAGCTTTAACATGATCAGGCAAATTTTGTTGCTTTAGCCAGGCATGCCTCCTAATCACAGATCCAGTAACTGCGGCCCTGCAGGAGGCCTCTAAAGAATCAAAACCACATTGCAAAGTATGCTTTCCAACCTGTTCAGCTGCATGCAATAATTCCTGCAATTCTTTATTTTCTGCACATTCAGCAATCAACATAATTTTCTGTTTCAGCAATCCCACATGTAGTTGATACTTGAGCATATGAAACTGGCAGTTTAAGGCCCTAATTGCCAAGGATGCAGAAGTATAAACTGTTTTTCCCCATCTATCCAGTGTCCTTGAATCTCTGTCAGAGGGGGTAGGATTTTTTGCTGTTGAGGCCTTAACTCCCTTTGGACCTTGTGAAATAGTTTCAGGGTCAGCAGCAGGGTTTCTAAATAAACATTTGTGTGAGTCAGGGACCATGTAATATCTGTCAGGCTTGCTGGGAGCCGGAGGTAAGGAGTCAGGGGTCAAGCTTGACTCATAAAATACATCATCCACAATGTCTAAAACAGGGGGTATGGTTAAAGGCCTGTGCTGAGGGAGAAGGAAATCCCTGAGCCTCTTTTGATTCTGAGAAATCTTGACTCTCCCAGTGAAAATGCTCCCTCAAAGTATGCAAGGTTTCTCCAAATGAATAATCCTCTGGAGGTGACGCAGACGGTATAGACTCCTCTGCATCAGAATCCTCATAGGGAGGAATAGATCATTCCTGATCAGAAGAGGAATCCGAAGAAATAGAAACCTGATCTGAAGATTCATAATCAGTGTCTTGCCTAGGCCTCTTATCTGGAGGGGGATGGGAACCCCTGATCAAGGTAATAAGGTCTTCAGCCATTTTGATCATCTGTTTTTTAGGCATAGAGGCCCGTGTACATGGCTCATGCGTCAGTTTTTTAGTTTTAGAAGTTGCTTTTATCTTTGGTTTTGCTTCTGTTGTCGGTTTGATATAAAATGTTGAGGCCTGAATACACCCTCAGAAGCCGGTGCCTGCTCAGCGGCTCCGGACCCATCTGAGGGAGATACATCCATGGGTCCAATACTTTGAGTATCTCGCGGCATACAGGACTCCGAATGGGTCTCAGTAAAGGTCTGCAAATCAGAAGTAGCTGTTATCAGGGGCTGCAAAAGCGCCTCACTGAGTACCGGCGAACCGGTGACTGGCTTAGGAGAAGCTTTGTCATTGGTTTTGGACCTCGACTGTCTCTCTGTCCTTTTCTTTGCGTTTTTTATGTACTCCAGTAGTTGGATTGCTATCCGACGACATTTCTGGGTATTTAAATCTGTTTCCAAAATACTTAGAGGCAAAACTATACCGATGTTTAATAGTGCGTTGGTTAAATCTAGCACAAAACTGACAGCCAGGCACGTTGTGATCAGGGCCTAGCAAGGAATACAGTATAAATGGAAATCCTTATGAGGTATTTGCTTCCCACAAGTAATACAATTATTAACTTTTTCTGACATTGGTAAAAAGCAAGAAAAAAGTTTCCCCAATGGGGTACTTGCTTTAGTGAAGACTTCGGTTCTGAAACTGAAACTCGAATATTTCAGTAGTCGGCCGACCGGCACTTGCAAAATGCTTCTGCTTTGGGCACCACGCGGCAAGAAATACTAAAGAAAATGGCATCAGCTGCTTGTGTTATACCCCTGCAGCTCCAGACCCATCCAAGGTAGAGACATTCGCAGGTTCCACAGTTGAAGAAGCATCTCGCGGCATACCGGACTCTGAATGGGTCTCAGTATAGAGGCCTGCAAATCTGAAGTAGCAGGTATCAGGGGCTGAGAAAGCGCTTCACTGAGTACTGGCGAACTGGCGACTAGCTTAATAGAAGCGTCGTCGGCAGCTTTGGACCTATGCGGTCTGTCTCTCTATTTATTTTTGTGTTTTTTCAGAATGTTGGTAGTCGGGTGGCTTACCGAAACCATTTGATAATTGAATCAAGTACCAAAATATTTAGAAGCGTAAATAAACCGATGACGAATAGTTCGTTGTTTAAATAAGGCACAAAACCGACAGCAAGGTACGTCATGGTCTGGGGCTAAGCAATGAATGCAGTACAAATGAAAATCTTTATGAGGTATTTACTTTCCACAAGAAATACGATTATTACCTTTTAATGACATTGGTTAAGAGCAAGAAAAAGTTTCCCCAGTGGGGTACTTAGCTTAGTTGAAGACTTTGGTTGTGAAACTCGAAAATGAAAATTTCAGAAGTCGGCCGTCTGGCACTTGCGAACTGCTTCTGCTTTGGGCACCGCATGGCAAGAAAGACTGATGTAATGGCATCGGCTGCATACTTTATACCCGACTACCTGATGTCATGGAAGATGAGACAGCAACCGACGCAGGACCCAAGACTTTGATAATCAGGCCGACTGAGGGCTACTGCAAGCAGATAACCCAAATGTGATGACTGCAACAGTGAAACACGAAGACCATCAGGAGGGATAGCTAGTGGCCTGTGCCGAGGCAAGTTTAAAAATTCCCCGAGTCTCTTTTTGGACTGTGGGTAGTCCTGGTACTCCCAGTGGAAATGCTCTCTAAGAGTATGCAGTCTTTCACCAAAGGAAAAATCTTCTGCTGGGGAAGCAGAGGGAATGGAATCCTCTGCATCACAATCCTCATAGGTAGACAAGGGTATGCCCTGGTAATCAGAAGGATTAGAGTCAACAGACTCACGATCTGAAGAATCAGAAGGAAAATCAGTTATTGGTCTTTTTGAGGGGGAAGGTTGTCTTCCCCTAATTAAAGTAATAAGATCTTCAGCCATTCTAAGTATTTGTTTCTGAGGCATGTGGGCCTGAGAATACGCTTTGTTTGTCTGTTTCCTAGGCGTATTGCGAACTCTGGGCCTGAGAAATTCGGTACTTTTGGTTTGAAAAGAAGTCGTCGGTTTAATATGAAAATTGGAAGGCCTGAATACACCCTCAGAAACCGGTGTCTGCACAGAGGCTCCAGACTCATCCAAGGTAGAGTCAAAGCAGCATCTCGCGGCATTCCGGACTCCAAATGGGTCTCAGTAGTGGTCTGCGAATCTGTAGAAGCGGGTATCAGGGGCTGCAAAAGCACCTCACTGAGTTCCAGCAGAATGGCGACTAGCCTAACAGAAGCGTTATCGGCAGTTTTGTACCTATGCGGTCAGTCTCTGTCTTTATCCTTACGCTTCTTCGGAAGATCGGTAGTCAGATGGCTTATCGACGCCATTTCGGAATATGGAGAATGAGCGCGAAAGAATTTAGCGACAAAGATAGTGCAACGATGAATAGTTCGGGCATTGAACAAGGCACAAAATCGACAGCGAGGAACATCGTGGTCTGGGCCTAAACAAGTGACACAGTAAGAATGAAAATCTCTGTGAGGTATTTGCTTTCCACAGGCAAGACAATTATTAACTTTTTCTGACATCGGTTAGAGCAAGAAAAAAGGATTCCCAATGCGGTACTTATCTTTCAAAAGACTTCAGGTCTGAAACTCAAAAAATGAAAATTTCAGTAGGCGGCCGACCAGCACATGCGAACTGCTTCGGACACTGCATGGCAAGAAAAGCTGATGTAATGGCATCGGCTGCATGTTTTATACCCCTGAAGACCTGACGTCATGTAAGTCATATGCAGTCTGCTTTGATCCGACACAGAAATCCCAGAACTCTGGTATTCAGGCCAACTGAGAGCTACCTGCAGGCAGATAACCCAAATGTGATGATTGCAACAGTGAAACACGAAGAACATCTAAAGAAAATAAAGTTTCTCTAGTGAAAACATACAAAATAATGTAATCTTATCTAGAGCACCTATAAAGTCACTGAAATAGGGAGCACTTGTTGCAATGAACTCAAGAAGTTAATATGATTTTCTTGTGAAGAAAACACTTGCCATTTACCACATTTATTGTTATTTACTGTCAATGTTCCAGATAAAAATTAAGTGTTTAAATGTTCTCTTGACCACAGCAGTTTATTTAATTTTCTTTATTTTTCAGAAAAGTACAGTTTTGTACCTACCATAAATTTAGATGTTCAAGTGTAAACACTGCTGCAGTCATTAAACTTGGGTTATCCTGCCGTCAGGCAGTTCCCCAGTCGGCCAGAGTTCCAAAGTCTTGGTCCGGCGTCGGTTGCTGTCACCTCCTCCCTGAAGTCAGTGCGACAGGGGTATATAAGATGCAGCATTTTCTTCAGTTTTTCTTGCCCCAGATGTCAGGTGCCCCCAAATAGGTAGGCAATTCACATTTCTAGTAAAATATACAAAAGAAAAGCAAACAACCATTTTTAGTTACCAGCAAATACTCCCCATAGGTAATAATGGGTAGATGACCTAGTTAAGTACCAGAAAGTAAGAGGGGAAGGAGGGAGGGTAACCTGGACTGCAGCAGTGTTTACACTCGAACATCTAAATTTATGGTAGGTAACAAACTGTACTATGTTCATCGTGTTACACTGCTGCAGTCATTACACTTGGGTGGAATCCCAAAGCTGAGGTAGGGAGGCTGGATCTATAAGGCATTAGGGGTGGCTATAAGGCCCTGCAGGACAGCAGCGGTGAAGCCAGCTCTGGATTTGGAGTATAAAGGCAAATGGTAATGTTTGGTGAAGGTATGCACAGAACTCCATGTTGCTGCTTCCAAAATATCCTTGGTAGGTACTCCCCTGAGGTAGGCAGTTGAAGTGGCTGTTGCCCTGGTGGAGTGAGATCTAATGCTGCTAGGTACAGGTTTCCCATGGTGGGTATAGCAGAAACGTATACAGTGTCCTATCCATTTTGAAATAGTCTGCTTTGAAATGGCTTTTCCCTGTGCTCCTGCAGCGTATGCTACCAATAATTGCTCAGATTTTCTGAAAGCTTTGGTTTTGTCCAAGTAGAAGCGTAACTGTCTGTGAATGTCCAAAGAATGTAGTAGTCGCTCCCCTTTGTTCTGTGGTTTTGGATAAAAAGTTGGCAAGTGAATACTTTGGTTTACAGCCACACTTGATACCACCTTTGACATAAATGTAGGGTTAGTTCTTAAAGACACCCTGTCCTGGTGGAAGATGAGGAAAGGTTCCACTGCCATTGGTGCCAGTAATTCTGAAACTCTTCGTGCTGATGTTATTGGCAGTAGCAGAGCAGTTTTCCAAGAGATGTATTTTAATTCTGCTGTGTTAGCTGGCTCAAAAGGAGGTAAAGTTAATTTTTCCAAAACAAAGTTGAGGTCCCAAGTTGGTTTAGGTGCTCTACGGGACGGTCTTATGTTTTTAGCCCCTCGGAGGTACTTGTTTGAGCAAAGGATTAGAAAAAATTGGTGGATCCGTGTTGTAATGAGCAGAGATAGCTGAGGCGTGGATCTTGATGGATGAAAAAGAGAGGCCCTTGTCCAGCATCTCAGTTAAGTATTGCAGTATCTGAGGAATGTTTGGGACAAGAGGGTCAAGGCTGTGTGCTTGGTTCCAGGCACAGAATCTCTTCCATTTATCCGAGTATGCTTTCCTGGTGCTAGGCCTTCTGGCCTCCAGAATGACATCCATAACAGCTTTGGAGGGAGGCATTGCTTGCTTGACTAAGGAATTTTCCATGCAGCTAGATTTAAGGTCTTTAGCTGGCTGTGAAGTATCTGATTGTTCTGCTGTGTCAGCAACTGTGGGATTTGAGGCAAAATCCACGGTGGTTCTTGTGCTAAGTTCTTTAAGATTGGGTACCAGTGCTGACATGGCCAATCTGGTGCAATCAGGATTATCTTTGGCTCTTCCTGCCTGGCTTTTATGAGTAACTTTGGAAGGAGAGGTAAAGGAGGGAAAGCGTATACTTGTAGTTTTTTCCAGCTGAATGAGAGGGCATCCACTTTCCATGCTTGTGGATGGCAGCTCCTTGTGCAGAATTTCTGTAATTGGCAGTTCTTTGGGGAAGCAAACAGATCTATGTCCGGGCTCCACCATTTTTGTGTTGTCATTCTGAATATTTGTAGGTTCAGTTCCCATTCATGTGGGTCCATGATGTTACTGCTTAGGTCGTCTGCCAGTATGTTTTTCTCTCCTGGCAGGAATTGTGCTTGCAGATGAACTTGGTAGTTTAGAGCTGTGTTCCACAAGGTCATGGCTTGTCTGCAGAGGGGGTAGGAGTGTATGACCCCCTGCTTGTTTATGTACCACATAACTGTGGTGTTGTCTGTCTTTAGTAGTAATTGTCCTGGATGCAGCAGGTTCTTGAAAGCTATAACAGCATTTTGTATAGCTAGCATCTCTTTTTGATTGATGTGGAGATGTCTTTGCTCGGTGGGCCACTCGCCTTGGAAACATTTTCCTGCCATGTGTGCTCCCCAGGCGTAATCCGATGCATCTGCTGTCAGTGTTTGCCTGGCTGTGGGTTGAGTGAAAGGCTGTCCCTTGTTGAGGTGACAAGCTTGTGCCCACCATCGAAACCCCTGGTGTAGGCAAGGAATTAGTGGTATAACTGTTTCCAAACTTTGACAGTGTTGAGATCATACACTCTTTAGGTACCATTGTAGTTTCCTCATAGGCAGTCTGGCATATGGAATTAGTAGTATGCAAGATGCCATGTAGCCCAAGGCCTGCAGAATTTTTCTTTCAGGGAGTTGGGTCTTTGTTGCCATTAAATGAAAATATTGAGTCAGTTGTCCTTGCTTGTCTGGCATGAGATAAGCCATCTGGGCCGTTGAGTTCAAGCTGGCACCCAGGAATATTATCTGTTGTGAGGTTACTAGTTTTGATTTCTTTTCATTTACTGTGTACCCCAGGCAACTTAATAACTTTTTACGTACACCAGATGCTTTATTAGAATGTCCTTGCTCTCTGCTTGAATCAGGCAGTCGTCCAGGTATGGATATATTTGAATTCCTTTTTGCCTGCAAAATGCAATTACTGGTGCCAGGCACTTTGTGAAGACCCTGGGCGCAGTAGATAAGCCAAAGGGCAGTGCAGAGAATTGATAGTGCATTGAACCAGCTACAAATCTGAGGTATCTTCTGCAGTTTTGTCTGATAGGGACATGCAGGTATGCCTCTGAGTTCCAAAGTCACGAGCCAAGCTTTCTTGCCCAGCATGGGACGAAGCTGCTGTAGTGTCAACATCTTGAATTTCGGAACATCCAGGTAAGTGTTTAGTGAAGAAAGATCCTGAATGGGTCTCCAGGCTTTGTCCTTTCTGGGAACCAGAAAGAGTCTTGAGTAAAATCCATGAGTGCTGTAATTTGTTTTTGAGCCTCTGCCCATTGATTTGGTGGCAGATTTGGCATTCCTTTTAGCCTTGGCAGAATGTGAAAGTGGAACCTGTAACCTTGAGATACAATGTTGAGAACACATTTGTCTTTGGTGATGCAATGCCAGTTGTGATAGAAAAGTGCCAGTTTTCCTCCTAAGGGGGCTGCCAAGAGAGAGCTGTTTGGCAGCTGCAGTGGGAAGTCATTGAGTCTTCTCCTTCTTTCTGGCCTGGTGTACCCCATTGTCGAGGCCTGTAAGGGCCTTATGCCTGACCTCTACCTCTTGGATGTCTGTATCTGCCCCTTTGAGGTCTATCTGACTGGAAAGGACCAATTCTTTGTTGGCCTATTTCTGCTAAAACGAGAAGGCTGAACCTGTAAGAAATCTTTCACCATTTGCATAGATTTTGCCTTATCCTCCATCTTCTTTAATACCTCCTCTGCCTTAACTCCAAACAACTCCAAACAGCACATCCCACTGCAAAGGTGCACCCAATAATTTGACCCTAACATGATCTGGTAACGTATGTTCTTTTAACCAAGCATGCCTTCTAATGACAGAGCCCGTAACTGCTGCTCTACAGGAGGCCTCTAAGGAATCAAACCCACATTGGAAAGTATGTTTTCCCACTTGTTCAGATGCATGCAATAAATCCTGCATTTCTTTAAAGTTAGGAGGATCTGAATCTGGAAGCATCTTTTGTTACAACTGAGACATTAAAAGCTGCTGATATTTTAGCATGTGAAACTGGCAATTCAAGGCTCTCGTTGCTAAAGTCGCAGACGTATATACCTTCTTTCCCCATCTGTCTAATGCTCTGGAATCTCTGTCAGAGGGAACTGGGTTTTTTGCTGATGAGGCCTTAATCCCTTTGGGTCCCTGAGAAATAGTTTCAGGGTCAGCAACAGGGCTTTTGTACAGAAAATTGTGAGAGTCAGGGACTCTGTAATATCTATCAGGTTTAACTGGGGCTGGGGGTAAGGAGTCAGGGTTTAAACTGAATTCAGTGTACACATCATCCACAATATCTAAAACTGGCGGGATAGCAAGGGGTCTGTGTTTAGGTAATAAGAGGAAATCTCTGACCCTTTTCTTGGATTCTGAGTAATCCTGGCCTTCCCAATGGAAATGTTCCCTCATGGTATGTAAGGTCTCCCCAAAGGAGTAATCCTCAGGTGGAGAGGCTGGTGGAATTAATTCCTCAGCATCAGAATCCTCATAAGGGTGTAAAGAATATCCTAGGTCCAAGGAGGAGTCTGAGGAAATGGACACCTGGTCAGAAGATTCATAGTCTGCATCCTGTCTGGGCCTTTTATCAGGAGGGGGAAGGGACCCCTGATCAAGGTGATTAGGTCCTCGGCCATTTTTAGCATTTGTTTCTTAGGCATGGAAGCCTGTCCTGGAGAGAGTTGTGTCTATTTCTTTGCTTTTAAGGAGGGCTTAGACTTAGCAGTGGGTTTCATGGTTAACTGGGTAGGTCTGAAAACACCCTCTGTAGCTGTGGATTTGCTCAGCTACTTTGGTTCCCTCTGTAGGGTTAGGATAGGAAAGCTGAAAACCTAGTGCGTCCGAAGGCCCAGCCTGCTCTATGTGGGAGTCGGAGGCGGTCTGCGGTTCTGTGGAAGCGGTCGTCTGGCTGCGTAGGCGCCTCGCTGAAAACCGGAGAACCGGCGACCGGCCTAGAAGAGGCCTCGTCAGTTTTGCGCCTTGGATGCCTGTCCTTGTCCTTATGCTTTTTATGCATTGCGGTCATCGGAAGTTCCGACGGCATGGTGTAATTGAATTTTCTGCCAAAATAATGTTGGGCAAAATCAAATCGACATTTAATAGTGCGCTTGTTAAACCTAGCACAAAACCGACAACCAGTGACGTCATGGTCAGGGCCTAGGCATGGAATACAATAGAAGTGGAAGTCTTTATGAGGTATTTGCTTCCCACAAGAAATACAATTATTAACTTTTACTGACATCGGTCTGAGGCAAGAAAAAGTTTCCCCAACGGGGTACTTAGCTTTTTTTTAGAAGACTTCGGTTCTGGATTCGGAATGAAAATCTCAGGAGTCGGCCGACCGGCACCTGCGAACTGCTTCTGCTTCAAGCACCGCGCGGCAAGAAAGACTGAAGAAAATGGCGTCAGCTGCATCTTATATACCCGTCGCACTGACGTCAGTGAGGAGGCGACAACAACCGACGCCGGACCAAGACTTTGGAACTCAGGCTGACTGTGGAACCGCCTGACGGCAGGATAACCCAAGTGTAATGACTGCAGCAGTGTAACACGATGAAAGTACAGTTTTGTACCTACCATAAATGTAGATGTCCGAATTGGATAGCATCTGCAGTCATAACAACTGGGTTGTCCTGTCGTCAGGCAGCCCTTCAGTCGGCCGGATTCCAAAGTCCGGGTCCGGCCTCGGCTGATGTCGCACTTCACCCGACGTCATCTCTGTTGGTCTTCGGGTATATAAGCATCAGCCGACGCCATTTTCTTCAGTGTTTCTTGCCCCAGATGCCAGAAGCCCTCTAGAAGGCTAAAATTTTGGATAGATGCCAATGTTTCCAAAAGATAGAGGTAAACACAAAAATAAGCATGTATGTACATAAATACAAACAAATACACCATGAAAGAAGTCCCCCCACTAGCTAGCTATTAGAAGGGTAAACACCCTAGGAGTACCACAGAGGGGAAGGAGGGAGGGTAATCCTGACTGCAGATGCTATCCAATTCGGACATCTACATTTATGGTAGGTACAAAACTGTACTATGTCCTTCATGGATGCATCTGCAGTCATAACAACTGGGTAGAATACCATAGCCAACTAGGGGAGGAGGATAAAGGTAGATTATGGTGTGTTTAGGATCCCTTGCAGAACAGTGGTGGCAAACCCTGCTCGGGATCTGGAATATAGAGGTAAATTATAATGCTTGGCAAATGTATGCACGGAGGTCCAAGTAGCCGCCTCAATAATGTCTTTGGTAGCCACTCCTCGTAAGAAGGCTGTGGTAGTGGCTGTTGCCCTTGTAGAATGAGGTCTTATGTTCTGTGGAATTTGTTTTCCATGGAAGGAGTAACAGAATCGTATGCAATTTCCTATCCATTTGGAGATTGTCTGCTTGGAAATAGCTTTTCCTTCCCTTCCTGTTGCATAGGCTACGAAAAGTTGGTCAGTCTTTCTGCTATTTTTTGTTCTGTCCAAGTAGTAGCGTAGCTGTCTATGTACATCCAAGGTATGCAGTATTCTTTCCCCTCTGTTTTGTGGGTTGGGAAAGAAGGTAGGTAGGTGGATTGCCTGGTTTAAGGACACTCTGGATACCACCTTTGGCATAAATGTAGGGTTAGTCCTCATGGACACTCTATCTTGGTGGAAGATTAGAAAGGGTTGCACTGCCATTAAGGCCTGTAGTTCTGAAACCCTCCTTGCTGAAGTAATTGCCAGTAGGAAAGCAGTTTTCCATGACAGGTGTTGCAGGTCTGCTGTTGCTGCTGGTTCAAAAGGTGATAGAGTCAATTTTTCTAGCACAAAGTTCAAGTCCCAGGCTGGTAATGGTGGTTTCCTTGGAGGTTTTACATTCTTGATTCCTCTGAGGAACTGCCTGAGCAAAGGGTGTGAAAAACAGGTGGATCAAAGCTGTATTCTGCTGAAATAGCTGATGCATGAATCTTGATGGAGGAATAGGACAGGCCTGAATGAAGTAGTTCGCCAGATACTCCAGAATGTTGGGCATATCTATGTTTGATACATCTTTACCTCTTTCTGAGCTCCAAATGACAAACCTTTTCCATTTCCCAGCATAGTTTCTTCTTGTTGAAGGTCTGCGTGCTTCAAGAATAATGTCTTTAACTCTTTGTGAAAGCTGTGGATTAGCAGCTGCTATGTGATGTTCCATGCAGTCAGTTGCAACGTTTTTAGGTTTGGATGCATGGTGCTGAAGTTGTTCTGAGTTAGCATCAAAGGCATCAGGGGTATTGGCCACATATTGTTCCGAGACATGCTCCTCAGCAGTGGGTACCAATGTTGTCTTGGCCAGTTTGGAGCTATCAGGATTATCCTTGGATGTTCCTCCTTGATTTTTAGTAATACTTTGTGTATCAAGGGAAGAGGTGGGAATGCATATGCTGTTAGTCCTTTCCAGCTGAAGGAGAGCGAGTCCACTTTCCATGCTAGTGGGTGGAATGTCCTTGTGCAGAATTTTTTGAGCTGGTGATTGAGAGGTGATGCGAATAGATCTATCTGAGGCATTCCCCATTTCTTCGAGATGGTCTTGAAGATGTCCGGGTGCAGCTGCCATTCGTGGACATCCGATGTAGTCCTGCTTAACATATCTGCTAGAGAGTTTTCTTTTCCTGGTACAAATATTGCCTGTAACTGGATGTTGTAGCTGAGTGCCAGGGTCCACAGCTCCAAAGTCATTCTGCATAGGGGTAGGAATGAGTGCCTCCCTGTTTGTTGATGTACCACATGACTGTGGTGTTGTCTGTCCTTATCATCAACTGGCCTTCCTTGAGAAATGGTCTGAACTTTTGGATTGCCAGTTTTACTGCCAGCATTTCTTTTAGGTTGATGTGCAGGTGAAGTTGGTCCTGTGTCCACAATCCTTGCACGCATTTGTCCAGCATATGTGCCCCCCATCCCAGGTCTGAAGCATCTGTTGTGATGGTCTGGCTTGCTTGACCTTTGCGAAAGGGCAGGCCTGGGTTTGACTGGCATGCGTGAGCCCACCATAGGAACTCCTGTTTTAAGCATGGTATTAGTGGGATTTCCGTTTCTAGGCTGTGTCTGTGTTGGGACCATAAATTCTTTAGGTACCACTGAAGCTTTCTCATATGTAGTCTGGCAAATGGAACCAAGATTATGCATGATGCCATGAAACCCAAGGCCTGCAGTACTTTTCTTGCTGTTAACTTGTTCAGATTTGTTAGTGCCAAGAAGTAAAGAGGTAGTTCTTTTTGTTTTTCTGTAGTTAGGAATGCCATTTGTCTTACTGTGTCCAATTCCGCTCCCAGGAAAGTCCTTGTCTGGGATGGTATCAGCCTTGACTTTTGTAAATTGACTGTGTATCCCAGTGCTTGAAGCAAGTAAATGACCCTTTGTAAATCTGTTGTCAGCTTGCTTTTGTTGTCCCCTTGTATCAGACAGTCGTCCAGGTATGGGTAAATTTGAATTCCCTGTAGTCTGCAATGGGCGATTACTGATGCCAGGCATTTTGTGAATACTCTGGGCGCAGTAGATAAGCCAAAGGGCAATGCTGAGAATTGATAGTGCTCTGATCCTGCAAGAAATCTGAGGTATCTTCTGCAGATAGGTCGAATGGGGACGTGCAGGTATGCCTCCTTGAGATCTAGAGTTACCAGCCAACACTCCTTGCCCAGCATGGGAAGAAGTTGCTGTAGGGTCAGCATTTTGAATTTTGGGACAATGATGTAAGTATTTAGGGTAGACAGGTCTAAAATTGGTCTCCAACTTTTTCCTTTCTTGGAACTAGGAATAGTCTGGAGTAGAACCCCTTTCCTTGCTCTGCTGTTGGCACTTTTCCACAGCTCTCATGTTTGCTAATTCCATTATCTGTTGTAGAGCCTCTGTTTTTGATTTGGAGGTAGGTTTGGCATTCCTCTTTTGACTGGTAAAGTGTGGAAGTGGAACCGTAACCTTGATCTATGGTTCGTAAAATCCACTTGTCCTTTGTTATGTGGTGCCAGTTTTTGAAAATAAGGTTAGCTTTCCGCCTAGAGGAGCTGCTATTTGTTCCCTGGTTGGCGGATTTAGGTTTAAGTCACTGTGGCTGTGTTGATGTAGAGGCAGGTGTTGATTCTGTGCCTCTGTTGTTACCTTGCCACTGTCGCCTCTGTAGGCACCTCCTCTGGATTGGTTTCTGCCTCTGGAACGCCTATTCCTGCCCCTTTGAGGTCTTGTGGAGTCAGGAAAGGACCAATTTTGGCAGGCCAGTTCCTGCTAAACCTTGGGGTTGAACCTGCAAGAATTCTTTAACTGTCTGGACTGATTTTGCCTTTTCTTGCATTTTCTTCATAACCTGCTGGGCAGGTGTACCAAACAAACTTGATTTATCCATAGGAGCATCAAGCAATTTAGATTTAACATGATCCGTAAAGCTTGCTCCTTTAGCCATGCATGCCTTCTAATTACTGTGCCAGTCATGGCTGATCTAAATGAAGCCTCCAGTGCATCATAGCCACATTTTAAAGAATGGTTACTAACCTGCTGTATGTTATTTACCATTTCTAATACATAATTCTTATCAAGAGATTCATCAGTGGTTAGCTTTTTAGTTAACTGATCAAGCATAAACTCTTGGCATTGTATCATGTGAAACTGACAATTTAAAGCTCTAGCTGAAAGAGTGGCTGAAGTGTAAACCTTTTTACCCCATCTGTCTAATGACCTTGCTTCCCTTTCAGAAGGAACAGGGTTTTAGCTATGGTCGCGCTACTGCCTTGGGACCCTGGGATATAGTTTCGGGTCTGCAAGAGGGGCCTTGTAGAGGTGGTGATGAGTATCTGGCACCCTGTAAAATCTGTCTGGTTTGGCAGGGGCTGGGGGTAAAGAATCTGGAGCGGAGCAGGCATCATTGAAAGCATCATCCACCACAGAGAGAACAGGAGGGATAGCTAAGGGCCTGTGCTGTGGTAGGTGCAAAAAAGTCCTAAGTCTTTTCCTGGAGTCTGAAAAATCCTGTTGCTGCCATTGGAACTGTTCTCGCATGGCATGCAAGGTTTCCCCAAAGGAGAATTCTTCTGGAGGGGAAGCAGCTGGTATGGATTCTTCAGCATCAGAATCTTCAAAATTGGAGAAAGGAGCCTCTGGCTGGTCAGTTATGTCTGATTCATCAGCAGAATCATCAGAGGACACTGGCTCAGGGGCTCTGCCCTAGGTCTCTTTCTGGGGCTGAGAGGCCCTGTCTGGGTGAGATTGAGATCCTCTAATTAATGAAATTAAATCTTCTGCCAAGGTAAGCATTTGAGAACTGGCAGAGGGCCTGGTGGAAGGGGGTTTAACAGGCACTGTTTTAGTAGTCTTGGCTGCTTTAGCCCTGGCGAAGGCCTTAATGGACATGGCTGCTGGAGGCCTAGCAGCACCACGTGCTGGGGTAGAGACATCCAAGGGAATGGTGTCTGATAAGTCAGTGGTAAGCACCGTAGTGGGTAAAATTTCTGAGGCCGATTCAAGAGTGTTAGCAGGGACCTCAGTTGTAGTGATAGTTTCAGGTGTAGTTTGATCAGTTTTCTCGGTTTCGGCCGAAACCGAGACACTCGCGTTTGCTTAACCATGGTTTCGCCGAAACCGCGGACCGCGAGTGTCGGTCTTTTCTTTGCGTTTTGGCAGAATGCGAAGTCGGAGGGTCTGACGGCATAATGTACGCAAAGTCAGAACCGAAAAACTGTTCTGCAAACTCTGCCCGACGTCTAAGCGTTCGTCGGTTGAAAGAAGCACAGGACGAACAAGCTGCTACGTCGTGGGCTGGGCCTAAACAGGGCAGGCAGTAAGAGTGGAAATCTTTATGAGGTATTTGTTTCCCACAGGTTAAACAATTATTAACTTTTTCTGACATCGGCTGAGGCAAGAAAGAGTCCCCAACGGGGTACTTAGCTTTAGAAGTCTTCGAAGTAGTATTCGGTAGAAGTAATCTCTGGATCCGACCGACCGGCACTTGCGAACAGCTTCTGCTTCGGGCGCCACGCGGCAAGAAAGACTGAAGAAAATGGCGTCGGCTGATGCTTATATACCCGAAGACCAACAGAGATGACGTCGGGTGAAGTGCGACATCAGCCGAGGCCGGACCCGGACTTTGGAATCCGGCCGACTGAAGGGCTGCCTGACGACAGGACAACCCAGTTGTTATGACTGCAGATGCATCCATGAAGGACATCATCAGTAATTACTTGAGCTATGAAACTTAAGTTGAGAAGGTAAAATGCTTTTGGGTGTAGCTTTTCATTTTATCAGGCTTGGGATCAGTGTAACAGTAAATGTTCCAGAGCGTTTTTTCAGTAATACTTTCTAGTAGCAGTATTTGCATTCACAAAAGAATAACAGCACATGTAGGACACTCAACCCAAGCCATTTAATGTCATAAATGTGACAACACATATTACCTTTCTATCAGAAGCCAAAAAGAACTCTACAAAGTGGCTAAATTCACTAGCACAAACTGCTGTGTGGTGGTAGTAGATGGTGGGTTAGTGAAAAACTGCATCCCAGGCATTTATTTTGCCAAGCCACTGTTTACTGTTAGCCTTAGTAAGCATACAATACTTCTAAAGTGATGCAGATAGCATGTCCTCTCCCCAGGGGCAGAGTTACACCATATACAAATGTCGAGATGCCAGCAAAGACATAAAACATCCTTAAAGCTGCCTGAATGACAGCCCCCTACTGACATATCTCATCCCAGCACTGGGTGAGCATTCCCATTGGACTGGGGAATGAATGGGTATGTACAATTGAAAGTGTTTGATGGTCAAGAGGGAATAGCAGAAAAAAATAACAGAAAAACTGACAGTGTTTGCCGCCAAACTAGTTATGGATGTTTACAATTTCAAAAATAAGACTAATAAAAGACTTGAAAAAAAGTAAGACTGATAAGAGTTGAAAAAAAGTAGATTTTTGGGGGAGACTGTGGTAACACACCACTGCCAGTAAAAATGATAGAGAAATATTTTCACTAGGAGCAGGCTGCACGTAAAGACCTATTCACAATGGCAGCCAATCAGTATAATTGTGTAATTTAACTTACCATAACAGTAGATGTTCAGATGATCACTGCTGCAGCAGCCTTAGCTATAAGGGTTATATCCTGCACAACATATAATAGCCAGCCAGTTTCTGAAGCTTCAGGGAACCTTCCACACACCCAGTTAGTCAGCATGAGCTCAGCTGATGAAAAAGACATGTTTGGGTACCAAGCCCTTCAGAGTCTTCATGCAAAGAGAGGAGGGGGAGGGCTGAACCTTGAAAGGACAATGCTAGAAACAAGAAAAAGTAAATGCCGACACCATGGCATAAACAACACACCCCAAAACAAGGGGGGGGGGGTGGCAGGAGCAGCTACTACAGCAGTAATAATTCCAACATCTACTGTTATGGTAAGTTTATTTATACAACTGTACTATGTTCATCATATTTATCACTGATGCAGTAGTCCTAGCTGTATGGGTAAATCACCCTAACTTACATTTGCGAGGCAGAAGAAGGGTGGGGGTCCAGGAGCCCCTGGAGAATGATCCTAGCAAAACCTGGTCTAGACCTAGAGACAGAATCAAGCTTACAGTGCTTTGTGAAAGTATGTAAAGATGACAAAGTTGCTGCTTCTAGAATAATTCTAGAATCCAGCCCTTTCCAAAAAAAAGCCACAGATGAAGCCAAGTAGAATGGACCTTGAATCTGCCTGGAATACTTTTGTTGCAATGAGTACAACAAAATGTAATATCCTTAGACAACCTTTGGAAACAGTCTGTTTTGATACATTATCCCTTCTTTTTACCTTCACAAGAAATTAACAACTTATCTGATGAAAAATTTAGTTATGGCATGATAGCATCCAAGCTTCTGATGGACATCCAAGGTACAGAGTATGCTTGAACCTACAAATGGGGAAACAGTGAAATGGGACAGTTTGGCTTAAAGTAAACTCGGATACCACTTTGCAGAGATCAGAGCAAATCAGTAAAATGTTTTTCCAGGTTAAGAACGTCAAGTCAGCCAGATTACTGGTTCAAATGTAGTAGCTGTTAGCTTCTCTAACGCAAAATTAAAATACTAAGGAGGGGCCACCAGTTTTCTTGGAGGCCTCTTATGCAAAACCCTCTTTGAAAACATTTTGACATCAGAATGTATTGAAAGAGGTGGACACAAGGGTAGACATGCTGAAATGTCCGCTAAATAAACCTTGATAACTCACACAAATATGTTGTGACCAGAGAACAACTTTTGGAAGTTAATTAATTGTTTAATTAGGGTGTATTAACTGTTTTAATTGCTGTAATTATTTTTAACTGTTTTGATATAAATATGCTGTGTTGTGAGTGTAACATTATCATTTCTCAAGAAGTCTACTAGACGAAAGCGGAGATTAAAGGGGTTTTTTACGCTAAAGCAATTTCAGTGGGTCTTCTCTGGTTTTCATTTCACAGTGTTTTTTAGTTGGCTTTAGTTGTTGCTCTGTGTGCCATTTTAGAGGTTCAGAGAACAACTAGTCTTGAATGGGTGCTGTTTATGTTGTTGGCACCAACTAGAAAACCTTTTCCATTTCCTAATATATGCATTTATGGTAGCAGCCTTTCTTGCCTCCATTAGTACCCACTGTTGCCTGGGTGAAAAGGTAGTCACACCACAGTGATCTTTAGAATTCCTTATGAATCTTCAGAAGTACACTGGACATCAGTAAAAAGGGTGAAAAAGCATACAGGAACATTCCTGTCCAGGAAAAAGAAAAGGCATCTGGTCCTCCAGGTCTTCAGACAGGAATTTCTGGAGCAGAATTTTGCCACCTGATTGATCAGAGATAATGCAAATAGGTCTACATGAGAAACTCTCCACAGATTGGGGTCTTCCAAGATATGAACAATCTAGATTCCACACACACACTCATGAGGGTCTGCCATTGTCCTTCTCAACTTGTATGCCACACAAATTTGCTCTGATAGAATGTAGGGTGCCTTTAGAGTGAGATTATGTTGTGAAGTTATATCCCAAATTAAAAAGGTTAGTCTGCAAAGGGGGTACAACCTGGTTCTTCCTTGCTTGTTGATGTACCACATATCTGTGATGCTGTCTGTAAAATCTTGAAGAGGTCCTGGGAACCAAAGATGATTCAGAGAGTTGTGTGCTTTATCAGTACATGCATCTCTTTTATATTTATGTGCTTGCAACTGTCCTTAGAGTCTCACATGTCTTGCACTTTTAATCCTCCTAAAACTGCTCCCCAAATAAAGTTGGAAGTGTCTGTGGTGATGGACTGCTTTGAAGCAGGGAGGGAGAAGGGGAGACCTGGATTTAGGGATATTTGCAGTCTCCACCATGTGGTCTTTCTTTTGAGGACCTCAAGCGCTGGAATTTGAAAAGATCAAGGATGTTGGTGCTGGGACCAAAAATACTTCAAATATTGTTGATTTGTTCTCATGTGGAGCCTTGCCATAGGTATCATGAGAATCACAGATACCATGAGAACAAAGATCCTGAGGTATTCTCTCATAGTAATTGAAGTCGGAGAGGAAAACCTTAGAAATATATTTACATATAGATATTTTTTTTTCCTGTGAAAGAAAAGGTCTTTGAACTGAGGTATCAAGCTGATACCCCTGGAACACAACCCTGTGTGGAGGAGTCAAAAAAGACTTTTGAATGTTCCCCTCTAATCCCAGCTTGTATAAGAGATCTCTCATCAAAGTGACAGATTCCTGGCACTTTGAAAACAACTTGGCAGAGACAAAAAAGTTGTCTAAATATAGAAAAATGTGGACAGCCGGCAGCCTGCAATGAACTGTAACTGGATAAAAAAAAATTTTGAACACTCTTGGTGAAATGGATAGTCCAAAGTGTAAGGCAGAAAACTGATAATGTGATCCAAACACACAAAACCTTAAGGAATGCCTGAAGCCTGGATGAATATGGATGTGATAAGCATCTTTTAAATCTAGTGTTACCAGGAAACCTGAATGAGGAAGAACAGGTAACAGCTGTGAAGTGACATCATTTTGAACTTGGGCAGTATCACATGCAGTTTTAGGAAAGACAGATCCGGAATTGGTGACCAAGCATTTTCTTTCTATGGCACTAAAAATAACTTTAAAAAAACTTTCCCAACCAGGGAAGGAGGAACTGGGTTTAATAATCCCTGGGACAGCACATGATGGGCAGGTTGAAATAAAACAGTCTAGTGTGGTGAATGAGAAATTACCTGCTGAAAAGGAAGGATTTCCTCACACTGCCATCTGAAATCTTGATGAATGCTCTTCAGAACCCATTTGTCTGAATCTATTGTCAAAGAGAAAGGTGGAAATTCGGAGAACTGCCAAGGGGATCAAGGTCCCTTCTTATTTGGGGGTTCCTGAAATATTTTTGGAACCCCTTGCCATTTCTTCTTATGTCTGTTTACCTGCATTTTGCTGAGACTCTATTTTGTTTTTTGCCAAAACTAGATAAGGGTTTAAAAAAACACTCAGAAAATTTGGAAAAGAGGCCTGAAAAATCTTTGTGATTCTCTCTTTCATCACACTCTCATCACATCTGCAGCAAAGGAACCAAAACTTAAACCTCTATCCAAAAGAGAATTTAAAATCTCATTTTTTACGTTTCCAGGGAGGTTATTGAGAATGCAGCTAGGCAAATCTCCTTAATACAGTACTAACTGCCATAGCCCTGGAAGAAGTACCTGGTGAGTCATATACACACCCCACAAACAATGAGTAGTGACTTGTACAACCAAGGAAACTAATTTATTTAAAGCCAATTTTTACTCAAAAGAAGAAACTGCAATCAAAACATTCCTCGTACTTTCATAAACTAGTCAAAATAAATTTTAAAATATAAGCCTGTCAATTAAAAATTCTGAAAATCAAAGTTGCAGAAACTTTTAGTTATGTACTTACCATAACGATAGATGTATGTGATCCATCTCGCCTACATTCATTACTGACGGGCTCGGAGCAGAGAGTCGGCTCCGACTCGGCCACTATAACTAGCTATAACTAGCACGAAGTCACTCATTGGCTGGGCTAACCCTGTATCCCAGGATGCATCACGCCCAAACCCCCAGATCTTGTTTGCCCCAATATTATCTTCCCACATACACCACACCACAAGGATATATATGCAAGAGGAGAGAAAAAATAATATCCTCAGAGGAATCAGAATACAAGTTTCTTCCAAGTCCAACAGGTAGGGGGAAGGAGGGCGGGTACGTAAGAAAGTAGGCGAGATGGATCACATACCTCTATCGTTATGGTAAGCACATAACTAAAAGATGTAATGTGATCCTATCTCGCATACATTCATTACTGACGGGACAGCGTCCCTAGCACCTAAATCCCAGGAAGCTCACTCGAAAACACTCCTAAGCACTGTGGAACCAAAGGAAGCCCGACCTCTAGAGGCCACGTCCAGTTTGTAATGAGAAATAAAGGTATGTGGAGAAGTCCAAGTAGCCGCTGCACATATCTCATCTACGGATAGTCTAGCATGAAAGACCACTGAAGTTGACATAGCCCTGGTAGAATGCGCCTTAACTGGAAAGGGAAGATCCCTACCCGCTAATGCATAAATAAATGAGATGCAGTCTCTAATCCACTTAGCTATGGTGCCCTTAGTCACAGATCTGACAATTCTATTGTCCGAAAAGGACACAAACAACTGATCTGATTTCCTCTCCTGTTGTGTCCTATTTGAATAAAACCTCAGTTGTCTATGCACATCCAACTGGTAAAATTTGTAATCCGCTTTGTTGGAAAACCGTGGAAAAAAGACCGGAAGCTCAATAGACTGGTGGAGACAAAGGGCAGAAGAGACCTTAGGGATAAAAGAAGGATCAAGTCTCAGAGATACTCTGTCCTTATGAAAAATCAAATAAGGAGGTTTAACAGAAAGGGCTTGAAGCTCCAATACCCTACTGGCTGAAGTTATGGCTACCAAAAAGGCAGTCTTCCATCACAAATATTTCAATTCGCAAGAGGCTGCCAGCTCAAAGGGAGAAGACGTTAAAGCTCTGAGCACCACACCTAAATCCCATGGCAAAACGGGTTGCGAAACTGGAGGGCGAAGCAACCAGGCTCCTTTCAGAAAAGCTTTACACAGCTTATGACCCATGAGGGAAGGCTCATATGCAACATGATAATTGGAGATTGCTGCCAACTGAACCTTTATAGTGGAGGCAGCCGAACCCTGTAAGTGTTGCTAAGAAATCTAACACCGCCGACACAGGGGCTGTAAGGGGATCAAGATCACGTTGCTGAGCCCAAAATGCAAATCTCTTCCATTTACTAGAGTATATTTTCCTAGTAGAAGACTTGTGGGAGGAAGACAGAATATGTACTACTTCTGGGGTAAAGATATGCAGTCTGACTAAGGTCGGAAGTGGAGAAGCCAGGCAGCGAGCTTGAGAGTTCGTAGGGATGGATGGAGCTGTCCTGACTGATGAGTCAATAGGTCTGGAGCTGGGTCCAGAATCCAAGGACCATCCACCGCATACTTCTGAAGGAAGGGGAACCAAACTTGACGGGGCCAGTGTGGTGCGATCAAAATCATCCTGCTTCCCAAGCAGGTAGCCTTCTGAATCACTCTTGGTAGAAGAGGGACAGGCGGGAAGGCGTCGAGCAGACCGGAGGGCCAATTGTGGACTAGAGCATCCCTGGGTGACTCCCCCTGTGGGGGGATCAGAGTGAAAAAATTGCTGCACTTCGCATTCAGGGGGCTGGCAAAGAGGTCGCAGCTGGGAAGGCCCCACCTGGAGAAGATCTGAGCAGCCACTCGATTGTTCAGGGACCACTCGTGAGGCATCAGAATAGCTCTGCTCAGCCGGTCTGCTATCACACTGGACTTCCCCGGAATGTGCGTTGCCACTAGAAAGCACTGGGAAGCAATCGCCCAATTCCACACTCTCATGGCCTCAATGCAAAGGGGGTAGGGACTTGGTTCCTCCCTGCTTGTTGAGATACCAGACAACCAACATATTGTTGGAAAGAATCGCAATAGTTCCCCTGGGAAGAGAGTTGTGAAGCGCCTGCAATGCTAGAAGCACCGCTCTCATCTCCAGAACATTGATATGCAGGTGAACCTCGTGGTCTTGCCACGTACCTTGGACCGTCTCGCCCAGATAATGCCCCCCCACCCTATCTGGGAGGTGTCCGTGGTTACTGTGGCAATAGGGGGCGGGGGGCTCAAGGGTCTCCCTTGATTCAGGTTGGATGAGAGAAGCCACCAACGCAGATCCTGCCAGCATCTCTCAGTGATGGGACAAGGGACGTTCCTGATATGACCACTGGGCCAAAAGGAGCCACTGAAGTATTCGCATGTGTAACCTGGCTAGCGGAACTAGAAGAATGGTAGCCGCCATTTATTCCAACAACTGAAGAACCATCCTGGCTTGGGCTTTTTCCCAGGGTAGTAAAGCCAGAACTTGGGCCTGTAACACTTTTATTCTCTCTGCAGGTAGGAAAGCTCGCATTTCTACAGAGTTTAGCTCTGCGCCGATAAAGGCAACATGCTGTGATGGCAGCAATACAGATTTTGCCCAGTTGAATGAAATCCCTAGAAGATGGCCCAGTTTGACAGTAGCTCTCATGGCTTGAACAAGTAGATGTCTGGTGGGGGCGGTGAGGAGCCAGTCGTCTAGATAAGGAAACACCTGGAATCCTAGACGTCTCAGGTGAGCTGTCACCAATGCCATACACTTGGTGAACACCCTGGGGGGCTGTGGTGAGACCAAAGGGCAGGGCCCGGAATTGAAAATGACTGGCTCCCAGCCGGAAGCGTAAATGATTCCTGGAAGCCTTGTTTATCTTGATGTGATAACAGGCATCCTTGAGATCAATGGAGCACCATCCATACTCCTTTTTCCAGCAATGGGAAAATGGATTGCAACATGACCATTCGGAACTTGGACTTCTTTACAAAGTGGTTTAAATGGCTGAGATCCAGAATGGGTCAAGTCCCCTGTTCTTTTTGGCACCAAAAATAACCTTGAGTAAGTTCCTAATCCGATCTGGTCTGCGGGGACTGGTTGGATGACTCCTTTTTCTAGCAGCTTTGAAGACCTCTATTGCTGCCTGATCCCGGTGACTGGGTGGAACGTCCAGGATTTTCCTTGATGGCAGGGGGGGGGGGGGCGAATAAAGGGAATGGTGTAACCTCCGGTGATGATACGAAGCACCCATCGATCCTGAGTGATGGATTCCCAGGCCTGAAGATGCTCCGAAAAACGACCCCCGACTGGCTCCGGAGACGCACAGTCGGGTAATCCCTCAGGGACGTTGGTAGGAGGAACCACAAAAGGACTCACGGTCTCTTGTATTGCGGGGGCCTCCACCTCCTCTAGGGCGACGCCTTCCATTAAAATTCCCCCCTCCTCTGCCCCTGGAGGGGGGGGGTCACTTTGATGGGCAGGAGAAGACTTTTGAGACTTTCTGAACCACATTTTCCCTCCTCTCTGAGCCTAGGGATAAGGTCTAGTGGGAAGCGAAAAACTGGCCCAAGGCAGACAAAGTCTTACCCTCCTGCTCACATCTAGTGAGGGTGTCTTTCACTTTGGGTTCAAAAAGGGAGGACCCATCGAATGGGGCGTCCGTGAAAGAAGACTTGAAAGCCTCCGCAAAATGACACAAGCGCATCCAATCTTGCCTCCTGAGGGCTACTCCCAAACTCGCTGCTCTACCCACCCCCTCGGCTGCATAACATATGAGCCTCATGGACGAGTTGACGATGGAAGAAAGTGTAGACAGCTGGGCATTAACAGACTGGGCCAACGCCTCAGGCAAATTACCCAACAGGGTATCTCCCAACTCTTGAGATCCCTTTGGAGCCGCGTAAAATGACACAAGTAATTCAGCGACCGCAATGTAAAGGTCGCTGAAGACAAGGTACGCTTCCCATACCTATCCATACTCCTAAACTCCTTATTAGGAGGATGGATGGAAGTAGAAGCCACTGCCACGTCCTGCTGAGTGGCAGACGCCACCACCATGGCATCCACAGGTACTCCCTTGGTCAAAAATTATTTTCCAGGAGGCACAGATAAGAACTTATTGGGGCGGCTAGGAACTGGCTCCACAGAGTCAGGGTGTTGCCACACCCTTCAACAAATAAGATGCAATAATTTATCGAAGGGTGGAGACACCCAGGAGGCGGAAGGCTTGGCTCCGAAGGCCTTGAGGAAGACCGACTCCTCCTCAGAAGGATTTTTGGATGGCCAGTCGCCCTGCTGTCTCAAGATCTCCAGGATATCGGAGAACGAGACATCATCAGAGGACGACTTCGAGGATCCTTCTGCATCATCGAGGTTGGTGTCCGAGGTGACAGACTCATCTGGGGAGTCTACGTGCTTCCTCTTACACAACTTCTTCCTGGGTGGCTCCTCAGGCACGGGCTCTGAAGGGCCCTCAGAAAGCAGGGGACCACACATGGAGGTGTCCTCAGGCCTAGGAGCCCTGCTGTCCAGAGATAGGGGGCACCAGAAGCTCTAGTCGCAGCGTCTGGGAAAGGAGTTGCCGATTCAAGTGAAGTCACTATGGACTTGGCCAGCGCGCTCCTCATAGCCTCGAAGGCAGGTCCACCAGAATCGGACAAAAAACCCACCTCCGAGACCATGACCGGAGTCGGGGTACCCCTAGCAGAAGCACCAAGGGGGAGACTCGGAGCCGAAGCCTGAAGCCCTGATGTATCCCCCTCTGGTTCGACTGAGGACATCCAAGTACCGAAACCTGTAGAAGGGATGGAAAAGGTTGGAGCCGAGGTCGGATCCGAAAGACTAGCAGGAGGTTTCAGAGATGACCCAAGGACTTCACTCGATTCAGCAGACTCCGGCTCTGACGACACCGAGGTTGTCGGAGGAGGAAGAAATGGAACCGATATAGTGGCTGGCTCCAGAGCCGACTGCGCTGGAGCTGAAAATAATTTAGTTAACACTGGCGACTGGAGGAGCCTCTGGACCACCCTATCCACATCCGAATCAGACAGCCTGGAGGACTTGGAGGAGACAGAAGGGGGTCGAGAAACCTTCTCTGTCAGAACAGAGACAAGACTGGGGGAACGGTTCCGAATCGGCTCCAAAAGGATCAGAGCCGAAGCAGGCTCGAGAACCACCGCAACCTCCTTTGGCGCCGATGACCGTGGAGTCGAAGAAACTGACCCCGAAACAGACAAGACTTCCTGCGGCTCCGAGACCAGTGGAGCCGAGGAAGGAGACATAGCCTTGGACAGTACCTCCTGCGTCTCAGAGACCAGTGGAGCCGAGGAAGGAGATATAGCTTTTAACCTTTTCTCCGGAGGCTTCGAAGAACTAGCCGGAGCTGGAGACTTCATTTTGGTCTTGGACCTGGATTTCTCTGAGGGGGGAGAAGACGATAGTTTCCTAAACCCTTAAAGATAAGTTTATTTTTTCTCTCCTGTAAAACCTTGGAAGAGAAGGCATGACAAACACTGCAGGATTCCTGCAAGTGTATGGCACCAATACAATAAACACAGATGGCGTGGCCATCAGTCAACGACATTTTATATGCACGTTTGGCGCATTTTTTAAAGCCAGATGGCTTATGTTCTTTTTGTTCCTTGCCAGACATAAGGGAAAACAACCGCACACTCAGCAACACAAGGAGGGAGGGTGGAAAGGGCTCTAACGTAAACACCCAAACACTAAGACACAAAAACGCCTGACACTAAGACACAAGATAGGGCAAAGGCACTCTAACTTAAACGGGCCTAGCCCGCCAAACAGAAGGATTACCACACAACCACCAACAAAAAGGCCGCAATCAGTCACAAAAAATGGAAACAACAGACAACATAGCTATTAAAATAGCTTTTTGGTATAATAACTCGAGCAAACAGCTATAAGTTCAAAAAAGAGAGGGTACTTAGCCACAGCCAAGTTGAGACCACGTCGTTACTCTAGGAGTGGCAAATGAGATCTGGGGGGTTTGGGCGTGATGCATCCTGGGATACAGGGTTAGCACAGCCAATGACAGACTTTGTGCTAGTTATAGTGGCTGAGTCGGAGCAGACTCGAGATAGGATCACATTACACCCTATACTTTTTCCATCTTAAAATCAAAGTTGCAGAAACACACACTTTTTTCCCATACTATCAAATTTCCATCCTTATCAGAAAGAGTAGGATTGGAATTAAACAAAAGTTATGTACCTACCATAACAATGCATCTGTGTTGTCTACTTTCATTCTTCCTCAGCTGATGGGTCTCCGATCCAACTTCGAATCTGGCTCTGCTGCTTTTACCATATTCAAGGATCCAGTTCTCAAGCTCCTCCCTTTACCCACAATGCCCTGTCATCATAACATATCTCAGACTGAATCTGCTGCCCAAAATAACATATGCATGAATCCAAACTTGATATAGAAAGGAAGACAGAGGCAAAGAAAAATAAGGCTGAAGCTCAAACTGGGAACAATCAGGTCCCCAAAGGAGCATCCCTTAGGTCTCACCAGAAATAAAAGGAAGGGGGATAGAGGGTGGGAATTTAGGGAAGAATGAAAATGGACAACACAGATGTATCATTATGGTAGGTGCATAACTTTTGTATCTAATGTCATTTTCCTTCATTCCTCAACTGATGGGACAGAGTCCCCAGCTAGACAAACCTTGTGTGGTCCTCATGGAAGGATATTCCAGAGTACAACAGGGATATCAAATTTAACTTCTAATAAGTAATAAAGGTATGAACATTGCACCAAGTGGCAGTGGCACAAATGTCCTCTACAGATGTTCTTGACCAAAAAGCATATGAAGTGGCTATGGACCTTGAGGAGATAACTTCGTTTTTCCAAAGAAAGAGGGTTATGTACTCATCATAACGTCCCATCTGAGTAGTTATACTTCATTTTTCTGCAACCTGTGGATATTCAGATCCATATCGGATCTGAGCCGGCAACTTTACAAGCATCTCCTCCGAGCTCCAAGTTCCTCCCCCTTACCCATAACACACCACCATCTCCTGCCTTCCCTCAGATCGAGTCTGCTGCAACTTAAACTAATCAGCAACTCAAACTAGAGTAAACTACACATGCTAATCACATGAGAAGGTTCGGGGGAAGGAGGGTGGGAAGGTTGCAGAAAAATGAAGTATAACTACTCAGATGGAACGTTATGGTGAGTACATAACTTCTTTATCTGAAGTAAACAACTTCATTTTATCTGCAACCTGTGGGACAGAGTCCCCAGCTACACAAACTCCTGGGAGGCCCTCATGAAAGGATATTCCTGAGCACCACAGAGCCAAAGGATGCTCTCCCTATGGAGATTAAATCCAACTTATAATGAGAAATGAAGGTATGTGACTTTGCCCAAGTTGCTGCCGTACAAATGTCATCCAATGATACCCTAGACCAGAAAGCAGTAGATGTCGCCATCGATCTGGTAGAATGAGCTTTAATAGGACCAGGTGGAGACAAGCCTTTGTCTTTGTAAATTTGCAAAATACATAGTGTAATCCATCTGGCTAAGGAAACTATGGAGATGGCCTTACCCAACAAGGGCTTAGAAAAAGACACAAATAACTGGTCAGACTTACGGAAGGGCTTTGTTCTGTGTAGACAAAAATGAAGTTATCTATGAACATCTAGCAAATGCAGTTTATATTCACCCTTGTTCAAAAAATTTGGGAAGAAAATGGGCAGGTTAATTGTTTGATTAATGTTTGATTCAGAAGCAACTTTTGGTAAGAAAGGTTCAAAGAGAAACCCTGTCCTTGTGGAAGATCAAGTAAGGGGGCAAGGCAAATAAGGCTTGAAGCTCAGAAACCCTCCTAGTCGACGTAATGGCCACTAGGAAGGCTGTCTTCTAGGATAAGAACTTCAAATATGCTGATGCTGCAGGTTCAAAGGGGGGGAGCAACTAAGGCCTGGAGAACCAAGGTAAGGTCCCAAGGAGGAACAGGGTTCTTAACTGGAGGACGTAAAAGAAAAGTGCCTTTAAGAAAAGCCTTGCACAATCTAGAAGAGGCCAAGGCATTCATGTTCTCACCGACATGGACATTTGAAATGGCTGCCAGTTGCACCTTCACAGTGGACAAACTGGCCCCTTGCTGAAAAATGCTGGCTAAGAAATCCAGTAGCACAGAGACAGAGGCCGTAAAAGGATCTAGCTTTCTCTGAGAAGCCCAAATAGAAAATCATTTCCATTTATTGCAGTAAATCTTCCTAGTGGAAGACGTATGAGCCGCCACTGGAATAGTTTACACTGAAGACAAAAGACCAGGAGTCCTGGCAATCAAGGGAACTGGAGTAACCAAGCCGTCAGCTTGAGGCTGTCCAGGTTGGGCAGACAGGTGCCCGAGGGATGAGAAATGAGATCCGGTCAGGGGGCTAGAATCCAAGGAGGAGCTAGAACATGAGACCAGAGGAAGGGGAACCAGACTTGACAAGGCCAGAACGGGGCAATGAGGATCACCTTGCACCCCACTCTGCAAGCCTTCTGAACAAACTTCGGAATGAGTGGTAACAGGGGATAAGCGTACAGAAGCCTGGGAGGCCAAGCATGGACTACAGCGTCTCTGGGGGGGGGGGTCCCCTGGTGAAAGAATCAGAGCGAAGAACTCGCTGCACTTCACGTTGGAAGGAGATGCAAAGAGATTGCAGCAAGGCTCTCCACGGCAAGGAAGATCTCCTCCGCTATCGACTGTTTCAGAGAACACTCGTGTGGCATTAGAATAGCCTGACTCAATTTGTCCACTAAAATGTTGGAGTGTCCCAGTATGTGCGATGCTATCAGAAACCGGTTGGTGGAGATCACCCACTCCCAAACTCTCATGGCCTCGCCACACAGAGGGTAAGATCTGGTTCCTCCATGTTTGTTGATGTACCAGACAGCCGACATGTTATCTGACTGAACTGCAACAGTCCCCGGAGGAAGAAAAGTGTGGAAGGCCTGCAACGCTAAAAGCACTGATCTCATCTCCAGAAGATTGATGTGCAATCTGGTCTCGATCTGGGACCATGCGCCTTGGACCGTACTCCCCAGATAATGCCCCCCCACCCAAGCTGGGAGGTATCCGTGGTCAATTTGGCTTGGGCTGTGGATGGAACAAATGGGCATCTCACTACAATCTCCGGAGACTGGACACACCAGGGAAGTGACACCCTGAAGGCTTTGCTGATGTGAATTGGGTATTCCATGAGGAGATCCAGCCAAGACCACTGTACGACTAGAGTCCACTGTAGAACACGCATGTGAAGACGAGCACAGGGGAGGATAGAAATTGCTGCAGCCATAGAGCCCAGGCCTCTGAGAACGTCCGTTGCCTTCGGTACCCTGGGGCCAAGAATTTGTGATACATGAGCCCTTAGACTCTGGACTCTGGTCTGGAGTTAGGAAGACTTTCAGTTGAAGGGTGTTTAGCCATGCCCCGATAAAGACCAAGATTTGTACCAGATTCAAGAGCGACTTGGGGACATTAACTGTACTCCCTAACAGATTTGCAAGATGTAGGAAGAAGTCTCTGGCTTGAGAAAGAAGACACTTGGTGGAAGCAGCGAGGAGCCAATCGCCTAGGTAAGGGAATACCTGAATCCCCTGAAGCCTCAGGTGAGCCACTACGACTGCCATAATCTTGGTAAACACCCTGGGGTCTGTGGTGAGACCGAAGGGTAGGGCTCGGAACTGGAAATGACTGGCTCCCAGCCAGAAGCAAAGGACTCTCCTGAAGCTTCTGTGAATTTTGATATGGTAGTAAGCGTCCTGGAGATCTATTGAGCACATCCATTTGCATTTTCGAAGATAAAGTAGAATGGACTGTAAGGCGAGCATCCGGAACTTCTGTGTGGCGACAGCCAGGTTTAAGGTTGACAGGTCCAAAATGGGTCTGAGGTCCCCCGTCTTTTTTGGCACTAAAAATAACTTGGAGTAAAGGCCTGACCCAGACTGATCGAGGGGACCAGTTCGATGGCTCGTTTTTGAAGCAGCTTGGAAACCTAGTGCTGCTGTCTCCCTTTGAGCGGGTGGAACACCTGGGAGTCATTTTGGTTGGATAGGAGGGGCAACAAACAGGATGGTGTAACCTCTGGATATTATCTGAAGCACCCAACGATCTGCAGTTATGGACTCCCATGCCGTTGGATGCAATGATAATCTTCCCCCGACTGGCTCCAGAATAGGACAGTCAGGGAACCCCTCAGGGTTGCTGCGCGGGCATGTCAGAGAAGGGCTCCCTAGACGTAAAGTTCCTCGGACCCACTCTGCCTCTGGGATGGCGTCTGTCCTGTCCCCTTCTGCCTCTGGGGGACGAGTTATCCTCAGAGTCCCGGGAAAACTGCAATTTCCAGAGCCACACCTTCTTCTACCCTCTCTGATTCCTGGAAAAGGAGCTTGGAGGACTGGAGAAGCGGATTCCGATGGCAGACAAAGTCTTCCCATCTTTTTCACTCTGGACAAGGGTGTCACATATGGTCATCCCAAAGAGGGAAGAACCATCGAAGGGAGCATTCGTAAAAAGACACCTTGAAGGGGTCCACAAACTGACACAATCTGAGCCAAGCATGTCACCTCATAGCTATGTCGGTCCCAGCCACCCTAGCTGCTCCTTCCATAGCATGAGAAAGGAGGTACATGGACGTGTTTGACACTGATTTGAGAGTAGACATATTCGCGGAGAACAGATGCTTGTCCTCCTGCGACAAGGACTCTGGGGGTGACTCAACGAACTCTGACTAGGTCTCGCTGCAGTCGTATAATGTGTGCCAAGTAGTTCAGAGCTGGACCAAGAAACTCTCTTGAGCCAGTTCCCTCTTGGTGGTTGCTGCAACCACCATAGCATCCACAGGGGATCCCTTATACCATATGTCTGTCAGAGGGTGGAGACAGAATCTTGTCCGGGTGCTTAGGTATCGGCGCTATGGCGTCAGGCTCCTTCCATGCCCGCGTGGTGATCTGCCGGCAGTGACACCCAGGACGTAGATGGGCCCATGCCAAATGGGCCCATGCCAAAAGCCTCCAGGAACACGGATTCATCCGTAGATGGTTTGGGGCCTGATCAACCTCCCCTCTGGTGGAGGATCTCCATGATGTCTCCAAAGGAGACATCCTCAGGAGGTGACTTGGGGGAACCTTCTCCTTCATCTAAATCAGTGTCTTCTGTAAGGGACTCAGGGTAGTCCACGTGCCTGCTTTTCCAAGTGTGCTTACGAGGACCTTCTTCAGTGGGACTCTCTGAAGAGGGCTCATGAGCAGCGGGGGGTTCCTCCAAGGGAACCGCCTGGGGCTCCTCTAGCCTGGGCTGTTCCTGAGATGGAGGGCACACCTCCTTAGAGCCCAACAAGGAGGAAGTTCTCCCCTGGTCCGCCATGAGGATCAGGGCCCAGGCTAGGGTAGCCGGAGCTCCGAAGGAATGGCTCAGATCCAACAAGGTCGAAGCTGAAGACACATGCATCCCCTCGGGTCCAACTCCCCATCCTCAGCCCTGAGAGCTGGTCGGATCCGAGGAACTCAAGGTAATCGCTGGAGTCAAGGTTGGAGGAACCATCGGTGCCGAATCCCCAGCTCCGAAGATCCTCAGATCAATACACCCCAAAACCATAGGCCGGATCGGGGAAGGAGAAACAGGATGAAAGAATGGCATGGAGGTCCCTCCCCCTCCAGAGGGAGAGGGGCCTGGCAGGACTCCCACCTGGATTTGGGTCCGAATGAATCTCCTCATCACCCTGCCCATATCCATTTCATAAAGACTCCGAGTCGAGTGCGAGGAAGCGACCGACTTGGATCTGGCTAGTTGCTGGGAGTATCTGGAGGAAGGCTCAGCTCCACAGGCTCCATCAGCTCTGGTGAAAATCTGGGGGAGTGGAGCCAAGGAGAAACAGGTCTCGAGACCTTGGAAGGCGGGCTAGGGAAGGACTCCCAATCTGGAGACCATTTGCGGGGCCTATTCCCTTTCTTCTCTCTCTCTCTGTGTCTGCATCCTTGTGTTTTTTGTCTCTCCCTTTCACATCCCCTTCAGCAGGTCTAGTGGGAGGGTGAGTCCCAGCCTGAGGAGGGGGGGGGGTGGGCGGGAGTTGTAGAAGCCGAGGCCGAGGCTAAAGAATCCAAAGTAGATGCTGAAGCAGGCCTTTTGCTACCAGTTTGGCATTTCTGTCTTTCAGGGCTCTCCGGTTAAATCCAGCACAAACACTGCATTGGGCGGACAAGTGGGCTATGCCCAAGCAAACAACACACAGAGTGTGTTGTTTGCCTGGGTGACCAACACATAGAGTGTGACCATCTGCTGGTGAAAGCTTATGGCCACACACTGTGCATTTTTTAAATGTAGGTTTTTGGCTGTTCAGACACTTCTAAACAAACAGCAGCCACCCCATATAAAACCCGAACACACTATTGACCACACACACACTATAGGAAAGGGAAGGGCCTACACAACAACTACCTCACAAAAACTATAAACTTTTTTTTTTTTTGCAACAACCGATGAACAAGCGTTAGGGGGAGGAAAAGGAAACTAACTGAGAAACTCTCTCAACACGAAAAAAATAAATAAATAAAAAGCACTCACAATAAACCCTAAGGCTCAGAGCTACGAAGATCACAATGCTGATGCACGAAGCAGCAAACAAGATCTGGGGGAAGGCAGGAGATGATGGTGTGTTACGGGTAAAGGGGAGGAGCTTGGAGCTCAGAGCAGATGCTTGTAAAGTTGCCAGCTCGGATCCGATATGGATCCGAATACCCACAGGTTGCAGATAAAATGAAGTCAACTACTTCAGATCAAGGGATATACAATCCATCAACCATTTAGCAAGAATCACTTTAGACACTGGTTTCCCCAGTTGTGCTTGTAAAAAGATAAAAATAATTGATCAGTTTCCCAGAAATCTTGGTTCTGTCAAGATAAAATCTAAGCTGTTGGTACACATCCATCACCGATAAAATCTAAGCTGTTGGTACACATCCATCACCATATACTCATTCACCACTCAATCACTGAATCTGAAGTTCCCACTATCTGGAAACAATTCTATACTGTACCCATTCATAAAGGAGGTAATTCTTCTGAACTTTCTAGCTTTAGGCCAATCACTATTCTATCCCCGCTTTCCAAATTATTAGAGAAATGTGTTCACAAGCAAATCCTCCACTACCTCCTACACGAAAACTTACTTACCCCAACACACCATGGCTTTCATCCAAAACACAGCACCTCTACTGCCCTCATATCCTTCTTAAACACTATTTCCCATGCCACAGACAATAATAAGCTCATGTCTTGCCTACTCCTTGAATTCTCAAAATCATTCAAAACTGTATCCTACCCTCTGCTTCTAATCACACACTCTCTACTTAAGCTATCTTCTTCAACCATCTCCTGGTTTACCAGTTACCTCTCTGATCAACTTCAGTCAGTAAAATGGCTCTCTACTACATCCCCTGCTCTACCTGTTAAGATGGATGTACCTCAAGGATCTATCCTAGGCCCATTACTATTTAACATTTTTACCAACAAACTGTTTACATCCTGTCCCCCAGTCTTCTCTGGTGCAATACGCAGATGTCTCCACCGTCATCACCATCATCACCATAGAAGACACACTCACACTACAATCCTTATCAATAAAAAACTGGCCCAACATGAATCAACTAATTCTAAATAAACTCTTGCTTTTCTTTCCCAAAATTATTAATCTAAAGTCCTCCTTCCCTATCTCTTCTCTGGGGTCATCATTGATGACCAACTCAAATTTGATATGCATGTCTGCAATATCAAGAAAACCCACCAAAAACTAGAACTTCTGTACAGAAAAAAGAAATTATGTACTCACCATAATGTTCCATCCGAGTAGTTATACTTCATTTTCTGCAACCTGTGGGTATTCGGATCCATATCAGATCCGAGACCGCATCTGCTCCAAGCTCCTCCCCTTACCCATAATCCCTCACCTCTACCTTCCCTCAGATCGAGTTTGCCACTAACCAAACTATCAGCAACTCAATAACGTTAAACTAGAACTGGTTTGGGGGAAGGAGGGAGGGACGGTTGCAGAAAATGAAGTAGAACTACTCAGATGGAACATTATGGTGAGTGCATAACTTCTTTATCTGAAGTAGTTAACTTCGTTTATCTGCAACCTGTGGGACAGAGTCCCCAGCTACCAAAACTCCTGGGAGGCCCTCATGGAAGGATATTCCAGAGCATCGCAGAGACAAAGGATGCTCTCCCTCTACAGATCAAATTCAACTTATGAGGGATGAATGTATGTGACCTTGCCCAGGTCACTGTTGCACAGATATCATCCAGAGAAACTCTAGACCAAAAAGCAGCAGAAGTTGCCATAGATCTGGTGGAATGAGCTTTAATAGGACCAGGTGGGGATAGGCCTTTATCCCTATAGACTTGCAGTATACATTGTGTAATCCATCTGGCTAAGGAGACCTTGGAAATGGCCTTGCCCAAAAAGGGTCTAGAAAAGGACACGAATAATTGGTCAAACTTATGAAATTGCTTAGTCCTGTGTAGACAAAAATGAAGCTGTCTATGAACATCTATAGCAAGTGCAGCTTATATTCACCCTTGTTCTGGAAATTTGGGAAGAACACAGGCAGATTAATCATCTGGTTAATGTCATATTCAGAAGCCACCTTTAGTAAGAAAGAAGGGTTTGTGCTCCAAACCGAAGATGATAAACCGGGAGTCCTAGCTATCAGGGGAACTGGAGCAACCAAGCTGTCAGCTTGAGGCTGTCCAGGTCGGGTGAACTGATGCCCGAGGGATGGGATATGAGATCTGGGCAGGGATCTAGAATCTGTGGAGGAGTTAGAGCATGAGAACAGAGGAAGGGGAAACACACTTGAGGCCAGAACGGGGAAATGAGGATCACTTTGCACCCCAGTCGGTATGCTTTCTGAAGAAACTTCGGAATTAGAGGTAGTGGGGATAGGCATACAGTAACCCGGGGGAGGCCAAGCATGGACTAGATCGTCTCTTGGGGAGTCCCCTGGGGAGGAGATTAGAGCGAAGAACTCGCTGCACTTCACGTTGGAAGGAGATGCGAAGAGATTGCAGCAGGGGTGACCCCACGCTAGGAAGATCTCCTCCATTACTGACCGTTTCAGAGACCACTCGTATGGCATTAGAATAGCCCTACTCAATCTGTCCACTAAAATGTTGGAGCAGCCCAGGATGTGCGTTGCAATCAGAAACCGACTGGTGGAAATCGCCCACTCCCACACTCTCATGGCTTCACGGCAGAGAGGGTAAGATCTGGTCCCTCCTTGTTTGTTGATGTACCAGACAACGGACATGTTTTCTGACTGAACTGCAATCTTCCCCAGGGGAAGAACAGTGTGAAAGGCTTGCAACGCTAAAAGCACTGCCCTCATCTCCAGAACACTGATATGCAATCTGGTCTCAGTTTGGGACCACGTGCCTTGGACTGTCCTTCCCAAAAAGTGCCCCACCCCCCCCACCCGAGCTGGGAGGCGTCTATGATCACTGTGGCTTGGGCTGGGGATGTTGAGAATGGGCGACCTGCCAAGATTTCCGGCGACTGGAGCCACCAAAGAAGAGAAGTCTTGCAGGCTTTGCTGATCCATATAGAGTAGTCCATGGGGAGGTCTAACCAAGACCACTGAACTGCCAAGGTCCATTGTAGCACCCTCATGTGAAGGCACGCACATGGTAAAATTGAAATTGCTGCTGCCATGGAACCTAGGACGCAGAGAATGTTGCTCGCCATCAATGTCCTGGGGCAGAGGATCACTGACACATAGGCCCATAGGTTCTGGATCCTGTCCTGAGTGACAAAATCTTGTAAATGTAGAGTGTCCAACCGTGCCCCTATGAATTCCAAGGTCTGTGTTGGACTTAAGCAGGACTTGGAGATGTTGATGGTGATCCCTAGTTTGACTGCAAGATGCATGAAGGCCATGCAAAGTAGATGCTTGGTGGTAGCAGCGAGGAGTTAATCGTCTAGGTAAGGAAACACCTGAATTCCCTGAAGCCTCAGGTGAGCCACTACTACTGCCATAACCTTGGTAAACACTCTGGGGGCTGTGGTGAGACCAAAGGGTAAGGCTCTGAACTGGAAATGATTAGCTCCCAACCGGAAGTGAAGAAATCTCCTGGAACTTCTGCAAATCTTGATGTGGTAGTGAACGTCCTGGAGGTCTAGCAAGCACACCCAGTCGCATCCTCGGAGATAAGGTAGGATGGACTGTAAAGTGACCATTCAGAATTTCTGCTTGGCTATTGACAGGTTCAGGGTAGACAGGTCCAATATGGGTCTGAGGTCCCCCGCCTTTTTTGGCACCAAAAAGAACCTGGAGTAAACGCCTAATCCGAACTGATCTGGGGGGACCGATTTGATGGCCCGATTGCAAAGCAGCCTTGAAATTTTGTGCGCTGAGGCCTCCCTTTGATCGGGTGGGACATCCGAGAGGCGCTTTGACTGTATAGGTGGGGCAATGAATGGGATGGAGTATCCTCTGGATATTATTTGGGGCACATAACGGTCCATCATGATGGACTCCCAAGCAGTTAGGTGCAATGACAATCTTCTCCCGACTGTCTCCAGGGTATGACAGTTGGGCAACCCCTCAGGGTTGCTGTGCAAGTCGGTCCGAGAAGGTCCCCCTCAACCCAAAGTTCCTCAGAACCCCCTCTGCCTCTGGGGCGGCGTCTGTCTTGTCCCCCTCTGCCTCTAGGGGAGGAGTTGTCCTGAGTGTCGCGGGAAAACAGATTTTCGGAACCACATCTTCTTCTGCCCTCTCTGATTCCTAGAAAAGGATCTTTGAAGGCTAGAGACGTGGACTCCGATGGCAGACAGAGTCTTCCCATCCTTGCTCTGGAAGGTGTCATGAACTGTCTTCCCAAAAAGGGAGGAACTATCAAAGAGAGCACTGGTGAAAGATGCCTTGAAGGGATCTGTGAATTGACAGAGTCTGAGCCAGGCATGCCACCTCATAGCTAAGCCTGTCCCAGCCGCCCTAGCCACTCCTTCCGTGGCATGGGAAAGAAAATGCATGGACGTGTTAGAAACGGATTTCAGAGTCAACATTTTCGGCGAGAACAGCAACTTGTCCTCTGGCGACAAGGACTCTGGGGGCGACACAGCGATTTCCATGATCAGGTCTCGCTGGAGTCAAATAACATGTGCCAAATAATTCAGCGCTCATATGGAAAACGTCGCTGAAGAAAAAACTCACTTCTCAAATGGTCCACCACCCTAGATTCTTTGTCCGGAGGGTGGACAGAAGAACTTTCCTGAGCCAGTTCTCTTTTGGTGGCAGCTGCCACCACCATAGCATCCACAGGGGATTCCTTGTACCAAGCCTGTCTGTCTGTGGGAGGAGAAAGGATCCTGTATGGGCATTTTGGTATTGGCTCTATGGTGTCAGGCTCCTTCCATGCCCGCATGGTGATAAGATCCACTAAAGCATCTGCAGGAGGGGAAACCAGGATGTAGATGGGACCATCCCACAGGCCTCCAAGAATACTGACTCGTCCGTTGAGGGTTTTGGGGCTGACCAACCTCCCCTCTGGTGGAGGACTTCCATGATGTCTCCAAAGGAGACATCCTTGAGAGGTGACCTGGGGGAACCCTCACCTTCATACAAGTCAGTATCTTCTGTGAGGGACACGGGGGAGTCCATGTGCCTCCTCTTACAAGAATGCTTACGTGGGGCCTCCTCAGCAGGACTCTCTGAAGATGGCTCATAAGTCAAGGGGGGGGTTCCACGATGGGATCTACCTGAAGGTCCTCTGGCACGGGCTGTCTATGGGACAAGCTGATGGGAGTCGTGACCAAATCCAAGGCAGCCTGGGCAGAGTCCAAGGCAATGAGCTGGGGTCTCAATCCCTGGGAGAGAACCGTCTAAACCACGTAGAAGGCCAAAGGAGAGTGCACCTCCTTGGCAACCAATAAGGAGGAAGCTCTTCCCGGCTCCATTGTGAGGATCGGGGCTGAGGCCAAGGTAGCCAGGGTTCCTAAGGAATGGCTCGGATCCAACAAAGTCAGAGCCGAAGACATCTCCGTTCCCTCAGATCTGGCTCCCTGTTCTCGGCCCCAAGAGTTGCACAGACCTGAAGTCTGATCTGAGGAACTCAAGGTAATGGCCGGCGTCGAGGTTGGAGGAACCGTTGGTGCCGAACCCCCAGCTCCGAGGATCCTTGGATCCAGAGACCGATGGTCGGATCGAGGAAGGAGAGCATAGAGGTCCCCTCTCCGACCGGAGAGGTGCCTGGCAAGACTCCCATTAGGATTTGGTTCCGAATGAATCTCTGCATCATCCTGTCCATGTCACACTCTGAAAGTCTCCGAGTCGACTGCGAGGAGATGACAGACTCTGATCTAGCCCTGTGAGATGACCTCAAAGAAGGCTTCTGATCCAAGGGCTCAGTCAGCTCCGTGGAGAACCTCGGGGAATGGAGCAGAGGAGAAATGGTCCTAAACTTTCACAGGTGGACTGGGAAAAGGCTCCCGTTCAGGAGATCGTTTGTGGTGCCTCTCTACCCTTTTCTCTCTCTCTCCCTTTTGTCCCCGGCTCAGCAGGCTTAGAGCGAGGTTGAGTCCCAGCCTGAGAGGGGGGGGGGGGCTGGTCGGCTACAGGAGCCAATGTCAAGGCCGTCATCTCAAAGGCAGAAACTGGTAGCAGGCCCTTGGCTACCAGTTTCGCCTTCCTCTCTTTAAGGGCTCTGGGATTGAACCCTGCACACACAGCACATAGCAAACTAAGATGGGGAACGCCAAGGCAAATACACAGAGTGTGGCCATCAGCCGGTGAAAGCTTGTGGCCACACTCTGGGCATTTCTTGAACACTGGTTTTGGCTGGTCAGCCATAACACACTCCACTGAGCCAAATGCTAAACTAGACACACACACACACTCAGGGGTTGGCTAGGCCTAGTCTATTCAAGAAAGAAACTCAAAATTTCTAACTACTTACTTTTTTTTTTTTTTTAAACAAACCGACGACAAGACGAAGGGGCGGAAGGGCTATCAAAAACAACTACTCTCACACACTAACTTAAGAATCAAAAGTTCCACTTACTCTATACACCTTGGAGCTATAGAGACAGTGATGCGTACGCATGAAGCGGCAAACGAGATCTGAAGGAAGGTAGGAGAGGTGAGGGATTATGGGTAAGGGGAGGAGCTTGGAGAATGGAGCAGATGCTTGATAAAAATGTTGCTGGCTCGGATCCGATATGTATCTGAATACCCACAAGTTGCAGATAAATGAAGTTAATAACTACTTCAGATCAAAAAATTTCTCTCCACTATATCAAAAATCTCCCTATCCCATGCACTCCTCCTTTCAATCCTATTCTGTGGCAAGTCCTCACTAACCTTCAAACCACTCTCCTATTAAAATTAGAATCCACATACAACAAAATTGCATGACTCACTGCAGATCTTACTTACCACCCTTACCACTGTTAAGCCCTTAAAAAGCCTACACTGGCTAGAATTTCCCCATCAACTGCATCTCTCAGCTTCAAATCATACATGCTATACTGCATCAGTCGTCCTTCTGTCATGATTTTGCCTCTCTTTATACCCCTACAAGGTCTCTCCAAAGCTCTGACCAAAACCTCCTCCAGATCTACAAACCTAAAAAGCAAAACAGGGCAAAACCTATACAGCCACTCCCCTGCCCAATCTTTGAATACACTTCCTCTAGATATCAGGAATATTAAGCACCCGCAAAAATTCAAGGCTGCTATCAAAAAACTTTCTAAACAGTACTTGGATCTTGTCACTATAATTACCCTCCCCGACTCTTCCACCTGCAACTCTCACCTTCACCAACGCCCCTTACTTTCTCTCATGGCTACTCTCTGGCTGTACTTCCGATCTGAGTTCAGCCTAAGTAAACCTTATATTTACTTACCTATTCTTGTAAGCATATTCCTCATACATGTAATTGACACACAATTACAGAGGTTATTCTGCTTGACTCAGTGCGTTAAATTTGTATATAATTTCTATATGTAAATAATGAACACTGATGTGTTTTTAGCTTTTTATATCTCAATGCTTTTATATTTTAATATATCACTATATTTACTACTGTGCTTTTTGCTTTATATATCAGTGTATAATTAGAAGTTATGTACTCACCATAACGTTCCATCTGAGTAGGTGTATTCATTTGTCTGCAACCTGTGGGTTATGGATCCGATATCGGATCCGAACCGGCATAGTTTTCCAGCTATGGATCCAAGCTCTCAGCTCCTCCCCTCACCCATAATGCCCTGCTCTACCCTCATGACCTCAGATCGAGTTTGCCAAAGCAACAATACCCTCAAAAGGGTAACAAGTAATATGCAGGAAACTGAAAGGCCAGGGGGATAGGAGGGCGGGATGGTTGCAGACAAATGAATACACCTACTCAGATGGAGCGTTATGGTGAGTACATAACTTCTAAATCTGAAGTAGGATATTCATTTGTCTGCAACCTGTGGGACAGAGTCCCCAGCTACCTGAATCTTGGGCGGCCATCATGGAAGGATATTCCGAGCACCGGAGCCAAAGGATGCTCTACCCTAGATGCAAGATCCAACTTATAGTGAGAAATAAATGTATGAGATGAAGCCCACGTGGCTGCTGCACAAATATCATCTAGAGGAATCCTAGCCTTGAAGGCTGCCGAGGTAGATACTGACCGGGTTGAATGGGCATGAACACCCTCCGGTCTTGGGCCTTCCTGGCTTGATAAGCCAATAAAATGCACTGTGAAATCCAGCGGGATAGAGAAACTTTGGAAATTGGCTTGCCCAAATTGAATTTTGCAAAGGAAATAAACAGCTGGTCGGATTGCCTATGACCAGCTGTCCTGTTGAGATAAAATCTTAGTTGCCTGTGAACATCTAGTGAGTGTAGCCTATATTCACCTTTGTTTTCATACTTAGGGAAGAAAACAGGGAGGTTAATGGATTGATTGATGTTTGCTTCAGAAGCGATTTTAGGAAGGAAGGACGGGTTGGTCCTGAGGGAGACACGGTCCGGATAAAAACCAAGTAAGGAGGTTTAGCTGATAAAGCTTGAAGTTCAGAAACTCTCTTGGCTGATGTAATGGCTACCAAAAGGCTGTCTTGTAAGACAAGAATTTGAGATCCACTGTAGCCGCGGGCTCGAAGGGGAGCGGTCAAGGCCTGTAGGACCAAAGAAAGGTCCCAAGGAGGAACTGCTTGCTTTATAGGGGCCTGAGAAGGAAAGTACCCTTAAGAAAAGTTTTGCACAATTTGGCTGACATAAGAGGAAGAGACTCTTGACCAATGTGATAGTGAGAAATAGCCGCCAGTTGAACTTTGACTGTGGAACTGCTGGCACCATCATTAAAGAGAGAGGTTAGAAAATCAAGCACTACAGGAGGAGGAACCGTGAAGGGATCTAGGCCTTTCCGTTCCGCCCAGAAAGAGAACCGTTTCCATCTGTTTGGGTAAACCTTTCTAGTGGATGGTTTATGAGCCGCCACTAAAATAGCCTTTACCGGAGAAGAAATACCGGGAGTCCTTATCAAGAGTGGAACTGGAGCAGCCAAGCGGTCAGCTTCAGGTTGTCCAGGTTCGGAGGAGGAATGCAGGAAGGATGGGATATCAGATCCGGAATGGGATCTAGAATCCAAGGAGGATTCACCGAGTGAGACCTTAGGAAGGGAACCAGATCTGTCGAGGCCAGAATGGAGCAATGAGAATCATTCTGCAACCCACCCGAGAGGCTTTCTGAAGAACTTGCAGCATCAGAGGCAAGGGTGGATAGGCATACAGAAGACCGGGTGGCCAAGCATGCACCAGGCGTCTCTTGGGGTACCTCCGGGAGGAGGTATTAGAGCGAAAAACTGTCGCACTTGGTGTTTGAGGGAGAAGCAAAAGATCGCATGAAGGGTTCCCCACCGTGCGAATATGCGTTCCGCTACTTGACAATTGAGAGACCACTCGTAAGGTGTCAGAATGGTGCGACTGAGCTTGTCCGCTAGGATGTTGGACCGACCCGGAATGTGCGTTGCTATGAGAAAGCGATTGGTGGAGGTTGCCCATTCCCAAACTCTCATGGCCTCTCGACAAAGAGGGTAAGACCTTGTTCCCCCTTGCTTGTTGATGTACCAGACAACAGACATATTGTCCGATTGAATCGCAATTGTTCCCAAGGGAAGAAAGTCCTGAAGTGCTAGCAACGCTAAGAGCACTGCTCTCATCTCTAGAACATTGATATGCAGTAAGGTCTCTGAATCGTTCCACGTGCCTTGGACTGTCCGGCCCGCAAAGTGCCCCCCCCACCCGAGGCGGGAGGCGTCCGTGGTCACCGTGGCGAGAGGGGGAGAAGCACAAAATGGGCGACCCTCGTGGAGATCCGGGAGTGGAGCCACCACAAGAGGGACCGCTTGCAAGCCTTGCTGATCGCTATGGGATGATGCATGGGGAGAGCAAGGTATGACCACTGAACTAAGAGCGTCCACTGTAGAATGCGCATATGGAGCCTGGCAAGAGGAAGAAGTGCTATCGATGAAGCCATGGACCCTAGAGCCCTCAGGACCAACTCCGCTGGAACAGAACATGAATGGAGAATGGCCCGCACCTGGAGCTGCAGATTTAGAACTCTGTCCGCAGTGAGGAAGGCTCGTAAACTCCTTGTGTCTAGTCTGGCCCCTATGAAATCTAAGAGCTGAGTGGGTGCCAGGTTGGACTTGTTTGTATTTATTGTGATGCCCAGAAATGGAGCAAGATGGAGAAAGGAGTCTCGCCGAGAGAAGTAGATGCCTTGTTGGGGCGGTAAGGAGCCAGTCGTCCAGGTAGGGAAAGACCTGCACCCCTGAAGCCTCAGGTGGGCCGCTACCACTGCTAGTACTTTGGTAAACACCCTGGGGGCTGTGGTGAGACCAAAGGGAAGGACCCGAACTGGTAGTGACTGGCTCCCAGCCGAAGCGGAGAAACCTCCTGGGCGTCTGTCCATTAGGATGTGGTAGTACGCGTCCTTGAGATCTATCGAGCACATCCAGTGGCCTTCTCCCAGAAGGGGAGAATAGATTGTAGAGTGACCATTGAATTTTTCTTTGGGGACTGCCAGGTTCAAGAGAGAGAGGTCTAGGATTGGTCTTAGTTCCCCCGTCTTTTTTGGCACTAAAAAGAACCTGGAGTAGAACCCTGATCCGATCTGGTCTGGGGGAACGGGCTGGATGGCTCTTTTCTCTAGCAGATGGCCAATTTCTGCCAAAGCGGCCTCCCTTTGACCGGGTGGTACGTCTGGGAGGGACTGCAACTTTGGAAGGTGAAGGAAAGGAATGCGATATCCCCTGGATATGATTTGGAGAACCCAGCGGTCCGATGTTATGGACTCCCATGCCGCTAGGTGCCCCGAAAAACGTCCCCCGACTGCCTCCAGAGTAGAGCAGTTGGGCAACCCCTCAGGGTTGCTGCGCGGGCCGTTCAGAGAAAGGTTCCCTGGACCCGAAGTTTCTGGGAGCCCCTCTGCCTCTAGGGCGGCGTCCTCCCTGTCCTCCTCTGCCACGGAAGGACTGGTTGTCCGGAGCAGGCTGGGACTGCTGCGACTTCCGGAACCACATCTTCTTCTGACCCTTTTGGTTCCTAGAATAGGGCCTCTGGGGTGCAGAGAAGCGGATTCCGACGGCAGACAGCGTCTTCCCGTCCTTCTCGCTCTGGGTCAACGTCTCGCGAACGGTCTTGCCAAACAGAGCAGAACCATCAAAAAAGGCGATCGCAAAAGACGCTTTGAAGGGCACAGAAAAATCGCAGTGGCGGAGCCAGGCCTGGCGTCTAGTGACCAGTCCTGTCCCGCAGCTCTAGCGGCGCCCTCCGTAGCATGGGAGAGTAGCCGCATAGAAGTATTTGTGACTGACCTAAGAGTGGCCATTTTGGTGGAGTGCAGAGCTCTGTCCTCCTCCGAAATGGACTCAGGGGATGCAGCGTACTCCTTAATAAGGTCTCGCTGCATCCGAATAACTTATGTGCCAAATAGTTCAGCGCCCTTACGAGAAGGTCGCCGAACTGAACATCCGCTTCCCCAAGCGGTCCATCATCCGAGACTCCTTGCTCGGTGGGTGGACTGAGGACTCTCCTGAGCCAGTTCCTCTTTGTGGCGCCGCCATCAACATGGCATCTACAGGAGGCCCCTTACTCCAATGGGTCCTGTCAGAAGGCGGGCTAAGGATTCTATCAGGTCTTTTGGGAATTGGCTCCACGGTGTCCGGTTCCTTCCACGCCCTGGTGCCACAAAGGTCCACCAGGAGGTCGGGAGGGGGGGGCACCCAAGACCTAGACGGGCCCGTTACGTATGCCTGCTAGAACACGGACTCGTCAGGGGAAGACTTGGGGCAGACCACCCCCTAATGGAGCATTTCCATGATGTCTCCGAAGGAGACATCCTCGGGGTGACCGTGGGGAGCCTTCCCTTCCTCCAAGTCCGTGTCTTCAGTGAGAGACTCAGGGAGTCAATGTGCCTCCTCTTGCACGTATCCTTGCGAGGAGCCTCCTCTGGGGGGCTGTCAGAGGAGTCCTCGCAAGCAGCAATTTGCACCATGGGAGCAACTTGGGGCACAAGCGGGCTGTCCCAGGGGCCGGATGGTGGAAGCCTGGCCCAGTGCAGAGGGAGCGGGGACGGGCGAAGCAAGTGCCGGGGTCCGGAGACCCTCAACAGAGCCCTCTCCACTACATCAAAAGCCGAAGGGAGCCGACCTCGACCAAAGGATCCGACAATCGGCTCCCCTCGGATCGAAGAGTGGATCGAGCCGGCGCCAAGCACTCGGATCGAAGGGACAGTGCGCTCCGACACAGACGGCGCCGAAGGAGCACTGATCCCCGGATCCGGCTCGGATCAGGCTCCGAGAGATCGGGTCCGACGCACTCGAGGCATGGTCGGATCCGAAGTACCAAGTACTATCGGCTCCGACCTCCCCGGCTCGAAGCTGCTCGGCTCCAGTTGCTCGAACCCGGAAGCGGGTCGGAGAAGGAGCAATAGGCTTAAAAGGGTGTTGAGCTCCCGAGGGGAGGCAAGAGCACTCCCATCTGCATCTGGGCCTGGATGAACCTTCTCATCATCCGGTCCAGATCAGCATCGAAAGGCTATGGGTAGATCTCGGCGAGGCTACGAGGTAGGCCTGGAATGCCTCCTCGATAGCCTCGGCGGAGATCGGGTCTCCTCCTCCTCAGGACCCGGTGAGAAGCACACAGGTGACCGGGCCGAGAAGGAGGAGACCGCACCAACAAGGCCGGGAGAAGCCAGCTTGGCTGGCGGGGCGAAACAGAGGTCTCGGCCCGCCGCTTGTGGTGCTTCTCCCTCCGGTCCTTTTAGATGCATCCCTCTCCTGTCCTGAAGCGGGAGTTTGAGTCCCAGGAGCAGGAGGGGTGCCACAGGGAACAACTGCAGCCGCAGGAGTCCCGAAGGAGCGGAGGTCGGGCCGAGTCCGGCGGTAAAGACCCGCCAAGACCAGCTTGGACCTCCGCTCCTCAGTGCCCTGGGGTTGAACCCTGCACAAATGGAACAACCAGATGTGAGGTGTTCAACCCCAAGACACTAACACACCGAGTGTGGCCATCAGCGGTGAGAGCTTATGGCCACACTCCGAGCATTTAGAAAATATTGACTTAGGCTGTTCAGCCATAGTCACCAAAGTTAACCTAAAGTTACAGAAAGTAACTGTAAAACAATAAAGAAGCACACAGGCCTCACACACACTCTACGTACCAGCGAGGGGAGGGAATAAAATTTACTACAGAAAATTAAATTAAACTAAAAAACAGTCAATAACAATAGGAAACCTACAACTTTCACACAAAAAAAGTTAAAGAAGGCAAAAATTCTCTATTTTTAAACAAGAAATATCCACTTAGCTGAGAGCTATGAAATCCACATCTAGTTACCAGCGCGGCAAACAAGATCTGAGGTCATGAGGGTAGAGCAGGGCATTATGGGTGAGGGGAGGAGCTGAGAGCTTGGATCCATAGCTGGAAAACTATGCCGGTTCGGATCCGATATCGGATCCATAACCCACAGGTTGCAGACAAATGAATATCCTACTTCAGATCTATATTTACTACTGTAAATGTTTGTAATTACTTGTGGAACTTTTCTCTCTGGGCCTCCACTGAAAAAGGGCTTTGACCCAGTCAACCTGGTTAATCAATGTCACATAAATAATAAATAAAATATGTAACATATATTTACCCTAGTTTGAAAATGTTGGGAAGAATACAGGTAAGCTTGACAACATGATTAATGTTGGATTCAGAAGCCACCTTAGGTAAAAAAAAAAAAAAAAAAAAAAGGGTTTATGCATAGGGAAATCCTATTCTTATGAAAAATCAAATATGGAGATCTGGAGGAAAAGCCCTGGAGTTCAGATACTCAACTATCAGAAGTCACAGCAAGCAGAAAAATCATTTTTCAGGACAAGAACTTAAGATCTTTACTGATGGTTCAAATGGAGGTCGAGTCAGAGCTTGCAGTCAAACCCCATGGGGAGTAGGATCCTTGAGTGAAGGCTTGAGTAGAAAGGTTCCTTTAAGAAATGCTTTGCACAACTTTGAAGCCAAAGAGGAGTGATTTTCACCTAATAAAAACTGGTAATACCTTCCAAATGAACCTTGATAGTCGAGTAACTCATCCTGTTGTCAAAAACGGAGGCCAGAAATTCAAGAAGTGCAGAGATTGGGACAGAGAAAGGATCCAGGCCTCTCTGGAGGACCCAGAATGAAATTCTCTACCATTTAATTTTGTAATTTTTTTCTAGCAGAGATATTTTGAGAAGAAGAATATTGGGGAATAATGGGGAAGAAAGCTTTGACTGTTTAGACATCACTGGAAGTGAAGAAACCATGCAGTCAACTTGAGACTACTGATATTCGGTTGTGACAGGAGGTTTGGACTTGGGTTCAGTATCCAAGGTGGATACAGAAGATGAGGCCACAGGAAGGAAAACCAAACTTGACAAGGCCAGAAAGTTGTAAGAAGGATAAAGTACAGTTCTGTACACTTACCATAAATGTAGATAAATGCAGATGTTCAAGTGTATTCACTGTTGTAGTCATCACATTTGAGCTGGCCTGAATACCACAGACGTAGTATTTCTGCGTCGGTTGCTGTCGCTTGAGGACTGATGTCAGGTCGTCAGTAGTATAAAGTAAGGCCCCATTACATCAGTCTTGCTTGCCGTGGAGCCCGAAGCAGAAGCAGTTCGCACGAGTGCCGGTCGGCCGCTACCCGAGTTTCATCTACCGAACAGAAGCGGAAGTGTTCTACAGCTAAGTACCCAGTTGGGGATCCTTTTTTCTTGTACTAACCGATGTCAGAAAAAGTTAACAATTGTCTTGCTTGTGGAAAGCAAATACCACACAGACACTTTCATTCTTACTGCGTCACTTGCTTAGGCCCAGACCACGATGTCCCCTCCCGCTATTGCTTCTGTGCTTTGTTCAATGCCAAAACTATCCATCGTTGGGGCCTTATTGTAGCTAGATATTTTTGCTTACAGTTCTCGAACTCTGATATGGCTTCGGTAAGCTATCCGACAGCAGATCTTCTGAAAAAACGTAAAAATGCACTGCTAAGAGAAAACAGCTGGAAAAGATCACCCATTGCCATACTCTCAATGCTTCTTGACATAGAGGAAAAGATCTGGTTCCCCCGTTTGTTGATGTACCAGACTACCAACACATTGTCCATTTAAATCACAATCATCCCGGAGGGGAAAAGCATCTTGTAAGGCCTGCAATGCAAGGAGGACTGCTCTAATTTCCAGGAGACTGATGTGCGAATTGGCTTCCTCTGGGGACCAAGTAGCTCAAACTGTCCTTCCCAAGAAATGCCCCTTCCCAACCACAAGTGAGAGATGTTCATGTATCTGTGGCTGCCCATAGAACAAGAACAAATGGACAGTCCTGAGATTCTTCAGTTGAACAAATCCACCAAAGAAGGTGTTTCTTACAAACTTATGTGACACTGACTGGTGCGTACAAGGGCTGCTGAAGAACAGATCACTGTACTGACAGAGTAAACTGCAGAAACTACATATGAAATCTGGCTAAAAGAACCTGAGTAATTGCTACTGCCGTGGACCCAAAGCTTGCAAGACTAGTCATGCTGGAGGAGAAGAATGCGAGGTCGCTTCCATGACCTAGGATCTGAGGGGTTTGTACTCCTGTTGGAGGAACTGACACTACGGTGTAGGTCCACGTTGTGACTTACTGTAGTTGACTGTAATGCACAGATAGTGACATAAATGGAGCAAGTAGTCCCTTGCCTGTATAAGTAGATGCTTAGTCGGAGCAGTGACGAGCCAATCATCTAGATAAGGAAGCATGTGGAATTCCAGCAGTCTCAGGTAAGCTACTACCACTGTCATGCACTTGAACACCTGGGAGCCGTGGTGAGGACAAAGGGCAGTGTTCAACTGGTAATGACTGGCTTCCAGCCAGAAGGCTTGGATGTCTTCTGGAGCACATGTTCATTTTGATATGGTAATATGCATCTTAAAGATTTGTCGAGCAAATCCAATTGTCCTTTCACAGCAGGGGAAAAATGGACTGAACCATGACCATCTAGAACTTTGAATATTTCATGTACTTGTTTAGTTTGCTGAGATCTATGATGGGTCTCTAGTCCCCTGTCTTTTTTGGCATTGAAAAGAATCTTGAATATGTTCCTTTTCCTAACTGGTCTTGGGGTACTTTTTGGATTACTTTTTTCTAGCAGTTTTTCTCTTTCCAGGGATGCTGCTTTCCTCTGATTGGGTGGAACATCAGGAATCTTTTTAATTTTTAAAGAGGGGACTGGGGAAAACAGTATGAAGTAACCACTAGACATAATCCTTTGCACCCGACTATCTCTTGTGATGGATGTCCAGGCTTCTAGGTGCAGAGACGAGAGCCCCCTAAGTGCCTCCAGAGTACAACAGCTGAAAAACCTTTCATGAATGCTGGCAAGGTTTATCTGGGAATGTATTCCTGAAACCTTGGTTATGCTGGCCACCTCTACTGGGGGGACAGCGTCTTCTGTTAGAGTTCCCCCCACTGCCCTGGAGAGAACCATCTCATAAGTCTTGGAAAAGCCCTTGGGACTTGCAAAACCACATCTTCTTACCACCTCAATGACTCTGAGAGAAGGGACTCTGAGGGGCAGAAAAATGGATTCCAACATCAGACAGAGTGTTTATCTTGCTCACTCCTGGAGAGCATTTCCTTCACTTTGGGGCCAAATAAGAATAATAAGGATAATCCATCAAAAGGACCACTGATGAACTAGAAGGGCTCCATAAAATTGTACAGAAGCATCCAGGCATGTCTCGTAATGGCTATGCCTGAACCCACCAGCCATGAGGTACTCTCAAGCAGGCTTGAGATAAGACTCTAATGAACATGTTGGAAATGGACTGAAGGGTGGCCAGTTATGAAGAAGGTAAAATCATGATGTGAATAGACCCAAAAAAAGATCTGGAAAGCTTGGTCAAGTTCAGGAATAGGTAGGAGAAATGACTTGCTCGTTATTAGGGAAGATAGAAATTTCTTCAGAAATTATAGCTAGGGTGTGGAATACAATGAAGGTGTAGTTTGAAATAAAGTAGAAATAAAAGAAAAAGACATGGTTAATAAGTAAAATGAAGTTATGTCTTACCATAAAGTTCCATCTGTGCTGTCGATCTTCACTAATCCTCAAATCTGGGTTCGGTTCCGAGCCTCGGAACCCACTCAGCCGTTATTCCAGCTCGCGCCTTCCAGAAATTCTCAAGCTAAGCACTACCCACAATTATCTTCACCAAATTACCTCAGATCAAGTTTGCAAACTATAGTGACAGACAAGAAATAATAGATAAGACACCATATCTTTGTTCCCATTATAAAGCCAGTCTTTGCGAATATTCAATCCACCAAGAGTTCTAAAGGCAGGGGGAATGAGGGAGGGAGGGAATGTCAAGGATTAGTGAAAATCGACAACACAGGTGGAACGTTATGGTAAGACAACTTCTTTATCCGATGTTCCAATCTTCACACAATCCTTGACTGTGGGACAGAGTCCCTCGCTACCTGAATCTTGGAAGGTCTCATGGAAGAATATTCCTGCGCACCATTGAGCCGAATGATGCATGCTCCCTAGAGACCTGGTCCAGTTTGTAGTGAGTAATAAAGGTATGAGGAGATATCCATGTTGCTGCTGCACAAATATCATGTAAAGAAGCTCTAGCATGAAAAACTGCACATGCTATTATAGCTCTCTTTGAATGTGCTTTTACAGGTCCTGGTGGGTGGCGTCCATTTCTGTTGTAAACAAAGGTGATACAGTCCTTAAGCCATTTCACCAGGGCAACTTAAGATACTGGACTGCCTAAAGACACTATAGCAAAGACAAAAAATAATTGGTCGGATTTTGTAATATCCTTTGTTTTGTGAAGGCAAAAATGTAATTGTCTGTGTACATCTAGTAAGTGAAGAAAGTATTCTCCTTTGTTGGAAAAATTGGGATAAAAGACAGATGTAAAGCTTGCCTGACATTTGACTCAGAAGCAACCTTTGCTAAAAAGGAAGGATTTGTCTGAAAGAGGACCTTGTCCTTATGAAATATCAAATGGGGGGGTTGCAACACAGGGCTTGTATTTCCGATATTCTCCTGACAGAAGTGACAGCTATTAAAAATAAGGTTTTCCAGGACAAGAATTTTAAGTCCCAAGTTGCTGAAGGTTCGAAAGGGGGAGAAATAAGAGACTACAGTACCAAATTTAAACCCTATGGGGCAGAGGGTTCTTTATATGGAGGTCTGAGCATTAAGGTTCTTTCAAAAAGGCTTTACAAAGTTTATGCGGCATACGAGATGAACCACTGTAGCCAATATGGAAGTTAGAAATCGCAGCAAGATGCACTTGAATCGTAGAGGCTGATGAGCCAGACTCATTTAGTAAGGCTAATAAGTCTAAAACTTTATCAACAGGTGCTAAATATGGTCAAGATTACAGTCTAACGACCACTTAGTAAATTTTAGCCACTTGTTAAGGTACAATTTTCTAGTTGAAGGTTTGTGGTAGGCTAGAATGATACACTGGACCTGGGAGGTGGGGGAGGGATGCCTGGCAATCATTGAGCTTGAGATGTTGTAGATTCAGATGAACCAGTCCCCCCCAGATGGGACAATAGGTCTGGAGCTAGGTCCAATATCCAGTTTTTCCGAAGCAGATGAGGTCATAGGAAGGAAAACCAGAAGTGTCAAGGCTACAATGGGGCAATGAGTATTACTCTGTTCTTCAACCTGCTGGCATTCTTTAGGAACTGACTTATCAGTGGAATCAGTGGAAAGGCGTACAATAGACCAGCGGGCCAATCGTGAAGAAGAGCATCTCTGGGTTACTCCCCCGGGAAGGGGGGGATTAGGGCAAAATAACTGCTGCACTTGTTTTTAGTGGGAACGCAAACAGGTTGCAACAAGGTTGGCCCCAGTGACGGAATATCTTGTCTGTCACCACAGGATTGAGACATCACTTTTGAGGCATGAGTATGGTTCTGCTCAATTTGTCTGTGATCACAATGGAGTTCCCCAGAATGTGCATTGCTAGCAGAAAATGGTTGGAGGAATATCGCCCACTGGTAAACTCTGAGTGCTTCTCAGCAAAGAGGGTAGGACCCAATTCCTCCTTGCTTGTTGATGTACCAGACTACCACCATACTATCTGTTTGTATTACAATCGTTCCCAAGGGGAGCGTATCTTGAAATGCCTGCAAGGCTAAGAGCACCGCCCTCATTTCTAGGACACTGATATGCAAGTTGGCCTCCAGCTGGGACCAACTGCCTTGGACCGTCTTTCCCAGATAATGCCCCCCCCCCACCCTATCTGGGACACATCCATGGCCAGTATGGCTTGGGGTTGAGGAGGGTCTAAGGGACAGCCTGATAATATCTCGGAGTGAAGCCACCAATGTAAGTCTTCCTTTCAACGATTGGTGATCAAAATCAGATGGGACATTGATTGATTCAATAAGGACAATTGGGAGGTCAGAGGCCATTGAATTTGCATGTGCTATCTGGCAGTGGAACTAGAGTGACAGAGGCTGCCATTGACCCTAGAGCCTGTAGAATAAGTCTTGCTGCTACATTCTTGCTTCAAATGATTTGGCTGTGTTAAGCACAGTGTCAATGAATTCCAGGTGTAGTGATGGTTCAAGATGAGATGTTTCATAGTTTATATTAATTCCTAAGCTAGAGCAAAATAGGAGTGTGTAATCTTGTGCCTTTAGCAACTGACACCTAGTGGCAGTGGTAAGGAGCCAGTCTTCTAGATATGGAAACACTCAGAATCCTAGCAGTGTGAGATGGGCTGATACAACTGCCATACATTTGGTGAACACCCTGGGGGGCTGTGGTGAGACCAAAGGGCAGTGCTCTGAACTAATAGTGACTGGCTCCCAGGCGGAAGCACAATTATCTTCTGGACCGCTTGTCCATTTTTATGTGGTAATACACATCCTGACGATCTACTGAGCACATCCAATATTCTTTTTCAAAGAATGGAAGAATAGATTGAACTGAGATCATCCAGAATTTGGTTTGTTGAACGGATTTGTTCAACTGACTGAGATCCAAATTCAGTCTCCAGTCACCTGTTTTCTTTGGCACTAAAAAGAATCTTGAGCAAATTCTGAATCCTCTCTGGTCTGCTGGGACTGCCTGGATGTCTCTTTTGTCGAGCAGTTTTTGAATTTCTAAGATGGCTATCTCCCTGTGACTGGGTGGAACGTCCGGACCCATTTGTCCATCATTAATTCTAGCCAGGCAGACTGTGTAAGGATAATCATCCCCAAACTGCCTTCAGAGGAAGGCAATCTGGCTCTCCCCTCAGGAGCGCTTATAAGAGTTACCAGAGAAAAAGTCTTTGGAGCCCTGATTCTGTGGGCTACATCTGCCTCATGAATGGCATCTTCCAGTACCATTCCCTCCTCTGCCCTGGGGGAAGTCATTGCCACGTGAGTCTTGGAAAGGTCCTGGGATCTTTTTGAACCATAGCTTACCATTTCTCTGGTTCCTAGAATAAGGCAGCTGAGGAGTGGAAAAGCATACACCCCACTGCAGAAAGGGTCTTCCCATCTTTCTCACATCTGGCTAGAATCAACAATGAAGCCCCGACCCTGGGAAGTCTCCAGTTCTGAGGAACCAGTAGAACTCAGGGTACCTATTGGCATCAGAGAGAATGAGGTCTGGCCGGCACCCGAGGCCAGAAAATTCAGCAACAGGGGCTCTGAAATCTCCACTGGAGTCAAATGAGGCATATGAATAGGGGTACAAGAAGGCAAGGTTCAACAGCTAACATGGCTAGGAACCGTGGATGGAGATAATTCCCTCGCCGTCAAGAGCTGGTCAATCAGTCTTATAATATCTGTCTCTAATAGACTCTTGGTGGACCAAATAGAGGAGGCTGATGGGGACCATGGTGGCCGTCTCTCCAAAAAAGGACTGGGAGGACAGTCCATTATGGACGAGGAGTAGGTTGTATGAGGTAAAACTATTACCGGAGGATCCTTCAGTACTTAGAGATCCATTGGTGCTGAAGGGAGAGTTGTCTGCACAGATACTGGAACTGAAGAGGTTGGTGGCGATGGCACAGAGGGATGAGAATCTTGGCCCACTGGTATCGAGGAGGCTGTCAGCACTGTGGGAGACTTGGGCAATTTGGAAGGCAGTTCCGTTGGAGTTGTTGAAACTGAATGATTCTGCTTTGCTGGTCTAGGGGGAAAGTACAGCTGTGTACACTTAACATAAATGTAGATGTTCGAGTGTATTCACTGTTGCAGTCATCAGATTTGGGTTATCCCTGCCAGGGTAGCCCTCGGCCGGCCTGAATTCCAGAGACTTAGTATTTCTGCATTGGTTGCTGTTGCTTGAGGACTGACGTCAGGTCATCAGTAGTATAAAAGAAGGCATCCAACACCATTATATCAGTTTTTCTTGCCCAAACCTGTCAGGAGGCCCCAAAGTAGGAGGTCAGGCTCTGGTAATAGAACCCCACCAGTGGAAAATAAATACCAATATGTCCTTTGTAAGGAAAGGAGAACAATAAGGAAAAAACGGAAGAAAAAGAGAAAGGGGGATGGAGGGAGGAAAACCAGGACTGCAACAGTGAATACACTCTAACATCTACATTTATGGTAAGTGTACACAACTGTATTATGTTCTTCGGGTTTCACTGTTGTAGTCAACACATTTGGGTAGATTCCCAAAGCTGGGGAAATGGGTGGAGGCAGTCCTGGAAGCTAGGGGCTGGCTAGCATGCCCTGCAAGAATGCAGAGGCAAACCCTGCCCTGGATTTGGAGAAGAGAGGAAGGTGGTAATGCTTGGCAAAAGTATGAACAGATGTCCAGGTGGCAGCCTCTAGGATGTCCCTGGTGGGGTTTCCTCTGAGGAAAGCTGCAGAGGTGGAGGCTGCTCTGGTGGAGTGTGTCCTGACCTCCTTGGGGGGAGGCTTGGCAAGCTGTTTGTAGCATAAATGGATGCAGTGTGCTATCAACTTGGAAATGGTTTGCTTGGAGAAGGCTTTGCCTTCTGCCCCTGAAGCAAAACTAACCAGCAATTTATCAGACTTTCTGAAGAGTTTAGTCTTGTCCAGATAGTATCTGAGCTGTCTGTGCACATCTAGAGTGCGCAGAATCCTTTCATCCTTGTTTTGGGGGTTAGGAAAGAAGACGGATAAATGGGTGGATTGGTTGAGAGCCACACTGGACACCACTTTAAGCATGAAGGATGGATTAGTTCTGAGGGATAACCTGTCTACATGGAAGATGATGAAGAGTTCCACAGCCTTGAGTGCTTGCAGCTCAGAGACTCTTCTGGCTGAAGTGATGACCAGGAGGAAGGCTGTCTTCCAGGAGACCAATTTTAGCTCTGCAGAAGAAGCTGGTTCAAAGGGGGACAAGCTGGCGTGTGTGCCCTTCTGGGGGGCCTCAAGTTGCTGGACCCCCTGAGGAACTGTTTAATCAGAGGGTGTGAAAAAAGTGGCTGCTCAGTGTGAAAATGTGTAGAGATAGCAGAGGCATGAATTTTTATAGAGTAGAAAGAGAGACCACCTGTGTAGTTCATAGGTTCATAGGTTTATACTAGGCTATCTGCCCTAAGGCATTTATAAGCCTAGCCCAAATTTTTGTGGCTTACGCCACCCCTTATATGAAAAAATACTGTGCCCATTAGTTTGTTGTGCCTCTGTCCAGCAGTGACACAGAGATGATTCCCGGGATAAACCTACGATCTCCCATCCACAGGTCAAGATTTCTCTTGAACAGAGCCAGCGAGGTGCTCTGCCTCACATGGACCGGGATTTTATTCCACAGCATAGGGAGTCTCTGAGTGATAAATCTATCCCTCCAGCATGTCCTATTTATATCCGTGCTAAGGTTTAAGTCACTTGCTCTAGTGGTTTTGGTGGATTTGGATTTTTTGAGGTGGAGCATGTCCATTAATTCCGGGTTGGACATGGCCTTGTATATGTCAGGCACATGTCACCTCTGAGCAGACGGTATGCAACTGAATAGAGCTGGAGTTTCTTCAATCTGGCAGCATATGACAGATTTTGGAGTCCCTTTATCCTTTTGGTGAGGAACTTTTGGGGTCTCTCCAATTGCTGCAGACGTCGGGTGAGATGCATCCCGAATGGGGCATTGTACTTGATCATTGGTCTGATAAGTGAAGAGTACAGGGGAACAATGACCTCACTAGATCTGGATGTGAATCCCTTCATGATCAGGTGGGCAATGTAGAAGGTCTTTCTAACCACTTTAGCAACGTGAGTGTCAAAAAAAAGGCCACTGTCAACCTGGGTCCCCAGGTCCCTGATAACCTCTTCTGTGCTTAGTGGATTGCCACCTATATGGTAGCTTGGGGTTACCTTGTTTTTCCCGAAGGGTATGACTATACATTTTTTGGCATTTAACTTCAGGCCATGGCTCTGGCACCAGCTATCTGTTTCCGTGAGTCCCTTCTGAAGGATATCCGTGTCCGATGCACTTTCCACTATGGCGCCCAGTTTGCAGTCGTCTGCAAACTTTGTCAGCCAAAGTCCTCCCATGTTGGCCTGTACTTCTGAGAAGTAGATGCCGAAATATAGGGGGCCAAGGACCGAGCCCTGTGGGACACAACTTGTGACCGGCTTGGAGTCTGACATAGCACCAGCAACTCTAACCCTGTGGGTTCTGTCCTTAAGCCAGTTTGCAACCCATCTTGTGACATATGGGTTTACATTTAAGCTGGTAAGTTTTTCTACAATACCCGAATGGGGTATTGTGTCGAAGGCCTTTGCAAGGTCAAGGTAGGCTGTATGGACTGCCTTTCCCTCATCAATGGCCTTGGTGACTGTTTCGAAGAAGTAGACCAAGTTCAAAAGGTATGATCTGCCCTTGACGAAGCCAAACTGGGTCAGGTCCAATGTCTGCAAGTCCCCTATATCTTTGTTTATGAGCTCCATTACGATCCTCTCCACAGCTTTGCAGACTAGACTTGTTAAGCTTATGGGGCGGTAATTACCAGGGTCCGTAGAGGCACCGCCTTTGTGGAGTGGGACCACAGTTGACGTACGCCACTCCTTGGGTACGTATCCTGTGGTAAGGCTGAGATTAAACAGCTGCCTTATGTGCGGGTTTAATTCCTCATTTAGCTCGTGTAGCACACAGCCGGGGACACCATCCGGTCCCATTGATGCTGTGTTTTTAGCTTTAGAGAGAACAGTTTTCACCTGCGCATTTGAGAAGTCTGGGAGGCTACACTCTGCTGGGATAGTTATCTCTCCTTTAGGGGAGGGTGAAGTTTGCACTGAACCTGTCTGCCAGTATGTTGGCAATGTCTGTGGGTTCAGTGATTTTTGTATCATTTTGGACTAATTCTGAGCATATCTGGGAGTTTCCACCCAGGTTCCTAACATAGCTGAAAAAGGCCTTATGATTGTCCTTTGAATCCATGGCAATTTTTCTCTCAAAATTGGCCTTAGTTGATTTTATGAGTGCTCATATTTTTTTTTACTAATAATGATCAGGGGTGACTTCCCTTTTATGGATTTTGTAGCTTTCTCCTCTTATTGTAAAGTTTGTTAATGGCTGGGGTCCACCAGAATGGACGTTTGCCCTTTGTGGAAAGAGTCTTGGTTTTATTTGGGATTGCCTGATCCATGCAGTCCTGGAGGTGTTCATAGAAGGCATTTGTAAGGGCTTCCGCAGCTTGGGTTGTGGTTTCCACTGGCTCAGGAGCCTTGAAGGATACCACACCAGTCTTGAGTAGTGTGAAGTTTGCTTTAGAGAAGTTCTTCACTGTGGTCTTTTTTGTTTGGGGTGGGGGTGGGATGTGGATTTCCAGTGAGATTAGTTTATGATCAGATCTCACCAATGAGGGATATACTTCCGGTGTGGAGCATTTTGTCCCCATGTTTGTGATAATGAGATCTAGTACATTTTCTCCTCTTGTGGGAACAGTGACTAGCTGTTCCATGGCATTTGAATTTATGAACTCCAAGAACCGTTGGGCTAGAAAGTTAGGGCTTGAGTAATGTTCCCAGTCTATATTTGGGTAGTTGAAGTCACCCAATATGATGGTGTTTGGAGATACATTTATACCCTCCAGTGTCTTCAGGAAGGCTGTGTGGGGTTCCTGAGTTTGAGAGGGTGGCCTGTAGCATGCTACAATTTGTAGAGCAGTTTTGCCTACTGTTAGTTGCACCTGGATGGTTTCGAAGCATGCGTTGCCACCAACCTGGAGGTGTGGGTATCCTTTATGAATATGGATACACCCCTCCTTTTGTGGTGTGGTCCGGGTTTTGGGGCCAGAGCATGATATGAGGTAAAACCTAATAGTGCCGGGTGCTCTCAGGAGCCTTGAACCAGGTTTCAGTTACAGCACAGACATCGATGTTCTCCATACTGAGAAGGGCCTCGAGTGCATGCATTTTGAGATTTAGACTTCTGGCATTGAGCAGCATTACCCTCAGTTTCTTCCCATTTTTGTTTTCTAGGGTGGTAGGTTTAGAATTTGAGCCTTGCCTAAAAAAGGCACTATGGGGGTGGCAAGAGCCTTAGCCAATATCCGAATCCCAGGGTGACAGGTGCAAGCCGTCCCTTGGCAGCGTGGCTTGTCAAGCATGTCATCCCAGGCAGACAGACATTGGATCCCCTTTGAATGACACCAGACATTAAGCCAATTGTTAAAGCTGATCATCTTGTCTCTATATTGTGGTATCATTCTTGGTGAAGGAAGGATACTGCTCAGGGTCAGGGTCATACCTGCCTGGGCTACATAATCAGAGAGCTCCTCTATGTCTCTTTTCATGTAGTCCAGGGAGGTGCGTCTCAGGTCGTTCACACCAGCATGGACAATGACTGTGTCATATTTGTACTTGCCATGGAGTGACCAGAGTGCTTGTGTTATGTGGCGGATTCTAGCGCCCGATAGGCAGCTTGCTGTGACCCTCTCCTTGTTCAGCCTGGTGAGTGGGACGTCAGTGTGTCTGACTATGGAGTCACCTATGACAAGTATGTTTGGTGTTGTATTTGGCCTTAAGGGCTGTGACTGCTTTGCACACTGCTTTTGTGGTTTATGTGTTGCTTGTGGGGTGTCTTGAGGTAGCAGTTGTTTGGGTGTCTGCTTTGGAGGCCTCTGCTGTTTAGGTAAATTTTTACTCAGAGCCTCCAAGTATGTCTTTGTGTGTTTATGTGTTTGATTCAGTGGTGTGGTAGCATTATGTGAGGCTGGTTTTGTTGTGTGTGTAGTTGCCTTCTCCTCCTGTCTGGTCTTGCCAGTCCTGAGATGAGAGAGCTCAGCCTCCAGTTTGGCTAAATAGCTGCATCTCTCGCAAGTTTTTGTGTTATGTGGGAGGAGGAGAGGGTTGTCTGTGTACATGAGGCAGTTATAACATTGCCTCAAGATTCCCAGATTCACCAGCTGGACCGGAGAGGAGATTGACAACTGACCTTTGGACATGCTAGAATAATATTGGGAATTCCTTAATAATTGAAAACAACGGCCAGTGGGGAGTGAGGGTGTAGTGCTTTTAATTTTTAGTGCTGACTTATATAATTGCTTTAGTGAGCAAGTGCCAGGTAACTTGAGTGCAATGTGTTACAAGTAACTAAATGCAAAAACGACAAACAGTAACTTTCTTTCAAGTGAAACAAGGAACTAGTACAGTAAGCAATGCATATATCACTAGTGATCCACAGAAGCGCTGAGAAGCCGCGTATTAGGTGGAATTAGCTTCCAGGAAATAACAAGCAAACAAACAACAAGCATATAAACAAAGCTAGATTCAGCAGGCCTGGATCTAGTCTATGCTAGAGCAAACAAGGTGTACCAATTTCAGTAAGATACAGTTCAAATATTCAGGCACTATAAACCTTTAACCAGAAATTCCCAGCTCAGAAGGGCAGAGTCCAGCCTCTTCTCCCACAAGAGTGCAGACCACGAACCTTCTTAATGTAAAATAACTGGCCTGAAGCCCAAGTGCCTAAACCAGAACTAATACCCTTGGACACTGGGCTCTCAATCAGCAGTTCCCAACTTAGACGGATGAAAGCTACCTGTCCTGCCACCACAGTGCTTGCCACAAACCTTCCTAATGTAAAACAACTGGTCTGAAGCCCAAGTGCTTAATCCAAAAGACTTAGAATGATAGCTACACTTTAATCAAGTTACAACCAAGCAGTAATAAATACAATTGAATACTTTAGAGAATGTCTGGATTAGTGCTCACAAACAAAGCTAGATCCAGCAGGCCCGAATCCAGTCTATGCCACAGCAAACAAGGCGCACCAACTTCGGTAAGAAGCAGTTCAGATATGCATGCACTATAAGCCTTTAACCAGAAATTCCCAGCTCAGAAGGGCAGAGTCCAGCCTCTCCTCCCACAAGAGTGCAGACCACGAACCCTCTTAATGTAAAATAACTGGCCTGAAAGCCCAAGTGCTTAAACCAGAATTAATACACTTTTAGAATAACAGACACTGAGCCCTCAATCAGCAGTTTCCAACCTAGAAGGATGTAAGCTACCTGTTCTGCCACAACAGTGTAGACCACAAACCCTCTCAGTGCAAAACAACTGGTCCGAAGCCCAAGTGTTTAAACCAAAAGGCTTAGAATGAGTTACACCAAGCAGTAATAAATACAATTGAGTATTTTTAAGATGATGCAAAAGTAAAATGAAGTAGGTAGCAACACAAGTACAGTAAAAGCAGATAAAATTTTTTTTTTTTTTTTTTATCTGAACAAGTGCTGAGATCAAAGAAACAGATTTGAGTGCTGAAACTAGAAATCTAGCTAGTTATAAGAAAAAAAAAACAAGCTAGAAGGCTTCCCTCAAACACAGAAGGGTTTGGGGGCTCAGAAGCCTACAAATAGTCTATACCACTTAACAGGAAAGGCAGGAAATAAGCTTAATTTTTTTTTTGTCTGTTTCCCAGATGGTCTCTTTGTACACAGTAGGAGTGCCTGAAATCAGAATATGATCTCACTGCACTCAGTTGAGTGAGCAAATGAGATGGGTCCAGAGGCAGGCTGAGGGGCGGGCAGTTTCAAGGCCACTAAGATTAACACCAAAACAAAAACAGGGAGGGTGGGTGGGAATAACTGAAGAGCAGAATAACTGCCACTTGAGTTAAATATTCCTTCAACACAGTTTAAATCAAATTAAATACTGTATTTTTTTTTTTAAAAAGTGCAGATAAAGGTACTTAAATTCTCTTATACGTCCAGTTGAATATAACCAAGTTCTTAGCCGGCCAAAGCTGAGCTAAGGAATCCAGGATGAGAGGGCTGTGGCATGTATTGGCCCCCTTAGCCTGGATCCAGGAGCAGAACCTTTTCCATTTATCTGCATAAGACTTTCTGGTGCTAGGGCATCTGGCTTCTCGGATAACTTCCAGAAAGTACAGTTTTGTACCTACCATAAATGTAGATGTTCGAGTGTTCTCACTGCTGCAGTCATCACACTTGGGTGATCTGCCATCAGGCAGTCCCGCAGCCGGCCTGAGTTCCAAAGTCTTGGTCCGGCGTCGGTTGCGGTCGCTTCTTCCCTGACGTCAGTGCGACAGGGGTATAAAAGAGGCAGCCGACACCATTTTCTTCAGTTTTTCTTGCCTCAGATGTTAGGTGCCCCCAAATAGGAAGGCAATACATAATTCTAAGTAAAATACATAAGTAGAAACAATAGCTACAGCTGTAAGCAAATACACCATATAGAAATACATCATATAGATTGTATGAAAAGGGAGGTATAGATAAAACCCAGGTAAGAAGAGGGGATGGTGGGAGGGTAACCTGGACTGCAGCAGTATGAACACTCGAACATCTACATTTATGGTAGGTACAAAACTGTACTATGTTCATCGTGTTACACTGCTGCAGTCATCACACTTGGGTTGAATCCCAAAGCTAAGGCTGGGTGGTTGGTACTAAACAGGGTTTGGAGAAGCTAGTAGGCCCTGCAGAACTGCAGTGGCAAAGCCAGCTCTGGTTTTTGAGTATAGAGATAAGTGGTGGTTGCTTGGTGAAGGTGTGCACTGAACTCCAAGTTGCAGCCTCCAAAATATCCTTGGTTGGTACCCCTCCGAGGAAGGCTGCTGATGTTGCTGTAGCCCTGGTGGAACGGGGACTAATTTTACCAGGTACAGGTTTCCCATGGTGTGTGTAGCAGAAACGGATACAATGTCCTACCCATCTTGAAATGGTCTGTTTTGAGATAGCCTTTCCTAGTGATCCTGCAGCATAGGATACAAAGAGTTGGTCAGATTTTCTGAACGCCTTAGTTTTATCCAAGTAGAAACGTAATTGCCTGTGAATGTCCAAAGAATGTAGGAGCCTTTCCCCTTTATTCTGGGGTTTTGGATAAAAGGTGGGTAAATGAATGGTTTGGTTTAGAGCCACACTGGATGCCACCTTTGGCATAAAGGAAGGGTTAGTTCATAAAGAGACTCTGTCCTGATGAAAAACGATGAAAGGCTCCACTGCCATTAGGGCCTGTAGCTCAGACTCTTCGTGCTGAAGTTATTGCTAGCAGCAGGGCAGTTTTCCATGATAAAAATTGTAAATCGGCTGTAAAAGCTGGTTCGAAGGGCGGTAGTGTAAGTTTTTCCAAAACAAAATTGAGGTCCCAAGTTGATGTTGGTGCTCTCCGGGGCGGTCTTATGTTCTTAGCCCCTCTGAGGTATTGTCTTAGTAATGGATGTGAAAATATAGGAGGATCCGTGCTGTAATGAGCTGAAATAGCTGAAGCGTGGATCTTAATAGATGAAAAGGAAAGGCCTTTGTGCAACATCTCAGTTAAACATTGCAGAATCTGCGGAATATTTGGGACAAGAGGATTTTGGCCTTTAGCCTGGTTCCAGGCGCAGAATCTTTTCCATTTGTCTGAGTAGGTTTTTCCTGGTGCTGGGTCTCCTGGCCTCCAGAATGACATCCATAACAGCTTGAGAGAGAAGCGTTGACTGGTTGTTTAGGTAATCTGCCATTTAAAGTCTTGAGCTGGCTGTGTAGAATCTGCTTGTTTTGCTGTGTCAGCAGGTGAGGAATTTGAGGTAAAATCCATGGTGGGCCTTGAGCCATGTTCCTTAATATTGGGTACCAGTGTTGGCGTGGCCAGTCTGGAGCAATGAGTATCATTTGTGGCCTCTCTAATCTGGCTTTCAGCAGTACCTTTGCCAGAAGAGGCAGTGGAGGAAAGGCATACACTGTTAATGTTTTCCAATTGAATGAGAGTACGTCCACTTTCCAAGCTAGTGTGTGGCATGTCCTTGTGCAAAATTTCCGTAGTTGGTAGTTTTGGGGGAGGCAAACAGAGCTATGTCCGGGCTCCCCCATTTTTGAGTTATCATTGTGAATACTTGTGGATCTAGTTTCCACTAGTGAGGATCTATGATACTTCTGCTTAGTTCGCCTGCCAATGTATTTTTCTTTCCTGGCAGGAATTGTGCTTGTAGTTGAACTTGGTAGGTCAGTGCTGTGTTCCACAAGGTCATTGCTTGCCTGCATAGGGGGTAGGAATGTGTGCCCCCTTGTTTGTTTATGTACCACATCACTGTGGTGTTGTCTGTGTCTTTATTCGAAGTTGTCCTGGATGTAGGAGGTCCTTGAAAGCTGTTAGGGCATTTTGTACAGCTAGCATCTCTTTTTGATTGATGTGGAGATGCATTTGATCTGCAGACCACTTGCCCTGAATACACTGTCCTGCCATGTGTGCTCCCCAGGTGTAATCCGATGCATCTGTTGTTATTGTTTGCCTGGCTATGGGTAAGGTGAAAGGCTGACCCTTGTTGAGGTGACATGCCTGTGCCCACCATAGAAACTCCTGTTGAAGGCAGGGAATGAGTGGTATTATTGTTTCCAAGCTGTGGCTGTGTTAAGTCCATACGCTTTTCAGGTACCATTGTAATTTCCTCATATGCAGCTTGGCATATGGAATTAGTAGTATGCAAGATGCCATGAATCCCAAGGCCTGCAGAATTTTTCTTGCAGGGAGTTGGGTCTTTGTTGCCATCATTTTGAAGTACTGAGTCAGTTGCCCTTGCTTGTCTGGCGTGAGATAAGCCATCTGGGTCGTTGTATTTAAGCTGGCACCCAGAAATATTATGTCTTGTGAGGGCACTAGTTTTGACTTCTTTTCGTTTACTGTGTACCCTAGGCAACTTAGTAGGTTTTTTACAAACGTCACATGTTTTAAAAGAATGTCCTTGCTTTCTGCTTGAATAAGGCAGTCATCCAGGTATGGATATATTTGAATTCCTCTTTGTATGCAATTACTGGTGCCAGGCATTTTGTGAAGACTCTGGGCGCAGTAGATAAGCTAAAGGGCAGTGCAGAGAATTGGTAATGAGTTGAACCTGCTATAAATCGGAGGTAACTTCTGCAAATTTTGTCTGATAGGGACATGCAGGTATGCCTCCTTGATGTCCAACGTTACTAGCCAAGCCTTCTTGCCCAGCATGGGAAGTAGTTGCTGTAGTGTGAGCATCTTCAATGTAGGTACTTCCAGGTATGTGTTTAGAATTGAAAGGTCCAGAATGGGTCTCCAGGCTTTGTCCTTTCGGGGAACCAGAAAGAGTCTTGAGTAAAATCCTTGTCCTTGCTCCTGTGTAGGAACCTGTTGAATGGCTCATGTCCAGGAGAGCTGTAATTTGTCTTTGAGCCTCTGCCCATTGATTTGGAGGCAGGTTTGGCATTCCTTTTATCCTTGGTAAAGTGTGAAAGTGGAACCTGTATCCTTGAGACACAATATTTAGGACCCATTTGTCTTTTGTGATGATGTGCCAATTGCCTGCAAAAAGTGCAAGTTTTCCTCCCAAGGGAGCTGCCAAGAGGGATTTGCTTGGCAGTCTGAGGGGTAAGTCATTGTGATTGTCTTCTGGTAGTTTGAGACCTGTCTTCTCCTCCTTTCTGGGTTGTGGCACCCCATTGTCGAGGCTTGTAAGAGCCTTGTGGCTGACCTCTGCCCCTTGGGCGTCTGTATTTGCCCCTCTGTGGTCTGTCAAAAGTGGGAAAGGACCAGTTTTTGGTTGGCCAATTTCAGCTGAAACGAGGGGGTTGAACCTGTAAAAAAATCCTTGACTGTCTGCATAGATTTTGCCTTATCCTCCATTCTCTTTAAAATCTTCTGCTTTCACACCAAATAAAACATCCTGCTGTAAAGGTGCATCCAATAACTTTGCTTTAACATGATCAGGTAAAGTTTGTTCTTTTAACCAAGCAAGTCTACGAATGACAGACCCTGTTACTGCTGCTCTACAAGAAGCTTCCAATGAATCAAATCCACATTGCAAAGTATGTTTTCCCACTTGTTCTGCTGCATGCAACAAATCTTGCATTTCCTTGTAATCAGGCTGCTCTGTATGTGTGATCATTTTTTGTTTTAACTGAGACATCAAATATTGTTGATATTTCAGCATGTGAAACTGGCAATTTAAGGCCCTCATAGCTAGAATAGCTGAGGTATATACTTTCTTTCCCCATCTGTCTAGTGCTCTAGAATCCCTTTCAGAGGGTACAGGATTTTTAGCAATAGAGGCCTTAACCCCCTTTGGGACCCTGGGAAATGGTTTCTGGGTCAGCAACAGGGCTTTTATATAGGAATTTGTGTGAGTCAGGGACTCTGTAGTATCTGTCTGGTTTGGCTGGTGCAGGAGGTAATGAATCTGGGTTAAGGCTAGATTCTGAATAAACATTATCCACAATGTCTAACAGGTGGAATAGCAAGGGGTCTGTGCTGGGGTAGTAAAAGGAACTCTCAGAGCCTTTTCTTAGAATCAGAGTAATCCTGGCCTTCCCAGTTGAAATGTTCCCTCATGGTATGTAAAGTTTCCCCAAAAGAGTAGTCTTCTAGGGGAGATGCTGAAGGAATAGACTCTTCAGCATCAGAATCTTCATAAGGGGGAAATGAGTATTCCTGTTCCTCAGAAGAATCTGAGGAAATGGAAACGGTCAGACGAAGCGTAGTCCTCCTCCTGTCTAGGCCTTTTGTCAGGAGATGGATGGGAACCATTGATTAAGGTAATTAAGTCTTCAGCCATCTTAAGTATCTGTTTCTTAGGCATGGGGCCTTGTACTGGAGACTGCTGTACACGCTTCCTTACTTTTAACGGAGTTTTCAGCTTTGCATAGGATTTAATAGTAAGTGTAGTCGGTCTGAAGACACCTTCAGCAACTGAAGGCCTCTCAACTACACCAGAATCCCCTTCAGCCATGGAGTCGGAAGGGCCTAAAGATAAAGGCTCTGGAGGCCCAGCAATCTCCGCTTGGGAGTCGGATGCAGCCTGGGGTTCTAAATGAGCGGTCGTCAGGGGATGCGTGGGCACCCCACTGAAAACCGGAGAACCGGCGACTGGCCTAGCAGAGGCCTCGGTGTCTGGTTTGGGTCTCGGCTGCCTGTCCTTATCTTTGTGCTTTTTATGCATCCCTGTCGTCGGTTGCTCCGATGGCATGGTATAATTAAATTTTCTATGAAAATAATGTCGGGCGAAATCAAACCGACGTTTAATAGTTCGTTTGTTAAACCTAGCACAAAACCGACAACCTGTGACGTCATGGTCTGGGCCTTGGCAAGGAATACAATAAGAATGAAAATCCTTATGAGGTATTTGCTTCCCACAAGAAATGCAATTATTAACTTTTTCTGACATCGGTCTGTGGCAAGAAAAGGTTCCCCAACAGGGTACTTAGCTTTATTGAAGACTTCGGTCTGAAATTCGATTTGAAAATCTCAGGAGTCGGCTGACCGGCACTTGCGAACTGCTTCTGCTTCAGGCACCGCACGGCAAGAAAGGCTGAAGAAAATGGCGTCGGCTGCCTCTTTTATACCCCCTGTCACACTGACGTCAGGGAAGAAGCGACCGCAACCGACGCCGGACCAAGTATTTGGAACTCAGGCCGGCTGCGGGACCACCTTACGGCAGATAACCTAAGTGTGATGACTGCCGCAGTGTAACACGATGAACATCCTGTTTACTGAGGATGGCAGATTAGTCAAGGGTTAGGGTATAAGCCAAGCTGCCAAAATGAGTGTCTGCAATTGGGGGTGCATGAATTCCCTTTCCCTCTGAGTTAAGAGGTTTGGAATCTGAGGAAGATTCCATGGAAGCACCAAGGACAGGCTGAGCACCAAGGGGTACCAATGCTGTCTGGGCCAGTCTGGAGCTATGAGAATGGGCCTTGGTTTTTCCCACCCTTATTTTGAGCAGTACCCTGGGAATGAGAGGTAGGGAAGGAAAGGCATAGACCGAAAGGTTTACCCAGGGGAAGGACAGGGCAGCCACTTTCCAAGTGATGCTCCCTGGTGCAAAATTTGCTGAGCTGATGGTTGGTGTGGAATGAAAAGAGGTCAACCTCCAGGGTTCCCCATTTCTGAGCTATTAAGAAGAAGGTGTTTCTGTTGAGTTGCCACTCATGGGGGTCCAAGAGCTTTCTGCTTAATTGGTCTGCCAGTGAGTTGAGAAAGCCTGGCAGGTATTGTGCTAACAGGTGCATTTGCATGGAAGAGGCTGTGAACCAAAGGGTCATGGCCAGCCTGCACAGTTGGTAGGAGTGAGTCCCTCCCCGCTTGTTGATGTACCACATCACAGTGGTGTTGTCTGTTATGATCAGGAGAACCCCTGGAGAGAGAAGGGGTTTGAAAGCTATCAAGGCCTGCTGCACAGCCATTATCTCTTTTTGACTGATGTGCAGGAGGAGTTGCTGGGGATTCCATTGGCCCTGTATGCACCTGCCATCCAGGTGTGCACCCAAAGCACATTCTGATGCGTTTGTGGTGAGGGTCTGGGCGTGGGAAGAAGGGTAGTCCCTTGTTGTGGTAGCAGGCTGTTGGCCACCAAAGAAATTCCTTCCTCGGGCAAGGAATAAAAGGCAGAAGAGTTTCCAGATCTTGAGTGTTGACACCAAAGGCTCTTTTAGGTACCATTGAAGTTTCCTCATATGCAGTCTGGCATATGGAATGGGGAGAATACAAGAGGCCATGACTCCAGGGTTTGCAGGATTTTCCTTGCAGAAAGCTGGGGCTTCGTGGCCAGTTGAGAGAAGTAAGCTGATACGAAAATGTGTTCCTCTGGTGTAAGGCATGCCATCTGGGATGCTGTGTCCAGACTTGCTCCCAGGAAGATTATCCTTTTGATGGGTACCTGTTTGGATTTCTTTTAATTGATTGTGTACTCTAGGGAGGTTAGTAGGTCCTTTACAATGGCCAGGTGCTTGAGCAGCTTTTCCTGGTTGTCTGCCTGAATAAGGCAGTCATCTAAGTAGGAGTAAATTTGAATATTTCTTTGTCTGCAAAAGGCAATGGCCAGAGCCAGGCATTTTGTGAAAACTCTGGGAGCAGTAGATAAGCCAAAGGGAAGCACAGAGAACTGAAAGTGTTGAGATCCTGCCCTGAAGTGAAGATTTTTTCTACAGGACTCCCCGACAGGAATGTGGAGGTAGGCCTCTTTTATGTCCAGGGTGGCTAGCCAAGCATCCTTGGACAGCACAGCTGCTGGAGGGTGAGCATTTTGAATTTTGGGATTACCAGAAAGGTGTTTAGAATGGATGGATCGAGGATGGGGCACCAAGTGCCCTCTTTTCTGGGCACCAGAAAAAGTCTGGAGTAGAAGCCTTTGTCTATCTGCTCTGTAAGAACGTGCTCTGTTGCCCCCAAGGAGAGCAGGGAATGGATTTGCTTTTGAGCTTCTGCCCACTGATTAGGTAGCAGATCTGGGAACCCTTTTGGGGTTGGAAGGGTGTGGAAGGAGAATTTCTAGCCCTGAGACACAATGCTCAGAAAGTACAGTTTTGTACCTACCATAAATGTAGATGTTCGAGTGCTAATACAGCTGCAGTCATAACAGATGGGTTCTCCTGCCGTCAGGTGGGTCCTCGGTCGGCCAAATTCAAAAGTCTAGGTCCGGCGTCGGTTGTCGTCACTTCTTCCCTGACATCAGTGCGACAGGGGTATAAAGGAACCAGCCGACGCCATTTTCTTCAGTTTTTCTTGCCCCAGATGTCAGGTGCCCCCAGAAGGAAGGCAATACATAAATTTGTGTAATCATGCAGTGCAATGTAATCAAAATACAGTAGTTGCAAGCAAATACATCATAAATGAATACCCCAATCAGGTTGTATGAGGATGTGTTAGCCTATAGGCCTGTCCCAAGAGGGGAAGGAGGGAGGGAAACCTGGACTGCAGCTGTATTAGCACTCTAACATCTACATTTATGGTAGGTACAAAACTGTAATATGTTCATCGTGCATACAGCTGCAGTCATAACAGATGGGTAGAATACCAAAGCTAAGAAAGTGGTGGTAGGCACTTAGGTGGAATTAGGAGGAGCCAAAATGCCCTGCAAGACTGCAGTGGCAAAGCCTGCTCTAGATTTTGAGTATAATGGTAAGTTGTAATGCTTGGAGAAGGTATGCACAGAACTCCAAGTGGCTGCTTCCAAAATATCCTTGGTAGGAACTCCTCTGAGGAAAGCTGCAGAGGTGGCTGTGGCCCTGGTGGAATGAGTCCTAATGCCTGTAGGAACAGTTTTGCCATGAAAGGAATAGCAAAAGCGTATGCAGTGGGCTATCCATTTTGAGATTGTCTGTTTGGAAATTGGCTTCCCTTGAGCTCCTACCGCATAGGCCACAAAGAGCTGTTCTGATTTTCTGAAAGGCTTTGTTCTGTCCAAATAATAACGCAGTTGTCTGTGGATGTCCAAGGAATGTAATAATCTCTCCCCTTTGTTTTGAGGATTAGGATAAAAAGTAGGTAAAATGTATGGCCTGATTTAAAGCTACCCTGGATACCACTTTAGGCATAAAGGACGGGTTGGTTCGTAAGGAAACTCTGTCCTGATGGAAGATGATAAAAGGTTGGACGTCCATGAGAGCCTGTAGTTCTGAAACTCTACGAGCAGAGGTGATAGCCAGAAGGAAAGCTGTTTTCCAGGACAAATATTGCAAATCTGATGAGGCAGCTGGCTCAAAGGGAGGCAAGGTCAGTTTTTCCAGCATGAAATTAAGATCCCAAGCAGGTTTTGGTTGTTTTCTTGGAGGCCTTAAATTCTTAGCCCCTCTGAGGAACTGCCTTAGGAGAGGGTGAGAGAATAAAGGTGGATCAGTGTTGTATTCTGCAGAAATGGCTGATGCATGGATTTTGATGGAGGAGAAAGAAAGTCCACTGCTTAGCAGTTCAGCCAAATATTGTAGTATTTGGGGTAGATTCAGTTTTCTAGGATCCTGGCTCTTTTTCTCATTCCAGACACAAAAACGTTTCCATTTTGTGGAATAAGCTTTTCTAGTTGATGGCCTTTGTCCTCCAAAATGACATCCTGCACCTCCTTGGAGAGTAGGGCCTTTTGTGATGCTAAGGAATCTTCCATGTGGCTAAATTGAGTGTTTTTAGCTGGCTGTGAAGAGTTTTGAAACTGTGCTGAGTCAGAAGCGGCATTAGTGGCAGGGTCCATGGTGGGGAATGCGTCAGGCTCCTCAGAAGTGGGTATCAGTGTTGCCTTGGCCAGTCCGGAGCAATGAGGATCATCTTTGGTCTGTCTGCTTTGGTCTTTAATAGAACTTTGGGCAGCAGAGGAAGAGGAGGGAAGGCATAAACTGTCATTGATGTCCAACTGAAGGAAAGAGCGTCCACTCTCCAGGCCTTTGGATGGAAGATCCTTGAGCAGAATTTTGACAATTGATGATTCTTGTGGGAGGCAAAGAGATCTATGTCTGGCCTTCCCCATTTTTGTATTATTTCTGTAAAAACTTTTGGATGCAATTTCCATTCGTGTGGATCTGTCATATTCCTGCTTCGGTTGTCTGCCAGTGTGTTTTCCTTGCCTAGCAAGTACTGTGCTTGTAGTTCCATCTGTAAGTCCATGGCCATGTTCCAAAGTGACATGGCCAGTCTGCATAGGGGATAAGAATGTGTTCCTCCCTGTTTGCTTATGTACCACATAACTGTGGTGTTGTCCGTTCTTATCAATAGTTGACCTGGTTGTAGAAGGTCCTTGAAAGCTATAATAGCATTTATTACTGCTAGCATTTCTTTTTGATTGATGTGAAGGTGCTTTTCTTTTTGGGACCATTTGCCCTGAATGCACCGGTCTGTTATGTGCACCCCCCAGGCGTAGTCCGAGGCGTCTGTTGCGATGACTTGATTTGCTTGAGGCTTGCTGAATGGAAGACCTGTGTTTGTTTGACATGCTTGAGCCCACCACAGAAATTCCTTTTGCAGACATGGAATTAGTGGTAATACTGTTTCCAAACTGTGGCTGTGTTGAGACCATATGTTTTTCAGGTACCATTGTAGTTTTCTCATATGCAGCTTTGCACATGGGATTAGTAAGATGCAAGATGCCATGAATCCCAGAGCCTGCAGGATTTTCCTTGCAGTCAGCCTGGTGCAATTTGCCAGTGTTCTGAAGTATTGAATTAGTTGCCCCTGCTTCTCTGGTGTGAGGTAGGCCATCTGGGTGTTTGTGTCCAAATTGTCACCCAGGAAAATTATCTTCAGAGAGGGTATTAGCCTTGATTTCTCTTTGTTGACTGTGTATCCCAGAGAGTTTAATAACATTATTACATAAGCCAGATGTTTCAGAAGAATGTGCTTGCTGTCCGGTTGGATCAGGCAGTCATTCAAATAAGGGTATATTTGTATCCCTTGAAGTCTGCAGTAGGCAATTACTGATGCCAGGCATTTCGTGAATACTCTGGGCATAGTAGATAAGCCAAAGGGCAATGCAGAGAATTGATAATGGGTTGAACCTGCAAGAAATCTGAGGTATCTTCTGCAATTTTGCCTGATTGGGACATGCAGGTATGCCTCCTTGAGGTCCAATGTTACCAGCCAAGACTCCTTGTCCAGCATGGGAAGAAGTTGCTGTAGAGTGAGCATCTTGAATTTTGGTATGAGTAGAAATGTGTTTAGGATGGATAGATCCAAAACAGGTCTCCAATCTTTTCCCTTCCTTGGCACCAGAAATAGCCTGGAATAAAAACCTTGACCTTGTTCGTGTGTAGGTACCTCTTGAATAGCTTTTATGTTTATGATATCTGAAATTTGCCTTTGTGCCTCTGCCCTTTGATTGTGTGGCAGGTTTGGCATGCCTCTCATTTTTGGAAGGATATGAAAATGGAATTTGTAGCCTCTGTTCATAATGTCCAGGACCCATTTGTCCTTTGTGACAACATGCCAATTTTTTGAAAATAGTGCCAGCTTTCCTCCTAAGGGGGCTGCCACTTGAGACCTGGTTGGCATGCAAAGGGGAAAGTCATTGGGTTTGCTTTCTGAAGGATTGCGAGTTGTCCTCACCACCTCTTTGTGTAGGAGCATGCCATTGTCTGCCTCTATACGATCCTTGTGATTGTCCTCTGCCCCTCGGGCGCCTGTATCTGCCTCTTTGGGGTCTGTCTGTGGCAGGAAAGGACCAGTTCTTGGAAGGCCAATTTCTACTAAAACGTGGGGGTTGAACCTGCAGAAATTCTTTCACAGTTTGCATTGATTTAGCCTTTTCCTCCATTTTCCGTAATACTTCCTCAGCATTAGCCCCAAATAGTACATCCTTTTGAAGAGGGGCGTCTAGTAATTTAGCTTTGACATGATCAGGCAAGGCTTGTTCCTTGAGCCAGGCATGCCTACGTATGACTGAGCCTGTAACAGCAGCTCTACATGAGGCCTCTACCTTTACCCACTTGTTCTGCACTATGCATCAAATCCTACAACTCCTTCAATTCTGGTTGTTCAGGTTGTGACATTTTACTTTTCAATTGTGATAACAAAAACTGTTGGTATTTTAGCATATGAATCTGACAGTTTATGGCCCTCATGGATAAAGTAGCTGAGGTATATACCTTTTTTCCCCACCTTTCTAAGGATCTGGAATCTCTCTCGGAAGGCAGTGGATTTTTGGCAATGGAGGCCTTAACTCCCTTGGGCCCCTGTGAAATGGTTTCCAGGTCAGCAGCATGGCTTTTGTATAGAAATTGGTGAGAGTCAGGAACCCTGTAGTATCTGTCAGGTTTAACTGGAGCTGGAGGTAGAGAGTCCGGGATAAGGCAGGCCTCCGAGTAAACATCATCTAGGATGTCCAAGACAGGAGGTATAGCCAGAGGCCTGTGCTAGGGTAACAAAAGAAATTCCCTGAGCCTTTTCTTGGAATCTGAATAATCCTGGCCTTCCCAGTGGGAGTGTTCCCTTAAGGTATGCAAGGTTTCCCCAAATGAGTAATCCTCAGGGGGGGATACAGAAGGAATAGACTCCTCCGCATCAGAGTCTTCAAAAGGGGAGTAAGACTGTTCCTGATCAGAGTGTTCTGAAATAATGAAGCCCTGATCAGAGGAGGGGGAATCTTCCTCCACTCTGGGCCTTTTGTCCGGAGGGGGCTGAGAGCCTCTGATTAGAGTAATTAAATCCTCGGCCATTTTAAGCATCTGTTTCTTAGGCATGGGGCCTGGAGATGGGCCCTGTGTAGCTGGTCTCTTATAGAGTGCATGGTTGCTTTAGACTTGGTGAAAGCCTTGATGGAGAAAGAAGAGGAAGGTCTGAAGACACCTTGAGTGGAGGTGGACCTGTCCACATTCTGTGTTTCAACGCCAAGAGTGGCTTCGGTATCTGTAGTCGGGGTGTGGGCCGAGGAGCCTGCGACCTCGGGTACAGGAGACACCGCCAAAGATGTGTCGTCGGTAATCAGAGGCTGCGTAGGCGCCTCGCTAAGAACCGGACCACGTGTAGTCGGCTTTGGCATGGTGTCGGTAGAAGCTGCGGACCTCAAGTGTCTGTCCTTGTCTTTGCGATTTTTAGACAAAACCGGAGTCAGAGTATCCGACGACATAGTATAGTTAAATGCTTTCCCAAAAAAATGCTGGGCGAACGCCACCCGACACTTAATAGTGCGTTTGTTGAATGTACCATAAAAGCGACAGACCGAGACGTCGTGGTCTGGGCCTAAACAAGGAATACAGAGGGAATGGAAATCCTTATGTGGTATTTGCTTCCCACAAGAAATACAATTATTAACTTTGTCTGACATCGGTCTGAGGCAAGAAAAGTTTCCCCAACGGGGTACTTAGCTTTTAAGAAGACTTCGGTTTCCAAATTTTCGTAATCTCAGGAGCTGGCTGACCGGCACTTGTGAACTGCTTCTGCTTCGGGCACCGCGCGGCAATAATGACTGAAGAAAATGGCATCGGCTGGTTCCTTTATATCCCTGTCGCACTGACGTCAGGGAAGAAGCGAGGACAACCGACGCCGGACCTAGACTTTGGAATTCGGCCGACCGAGGACCCGCCTGACGGCAGGAGAACCCATCTGTTATGACTGCAGCTGTATGCACAATGAACATCCCATTGGTCCTTGTTAATGGTGGCCCAGGTGCTTGAGTGAAAGGTGAGTTTTCCTCCTAGGGGTATGTGAAAGTGAGCAGAGGTGAGGTTGGGAATGGGTGAGTCATCGTAAGGGTGTGGCTTAGAACTCTCTGGTTCTGAAGTGGAGGTAGTCTACTGCTTAGATCTCTGCAACCCCGGGGGCTGTTTCCACGGGGCCTAGACTAGCCCTGTGTACTCAGAGCAGGAAAGGACCAGTGCTTGGAGGGAAAATGCCTGCTGAACCTAGGGGGCAGGACCTGTAAGAAATCTTTAACAGTCTGCATAGATTTTGCTTTTTCTTCCATCTTTTTAAAGACCTCTTCTGCTTTAGTGCTAAACAAGTTATCTTTGTGCAAGGATGCATCCAACAATTCTGATTTGACATGGTCTGGCAGGGGTTGTTCCTTAACCCATGCATGTCTTCTAATGACAGATCCGGTGACTGCTGCCCTGCAAGAAGCTTCTAGGGCATCAAAAGGACAGTGCAAAGTGTGTCTAAGTTACTTGACCAGCAGACTGCATTAAGTCCTGTAACTATTTAGATTCTGCCCATGCAGGAAAGGAGGACATTTTTTGTTTAAGGCATTCCAAGGTATGTTGCTGATATTTAAGCATATGGAACTGACAATTTAGTGCCCTGATAGCAACAGTAGCTGAGGTTGTATACTTTTTTACCCCATCTGTCCAGTGCATGGGAATCCCTGTCTGGGGGGTGGGATTCTTAGCTGAGGTTGCTTTAATCCCTTTAGGCCCTTGAGTAATGACCTCAGGGTCAGCTGTTGGATTTTTAAAAATATATTTGTGTGAGTCAGGGACTCTGTAGTACCTGTCTGGTTTTCTAGGAGCAGAAGGGAGGGCGTCTGGAGTCGAGCTGGATTCAAGAAGACATCATCCACCACATCTAGGATGGGGAGGATAGCTAAGGGCCTGTGTTGTGGAAGGTCCTGGAACTCTCTGAGTCTCTTTTTAGACTGTGGCTAGTCATGACTCCCCTATTGGAAATGCTCCCTAAAGGTATGCAGGGTTTCCCCCAAAGGAAAAATCCACTGGGGGGGGGGCTGAAGGAATGGATTCCTCTGCATCAGATTCCTCATATGTGGAGAGGCTGCATGTCTTCATAGTCAGATGCATCGGATTCATCTGACTCTTGTTCAGACAAAATTACTGGAGACAGATCTCATTTCCTTTTTGAGGGAGTGGCTTGGCTTCCCCTAATCTGCATGATAAGGTCTTCTGCCATTTTAAGCATTTGAGACTGAGGCAAGGGAGCAAGCGGCTGAGAATGGGTAGTCTGTTTCTTGGGTGTGGTTCGACCCCTGGGCCTAAGGAACTCGGTTGTTATCGAAAGACTGGTAGCCGTGAAAGGGGTCAGTTTATGTCAGGATTCGGTGTTGCAAAGGACTTCCTCAGAAGCGGATGCCTGCACAGCAGCTCCGGACCCATCCAAGGTAGAGACTACCACAGAATCCTTAGACAAAGACAAGTTCTGCGGCATACTGGATTCCGAAAGGGTCTTGGTAGCAGCCTGTGAATTAACTGAAACAGGCATCAGGGGCTGCAAAAGCACCTCACTGAGATCCGGAGAATTGATGACTAGCTTAACGGAAGCATTGTCAGAAGGTTTGGTCCTGTGTGGTCTGTCTCTGTCTTTGTCTTTATCTACGCTTTTTCAGAAGATCTGCTGTCGGATGGCCTACCAAAGACGTACTGGAATTCGAGGACTGTAAATGGAAATATCTTGCTACAATAAAGGCCAGATGATGAATAGTTCAGGCGTTAAAGCACAGATGTGACAACGAGGGACATTGTGGTTTGGGTCTAGACAAGTGACGCAGTAAGAGTGGAAATCCCGGTGTGGTGTTTGGTTTCCACAGGCGAGACAATTATTAACTTTTTCTGACATTGGTTAGTGCAAGAAAAAAGGATCCCCAATGGGGTACTTAGCTTTCGAAGACTTCAACTTCAATTTGGAAATGAAACTCAGGTAGTGGCCGACTGGCACACGTGCAAACTGCTTCTGCTTCTAGCTCCACTGCAAGAAAGACTGATGTAATGGTGTTGGATGCCTTCCTTTATATCTCCGACGACCTGACATCAGTCCTCAAGCGACAGCAACTGGCGCAGAAATACTAATTCTCTGGTATTCGGCCGGCCATGGGCTACCCTGGCAAGAATAACCCAAATGTGATGACTGCAACAGTGAAACGTGAAGAACTTCCGTCTTCGGACCAGGTACTCTCTCTTCAAATTCAGATTTAAGAAGGCCTTTCAATATTAACTTGTTCTTGTGCTCTATCAGGGCTCTGGAACTGCATCCATGACAGATCATACAGTCTTTCCTGGAGATGGACTGCAACAAGACAATACACACAAAGTGTGTGTCCAGCTGAATTAGGCATTTCTCCAACACACTTCTGGCACTTCTTGGAGCCAGAGATACCTTTAGAGTTTGTTGACCATGTGTAAAAACTAAGGCGACCTTGTACACAGATACGCACAGACACAGACTCTGGAATAAGGAATTTTTTTTTTTTAATGGTAACAGAGAAAGGAAAAAAGGGGGAAACTACTAATGATGGTATAAGAGGCTACCCGAAGGTAAAAGGGAAAAACGTACAAACATTAGTACTTGAGACTACACACTCACAAGTTAAAAGATATCTAGAGGAATGGGTTAGTACAGACAGAAATAAAAGACAAAATTTAGAAACTGGATAGTAAAAAAAAAAAAACGAACTTACAGTTTGAAGATAGACTAAAGTTGGAGAGATTGGATTGAACGCGTCAGGCACTACGAAGCGGCAACGAAATCTGAGGTAATTTGGTGAGGAGCATTGTAGGCAGAGCCTAGCTCGAGAGTTTTTGGAAGGCACAAGCTGGAATAATGGCCAAGTCTGTTCTGAGGCTTGGAACCAAGCCCACAGCCAAGGATTATGTGAAGACTGACAACATTGATCAAGAATTAATTAGCGGGACTGACAAATGTTGAAGTATTGCAGAATAGGGGGAATTTCAAAGAACAAGAATAGGCGCAACTGAAGAGTGCTCAAGAAAAAAGAAAATAAGGGACTACCTGAACAATATGTAAGAGATTAGAAAAACTGCTGATAAGCAGCAGTTTTTTTTCCTAATAATTCCAGAGCACAAAAGCTTCCAGCACAGTGGCTTTGGCAACAGAAAGTAGGAAGGGTTCTTGCAAAGCTTAGGCAGCCTACAACAAAAAATAATAATAATAATAATAATAACCAGAGATATACTGTAGAGGTACCAGAAATATTTCAGATGTTTTTATGAAAATCTATATAAAACAGAGAAATGTGGAAATAAAAAAAAGCACAAATGGAAATGTTTATGGAAGAACCAAATATGCCAAGGTTCAAGGTAGATGAGGCTCAATTATTAACAGTTAGGAGAGGAGGAGAGGAGATAAAAATGGTGATGTACATATAACCAATCTACTGGAAAGTCTCCAGGAGCAGATGGTTTGTCTGTGCAAGTTTGGAAGCTAGGAGGAAAGAAAGTACAGTTGTGTACACTTACCATAAATGTAGATGTTCAAGTGTATTCACTGTTGCAGTCATTACATTTGGGTCATCTGCTTGCAGTAGCCCTCAGTCAGCCTGATAACAAAGTCTTGGGTCCTATGTCGGTTGCTTTCTCTTCTTCCGTGAGGTCAGGTCGTCAGGAGTATAAAACATGCAACCGACGTCATTACATCAGCTTTTCTTGCCCCAGATGTCAGGTGCCCCCCCTAATGGGAAGCAATGAAATCTATAAACATACAAGGTTATACCTCAAACAAAAAAGCAAATACAACAAAAAGCTTTTAAGCATTGAAAAGGAGAGAAGAGGTGCATCCAAGCGAATCTGGGGCTGGTGGGAGGGTAACCAGGACCGCAAAGGTGAATACACTTGAACATCTACATTTACGTTAAGTGTACACAACTGTACTATGTTCTTCGTGTTTCACTGTTGCAGTCATTACATTTGGATGGATTTCCAAAGCTAAGGACAGGAGGAGGAATTTAGATAGCATTAGGGCCAGCTATACGGTCCTGCAAAACTGAAGTGGCAAAGCCAGCTCTGGATTTAGAGAAAATTGGCAAATGGTAATGCTTGGTAAAAGCATGTACAGAACTCCAGGTAGCAGCTTCTAGGATGTCCCTGGTAGGTACGCCTCTGAGAAAGGCTGTAGAGGTAGATGCAGCCCTGGTTGAGTGGGATCTGATCCCCTGTGGGATAGGTTTTCCATGGTGCTTAAAGCAGAAATAAATGCAATGGCCTATCCATCTGGAGATGGTTTGCTTTGAAATAGCCTTCCCCTCTGTTCCTGAAGCAAATGCCACCAGCAGTTGTTAAGATTTCCTTTGAGGTTTAGACCTGTCCAAGTAGAATCTAAGTTGCATGTGCACATCTAAGGATTGCAGTATCCATATTCCCCTTTGTTCTGTGGATTAGGAAAGAAGGTAGGCAAATGAATGGACTGATTAAAGGCCACAATGGATACCACCTTTGGCATGAAAGAGGGATTGGTCCTGAGGGACACCCTGTCCGCATGAAAGATGATGAAAGGCTCCACTGCCATAAGGGTCTGTAATTCTGATACCCTTCTTGCTGTAGTGATGGCTAAAAGGGAAGCTGTTTTCTAAGAAAGGAATTTTAAATCTGCAGTAGCAGATGGCTCAAAAGGAGGAAGGGTGAGTTTCTCCAATACAAAGTTAAGGTCCCAGGCTGGAGTTGGAGCTCTCCTGGGTGGTCTTGACCCCCTCTGAGGAACTGCTTGAGCAGTGGAAGAGAGAAGAGGGGAGGTTCTGTGTTACAATGAGGTGAAATGGCTGAGGCATGAATTTTTATTGAGGAAAAAGACAGGACCTTGTGTAGCATTCTCAGTTAGGTATTGTAAAATCTGAGGTAAATTGGGAACTGCTGTGCTCCATCCCTTGAGATTGGTTCCAGGCACAGAATCTTTTCCATTTTTCAGCATAAGATTTTCTAGTACTAGGCCTCCTTGCGTCTAAAATTACATCAATCATTGGTTTACTGAGGGATGGTAAAGGAGAGCTTAGGTAATTAGCCAGGCTGCTAGGTTCAGTGTTTAAAGCTGAGGGTGCAGAATCTGGTTCTCCTGCTGAGACAGCAGGGTAGGAGTCTGAGGCAGGTGCCATGGGGCAAACAGTGACGCACTGTGCAGGAGAGGGTACCAGTGTTGGTGTGGCCAGGCTGGTGCAATCAAAATCATCCTTGGTTTTTCTTGTTTGATCTTTAGTAGTACTTTGGAGAGCAGCGGCAGAGGAGGAAAGGCATAAACTGATAGGTTTTTCCAGCTGAAGGACAGAACATCCACTTTCCAAGCTTGTCTGCAGGGAGTCCTTGCACAAAATGTTTCCAATTGATAGTTTTGGAGGGAGGCAAACAAGTCTATATCTCGGCTCCCCCATTTGCTTGTCAACATCTTGAAAATCCTTGGTTCCAGTTTCCACTTGTGTGGGTCCATGAGGGTTCTGCTTAGTCCATCTGCTAGTGTATTTAGTTTTCCTGGCAGGAGTTGAGCTTGCAGATGTACTTGGTAGCTCAAGGCTATGTTCCACAATGCCATGGCTAGTCTGCAGAGGGGGTAAGAATGTGTACCCCCCCCCCCCGCTTGTTTATGTACCACATAACAGTGGTGTTGTCCGTCTTTACCATTAATTGTCCTGGAAGAATGTGGTCCTTGAAGGCTGTCTGAGCATTCTGTACAGCTAACATTTCTTTATGAATGATGTGAAGGTGCATTTGAATTGGGTTCCATTTGCCCTGAATGCACTTCCCTGCCAGGTGTGCCCCCCATGCATAGTTTGATGCATCTGTTAGGGTTTGGGCGGCAGGGGGTAGTGTGAATGGTAGTCCCTTGTTTGGGTGGCAGGCCTCTGCCCACCAAAGGAACTCTAGGTATAGACAAGGAATGATAGGAATCATTGCTTCTAGATCCTGAGAATATTGACACCATAAGCTTTTTAGATACCATTGTAGTTTCCTCATATGTAGTCTTGCATATGGAATTATAAGAATGCAGGAAGCCATGAACTCCAAGGCTTGTAGTATTTGCCTTGCAGATGAAAGGGTTTTTGTGACCCCTTGTTTGAAGTAGGTTGTCAAGTGAATTTGTTTCTCTGGCGTGAGGAAAGCCATCTGGGAAGTTGTATTCAAGTTTGCTCCCAGGAATATAATTTGTTGACAGGGTACCAGGTGTGACTTCTTTTCGATTATGGTGTACCCCAGACAAGTTAGCACCCTCTGTACAAAAGCATGTCCTGGTTTTCTGCCTGAATTAGACAATCATCCAGGTATTGGTATATTTGAATATTTCTTTGCCTGCAAAATGCAATGACTGGAGCTAGGCACATTTTGAATACCCTGGGCGCAGTAGATAAGCCAAAGGGCAGTGCAAAGAACTGATAGTGCGATTTGCCTGCTTTGAAGCGTAATTATCTTCTGCAAGATTCCCTAATTGGGATGTGCAGGTATGCTTCCTTTAAATTTAGTGTTGCCAACCAGGCATCTTTGCTTAGCATAGGAAGCAACTGGTGAAGAGTCAGTATCTTGAATTTTGGAATCACGAAAAAGGTGTTTAGAGTAGGCAGGTTCACGATAGTATGCCATGAATTGTCTTTTCTGGGTACCAGGAAAAATCTTGCATAAAAACCTTATCCCTTTTTCTCTTCTGGTACCAACTGAATAGCCCCTATGCTTGAGAGAGAGAGAGAGCTTGCTTTTGGGCCTCTGCCCACTGCTTTGGAGGTAGATCCGGCCAATCGCTTGGAGTTGGTGATGTGTAGAAGTGAAATTTGTATCCTTGGGACACTATATTTACAAAGTACAGTTTTGTACCTACCATAAATGTAGATGTTCGAAGATCCACATTGCTGCAGTCCTTACATATGGGTAATCCGCTGTCCTCGGTCGGCCCGAATACCAAAGTATTAGGCTGACGTCAGTCATGGGCGCTCAGATCTGACATCAGAGCGTCAGGGTATTAAAGCGCATGACCGACGTCATATCCTCAGTCTTTTCTTGCCCCAGATGTCAGAAGGCCCTAAAAAGAAAGGCCACAGCCAAAAATAGAATACTTCCCAAAGGGCATGTACCAATAACAGCTACCACCCAAACCATACAACCATTCCAAACTACAGAGGGGAAGGAGGGAGGGTAAATTGGACTGCAGCAATGTGGATCTTCGAACATCTACATTTATGGTAGGTACAAAACTGTACTATGTTCTTCATCTCACATTGCTGCAGTCCTTACATATGGGTAGAATCCCAAAGCAGAGGTAAAGGGAGGCTGGCAAAATCATAAAGCATTGGGAGCTGCCAAAATGCCCTGTAAGATTGCAGTGGCAAATCCAGCCCTAGATTTGGAATAAAGAGGAAGGTGGTAATGTTTAGAAAAAGTATGCACTGAACTCCAAGTAGCTGCTTCCAAAATGTCTTTAGTAGCTACTCCCCTTAAAAAGGCTGTAGAAGTGGCAGTAGCCCTAGTGGAGTGAGGTCTGATCCCAGCTGGAATCTCCTTACCATGATGAGAATAACAAAAAGCAATACAAAAGCCAATCCACTTAGAAATAGTTTGCTTTGAAACAGGTTTCCCCTGAGAACCCAAAGCAAAAGAAACAAACAACTGCTGAGACTGTCTGAATCCTTTAGACCTGCTCAAATAATAACGCAACTGCCTGTGAATATCCAAAGTGTGCAAAACTTTCTCCCCTTTATTTTGGGGATCTGCATAAAAAGTAGGCAAATGAATTGATTGGTTCAAGGCCACATTTGAAACCACTTTAGGCATAAAAGTAGGATTAGTACGTAGAGATACTCTATCCTTATGAAAAATTAGGAAGGGTTCAACTGCCATAAGAGCCTGTAATTCAGAAACCCTTCTAGCAGACGTAATGGCCAACAAAAAAGCAGTCTTCCAAGACAAAAACTTTAACTCAGCAGTAGCTGCAGGTTCAAAAGGAGGTAAAGTAAGTTTTTCCAACACAAAATTGAGATCCCAGGCAGGAGTAGGAGCTCTACGTGGGGGTCTTATGTTCTTTGCCCCTCTAAGAAATTGTTTAAACAAAGGATGAGAGAATAATGGAGGGTCACAGTCATAGTGAGCAGAAATGGCTGCAGCATGAACTTTTATAAAGGAGAAAGACAAACCCTTGTCTAATAATTCTGTAAGATATTGAAGAGAAACACTTAAATCAGGCCTGGAAACATCAAAGCCCTTTGCTTTGCTCCAAATCAAAAATCTCCTCCATTTATCAGCATAAACTTTCCTTGTACTAGGCCTTCTGGCCTCCAAAATAACATTCAAAACTTGTTGAGGAAGTTGCGACCCTCCAGGTTCTAGAACAGAATATGCCAGGCTGTTAGATGCAGGGACTGAATCCTGACATTGAGGAAATGATTGCCCTCCTGAGACAAAAGGTGCGGAATCGAAGGCAAAGGCCATGGAGGCTCCCGTACTAAACTCCTCAGCAGAGGGTACCAGTGCTGTCGAGGCCAATCTGGAGCTATTAGTATCATGGAGGGCTTGTCTTGTCTGACCTTCAAGAGTACCTTGGGTAGGAGAGGCAGAGGCGGAAAGGCATAGACGTGAAGATTGCTCCAACTGAATGATAGAGCATCCACTTTCCAAGCTGTGGGATGAAACATTTTTGTGCAAAACTTTGGCAACTGGAAATTTAGTGGAGAAGCGAACAGATCTATATCTGGAGTTCCCCATATCACTGTCAATTTTCGAAATACATGAGGATCCAATTTCCACTTGTGGGGATCCACTATCTGTCTGCTCAAAACATCTGCTAAGGAGTTCTGTGCTCCTGGTTAGAAATCTTGCCTGAAGATTGAGGTGTAAACTGAGAGCAGTCTCCCACAAAATCATTGCTTGCCTGCAAAGAGGGTATGAATGGGTTCCCCCTTGCTTGTTGATGTACCACATGACAGTTGTGTTGTCTGTTAGAATCAACACTTGCCATGGGTGAAGTAAATCTTTGAAAGCCATTAATGCAAATTGGACTGCTAACATCTCCTTCAAGTTGATATGTAAATGTTGAAGTCTGGCAGGCCACGTGTCTTGCACCCATTTTCCATTGAGGTGTGCGTCCCAAGCCTTGTCCGAGGCATCTGTCGTTAAAATCTGACTCTCCTCTGGTCGGGTCACAGAGAGTCCCTTGTTTAGGTGACATTCCTGAGCCCACCACAAAAATTCCTTTTGAATGCAAGGTATTATTTGAATGACAGTGTCCAGATCTTGGCAGTGTTGTGTCCATATATTTTTGAGATACCATTGTAGCTTCCTCATATGCAGTTTGGCATTGGGAAGCACCAGAATACAAGATGCCATGAACCCCAAGGCTTGAAGGACTGTCCTTGCAGTCAGCCTGGACCGTAGAGACAACTGATGGAAGTAAAGAGTAAGGTTCTTTTGCTTGTCCGTGGTCAAAAAGGCCATCTGGGAAGCTGTATTCAGTCTCACACCTAGAAAGCACATTTCCTGAGAGGGTACTAGACTGGACTTTGTTTCATTCACAGAATACCCTAGGCACCTTAACACTGCCATCACATACTGTAGATGATGAAGAAGTTCGTACTTGTCTTGAGCAAGAATCAGGCAATCGTCCAAATAAGGATAAATCTGTATTCCTTTTAACCATAAGAAGGCTATCACTGGAGCCAGAACCTTTGTGAACACCCTGGGCGCAGTAGATAAGCCAAAGGGCAATGCAGAGAACTGATAATGTAAAGTCCCAGCCCGAAAACGCAGGTACCTCCTGCAACTGGGCCTGATAGGAACATGAAGATAAGCCTCTTTGAGATCCAGAGTTACCATCCAGTGATCTTTGCCCAGCAGAGGTAGAAGTTGTTGCAACGTCAACATTTTGAATTTTGGAATGTCTAGGTATGTGTTGAGAATAGATAAATCCAAAATCGGTCTCCAAGTGTTTCCTTTCTTTGGTACTAGAAACAGGCGAGAATAAAATCCTAGGCCCACTTCTGACAGAGGGACCTGCTGTATAGCCCCCATTTGAAGAAGTAAAGAAATTTGCTTGTGAGCCTCTACCCTTTGCTGAGGAGGAACGTCTGGCATGCCTGTGAAAGGAGGCATTGTATGGAAATAAAACTTGTAGCCTCGGTCTATAATGTGCAACACCCATTTGTCCTGGGTGACTAAAAGCCAGTTTTGCTTGAAGAGTGCCAACTTTCCTCCCAAAGGAGCTGCCAGACAGGAAGAATCTGGCAGCTGAAAATGCAGGTCATTGGGCCTGTTTACGAAAGGACTGGCCCCTGCCCTCACCTGTAGATTGTGCAGGTGAACTCCATGTCCTAGGCCTGAAAGTACTCTGAGCTCTGCCCCTACCACGTCTAGATCTACCCCTAGACTGTGAATCAGAAGAAGGATAAGCCCATCCCTTAGTAGGCCAATTCCTGCAAAACTTAGGAGGCTGCACCTGCAAAAAATCTTTAACAGTCTGCATAGACTTAGCCTTGTCTTCCATTTTCTTCAAGACAGATTCCACAGGAGAACCAAACAAAACTTCAGACTGTAAAGGAGCATCCAAAATTCTAGTTTTAACATGCTCTGACAAATTCTGATCCTTAAGCCAGGCGTGCCTGCGAATAACTGAACCAGTGGCAGCCACCCTGGAAGAAGCCTGTAAAGCATCGAAACCACACTGCAAAGAATGCTTACCCACCTGTTCAGAGGCATGTACCAAATCCTGTAATTCTTTACACTCTATGCCCTCTGCCAAAGCATCCACTTTAGATTTTAGTTGAGTAAGAAGAAAATTCTGATACTTCAACATATGAAACTGGCAATTCAAAGCCCTCATAGCTAAAGTGGAAGAGGTATACACTTTCTTACCCCATCTATCCAAAGCTCTAGCATCTTTATCAATAGGAACTGGATTCTTTACAACAGAAGCCCTGACACCCTTAGGTCCCTGGCTAATAGTTTCTGGGTCAGCCCTTGGACTCTTATACAGATATTTATGAGCCTCAGGTACTCTGTAATACCTGTCTGGCTTAACTGGCGCAGGAGGCAGAGAGTCTGGATTAAGGGAAGCCTCGGAGAAAACGTCTTGAACAACATCCAAAACAGGAGGTATAGCCAAGGGCCTATGTTGTGGTAAAAACAAAAATTCCCTAAGCCTCTTTCGGGAATCTGAGAAATCCTGACCTTCCTATTTAAAATGTTCCCTCATGGAATGCAGGGTTTCTGAAAAAGAAAAATCCTCTGGAGGAGAAGCAGAAGGAGTAGAATCCTCTGCGTCTGAATCAGAATAAGGAGGAAAATCCTGAATGTCTTCAGCCGAAGACTCTGAGTAATCTGAAGCCTGCTCTAAACTTTCCACCTCTGGCTCCACCCTAGGCCTCTTATCAGGAGGGGGCATAGAACCTCTGATTAAAGAAATTAAATCTTCTGCCATTTTAAGCATGTGTTTTTTAGGCACAGAACCTGCAGAACTAGGACTGACACCCGTGGAAGGCAAACCAGGCCTGCCCTTAGAAGGAGCCTTAGAAACAGAAGGAGAAGGCCTAACCACCTTAGGCAAGGAAGGGAGAACAGCAACCTGAGAGGCCCCCTCAGCCTGACCTGACTCCTGAGAGGCCACATCCTGTAAAATTAAAGCCTCCCCCTGAGACTCAACTGAAACCTCGGCTGGATCCACAGATTCCACCATAGTTTCGAGAGAGCCGGCGTCCGGAACGGACGACTCATCTTGTCTGGACTTTAAAGATTTGTCTTTGCGCTTCTTCGCGGTAGCGGGCGTCGGAGGATCTGACGGCATATTATAATTACACCGCTTACCGAAGACAAGCCTAGCGCAATCTAACCTACGTTTAATGGTGCGCTTATTAAACCTAGCACAAAAGCGACACCCGACTACGTCGTGCTCAGGTCCCAAACAAGGAATACAAAGAGAGTGGTAATCCCTATGCGGTATCAGTTTCCCACAAGAAATACAATTATTCACTTTTTCTGACATCCGGAATTAACTGTGGCAAGAAAAAACAAAAATATTCCCCAACGGGGTACTTAGCCCAACTTGGTTTCGGTCTGAAACTCAGAATACGAAAATTTCAGAACGCCGAACGGCACTTGCAAATGCTGCTTCTGCATCGGACCATGCGGCAAAAAAGACTGAGGATATGACGTTGGTCATGCGCTTTAATACCCTGACGCTCTGATGTCAGATCTGAGCGCCCATGACCGACGTCAGCCTAATACTTTGGTATTCGGGCCGACCGAGGACAGCGGATTACCCATATGTAAGGACTGCAGCAATGTGAGATGAAGAACATCCCATTTGTCCTGGGTAATAAGTCCCCAGTTCTTTGCATGAAGTGCAATCTTTCCCCCCAAAGGGGTAGTCAGTTGAGAAGTGCTTGGAAGTTTTAAAAAGTCATTGAGACAGTTTACCATAGGGGGGAGTTTTATTACTCCCAAATTTGGAAGTGGAGGCCCACCACTGCTTAGTCATGTGCGTCCCCCTGGGACTGAAGGCTGGGTGCTCTGCTGGATCTGGGTTTGGACTGAGAAGGTCTGTAAGAGGCAGGAAAGGACCAATTCTTAGAAGGCCAATGCCTACTAAATCTTGGAGGTTGTACCTGTAAAAAGTCTACAGTTTGCATAGATTTAGCTTTTTCCTCCATCTTTTTAAGAACTTCTTCTGCCTTGTTGCCAAACAGATGGCCCTGATTTAAGGGAACATCCAGTAATTTCACTTTAACATGATCTGGCAAGGACTGCTCCTTAAGCCAAGCATGCCTTCTAAGTACAGACCCAGTTACTGCAACCCTGCAAGATGCCTCTAGTGAATCAAAACCACATTGCAATGTATGTTTACCAACTTGTTCAGCAGAATGCATAAAATCCTGTAAATCCTTATTTTCAGCACAATCAGGAATCAACATAATTTTCTGTTTAAGCAATCCAATAATATGCAGCTGATACTTTAACATATGAAACTGGCAATACAAGGCCCTAATGGCCAAAGTTGCATTACCCCATCTATCCAGCGCCCTGGAGTCTCTATCAGAAGGGGTAGAATTTTTGGCAGTAGTAGCTTTAATGCCCTTGGGTCCTTGTGAAATGGTTTCAGGATCCGCAGTAGGATTTTTGCAAAAGAATTTGTGAGAGCCAGGAACCCTGTAATATCTATCAGGTTTTCTGGAAGCAGGAGGTAAAGAGTCAGGGGCCATGCTAGATTCCGAAAAGGCATCATCAACAATGTCCAGTACGGTACAGCTAAAGGCCTGTGTTGGGGCAGGAGTAAGAAATCCCTAAGCCTCTTTTTAGAATCAGAGAAATCCTGACTTTCCCAAAGAAAAAGCTCCCTGAGAGTATGCAAGGTTTCACCAAAAGAGAAATCGTCTGGGGGGGGGGGGGGGGGGTACAGAGAATAGAGTCCTCAGCATCAGAATCCTCATAGGTAAATAAGGGTAAATCCTGGTCATCAGAGGAAATAAAAATTTCAGAATCCTGGTCATAAGTATCATACGCAAACTCAGTCCTAGGTCTCTTAGAGGGGGGAAGGTTGGCTTCCCCTGATTAAAGTAATAAGGTCTTCAGTTATTCTTATCATTTGTTCTTTAGGCATAGAGGCCTGACCATGTGGTCTGGGCATCAGTTTTCTAGGCATGGTTCGAGTTTTAGGCCTTGAAGAAGAAGATGGCGTTGGTTTAATATGCAAGTCAGTAGGCCTGAATACACTCTCAGAAGCCAGTGCCTGCAAACGGTGTTCTCCTTCCCCTTTGTTATTTGCATTATGTTTAGAACCACTGGCAAAGAAAATAAAGGACTCAGAAATTCAAGGATATAACTGGTATGATAATCAAGAAAAAGTTGTCTATTTGCAGATGATATTACTTTGTACCTGATAAAACGAGAAAAGAACTTTTCAGTGTTGTGGAAAATTCTGAGACAGTTTCAAGTCTTTTTGGGATATAAAATTAATGAAGATAAAACAAAGGCAGTAGGGTGTAGTATAAACTACCTACCCTCAAACAAATTGGTTCAGTGATACCTATATTTATGGGGACATGATAAAATGGCATACTTACGCAACAAAGTCTAAAAGGTTTAGGATATTTGCTTGGAACTGTCTCTACACGTATTTCTATACCCCAAGCAGACTCCAAAGAAGTTTTCCTCAGGTAGGTTGCAAATGTACAGTTGGGAAGAAAGAGATATTGGGACATACTGTTTTATTTGAGAATGTAATGTGCTGGCATACTTTCAAAATTCCCTGCAGACTACTCTGCCTGGAACAATAGGTGAGCAAGTTATTTCTGAGCTGTGATACAGAATAGGAATTACCTAGACATAGTAAGACCTTACTGGGTTTAATTCTGATGGCGGTCAAAAAAGCAATTACTAGAAAATGAAAATCAAAGTCTAAACCAACAGTAACAGAGACGGTGAATATAATAACTGAAAGAAAAGAACTGTTAGTGGGACGTTTAGAAAAGGGTATGAGCAAATTACATACACAAAATGGGGAATTGTGGGAACGATACATGCAGGATAATGTTTTGGGGAGGAATGAAGTTTAACAGAAGACAGGAATTGAATGAGCTACGTAATGTTTAACTGATAATGACTGTAGAGAAGATTATATACAATACATAATGCTTGCAACTGAAAATATATCAATATGGTTTGTTTCATTCATATAAATGTACAATTGCCAATGTCATAAATGATAATTCAATACAGTTGTTTCTTGTTATAAAATAAACAACCTTATAAAAAAGGATCAGCAGTCTGAATTAGACCTGAAGCCAGATCTAGTAAAATATTCCTGTCCTGAGAAATTTGAAATGGAACAGCTACATGTTTAGTTGTCTCTTTCTGACAGGAAAAACGGGGATAACAGAGTTATTTAATGGCAGCAGTAGCTTCCCCAAGGATGAGCACAATATTCTGACTAAACAGGGAAGACTTCCCTATTCCCTCTCAGAGGACCAAAAGACTGTCTCTCTATTGCCCAGTGAGGGGACCTCAACAGCTGCAGAGGATGTGGCTAACCCACAGTCCCAGTGGCTGTAGGATCCGGGGTAAAAGATCAGCGGTCTGAGGAACTAGCTTTGGCCACAGCAGAATCAACCAACTGCGACTGAGACCTTTCTTTTTGTGGTTGAAAGGACTAGCCATGGGAATGGTAGTTTGTTCCATGGTCAAGCTGAAAACTGTCACTCTTTCACAGGAAAAAAAAGTAGCAATAGCCAGTAAAAACTTTAAAGTCACTTGTTCATACAAAACTCATCAAAACAAGCTTTAAAACATTTTGCCAGCCCCCAAAAAGTAAAATAAACAATTTCTCTACCGGAAAAAATGTTTTTTAATTGGTTTGAATAACTTTTAAATGGACAAAAAAAGCACGTTCTCATTTAAAAGTGCAATTAAGTCTCTTCTAACTTAAACACAAACTTTTCTACACAGGATAGTACAATAAACCAATTTTTTTTTAATGTGAAAGGCTTTTCCCAGAAAGGAACTTGTCTACCCAGCAAAGAAACAGCACAAGCCTACTTTGGAATGTGAAAAGTGCTCTGGAACTTTGGAAGCTGGCTAGCTGGCTGTTATATCATATGCAGGATAGGACATACAGTTAAGGCCACTGCAGCAGTTATCAATATATTGAGCATCTACGAGATCTAACAATTTCTTAACTTACTGTCCTGTACCTGGACCGACATGATAAAAAAAAAAAATAGGTACACACCATACCAGATGGCCAATGATAAGGCCTTAAGTTGTGGGTTAACTGCTGAAATTTCCTCTTCTGAGATCTTAATCTTGGTACAAAATTCCTGAGATCTATAATGTATTCTCATGTGTGTATCCTGCAAGTGCATATAATGACATTACACACTTGGCAAGAAGGATACACTGTGACATGGAAAGAATACACCTGAAAGGCATAAATAAATAAACAAAAAATGATTTACTTAACTTACACGTCTCTCCATAAAACTAATTTCTGACAACTACCCCAAAGAGAGCAGAGGGGGGAAGGCATAGACTGATAGGTTTTTCCAGCTGAAGAACAGAGCAGCCACTTTCCAGGCTTGTTTGTGGTGAATCCTTGTGCAAAATTTGTCCAATTGGTAGTTCTGGGGAGATGCAAACAGATCTATATCTGGGCTCCCTTCATTTGCTTGTCAACATGTTGAAAATCCTTGGTTCCATTTTCCACTCGTGTGGGTCCATGAGGTTTCTGCTTAGTCCGTCTGCCAGTGCATTCAATTTTCCTGGCAGGAAATGAGCTTGTAGGTGCACTTGGTAGTTCAAGGCTGTGTTCCGCAATGCCATGGCTAGTCTGCAGAGGGGGTAAGAATGTGTACCCCCTTGCTTGTTTATGTACCACATAACAGTGATGTTGTCCGTCTTTACCATTAGTTGTCCTGGAAGAATGTGGTCCTTGAAGGCTGTCAGAGCATTCTGTACAGCTAACATTTCTTTTTGATTGATATGCAGGTGCATTTGACTTGGGTTCCATTTGCCCTGAATGCACTTCCCTGCTAGGTGAGCCCCCCACGCATAGTCTGATGCATCTGTTAGGGTTTGGGCACTAGGGTGTGGTGTGAAAGGTAGTCCCCCTTGTTTTGGTGGCAGGTCTCTGCCTACCAAAGGAAATCTAGGCGTAGGCAAGGTACGATAGGAATCATTGCTTCTAGATCCTGAGAATGTTGACACCATAGGTTCATAGGTTCATACTAGGCTATCTGCCCTAGGGCATTTATAAGCCTAGCCAGAGTGTGTGTGGCTTTCACCACCCCTTAGGATGAGAATACTATACCCATTAGTTTGCTGTGCCTCTGTCCAGCAGTGATACAGAGATGATTCCCGGGGTAAACCTACGATCTCCCATCCACTCGTCAAGATTTCTCTTGAACAGAGTCAGTGAGGGGCTCTGCCTCACATGGACTGGGATTCTGTTCCATAGTGTAGGGAGTCTCTGGGTGATGAATCTGTCCCTCCAGCACGTCCTATTTATATCCGTGTTGAGGTTTAAGTCTCTTGCTCTCGTGGCTCTGGTGGATTTGGATTTTTTGAGGCTTTTTAAATACCACTATAGTTTTCTCATATGCAGTCTTGCATATGGAATTAGAAGAATGCATGAGGCGATGAACCCGAAGGCTTGCAGTATTTGTCCTGCAGATAGCAGGGTTTTGTAGCCATTTGTTTGAAGTAGGTTGTCAAATGAATTTGTTTCTCTGCCGTGAGGAAAGCCATCTGGGAAGTTGTATTCAAGCTTGTTCCCAGGAATATAATTTATTGACAAGGTACCAGGTGTGATTTCTTTCATTTATGTTGTACGCCAGACAAGTTAGAACCCTCTGTACAAAGGCCAGATGATTCAAAAGTATGTCCTGGCTTTCTGCCTGAATTAGACATTCGTCCAGGTATGGGTATATTTGAATATTTCTTTGCCTGCAAAATGCAATAACTGGAGCTAGGCACTTTGTGAATACCCTGGGCGCAGTAGATAAGCCAAAGGGCAGTGCAGAGAACTGATAGGTATCTTCTGCAAGATTCCCCGATTGGGATGTGCAGGTATGCTTCTTTTAAATCTAGTGTTGCCAACCAGGCATCTTTACCTAGCATAGGAAGCAAGTGGTGATGAGTCAGCATCTTGAATTTTGGAATCTCCAAAAAAGTGTTTAGAGTAGACAGGTCCAGGATAGAACGCCATGAATCGTCTTTTCTGGGTACCAGGAAAAGTCTAGAGTAGAAACCTTGTCCGTTTTCCTCTTCTGGTACCAATTGAATAACCCCCATGCTTAAGAGAGAAAGTACTTGTTTTGGGGCCTCTGCCCACTGATTTGTGGGTAGGACTGGCCACCCGCTTGGTGTTGGCAATGTGTGGAAGTGAAATCTGTATCCCTGGGACACTATTTAAAACCCATTTGTTCTGGGTAATGAGTTCCCAGTTCTTTGCATGAAGAGCAACCCCCCCCCCCAAAAAAAAAGGGGCAGTAAGTTGATAAGTGCTTGGAAATTTTAAAAGGAAGTCATTGAGACAGCTTACCATAGGGGGAGTCTTATTACTCCCAGATTTGGAAGAGGAGGCCCCCCACTGCTAAGTCCTGTGCGTACCCTGGGACTGCAGCCTGGGAGCTCTGCTGGATCTGGGTTTGGACTGAGAAGGTCTAGAAGAGGCAGGAAAGGACCAATTCTTGGAAGGCCAATGCCTACTAAATCTTGGAGGTTGTACTTGTAAAAAATCTTTAACAGTTTGCATAGATTTAGCTTTTTCTTCCACCTTTTTTAAGATCCTTCTGCCTTGTTGCCAAACAGGCAGTCCTGGTTTAGGGGAGCATCCAGTAATTCTACTTTAACATGATCTGGTAGGGATTGCTCCTTAAACCAAGCATGCCTTCTAAGTACAGACTCAGTTACAGCAGCCCTGCAAGATGCTTCTAGAGAGTCAAAACCACATTGCAAAGTATGTTTTCCAACCTGTTCAGCTGAATGCAATAAATCCTGTAAATTCTTATTTTCAGCACAATCAGGAAACATAATTTTCTGTTTAAGCAATTCAATAACATGCTGCTGATACTTCAACATATAAAACTGGCAGTTTAAGGCCCTAATTGCCAAAGTTGTAGAAGTGTATACCTTCTTACCTCATCTATCCAGCGCTCTGGAGTCTATCAGAGGGGGTAGGATTTTTGGCAGTAGTGGCTTTAATGCCCTTAAGCCCCTGTGAAATGGTCTCAGGATCCGCAGTAGGATTTTTGAAAAGGAACTTGTGAGAGTCAGGCACCCTGTAATATCCTGGGAGTAGGAGGTAAAGAGTCAGGGGCCAAGCTAGATTCTGCAAATGCATCATCAACAATGTCTAATACAGGAGGTATGGCTAAAGGCCTGTGCTGGGGGGCAGGAGTAAGAAATCCCAAAGCCTCTTTTTAGAGTCAGAGAAATACTGGCTTTCCCAATGAAAATGCTCCCTGAGAGTATACAAGGTTTCACCAAAAGAGAAATCCTCTGGGGGGGAAGCAAATGGAATGGAGTTCTCAGCATCAGAATCCTCATAGGTAGATAAGGGTAAATCCTGGTCATCAGAGGAAACAGAAAATTCAGAATCCTGGTCGGAAGTATCATAAACAAACTCAGTCCTAGGTCTCTTAGAGGGGGAAGGCTGGCTTCCCTGATTAAAGTAATAAGGTCTTAGCCATTCTTATCATCCATTTTTTAGGCATAGAGGCCTGACCATGCGGTTTGGGCGTCAGTTTTTTAAGCATGGTTTGAGATGTAGGCCTTGAAGAAGAAGATGGCGTTGGTTTAATATGCAAGTCAGTAGGCCTGAATACACCCTCAGAAGCCGGTGCCTGCACAGTGGCTCCAGACCCATCGAAGGTAGAGACATCTGCAGGTTCCACAGTTGAAGCATCTCACGGTATACCAGACTCCAAATGGGTCTCAGTAGAGGCCTGCGAATCAGAAGTAGCGGGTATCAGGGGCTGCGAAAGCACCTCACTGAGTACCGGTGAACTGCGACTGGCTTAGGAGAAGGACCGTTGGCAGCTTTGGACCTAGGCTCCCTGTCTCTGTCTTTATCTTTGCGTTTTTTCGGAATGTCGGTAGTCGGATGGCTGACCCAAGACATATCAGGATAATTGAACCAAGCACCAAAATATTTAGAAGCGTGAATATACAGATGACGGATAATTTGTGGTTTAAATAAGGCACAAAACCGACAGCAAGGTGCGTCATAGCCTGGGCCTAGGCAAGGAACACAGCACGAATGAAAATCTTTATGAGGTAATTGCTTTCCACAAGTAATGCAATTATTTACTTTTACTGACATTGGTTAAGAGCAAGAAAAAGTTTTCCCAATGGGTTACTTAGCTTTAGTTGAAGACTTCAGTTTTGAAACTCGAAAACGAAAATTTCAGGAGTTGGCCGACCAGCACTTGCGAACTGCTTCTGCTTCAGGCACTGCACGGCAAGAAAGACTGATGTAATGGCGTCAGCTGCATGTTTTATACCCCTGACAACCTGACGTCATGAAAGAAGGGACAGCAACTGACGCAGGACCAAAGACTTAGTTAATCAGGCCGACTGAGGGCTACCAAATGCAATGACTGCAACAGTGAAACACAAAGAACATCTAATTTCTGAGAACTACCCCAAAAACCCTCCCTCAGAGTTGGTTCAGTGTCCCTGCCCTCACAAAGCATCTCTCAACCTCCAGACATCTCCTGCAAGAGGGGTGTCCATAACATCGGCAATACAAGCCTCTCCATAAAACGAATTTCTAAGAAGTTACTAAACCGTATCTTTGTATAACAAAGTAGTGTGCAAAGACATTTCCACTGCCTGGGGCTAGAGCTACACTCCCAGAACTAGATCTAATAGTTTCCTCCCCAGCTGTACTGTACTGGCTGACAATCCGCTATCCTTCCTATAAAATACCTTGAGCAAGTAAACTAAAAGACAAATTCAAATTACTGATAAGAAATGTTGTTAAGTTACTTACCTTGCTTAGTATTTTAGTTTTCTTTCGGATTGTTTTTGTCTTTCCTCATTGAAAACCAGGCCTACTCAACACATAGCTACTTGCACTATTTCTATTGGATAGGATTCCTCCCTCTCCAACTATGCACTATAGCAAGCTCACCAAGGTATTTAAACATGGTGGAGCCATATCTGAACTATTCTGCAACTGCTGGAGTCCCTCGGTGTGGTTTGCCCCCAGTAAGTGTTATTTTTTTCTTTAGAAAACACTTGTGCTCTGTATTCAAAAAGACTAATTGAGTAATTCCTAATTATTTACTCCGGGCAAACAGCTCATAGGCAAATATATGCTATTGATAATGGTTTGTGCTGTATTACTTAAAACAATTTGCCTTTAACTAGATACACTACGCACGTTAGTTTACTCGCGATTAGTTTTACTGCATTGTAGGATACATGCAGATTATTTGCTTTCTGGGAACACATTCACTTGTGATGTAAAGGTTTCCAGTGTCTGTTAAAGTATATTGGCATTAGAGTGAAATCTTATATCTGTAAGCATGCAAGCAGCTAAAACAAAGCCGGAAACTGTGCAACCTGTATTATAGCGGTTACGGTAGCTTTAACCCAATGGACCCTAATGTTAGCAGCCTGCAATTGCTGAACTCTGAAGCAGGAAGGATATTCATTTCCAAGCTGTACTAGCAACTTGTTTTAGTAGTGGCTGTACTTTGAGGAGAGGTAAAGTACAGTTATGTACACTTACCATAAATGTAGATGTTAGAGTGTATTCACTGTTGCAGTCATTACAATTGGGTAATCTGCTGGCAGGTTGCCCTCAGTCGGCCTGAATAACAAAGTCTTGGGTCCTGCGTCGGTTGCTGTCTCCTCTTCCATGATGTCAGGTTGTCAGGGGTATAAAACATGCAGCCAATGCCATTTTAAACAGTTTTTCTTGCCCCAGATGTCAGGTGCCCCCCAAATGGAGAGCAAAAAGTACAGTTTTGTAACTGCCATAAATGTAGATGTTTGAGTGCTCATACAGCTGCAGTCATTACAGATGGGTTATCCTGCCATCAGGAGGGTCCTCGGTCGGCCGAATTCCAAAGTCTAGGTCCGGCATCGGTTGTTGTCGCTTCTTCCCTGACGACAGTGCGGCAGGGGTATAAAAGAGGCAGCCGACGCCATTTTCTTCAGTTTTTCTTGCCCCAGATGACAGGTGCCCCCAGAAGGAAGGCAAAACAAAGTTATGCAAACATGCAATACAGAATAATCAAAAAACAGTAGTTGCAAGCAAATACACCATAAGAGAATACCCCAAATAGGTTGTATGATAAGGTGTTTGTCATAAGGCTTGTCCTAAGAGGGGACGGAGGGGGGGGGGGTAACCTGGACTGCAGCTGTATGAGCACTCGAACATCTACATTTATGGTAGGTACAAAACTGTACTATGTTCATCGTGCATAGAGCTGCAGTCATTACAGATGGGAAGAATCCCAAAGCTAAGTAGGAGTGGTAGGCACGAAGTGGAAAGTACAGTTTTGTACCTACCATAAATGTAGATGTTCGAGTGCTAATACAGCTGCAGTCATAACAGATGGGTTCTCCTGCCGTCAGGCGGGTCCTCGGTCGGCCGAATTCCAAAGTCTAGGTCCGGCGTCGGTTGTCGTCGCTTCTTCCCTGACGTCAGTGCGACAGGGTTATAAAAGGACCAGCCGACGCCATTTTCTTCAGTTTTTCTTGCCCCAGATGTCAGGTGCCCCCACAGAAGGAAGGCAATACATAAATTTATGTAATAATGCAATGCAATATAATCAAAATACAGTAGTTGCAAGCAAATACACCATAAATGAATACCCCAATCAGGTTGTATGAGGAGGTGTTAGCCAATAGGCCTGTCCCAAGAGGGGAAGGAGCGAGGGAAACCTGGACTGCAGCTGTATTAGCACTCGAACATCTACATTTATGGAAGGTACAAAACTCTACTATGTTCATCGTGCATATAGCTGCAGTCATAACAGATGGGTAGAATCCCAAAGCTAAAAAAGGGGTGGTAGGCACTAGGTGGAACTAGGAGGAGCCAGGATGCCCTGCAAGACTGCAGTGGCAAAGCCTGCTCTAGTTTTGGAGTATAATGGTAGGTGGTAGTGCTTGGAGAAGGTATGCACAGAACTCCAAGTGGCTGCTTCCAAAATATCTTTGGTAGGAACTCCTCTGAGGAAAGCTGCAGAGGTAGCTGTGGCCCTTGTGGAGTGAGATCTGATGCCTGCAGGGACAGTTTTACCATGAAAAGAGTAACAAAAGCGTATGCAGTGGGCTATCCATTTTGAGATTGCCTGTTTGGAAATTGGCTTCCCTTGAGCTCCTATGGCATAGGACACAAAGAGTTGTTCTGATTTTCTGAAAGGCTTTGTTCTGTCCAAATAATAGCACAGCTGTCTGTGGATGTCCAAAGAATGTAGTAGTCTCTCCCCTTTGTTTTGAGGATTAGGGTAAAAGGTAGGTAAGTGGACAGCCTGATTCAAAGCTACCCTGGATACCACCTTTGGCATAAAGGACGGGTTGGTTCGTAAGGAAACTCTGTCCTGATGGAAAATGATTAAAGGCTGCACAGCCATGAGGGCTTGTAGTTCGGATACCCTGCGAGCTGAGGTGATAGACAGAAGGAAGGCTGTTTTCCAGGACAAATATTGCAAATCTGTTGAGGCAGCTGGCTCAAAAGGAGGCAAGGTCAGCTTTTCTAGAATGAAATTGAGGCCCCAAGCAGGTATTGGTTGTTTCCTTGGGGGTTTTATATTCTTAGCCCCTCTGAGGAACTGTCTTAAGAGGGGGTGAGAGAATAAAGGTGGATCAGTGTTGTATTCTGCAGAAATAGCTGAGGCATGGATTTTGATGGAGGAGAATGGAAGTCCACTGCTTAGCAGCTCAGCTAGATACTGTAATATTTGAGGCAAATTCAGTTTTCCAGTATTCTGGCCCTTTTTCTCATTCCAGGCACAAAACCGTTTCCATTTTGTGGAGTACGTTTTTCTAGTAGACGGCCTTCTGGCCTCCAAAATGACATCCTGCACCTCCTTGGAGAGTAGGGTCTGTTGTGAAGTTAAGGAATCTTCCATGTGGCCAGATTGAGTGTTTTTAGCTGACTGTGAAGAGTTTTGAAGCTGTGCTGAGTCAGAAGACGCATTAGAGGTAGGGTCCATGGTGGGGAATGCGTCAGGCTCCTCAGGAGTGGGTACCAGTGCTGTCTTGGCCAGTCTGGAGCAATGAGAATCATCTTTGGTCTGTCTGCACTGGTTTTTAATAGAACTTTGGGCAGCAGAGGAAGAGGTGGAAAGGCATAAACTGTCATTGTTGTCCAACTGAAAGAGAGAGCGTCCACTCTCCAGGCCTGTGGATGAAAAGTCCTTGAGCAGAATTTTGTCAATTGGTGATTTTTGTGGGAGGCAAAGAGATCTATGTCTGGCCTTCCCCATGCTTGAATTATCTCTGTAAAAACCTGAGGATGCAACTTCCATTCGTGTGGATCTGTCATATTTCTGCTTAGGTTTCCAAATTATGGAGAAATGTATCCATCATCAACTTGTACAATATCTCTCTCTTCACAACATAATAGCAAACTGTCAACATGGCTTTAGACCGCATCACAGTACTACTACTGCCTTGCTCTCCTTTGTAGACACTATCAATCAGAACCGTAACAATAACCTACTCTCTTCTGCTCTCTTCATTGACCAACCACTCTTTATTAATTACTACTCTTAAATCCCTCTCTTTTGATATCCCAGCCATTAAATGGTTTAGTTCCTATCTTACAAACAGAAAACAAGCAGTTCTTTGGAATAACCACATTTCTTCTCTATTGCCTGTTTCTATCGGAGTTCCACAAGGCTCTATTCTTGGCCCACTTCTCTTTTCCCTCTTCATTAATGATCTTCAAACAATAATCCCTCAAGCAAACTGCATTCAATATGCTGATGATTCTACGCTCATCTGCTCAGCATCATCCACCCCAGAACTTATCTCTCTTACTCAAAAAATCTTTAATACTGTAGAAACATGGTTCTCCAGTTGGTCCCTCTTATAAATGCTAAAAAAACTAAACTTCTCCTCTTCACCCCCACTTCCAGGACCTCCCCCTTAAACTTCACCATCTCTTCTAACAGTGCCACTGTCATCTCACCTGAATCTACAACTAAACTTTTAGGAATTACCATTGACAATAATCTCTCTTTCAACCAACACATTAACAACACCATAAAACTAGTCAACAGAAAAATAGGATCCTTATATCGAATTAGACCATTTCTTACACCATCAACTAGAACTAGGATTGCTCACTCCCATCTTATATCTACTCTCCTTTATGCTTCACCCATCTTTACCAACCTCAAGAAAACCAACCTCAACAAACTGGCAACCTGCTATAATAACACTGCCCGCTACCGGTAACCCCTACAGAACCCATCACTGTCTTAACTTGAAACTACTAGGCTGGCTAGAGTTTCAGAACTATCTTGCAATCCCTCAACTCACCATTGCCCATAAAATACTGTACCAACCAAATAACACCCCTATACTCTCACAACTCTTAATCCCCTATAACAATCTTAACTGCCTCCGCTCTTCTAGTAAACTCTTGGCTAGTTCTATAAAATCAAATAACACTGCTGGTGACTCCCTATTCACCAATTCAGTAGGTACAAAATGGAATTTGTTACCTAGCAACATAACAATGATTACATCATTGCCTCTCTTCAAACAAAATATTAAACTGTATTTCCAAAATCACTGGCTTTGTTCCTGTAGTAAACCTGATTAACTTTCCACTTGTACTACTCAACTTTAAAACTACCTCTTACTCCTTGTGTGACACTATCCTCCGCTTGGCTTTCTTTTTCTCTTCCTTCTTCATCTTCCTAATGCTTCTTTGCCTGTTAACTGTCTTAACTTGTTCTCTTTTTCAAAAGTAATCCCTTATTAACTTCCCTTATTCTTAGTACTCTACTTTGTCTTCTTTTTCTTACCTCCTATCCTTGTTATCTTTCTCAGACAAGTATTTTTATCTTTGTGTAATACTATTTTGAACTGTTACTGTGTTTGGTAGTATTTAATTCATGTAGTAACAATTTTAAGTTGTAGAGTTGGTTAGTTTTTTACTAATTTTTTTGCTAATTTTTATTTTTACTTATGCTGGTTTTCTTTCATGTATTTACTTCTGTGGAGCTTTTCTCCCCGGGCCTCTACTGAAAATGGAAATATCTCCAGCTAGACTAGCCCGGTCAACAAATGTAAAATAAAAATAAAATAAATAAATAAAGGTCGTCTGCCAGCGTGTTTTCCTTGCCTGGCAAGTACTGTGCTTGAAGTTCGATTTGTAATTCCAGAGCCATGTTCCAAAGTGACATGGCCAGCCTGCATAGGGGGTATGAATGGGTTCCTCCCGGTTTGTTTATGTACCACATTACTGTGGTGTTGTCTGTCCTTATCAATAGTTGACCTGGATGCAGAAGGTCTTTGAAAGCTATAATAGCATTTATTACTGCTAGCATTTCCTTTTGATTGATGTGAAGGTGCTTTTCTTTTTGGGACCATTTGCCCTGAATGCACCGATCTGTCGTGTGCGCCCCCCAGGCGTAGTCCGAGGCGTCTGTTGTGATGACTTGATTTGCTTGAGGCTTGCAGAATGGGAGACCTGTGTTTGTTTGGCATGCTTGGGCCCACCACAGAAATTCCTTTTGAAGACATGGAATTAGTGGTATTATTGTTTCCAAACTGTGGCTGTGTTGAGACCATAGGTTTTTCAGGTACCATTGAAGTTTCCTCATATGCAGCTTTGCACATGGGATTAGTAGGATGCAAGATGCCATGAATCCCAGAGCCTGCAGGATTTTCATTGAAGTCAGCCTGGTGAAATTTGCTAGTTTTCTGAAGTATTGAGTTAGTTGCCTTTGTTTCTCTGGCGTGAGATAGGCCATCTGGGTGTTTGTGTCCAAGTTGGCACCCAGGAAAATTATTTTCTAAGAGGGTATTAGCCTTGATTTCTTTTTGTTGACTGTGTATCCCAGAGAATTCAACAACATTATTACAAAAGCCAGATGTTTCAGAAGTATGTGCTTGCTGTCCGCTTGGATCAGGCAATCGTCCAAATATGGGTATATTTGTATCCCTTGAAGTCTGCAGTAGGCAATTACTGATGCCAGGCCTTTCGTGAATACTCTGGGCGCAGTAGATAAGCCAAAGGGCAATGCAGAGAATTGATAATGGGTTGAACCTGCAAGAAATCTGAGGTATCATCTGCAATTTTGTCTGATTGGGACATGCAGGTATGCATCCTTGAGGTCCAATGTTACCAGCCAAGACTCCTTGCCCAGCATGGGAAGAAGCTGCTGTAATGTGAGCATCTTGAATTTTGGCACGAGTAAAAATGTGTTTAGGATGGATAGGTCCAAAATAGGTCTCCAATCTTTTCCCTTCCTTGGTACCAGGAATAGTCTGGAATAAAAACCTTGACCTTGTTCTTGAGTAGGTACCTCTTGAATAGCTTTCATGTCCATGAGATCTGAAATTTGTCTTTGTGCCTTTGCCCTTTGATTGTGTGGCAGGTTTGGCATGCCTCTCATTTTTGGAAGGGTGTGAAAATGGAATCTGTAGCCTCTGTTTATAATGTCCAGGATCTATTTGTCTTTTGTAACAATATGCCAATTTTTTGAAAATAATGCCAGTTTTCCGCCTAAGGGTGCTGCCATTTGAGCCTTGCTTGGCATGCAAAGGGTAAAGTCATTGGGTTTGCTTTCTGAATGGCTGCAAACTATCCTCACCACCTCTTTGCAAAAGGGCTTGCCATTGTCTGCATCTAAATGATCCTTGAGATTGCCCTCTGCCCCTCGGGCACCTGTATCTACCTCTTTGGGGTCTGTCCATGGCTGGAAAGGACCAATTTTTGGAAGGCCAATTTCTACTGAAACGTGGAGGTTGTACCTGTAGAAAATCTTTCACTGTTTGCATTGATTTAGCCTTTTCCTCCATTTTCTTTAATACCTCCTCAGCTTTAACACCAAATAATACATCCTTTTGTAGAGGGGCATCTAGTAATTTAGCTTTGACATGATCTGGTAAGGTTTGCTCCTTGAGCCAGGCATGTCTACGTATGACTGATCCTGTAACAGCAGCTCTACATGAGGCCTCTAGAGCACCAAAACCACATTGCAAGGTATGTTTACCCACCTGTTCTGCACTATGCATCAAATCCTGCAACTCCTTCAAGTCTGGTTGTTCAGGTTGTGACATTTTGCTTCTCAACCGTGATAACAGAAACTGTTGGTACTTTAACATATGGAACTGGCAGTTTAATGCCCTCGTGGTTAAGGTGGCCGAGGTGTATACCTTTTCCCCCACCTTTCTAAAGATCTGGAATCTCTCTCGGAAGGTAATGGATTTTTAGCAGTGGAGGCCTTAATTCCCTTGGGGCCCTGTGAAATAGTTTCTGGGTCAGCCGCATGGCTTTTGTATAAAAACTGGTGTGAGTCAGGAACCCGGTAGTACATGTCAGGCTTGACTGGGGCTGGAGGTAAAGAGTCTGGGTTAAGGCAGGCCTCCGAATACACATCATCTAGTATGTCTAAGACAGGAGGTATAGCCAGAGGCCTGTGCAGAGGTAGCAAGAGAAAATCCCTAAGCCTTTTCTTGGAATCTGAGTACTCTTGGCCTTCCCAGTGGAAGTGTTCCCTCAAGGTATGCAAGGTTTCCCCAAATGAGTAATCCTCTGGGGGAGAAAAGTACAGTTTTGTACCTACCATAAATGTAGATGTCCGATAGGTATGCATCTGCAGTCCTAACAAATGGGTTGTCCTGCCTCAGGCAGCCCTTCGGTCGGCCGGATTCCAAAGTCTGGGTCTGGCCTCGGCTGATGTCACACTTCACCCGACGTCATCGCTACTGGGGTATAAAGGCATCAGCTGACACCATTTTCCTCAGTGTTTCTTGCCCCAGATGCCAGGTGCGCTCTAGGAAGGCTAAATTTGGATAAATGCAGATAATTCCAAACAATAGAGAGCAAAATATATATATATATATATATATATATATATATATATATATATATATATACAAACAAATACACCATAATAGATTCCCCCAGCTAGCTAAGAGTGGGGTAAGTACCCTAGGAATACCACAGAGGGGAAGGAGGGTGGGTAATCCTGACTGCAGATGCATACCTATCGGACATCTACATTTATGGTAGGTACAAAACTGTACTATGTCCTTCAAGGATGCATCTGCAGTCCTAACAAATGGGTAGAATACCATAGCCAAACTGGGGGAGGAGGCACTAAGATAATGATGGTGTAGTTAAGATCCCTTGCAAAACAGCAGTTGCAAAACCTGCTCGGGATCTGGAGTATAAAGGAAGATTATAATGCTTGGCAAATGTATGCACGGAGCTCCAAGTAGCAGCTTCTAAAATGTCTTTGGTAGCCACTCCTCATAGGAAAGCTGTAGTGGTGGCTGTAGCTCTTGTGGAATGAGGCCTGATATTTTCAGGAGTTGTCTTTCCATGAAAAGAGTAGCAGAATCTAATGCAATTTCCTATCCATTTTGAGATTGTCTGTTTTGAAATTGCTTTTCCTTGCACTCCTGTTGCATATGCTACCAGAAGCTGGTCAGTTTTTCTGCTGGCTTTAGTTCTGTCCAGGTAGTAGCGTAGTTGTCTGTGCACATCCAAGGTGTGTAGTAGTCTTTCCCCCCTGTTCTGTGGGTTGGGGAAGAATGTAGGTAAATGTATAGCTTGGTTCAAGGATACCCTGGAGACCACCTTTGGCATAAAAGTAGGATTGGTTCTCAGAGACACTCTATCCTGATGGAAGATAAGGAAAGGCTGTACTGCCATTAATGCCTGTAACTCAGATACTCTTCTTGCTGAAGTGATTGCTAGCAGGAATGCAGTTTTCCAAGATAAGAACTGTAAGTCTGCTGTTGCTGCTGGTTCAAAAGGAGGAAGTGTTAATTTTTCCACCACAAAGTTGAGGTCCCATGCAGGCAGAGGTGGTTTCCTTGGAGGCTTTACGTTTTTGATTCCCCTCAAAAACTGCCTGAGTAGAGGGTTAGAGAAGACAGGAGGATCCATGTTGTACTCTGCTGAAATTGCTGATGCATGAATCTTAATGGAGGAGTAGGACAGGCCATTGTGGAACAGTTCTGCTAAGTATTCCAGGATGTGTGCTATGTTTGCCATTGAGACATTTTCTCCCTTTGCTGCACTCCAAATGAGGAATCTTTTCCATTTGGCTGAATATGTTTTCCTTGTGGAGGGTCTGCGAGCCTCCAGGATAATGTCCTTAACCCTCTGAGATAAATCTGGTTGATTTTGTTTCATGGGATATTCCAAGCAGTTAGCTGCAGTGTCTTCAAGTTTGGATGCAGGGTCTTGTAGTTGTTCTGTGTTAGAAGTAAGGGGCATAGAGGTAGAGGCCATGAGTGTGCCCGAGGACATGCTTCTCAGAAGCGGGTACCAATGTTGTCTTGGCCAGTCTGGAGCTCTCAGAATTACCTTTGGCTGTTCCTCTCTGATCTTCAGTAGGACTTTGTAGATCAAAGGAAGAGGTGGAAATGCATATGCTGTCAGGTTTTTCCAGCTGAAGGATAGAGAGTCCACCCTCCAGGCAAGTGGGTGGTATACTCTTGAGCAGAATTTCTTCAATTGGTGGTTGTGTGGGGAGGCGAACAGGTCTATCTCTGGCATTCCCCATTTCTTTGTTATGGTTCTGAAGATATCTGGATGCAGCATCCATTCGTGAGCATCCGTGGTAGTTCTGCTTAAGGTGTCTGCTAGTGAATTTTCTTTCCCTGGTACAAATCTGGCCTGCAGATGAATGTTGAGATTCAGGGCCAAATGCCACAGGTCCATTGCCATCCGGCAAAGAGGGTATGAGTGAGTACCTCCCTGTTTGTTGATGTACCACATAACTGTGGTGTTGTCCGTCCTTATCAGCAGGTGTCCTTGTTGGAGGAATGGTCTGAATGCCTCGATTGCATGTTTCACTGCCAGCATCTCTTTTAGATTTATGTGAAGATTCAACTGGTCTTGGGACCATAGGCCTTGTATACACTTGTCTTCCATGTGTGCCCCCCAGCCTAGGTCTGAGGCGTCCGTGGTGATTGTCTGGCTTGGATGTGGTTTGTGGAAAGGCAATCCTCTGTTTATCTGACAGGCCTGAGCCCACCACAAGAATTCTTTGTTCAGGCATGGAATAATTGGTATCTGGGCCTCTAGACTGTGCTTGTGCTGAGACCATACATTCCTTAGGTACCATTGTAACTTTCTCATATGCAGCCTGGCATGCGGAATCAATATTATGCAGGATGCCATATAATCCAGGGCTTGCAGGATTTTCCTTGCCGTAAGCTGTGTTTGTGTTGTTAGTGCCATGAAATAGACTGGTAGCTGCTTTTGTTTTTCTTCTGTGAGAAAAGCCATCTGAGTTGTTGTATCCAGTTCTGCACCCAGAAATGTTATCCTTTGGGATGGTACTAGTCTTGACTTTTGAATGTTGACTGTGTATCCCAAGGCTTGCAACAGGTGTATGACCTTGGCCAAATCCTTTATTAGTTTTGTCTTGCTGTCCGCTTGTATTAGGCAGTCGTCCAGGTATGGGTAAATTTGAATTCCCTGAAGCCTGCAATGAGCAATTACTGATGCCAGGCATTTCGTGAATACTCTGGGCGCAGTAGATAAGCCAAAGGGTAATGCTGAGAATTGATAATGCTCTGATCCTGCAAGAAATCTGAGGTGTCTTCTGCAATCTGGTCGTATAGGAACGTGCAGGTATGCCTCCTTGAGATCTAGAGTCACCAGCCAAGACTCCTTGCCCAGCATGGGAAGAAGTTGCTGGAGGGTCAGCATTTTGAATTTTGGAACAATGAGGTATGTGTTCAGTGCGGACAAGTCGAGAATAGGCCTCCATTGATTTTCTTTTCTTGGTACAAGAAATAGTCTGGAGTAAAATCCTTGGCCTTGCTCCATAGGTGGTACCTTTTCTATTGCTCTCATCTTTAGTAAACTGATGATTTGTTTTATAGCTTCTGTTTTTTGGCTTGGTGGAAGGTTTGGCATTCCTCTCCTTTTTGGCAGAGTGTGGAAGTGAAACCTGTAGCCCTTGTCTATTGTTTGTAAATCATTTGTCTCCTGTAATGCAATGCCAGTTTTCTGAAAATAAAGCTAGCTTTCCGCCCAAGGGTGCTTCTAATTGTTCCCTGGTAGGCGGAGTGAGAGTCAAGTCATTGTGTCTGTCCTGTGGAAGTAGCTGTAGTGGCAGCTGTGGCAGCACTTCTCTGGTTGGCAGGTTGCCATTGACGACCCCTGTAGGCACCTCTAGATTGGTTTCTGCCTCTTGGACGTCTATTTCTGCGCCTCTGTGATTTGGATGTGTCTGGAAAGGACCAATTTTTCGAGGGCCAATTCCTGCTAAACCTCGGAGGTTGGACCTGTAAAAAAATCCTTGACTGTTTGGACAGATTTTGCTTTTTCTTCCACTTTCTTTAGAACCTCCTGTGCTGGGGAGCCAAACAAACTGTGCTTCTCCATAGGAGCATCTAGGAGTTTTGACTTAACATGGTCTGGTAAGGATTGCTCTTTTAACCAGGCATGCCTTCGAATCACTGCTCCAGTCATAGCTGATCTAAAAGAAGCCTCCAGTGCATCAAAGCCACATTTTAAAAAATGATTACTGACCTGCTGAGAGTTATGTACCAATTCCTGAAGGGACTTACGGTCTATAGGTTCAGGAGAGGACAGTTTTTTATTTAGCTGGTCTAATAAAAATTCCTGGTACTGTATCATGTGAAATTGACAGTTTAAGGCCCTGGCAGAAAGAGTAGCAGATGTATAAACTTTTTTACCCCATCTCTCCAATGCTCTAGATTCCCTTTCAGAGGGAAGAGGGTTTTTGGCAGAGGCAACTGCAACACCCTTAGGGCCCTGAGAAATGGTTTCTGGGTCTGCAACATGAGCCTTATACAAGTGGTAGTGAGAGTCCGGGACCCTGTAATATCTGTCAGGCTTTGCAGGGGCCGGAGGAAGAGAATCAGGGGCAGTACTGGCATCATTATATGCATCATCAACCACAGATAGTACAGGAGGTATGGCTAAAGGCCTGTGCTGTGGTAAATGTAAGAAAGTCCTTAGCCTTTTCCTTGAATCTAAAAAATCCTGGCCCTGCCATTGGAAGTGTTCCCTCATTGAGTGTAGGGTTTCCCCAAAAGAAAATTCTTCAGGAGGAGAAGCAGAAGGTATGGAGTCTTCTGCATCAGAATCCTCATAAGGTGAATATGGGCCTTCCTGATGGTCAGATAAATCTGAGCCATCCGAGGAATAGTCTGAAGAGAGAGGTTCAGGTGGTTCAGTCCTAGGTCTCTTATCTGCAGGGGGTTGAGAGGCCCTGTATGGGTGAGGTTGGGACCCCCTGATCAAAGAAATAAGGTCCTCAGCAAGGGTGAGTATCTGGGAACTAGAAGTAGGCCTGTGAGAGGGAGCTTTAGTAGGTAAGGCCTTGGAAATTTTGGCTGCTTTAGCCCTGGAGAAGGCCTTGATAGACATAGAAGCAGGGGGTCTAGCAGCCCCACGTGCAGGAGTAGAGATGTCTAAAGGTATAGTGTCTGACAAATCCTGGGTGACTGCTTCTGCAGCAGTAATATCTGAAGCCGATTCAGCCATGGCCTGTGTGGCCTCGGTTATCGGAGGCATGCTTTCAGCCGAAGGAAGAACCGAGGACTTGGTTTCAGCCGAAACAGAGACACTCGCGGTAGGCCTAACCATGGTTTCAGCCAAAACCGCGGGCCGCGAGTGTCTGTCCTTTTCCTTGCGTTTTTTAGCTAATTGTGTAGTCGGAGTCTCCGACGGCATTCTATATGCAAAAGAGGGACCAAAAAACTCTTCTGCAAACTCCGACCGACGTCTAAGCGTCCGTCGGTTGAAGGATGCACAGGCTAAACAAGCTGATACGTCGTGGTCTGGGCCTAAGCAAGGAAGGCAGTAAGAGTGGAAATCCTTATGAGGTATTTGTTTCCCACAAGTTAAACAATTATTTACTTTTTCTGACATCGGCTGAGGCAAGAAAGAGTCCCCAATGGGGTACTTAGCTTTTTTAGAAGTCTTCGGTAGTAGAAATCTCTGGATCTGACCGACCGGCACTTGCGAACAGCTTCTGCTTCGGGCACCGCGCGGCAAGAAAGACAGAGGAAAATGGTGTCGGCTGATGCCTTTATACCCCAGCAGCGATGACGTCGGGTGAAGTGCGACATCAGCCGAGGCCAGACCCAGACTTTGGAATCCGGCCGACTGAAGGGCTGCCTGAGGCAGGACAACCCATATGTTAGGACTGCAGATGCATCCTTGAAGGACATCAGAGGGAATGGACTCCTCTGCATCAGAATCTTCAAAAGGGGAGTAAGAATGTTCCTGTTCATCAGAGTGCTCTGAAATAATGGAGGCCTGGTCAGAGGAGGGGGATTCTTCCTCCACTCTGGGCCTTTTGTCCAGGGGGGGTTGAGAACCCCTGATAAGAGTAATTAAATCCTCAGCCATTTTAAGCATCTGCATTTTAGGCATGGGGCCTGGAGAAGGGCCCTGTGTAGCTGGTCTTTTAGAATGCATGGCTGCTTTAGACTTAGTGAAAGCCTTGATAGAAAAAGAAGAGGAAGGTCTGAAGACACCTTGAGAGGAGGCAGACCCGTCTACATTTTGAGTTTCACCACCAGGAGTGGCTTCGGTATGTGTAGTCGGGGTGCGGGCCGAGGAGCCTGCGACCTCGGGCACAGTAGACACTGCCAATGAAGTGTCGTCGGTAGGCAGGGGCTGCGTAGGCGCCTCGCTGAGAACCGGACCACCTGTAGTCGGCTTTGGCGTGGTGTCGGTAGAGGCCGCGGACCTCGTGTGTCGGTCCTTATCTTTGTGTTTTTTAGACAAAACTGGAGTCGGAGTATCCGACGACATAATGTAGTTAAATTTTTCACCAAAATAGTGCTGGGCGAACTCCGCCCGACGCTTAATGGTGCGTTTGTTGAAAGTGGCACAAAAACAACAGACCGAGACGTCGTGGTCTGGGCCTAAGCAAGGAATGCAGAGGGAATGAAAATCCTTATGCGGTATTTGCTTCCCACATGAAATACAATTATTAACTTTGTCTGACATCTGTCTGAGGCAAAAAAAGTTTCCCCAACGGGGTACTTAGCTTTCAAGAAGACTTCGGTTGCAAAAATTTTTTTTTCAGGAGCTGGCCGACCGGCACTTGCGAACTGCTTCTGCTTCAGGCACCGCGTGGCAAGAAAGACTGAAGAAAATGGCGTCGGCTGGTTCTTTTATACCCCTGTCGCACTGACATCAGGGAAGAAGCGACGACAACCGACGCTGGACCTAGACTTTGGAATTCGGCCGACCGAGGACCCGCCTGACGGCAGGAGAACCCATCTGTTATGACTGCAGCTGTATGCACGATGAACAACTAGGAGGAGCGAGGATGCCCTGCAAGACTGCTGTGGCAAGCCCGCTCTAGATTTAGAGAATAGTGGGAGGGGATAGTGCTTGGAGAAAGTGTGCACTGAACTCCAGGTGGCTGCTTCCAAAATGCCCTTGGTAGGGACCCCCCCTGAGGAAGGCTGCAGAGGTAGCTGTGGCTCTGGTGGAGTGGGATCTGATGCAAGCAGGCACAGTTTTTCCATGAAATGAGTAACAAAAGCGTATGCAGTGGGCTATCCATTTTGAAATTGTCTGTTTGGAAATAGCCTTTCCTTGAGCACCTGCAGCATAGGACACAAAGAGTTGCTCAGATTTCCTGAATGGCTTTGTCCTGTCCAAATAGTAACGAAGTTGCCTGTGAATGTCCAAGGAATGTAGTAGTCTTTCCCCTTTGTTTTGTGGATTAGGATAAAAGGTAGGCAAGTGGATAGTCTGATTCAAAGCTACACTGGATACTACCTTTGGCATAAAGGTAGGGTTGGTTCATAAGGAAACTCTGTCCTGATGGAAAATGATGAATGGTTGCTCAGCCATGAGGGCCTGTAGCTCCGAAACCCTGCGTGCTGAGGTGATAGCCAGAAGAAAGGCTGTTTCCCATGACAAGTATTGTAGCTCTGTTGAAGAAGCTGGCTCGAAGGGAGGAAGGGTCAGCTTTTCCAATACGAAGTTTAGGTCCCAAGCACGGACTGGTGGTTTCCTTGGGGGTTTTATATTCTTTGCCCCTCTGAGGAACTGCCTTAAGAGAGGATGAGAGAATAAAGGAGGATCTGTGTTGTATTGTGCAGAAATGGCTGAAGCGTGGATCTTGATGGAGGAGAAGGAAAGTCCATTGTTTAACATCTCAGCTAGGTACTGTAAATTTTGAGGTATATTTACTACCCAAGGATTCTGTCCCTTTTCTTGATTCCAGGCACAAAATCGTTTCCATTTGGCGGAGTAGGCTTTTCTAGTAGAAGGTCTTCTGGCCTCCAAGATGACATCCTGCACCTCCTTGGAGAGGAGAATCTGTTGGGAAATCAAGGAATTCTCCATGCAGCTAGACTTAGGGTTTTGAAGTTATGCTGGGACAACAGAAGAGGGACTAGAGGTAGGATCCATGGTGGGGAATGTGTCAGACTCTTCAAGAGTGGATACCAGTGATGTCTTGGCCAGTCTGGAGCAATGAGAATCATTTACGGCCTCTCTGCTCTGGCTTTTAATAGAACTTTGGGCAGCAGAGGAAGAGGCGGGAAGGCATAGACTGTCAATGTTGCCCAATTGAAGGAAAGTGTGTCCACTTTCCAGGCCTGTGGATGAAAGGTCCTTGAACAAAATTTTTTCAACTGGCAATTTCTGTGGGTAGCAAAGAGGTCTATTTCTGGCTGTCCCTATGCCTGAGTTATCTTTGTGAAAACTTGAGGATGCAACTTCCATTCGTATGGATCTGTCATATTTCTGCTTAGGTTGTCTGCCAGTGTGTTTTCCTTCCCTGGCAGGAATTGTGCCTGTAGTTGAATTTGCAATTCCAGTGCTGTGTTCCATAGGGTCATGGCTTGCCTGCACAGGGGGTATATGAAGGAGTTCCCCCCTGTTTGTTTATGTACCACATCACTGTGGTGTTGTCTGTCCTTATCAATAGCTGGCCTGGATGCAGTAGGTCTTTGAAGGTCATAATAGCATTTTGCACGGCTAGCATTTCCTTTTGGTTGATGAGAAGGTGCTTCTCTTTTTGGGTCCATTTTCTCTGAATGCACTGATCTGTCATGTGTGCTCCCCAGGCGTAGTCTGAGGCGTCTGTTGTGATAATTTGAGTTGCTTGAGGTACACAGAAAGGAAGACCTGTGTTTCTTTGGCAAGCTTGAGCCCACCACAAAAATTCCTTTTGAAGGCATGGAATAAGTGGTATAATTGCTCCCAAGCTGTGGCTGTGTTGAGACCATAAGTTTTTTAGGTACCATTGAAGTTTCCTCATATGCAGCTTTGCACATGGGATTAGTACGATGCAAGATGTCATGAATCCCAGAGCCTGCAGGACTTTCCTTGCAGTTAGCCTGGTGAAAGTTGCCATTTTTCTGAAGTATTGGGACAGCTGCCCTTGTTTGTCTGGCGTGAGGTAGGCCATCTGGGTGGTAGTATTCAAGCTGGCACCCAGGAAAATTATTTGTTGAGAGGGTATTAGTTTTGATTTCTTTTTGTTGACTGTGTATCCCAGGAAGTTCAACAGTTTTATTACAAACGCCAGGTGCTGCAGTAGTATGTCCTTTCTGTCCGCTTGGATCAGGCAGTCGTCCAGATATGGGTAATTTGTATCCCTTGTAGTCTGCAGAAGGCGATTACTGATGCCAGGCATTTCATAAACACTCTGGGCGCAGTAGATAAGCCAAAGGGCAATGCAGAGAATTGGTAATGGGTTGAACCTGCAAGAAATCTGAGGTATCTTCTGCAATCTTGTCTGATAGGGACATGCAGGTATGCCTCCTTGAGGTCCAATGTTACCAGCCAAGACTCCTTGCCCAGCATGGGAAGAAGCTGCTGTAATGTGAGCATCTTGAATTTTGGCACCTGTAGATATGTGTTTAGGATGGATAGGTCTAAGATAGGTCTCCAATCTTTGTCTTTCCTTGGTACCAGGAATAGTCTGGAATAAAACCCTTGACCTTGTTCTTTTGCAGGTACCTCCTGAATTGCTTTCATGTCCATGAGAGCTGAAATTTGTTTTTGTGCCTCTGCCCTTTGATTTTCTGGCAGGTTTGGCATGCCTCTCATTTTTGGAAGGGTGTGAAAGTGGAACCTGTAGCCACTGTCTATAATGTCCAGAATCCATTTGTCTTTTGTAACAATATGCCAATTTTTTGAGAATAATGTCAGTTTTCTGCCCAAAGGTGCTGCCATTAAAGCTTTGCTTGGCAGGAGTAGGGAGAAGTCATTATGTCTGTTTTCTAAAAGACTGTGATCTATCTTCTCCACCTCTTGGGGTTGGTGCTTGCCACTGTCTGGCTCTGAAAGATCCTTGAGGTTGCCCTCTACCCCTTGGGCATCTGTATCTGCCCCTTTGAGGTCTGTCCGTGCCTGGAAAGGACCAATTTTTTGAAGGCCAGTTTCTGCTGAAACGTGGAGGTTGTACCTGCAGGAAATTTTTCACTGTTTGCATTGATTTCGCTTTTTCCTCCATTTTCTTTAGTACCTCCTCAGTTTAACACCAAACAATACATCTTTTTGAAGAGGTGTATCTAATAATTTAGCTTTGACATGATCTGGTAAAGTTTGCTCTTTGAGCCAAGCATGCCTACGTATAACAGACCCCGTAACAGCAGCTCTACATGGGGCCTCTAAAGCATCAAAACCACACTGCATGGTATGTTTACCCACTTGCTCTGCACCATGCAACAAATCTTGCAACTCTTTTAAATCTGGTTATTCTGGTTGTGTCATCTTGCTTTTCAGCTGAGATATCAAAAACTGTTGATACTTTAACATATGGAACTGACAGTTTAATGCCCTCATGGTTAAAGTGGCCGAGGTGTACACCTTTCCCCCCCACCTTTCTAAAGCTCTGGAATCTCTCTCTGAAGGTAATGGGTTTTTAGCAGTAGAGACCTTAATTCCCTTGGGACCCTGTGAAATAGTTTCTGGGTCAGCAGTATGGCTTTTATATAGGAACTGGTGACAATCAGGAACCCGGTAATACCTGTCTGGTTTAACAAGAGCTGGAGGCAAAGAATCTGGATTAAGGCTGGCTTCTGTGTACACATCATCCAATTTATGTAAAACAGAAGGAATAGCCAGGGGCCTATGCTGGGGGAGCAGAAGAAATTCCCTGAGCCTTTTCTTAGAATCTGAGTAATCTTGGCCTTCCCAGTGAAAGTGTTCCCTCAATGTATGCAGGGTTTCCCCAAAAAAGTAGTCCTCAGGGGGGGAGACCGAGGGAATAGACTCCTCTGCATCAGAGTCTTCAAATGGAGAATAGGCATAATCCTGGTCCTCAGATAGTTCTGAGGTAATAGAAGCTTGATCTGAGGAAGGGTAGTCTTCCTCTAATCTGGGCCTTTTGTCAGAGGGGGGATGAGAAGCACTGATAAGAGTAATCAAATCCTCAGCCATTTTAAGCATCTGCTTTTTAGGCATGGTGCCTTGAGAGGGGGTCTGAGGAACCTGTGTTTTGGTTTTCATGGCTGCTTTAGATTTAGTGAAGGCTTTAATAGAGACGGAGGAAGGCCTGAAGACCCCTTGAGAAATGGCAGGCCTGTCTAAATTCTGAGTTTCCCCGCCAGCAGTGGCGTCGGTATCTGTAGTAGGAATGGGGGCCGAGGAGCCTGCGACCTCGGGTACTGAAGACACCGGTAATCTAGTGTCATCGGTACTCAGGGGCTGCGTAGGTGCCTCGCTGAGTACCGGAGAACCAGTAGTCGGACTTAGCGTGGTCTCAGTAGATGGTGCGGACCTCGTATGTCGGTCCTTATCTTTGCGTCTTTTGCTCAAAACTGGAGTCGGAGTATCCGACGACATAATATAATTAAATTTTTTGACAAAAAAGTGAAGGGCGAACTCCGCCCGACGCTTAATAGTGCGCTTGTTGAATCTAGCACAAAAACGGCAGGCTGAGACGTCGTGGTCTGGGCCTAAGCAAGGTACACAGAAAGAGTGGAAATCCTTATGCGGTATTTGCTTCCCACATGAAATGAAATTATTAACTTTGTCTGACATCGGTCTGAGGCAAGAAAAGTTTCCCCAACGGGGTACTTAGCTTTCAAGAAGACTTTGGCTGAAATACTTTCGTAAATCTCAGGAGCTGGCCGACCCGCACTTGCGAACTGCTTCTGCTTCGGGCACCGCGCGGCAAGAAAGACTGGAGAAAATGGCGACGGCTGCCTCTTTTATACCCCTGCCGCACTGACGTCAGGGAAGAAGCGACAACAACCGACGCCAGACCTAGACTTTGGAATTCGGCTGACCGAGGACACGCCTGACTGCAGGATAACCCATCTGTAATGACTGCAGCTGTATGCACGATGAACATCTATATAAACTGTAAATATATAAATGCACCTTAGAAACATAAAATTTACCTTCAACTAAAAGCAAATACATCACAAAGGCTTTTGAGTATAGTGAAGGAAAGAAAAGGTATAGAATGGGGGACGGCAGGTGGGTAACCTGGACTGCAACAGTGAATACACTCGAACATCTACATTTATGGCAAGTGTACACAACTGTACTATGTTCTTCGTGTTTCACTGTTGCAGTCATTACATTTGGGTAGAATCCCAAAGCTATGGATGGCAGGATGGAACTAAACAGCATTAGGAGCAGCTATAAGGCACTGCAGGACTGCAGTGGCAAAGCCTGCCCTGGATTTAGAGAAGAGAGGTAAATAATAATGCTTTGTGAAGGTATGAACAGAGCTCCAAGTAGCAGCTTCTAGAATGTCTTTGGGTGGAACCCCTCTGAGACAAGCTGCTGAAGTAGAGGCAGCCCTGGTGGAATGGGATCTGATCCCCTTGGGCACAGGTTTACCATGGTGCAAATAGGAGAAACGAATGCAGTGGCTTATCCATTTAGAAATAGTCTGCTTTGATATAGCCTTCCCCACTGATCCTGCAGCAAATGCTACCAGCAGTTTCTCAGACTTTCTTAGAGATTTTGTCCTATTTAAGTAGAATCTTAGATGTCTGTGTACATCCAATGAATGCAGAATCCGCTCCCCCTTGTTCTGCGGATTTGGGAAAAAAGTTGGCAGGTGAATGGTCTGGTTAAGAGCCACACTAGATACCCACCTTAGGCATAAAGAATGATTGGTCCTGAGGGCCACCCTGTCCAGGTAAAATATAATGAAAGGCTCCACTGCCACGAGAGCCTGTAATTCTGAAACCCTTCTAGCTGAAGTGACTGCCAAAAGAAAAGCTGTCTTCCAAGATAGAAATTTTATATCCGCAGTAGCTGCTGGTTCAAAAGGAGGCAGGGTGAGTTTTTCTAGCACAAAATTGAGGTATCCCATGCAGGAGTTGGTGTTCTCCTGGGAGGCTTTAAATTTTTGGCCCCTCTGAGATACTGTTTTAGCAGTGGATGAGAAAGAGGGGAGGTTCTGTGTTGTAATGAGCCGAGATGGCAGAGGCATGGATTTTTATTGAAGAAAAAGATAGGCCCTTGTCAAGCATCTCAGTTAAGTATTGTAAAATCTGAGGAATATTGGGCTTTGCTGTGTCTATTCCTTGTGCTTGGTTCCAAGCACAGAATCCCTTCCATTTATCAGCATAAGATTTTCTAGTACTAGGCCTTCTGGCTTCCAAAATGACATCCATCACAGGTTTACTGAGAGATGTGGTTTGAATAATTAGTTGATTAGCCATACTGCAAGATTCAGAGATTGGAGCTGCGTGTGCAGAATTTGAAAGTTCTGCTGAGATAGTAGGTGAGGTGTCTGAGGCAAGTACCACGGAGGAAGGTGTGACATATTCCTTAGAAGCGGGTACCAGTGTTGGCAAGGCCAGTCCAGAGCAATTAGGATCATTTTTGTTTTTTCCTGTCTGACTTTTAGCAAGACCTTGGATAGTAGAGGCAGAGGGAGAAAGGCATAGACTGATAGGTTTTTCCAGCTGAAGGAAAGAGCATCCACTTTTCATGCTTTTTTGTGATGAGTTCTTGTGCAGAATTTGTCCAACTGATATGTTTGGGGAGAGGCAAATAGATCTATGTCTGGGCTCCCCCATTTCTGTGTTAACATGCTGAAGATTTGTGGATCCAGTTTCCATTCGTGCGGGTCCATAAGATTTCTGCTTAGGTCGTCTGCCAGAGTATTTTGCTTTCCTGGCAGGAATTGAGCTTGAAGATGTATTTGGTAAATCAAGGCTGTGTTCCACAAGGCCATGGCTAGACTGCAAAAGGGGTAGGAATGTGTACCCCCCCTGCTTGTTTATGTACCACATAAATGTGGTGTTGTCCGTCTTTATCAGTAGTTTTCCTGGATTAAGCAAGTCCTTGAAGGCTGTCAGAGCATTCTGAACAGCTAGCATTTCTTTCTGGTTAATATGCAGATGCATTTGGTTTGGGCTCCATTTGCCCTGAATGCATCTCCCTGCCAGGTGGGTCCCCCAAGCATAGTCTGATGCGTCTGTAGTTAGGGTTTGGGTGGCAGGGGGTAGAGTGATTGACAGTCCCTTGTTTTAGGGACATGTCTCTGCCACCAAAGGAACTCCTGTTGTAGGCAGGGAATGAGAGGAATCATTGTTTCCAGGCTGTGACAATGTTGACTACATAAACTTTTTACGTACCATTGAAGTTTCCTCATATCCAGTCTCGCATATGGAATTAGTAGAATGCAGGATGCCATGAACCCCAAAGCCTGCAGAATTTGTCTTGCCCTTAACTGGGTTTTTATTGCCATTTGTTTGAAGTCTGTTGTCAATTGCATTTGTTTGTCTGGCGTGAGGTAAGCCATCTGGGCAGTTGTATTCAAGCTTGCACCCAGGAATGTAATTATTTGAGGGGGTACCAGTTATGATTTCTTTTCGTTTATGGTGTACCCTAGGCATGCTAGAAGCCTTTTTTTTTTTTTTTTTTTACAAACGCCAGATGTTGAAGAGTGTCCTTGTCCTCTGCCTGAATGAGACAATCATCCAGATAAGGATAAATTTGAATGTTTCTTTGTCTGCAGAATGCAATTACTGATGCCAGGCACTTTGTAAAGACCCTGGGCGAAGTAGATAAGCCAAAGGGCAGTGCAGAGAATTGGTAATGCAAAAAACCTGCTTTGAGGCGGCGGTATCTTCTGCAAGATTCCCTTATTGGGATATGCAGGTATGCCTCTTAAGTCTACAGTTACTAACCAAGCATTCTTGCCTAGCATAGGCAGTAGCTGTTGTAACGTCAGCATTTTGAATTCCGGAATGTGTTCAGACTCGTTAAGTCCAGTACTGGATGCCATGAATTGTCTTTTCTGGGTACCAGGAAAAGTCTTGAATAAAATCCTTGTCCTTTTTCCTGGTACCAGTTGAACAGCCCCCATATCCATGAGGGACAGGACTTGTTTCTGGGTCTCTGCCCACTGGTTTTGTGGCAGAAACAGCCATCCATTTGGAATTGGCAAAGTATGGAAATGAAATCTGTACCCCTGGGATACTATGTTTAATATTTATTTTATTATTTATTTTACATTTGTTAACTGGGATGGTCCGACTGGATACATGTCCTTTTTCAGCGGAGGCCCGGGGAGAAAAGTTCCAACAGAGTTACATTGATAATTAGGTACAGTAAATGAGCTGAAAGAACTTAACAAAAACATAGGCTATTTACATACAAGTACAAGACTGCCATTACTATTTCTGAGATTACTACAAATGTAACATTAATAACATATTAGCAAGGACGGTAGGCAGTATAATGACAGAGTTAGACAGGATACATATTTCTTTATCACAGTATACAAAGTACTTATCATCTTAGCTAGTTGTTTATGTTTTAGTTAATGGCACAGAGCTAGTCTGGGTTTGAGCAAGGACATAGCCAAGTGCGACTTGAAGTGGAGTTTTAGACTATTTTTGAATTGACTTAGAGAAGTTGCAAGCGTGATGTTACTTGGGAGAGAGTTCCATATTTTACCAGTGGTGTTGGCAAATAGCGCATCACCACCTAGGTTGAGAGATTTCGTTGTTTGGACAAGGAGTCTGTTTGCTGAGCGAAGGCAGCTTAGATTGGAGTAGGGAGTCATTAAGTTTTTTAGTGCTGGGGTATTCTCAGGTTGTTTAAGGATTTTGAAGGCCTCTATGAGTTGGGACTGGTGAAGAAGGTGTGGGAATTCTATCCATCCAAGCTTTTTCAGGTTAGTACAGTGGTGTGTTCTGTAGGGTAGGCCTGTAACGAACCTGGCAATGTGGTTATAGCAGGATGAGAGCTTGGCCAGATCAGATTTGTTAAGGTGAGTGAGGAAAGGAGAGGCATATAGTAGGGTAGAGAGAAGGTGTGAACGGGCTGTGGCTGCCCTGGCATTCGGGGTAAGGAAGGCTTTAATTCTATATAGGGTCCCAAGTTTCTTGTTGACTGACTTAATGGCTTGGTTGATATGTATATCAAATCTGAGTTTATTGTCAATGTTTACTCCCAATAGCTTTGTATAGGTGTCTGGGGAGATGATGGTCCCATTATTGGATTTTATAGTGAAGTTTTCAGTCGGAGATCTATTGGTTGGGTAGAAGAGAAGTAACTTGGTTTTGTTTGGATTTAAGATCAGGAGATGGTTGGCAAGCCAGTTTTCGACTTTGGTGAAGCTATGTTGGGTGGTAGTTAGTAGATTTGCAAGAGAGGCATTGGAACATATTATAGTCGAGTCATCTGCATATTGAATGCAGGTGGCTTCAGGGATGACTGTTTGGATGTCGTTTATGAAGACTGAAAAGAGGAGAGGTCCTAATATGGAACCTTGAGGAACTCCTATGGTATTTGGTAGTAGGCAGGAGAGCTTGTTTTGCCACATTACTGCTTGTTGTCCCCCAGTGAGGTAAGCTTGAAACCAGTCAAGGGCTGGAGTATCTAGATACAGGGTTTTTAAAGTATATAGAAGTAACTGATGGTTTACCATATCGAAGGCTTTCAATAGGTCCAGGAAGAGAGCGGAGGATATTTTTTTATTATTCCTGTTCAGATTAATGTTTTCAGTAAAAGAGAGGAGGGCAGTGGTTGTACTATGATGGGGTCTGAATCCATGTTGAGAGTCTGCGAGTAGTTTATTTTGGGTTAGATAGAGCATTAGTTGGTTGTGCATGCACTTTTCCATAATTTTGGCAAGTGGTGATAGTATGGCTATAGGTCTATAGTTAGATAGTTCTGTGGATGAACCTCCTTTGTGGAGTGGAATAATATAGGATATTTTCCAAACTGAGGGGATTGAGGCCTCGGTTATGGTTCTGTTAATCAGGATTGAGATAGGGTAGGCAACGACATCTGCAGCAATTTGCAGGTATTCAGCCGGCAGAAGATCGGCTGAAAGGGTGGTTGGCTTCAGTTTTTTCAAAAGGGATCTGATAAAGGATGTGGACACTGGCTGGAAGTTAAAAGAGAGTGGTGAGTCGGGTATAGTGTTTATAGAAGTGTGGGGAGGAGAAAGTTGGTTAGCTAATGACTGGATGGTTTCTGTGAAGAAAGTATTGAATGAATTGGCTATATCTTCTTGGCTCTTGTCAGATAATGTTCCTGGGGTCGGAGTAGTGGATTTGCCTGGTTGGAGAAGTTTATTTATGCCTGCCCAGTACTTTTGAGGGTTATTCTGATGTTTATGTTGCAGATTGTAGAAGTAATTTTTCTTATCTAGTATGATGGCTTTTTTAGTCTCATTTCTAAGTTGTTGGAATTTGATACGATCTAGGGGTAGTTTGGTAGTGCGCCATTTATCCCACGCTTTGTCTCTAGTTGTTATTTTGGTTTTGGTGTCTGTTGTTAGCCAGGGTGCTAGTTGAGTTTTAATTCTTACTGAGCGTTTAGGGGCATGCGAGTCAAGTATAGTAAGGAATGAATTGTTAAATGATGACACTGCCTCATCAAGGGGAAGGAACTTTAGTTTTGTCCAGTTACATGATTTGAGTTCAAGTTAAAATTTAGTTGGGTCAAAGTTTTTCTTGGATCGGATAGACCTATAAATAGGTAAGCTTGTACAATTAATTTTGTCTTTCATGATGTATGTGAGCAGGTGATCACTAAGATCATTAGGGAGAGTTCCAGACATATAGTTCTGGGGATGACTGTTGGTGAGTATCCAGTCTAGTATACTCTCTTTTTGGTTATTGTTACCTGTACGTGTGGTAGATGATATTATCTGAGAGAATCCATGTAGGTTAACAGGGATGGGGTTGGACTGTGCTGTGCATTGGTTCCAGTCAATATTAACATCCCAGGACAATGGTTTCTTGAGGGTAGTTGTTGGCTATCCAATGTAGAATGACCTCTAGTGTTTCTACATTGTTCCCAGGGGGAATATAGGTGACAATTAGGTTAATGCCCTTATGATTATTTAGTAGAATTTTTAGAGCTAGTATTTCAGCGTTAGAGACCTGGGGTGGTTGTATAGGGTTAGTTATGATGTTAAGTGTGCTATTATATAAGATGGCTATTCCACCTCCTCTTTTCTTTACTCTATCTGCCCTAAGTATATTGTAACCAGGAGGCAGGATCTCATTGTCTTTGGTTGATGGCCGGAGCCATGTTTCAGATAGACACATTATGTTGGGGAGGTATGTGGCTAGTACAGCATGCAGGCTATGTATCTTATTGTTTAGCCACTTTTGTTAATACCCACTTGTCCTGGGTAATTAACTGCCAATTTTGAGCATGAAGTGCTAGTTTTCCCCCCAAGGTGGCTGCCAAAAGATAAGTGCTTGGAGATGGTAGAGAAAAGTCATTGAGACTGTTTACTGTAGGGTTGTGCTTTGTTACCTCCAGATATGGAGGTGGAGGCACCCCATTGCTTTGACCTGTAAGATCCCTGTGATTGATATCTGGAGCCTTTTGAGCACCTGGGTTTGCCCTGAGTGGCTCTGTTGGACACAGGACAGGACCATTTTTTAGTAGGCCAGTGCCTACTGAACCTGGGTGGCTGCACTTGCAAGAAATCTTTTACAGTTTGCATAGATTTAGCTTTGTCTTCCATTTTCTTTAAAACCTCTTCTGCCTCGTTACCAAACAGGGTATCATGCTGCAAAGGGGCATCCAACAATTTAGCTTTAACATGATCAGGCAGACTTTGCTCCTTGAGCCAGGCATGCCTTCTTATCACAGAACCAGTAACGGCGGCCCTACAAGAGGCCTCCAAGGAATCAAAACCACATTGCAAAGTATGCCTTCCAACCTGTTCTGCTGAATGCAATAAATCCTGTAACTATTTTCCACACAGTCAGAAATCAACATCATTTTCTGTTTCAGTAAGCCCATAACATGCTGTTGATATTTAAGCATATGAAACTGGCAGTTTAAATCCCTGATTGCCAAGGTTGCAGACGTATAAACCTTCTTACCCCATCTATCCAGCGCCCTGGAATCTCTATCAGAAGGGTTAGGATTTTTGGCTGTAGAAGCCTTAACCCCTTGGGACCCTAAGAAATCTCAGGATCAGCAGCAGGATTTCTGAAAATAAATTTGTGGGAGTCAGGAACCCTGTAATATCTGTCTGGCTTACTAGGAGCCGGAGGCAGGGAATCAGGAGCCATGCTCAATTCAGAGATCACATCATCAACAATGTCTAATACAGGAGGTATTGCCAAAGGCCTATGCTGAGGAAGGAGAAGGAAATCCCTAAGCCTCTTTTTTGATTCAGAGAAATCCTGACTCTCCCAGTGAAAAATGTTCCCTTAAAGTATGCAAAGTCTCTCCAAAAGAGTAATCCTGAGGAGGAGATGCAGATGGGATGGATTCCTCTGTATAAGAATCCTCATGAGGTGGAATAGAAAATTCCTGATGAGAAGAAATGGAAACCTGATCTGAAGATTCATAATCAGTGACTTGCCTAGGCCTCTTAGCAGGGGGGGGGGGGGGGGGTTGGGAACCCCTGATCAAGGTAATTAAATCCTCAGCCATTTTGATCATTTGTTTTTTAGGCATAGGGGCCTGAGCACGTGGCTCATGCATCAGTTTTTTTAGACATAGAAGTTGTTTTTGACCTTGTTTTGTTGCTGGCGTCAGTTTAATATAAAAATGTTGAGACCTGAAAACACCCTCAAAAGCCGGTGCCTGCTCAGCGGCTATGGACCCATCTAAAGGAGAGACATCCGCGGGCTCAATACTTTGCGAATCTCGCAGTATACCCGACTCCGAATGGGTCTTGGTAGAGGCCTGCGACTCAAAAGTAGTGGGTATCAGGGGCTGCGAAAGCACCTGAGTACCGGCGAACCAGCGACTGGCTTAGGAGAAGCTTCCTCGTCAGTTTTGGACCTCGACGGTCTGTCTCCGTCTATTTCCTTGCATTTTTTGTGAACTCCGGTAGTCAGATTGCTAACCGACAACATTTCAGGGTAGTTAAATCTTGAACCAAAATATTTAGAAGCAAAATAATAGTGCGTTGGTTAAATTTAGCACAAAACCAACAGCAAGGCACATAGTGATCAGGGCCTAGGCAAGGAATACAGTACAAATGAAAATCCTTATGAGGTATTTGCTTTCCACAAGTAATGCAATTATTAACTTTTACTGATATCGGTAAGGAGCAAAAAAAAGTTTCCCCAACGGGGTACTTAGCTTTAGTTTGAAGACTTCGGTTCTGAAACTCGAAAACAAAAATTTCAGGAGTCGGCTGACCGGCACTTGCGAGCTGCTTCGGACACCGCACGGCAAGAAAGACTGATTAAAATGGCGTCGGCTGCATGTTTTATACCCCTGACAACCTGACGTCATGGAAGAGGAGACAGCAGCCGACACAGGACCCAAGACTTTGTTATTCAGGCCGACTGAGGGCAACCTGCCAGAAGATTACACAAATGCAATGACTGCAACAGTGAAACACGAAGAACATGCACCAGATCACAGTACAACTAACAACATGGCTATAATGTAGCAAACTGGCAGAAACATTCTGTTAAATAAAAGACCCAAGTCAACCAAGTACCTGTGGCAAGTGAAGAACAAAACGTTCTTAGGCAATAAAGGAGACTTTTCTACCCAACTGCAGAACATGCTCCAGTTATCAAAATAAGTGAAATAAGCAGAAGGCTTTTTTATGGCTTCAAAAAGCTCCAAGGTAATAGCTGGCATTCAGTATGACCTAAACAAAGATGTTTAAACTACATGCACTTTTCAACTGCATTTACTTCATGCTGAGCAGTAGACAAATGATAGCAGACCACATGCTATACCTTCTGAACTATGACACAGACAAAAGGTGCCAAACCTCTCACAGTTATGCACACATATTCATATATTACATCCTCTTCTCTGAAAAGTAACAACTTTCCACTTTATACTGAACATCATTTTAGACATTAACATGAGGCATTTAATGAGAAAGAAATCTTGAGCATAAAAAGAAGACTATTTGCAGCTGGGGCATGATGGTTAGAACAAAATTACTACTACCGGAGAAGATTCAAATAGAAAGGGAAAGAACATTTTTGTAGGTTCATAGGGTGATACTAGGCTACTGGCCCGGAGGCCCTTACAAGCCTAGCCAAGAATTTCACAGATGTTCCCACAAAGTCAGCACTTGTGTAAGCAAACTTATCATAACAGTAGATGTTCAAATGATCATTGCTGCAGTAGCATTAACTATACAGATAGACTACCACAGATTATACTGACTGGGAAGAGTAAGAATGAGGAACCATGAGCCCCCAAAGAATGGTCCAACAAACTTGCTTTAGACCTGGAGGAGGATCTAGTTTGTAGTTCTTTTATGTACAGAGGTCAAAGTTGCCAATTCTAAAATACTTGTACATTCCACCTCTTTCCAAAGGGCAACTGATAAAGCAAAGCCCCTGGTAGAAAGAGCCTTGAGATCCTGCTTGGAATTGCCTTGTTGTGTGGGGTACAAAAGGTAATAGCATGTGGCAACCATTGGGAGATGGTCTGCTTTGACACATGTTGCACATTTTTCTTGCCTTCATAAGAAATCAATACCCGATAAGAGTTTCTGAAGGTTTTAGGTCTGTCAAAATAATATCACGGTTGTCAGTAGATGTCCAGAATATGAAGAATCCTTTCTTCCTCATTTGTAGATCTTGAAATAATAAAGGGAGATGGACAGCTTGGCACAAAGTACACTCAGATACCACTTTAGGCATAAAGGGAGTAAGGATTAGTTCTCAAGGAAACCCCATCTTTGTGTAAAATGAAATAAGGCTAACCCACCATGAGTGTTTGTAACTCAGACACTCTTCTTGCAGAAGTTAGGGCACTGGGCAAAGCTGTCATCCATATTATGAACTTCAAATCAACCTGGTGCACTGGTACAAATGGAGCAAGAGATAATTTTTCCAGAAAAAAATTGATAACCCTAAGAGGAACCACCCATTTTATAACAGGCCTGGTATGTAACACCACTTTCAAAAACATTTTAACACAGAAATGCATTAAAAAGTAGGATCCACTGGGAGACTTACTGAAATGGCCAATAAATAAACTTTGGCCTTTCTAACTCCTCTACCAAAGGACAATACCTCAACAAATACTGTAAAGCAACAGAAATACTAACCTTAAAAGGGTCCCGGTTCTTGTCTTGGCAACAACTAAAAAATCCTTTTCCATTTACTAATTTATGATTTCCTAGTAACAGGTTTCTTTGCCTTCGTTAATACTTGCTGAATGTCACCAGAAAATAGGTGCCTAAAGGGTATTAAAACTTTATCATCCAGGTAGTTAGCTGAAGTTACTCCGTGTTGGAGTTTATCAAACACCCAGTCTTGTGTTAGTAGATCCTATGGTAATTGTCTTTGGCAATTTCCAAAAGAAGGAACCACAGCTGGTTGGGCCAGAAGGGAATCTGAATCTTCAGAATAACCCAGGATATCCATGGAAATAGTGTAAAAGCTTACAGCAACATTCCTGTCCAAGGGAGTGAATATGCATCTGTTCTCCAGGCCTTCTTGCAAGAAGTTCTGAAGTAAAATTTTGCCAGTTGTTTTTTGTGAATGAATGCAAACAGAGATTCCTGACGTGTTTCCCACATCCAGATTAATTCATGAAAGACCCCCTGATTCAATTTCCATTCATGATGGACAGTCCTGGTCCCGCTCAGCTCATCTCCCACACAATTTTGCTATGTTGGCATGTAAGACACCAGTAGAAAAAGGCTGTGCTGAATATCCCACACTACCATGTCCAGTTTTCAAAGAGGGTGAAGTCTGCCCCCCCCCCCACCACCGTTTGTTTATAGACCACATTACTGTGGTGTTGCCTGTCACTTCTTGTAATGGTCCTGGAGACCACAGATTATTGAGAGAATTGAGAACATAACTTACTACTGCAAACATCTATTTTATGTTTCACTGTTTTCGTCTGTTCTTTACTGTTCCAAAGACTCTGCTCTTTTATTTTCAAAGACGGCACTCTCCAAGCAAAGCTGTGCTACAGCTGGAAGAGGAAAAAGGGAGACTGGGATTCAGATAAAATTGGTCTCTCCACCAAAGCAGTTCCCTTTTTATAAATGAAAAAAAAAACAAGAGTTTAGAATGTTAGGCAATGTTGATGTTGGGACCATGCTGACTTAAGTACCACCATTACATGAAGTCTGGTTAGAGGAATCGTACGAATAATGGATGCCATGAATCCTAGTGTCAGGAATAACTATTTTTTCCCAAAGAAGAAAAGCTTACTGAATTAAGGTATCTAGAAGACAACCCAGGAAAATAATCCAGTGAGGAGTCGAGCAAGACTTTTGGATGTTCTCCTGAAACCCCAGTTTGTGAAGGAGCTCTTTCTCATCCAAGCAAAAGATTCCTGACACTTTGAAAAAAGACTCAACAAAGATAAGCAAGTCTTCTAAATAAGAAGACAATGTGAATACCTTGCAGTGTACAGAAGTCCATCACTGAAAACTATGAATACCCTTAGAGCAATGGCTAATCCAAAAGGTAATGAAAAAAAAATGATCCAGACAAAGAAACCCAAGAAACATTTGAAATATGGTGATTATTAAAAAACTTAATGGGGCAAGGAGAGGTAACAGGTCTTTAAGGGGTAGCATTCTGAAATTTGGAACTTTCATAAAGTGGCTCAGAAAGGAAAGATCTGAGACTGGTCTCAATAAAGCTTCTTTCTTTGGTATCAGAAACATACCTGAATTAAAATGTTTCCCTATCAGAGAATAAGGGACAGCTTATATCACACGCTGAGTTAGCAGATGCTGAATAATAGGAGGAGAAAAATGAAGGTTGTTCTGGTGGATGAGGAGAATACCTATGTAAAGGGGAAAAGGATTCCCACTACCATCTGCATCCCTGAGGCATCAATCTCCGAATTCATTTTTGTCAGAGATTATCTGTTTGTCAGAAATGGACAGCCACATTTCGGAGAAGGTTTAAAGACATGGCAGGGTGAGGGGGTGTGATTCTAATGGACAGTCCAACAGATATGAATGACTGTTTCTGGAGAACTCCTATTTACTTTTTGGAGCCTCGCTGTCATTGTTTTTTGAATGACTGCTTGTCCTGAGGCTTGCTGCATCTGCTTATTTTGCTTTTCATAAAATGGTGCAGAGGTAGTCCTGACAAAGACAAAGAAGAGGAGAAAAGGAAGGCTGGGAAATCTCTCGGAATTAGCTTCCCTCAAACTTTTTAAGGATTTCAGCAGTAGATGGCCCAAAAATAACCTTGCTATCTAAAGGAAAATTTTACATTTCAGCTTTAACATCTTCAGGTAAATTTTGCATATGTAACCAAGCAAATTTTATTATAACAGTTCCAAGCAGCAGCTACTCTAGAAGAGGCATCAGCTGAATCATAAGCACAGTTCAGAATTTTTAGTCATTTGAGACACAGAAGCAGTAAGATTACATAAACAAGATTTTTCCTCAGAAGAGGGAAATAAGCTATAATTGTCCCTCATTCTCAAAAGAGAGAAGCATAAACTTAAATGTGTGCTTGACAATTACGAATTCTAAAAAAAAAGTGTGGCAGAAAAATACACCTTTTTCCAAATCATTCAAAAACTTTCCAATCCGTATCAGCTTGGGGAAGGAGATTAAAATTTATCAGACATTTAGCAGCAACATGATTTACCAAATAAATCACTACATGGTTAGATATGTCATTAGAAATTAAAAATTTAGGAGACTGTGAAGTTTATACAATCCTTCTGTTTCTTTAGGGACAGCAGGCTGGCTGTAAGGCAAGTTACAGGCTGTGATATAAGCATCTTCCAATGCTGGAAGAACAGAAAGAAGTACAGTTGTGTACACTTACCATAAATGTAGATGTTCAAGTGTATTCACTGTTGCAGTCATTACATTTGGGTAATCTGCTTGCAGGTAGCCCTCAGTCAGCCTGATTAACAAAGTCTTGGGTCCTGCATTGGTTGCTGTCTCTTCTTCCATGATGTCAGGTCGTCAGGGATATGAAACATGCAGCCGACGCCATTGCATCAGTTTTTCTTGCCCCAGATGTCAAGTGCCCCCCTAATGGGAAGCTATTAAACATAAAAGCACAAAGATATACCTCCAACAAAAAAGCAAATACACCAAAAAGGCTTTTAAGCATAGTAAAAGAAAGTAGAGGTATAGCCAAAAGAAGTCAAGGGGCTGGAGGGAAGGTAACCAGGACTGTAACTGTGAATACACTCGAACATCTACATTTATGGCAAGTGTACAGAACTGTACTATGTTCTTCGTGTTTCACTGTTGCAGTCATTACATTTGGGTAGATTCCCAAACCTATGGTTGGGAGGAGGAGTTCAGATAGCATTAGGGCCAGCTATAAGGCCCTGCAAGACGGCAGTGGCAAAGCCAGCTCTGGATTTAGAGAAAATTGACAAATGATAATGCTTGGTGAAAGTATGTACAGAACTCCAGGTAGCAGCTTCTACGATGTCCCTGGTAGGGACACCTCTGAGAAAGGCTGTAGAGGTAGATGCAGCCCTGATGGAGTAAGGTCTGATACCCTGTGGGATAGGTTTTCCATGGTGCTTATAGCAGAAATGAATGCAATGGCTTATCCATTTAGAAATGGTTTGCTTTGCAATAGCCTTCCCCTCTAACCCCTGCAGCAAATGCTACCAGCAGTTGTTCAGAATTCCTCTGAGGTTTAGTCCTGTCCAAGTAGAATATAACTTGTCTGTGCACATCTAAGGAATGCAGTATCCGTTCCCCTTTATTCTGTGGATTGGAAAAGAAGGTTGGCAAATGAATGGACTGATTAAGAGCACACTGGATACCACCTTGGGCATGAAGGATGGATTGGTTCTGAGTGACACCCTGTCCGCATGAAAGATGATGAAAGGCTCCACTGCCATAAGGGCCTGTCATTCAGATACACGTCTAGCTGAAGTGATTGCTAAAAGGAATGCTGTTTTCCAAGAAATAAATTTTATGTCTGCAGTAGCAGCTGGCCTGAAAGGAGGTAGAGTGAGTTTCTCCAAGACAAAGTTAAGGTCCCAGGCTGGGGTTGGAGCTCTCCTGGGTGGTCTCAAAATTTTGGTCCCTCTGAGGAAATGCTTGAGCAGTGGAAGAGAGAAGAGGGGAGGTTCCGTGTTATAATGAGTTGAAATGGCTGAGGCGTGGATTTTAATGGAGGAAAAAGACAGGGCCTTGTGAAGCATCTCGGTTAAGTATTGCAAAATCTGAGGTAAAGTGGGCGCTGCTGTGCTCAGCTCTTGAGATTGGTTCCAGGCATAGAATCTTTTCCATTTTTCAGCATAAGATTTTCTAGTACTAGGTCTCTGCCTCTAAGATGATATCCATCACAGGTTTGCTGAGGGATGGTAAAGGGGAGATTAAGTAATTAGCCAGTCTGCACGGTTCAGTGTTGGAAGGTGAGGGTGCGGAATCTGGTTCTCCTGCTGAGGCAGCATTGAAGGAGTCTGAGGCAGCAGGGAAGGAGTCTGAGGCAGCAGGGAAGGAGTCTGAGGCAGCAGGGAAGGAGTCTGAGGCAAGTGCCATGGAGATAACAGTGACACAATGCGCAGGAGGGGGTACCAGTGTTGGTGCGGCCAGTCTGGAGCAATCAAAATCATCCTTGGTTTGTCCTGTTTTATTTTTAGTAGTACTTTGGAAAGGAGAGGCAGAGGGGGGAAGGCACAGACTGATAGGTTTTTCCAGCTGAAGGACAGAGCATCCTCTTTCTAGGCTTGTTTGTGGGGAGTCCTTGTGCAAAATGTGCCCAACTGGTAGTTCTGGGGGGAGGCAATCCGGTCTATATCTGGTCTCCCCCAGCTGCTTGTCAACATGTTGAAAATTCTTGGATAAAGTTTCTACTCGTGTGGATCCATGAGGTTTCTGCTTAGTCCGTCTGCCAGTGTATTTCATTTTCTTGGCAGGAATTGAGCTTGTAGGTGCACTTGATAGCTCAAGGCTGTGTTCCACAATGCCATAGCTAGTCTGCAGAGGGGGTAAGAATGTGTACCCCCTGCTTGTTTATGTACCACATAACAGTGGTGTTGTCCGTCTTTACCATTAGTTGTCTGGAAGAATGTGGTCCTTGAATGTTGCCAGAGCATTCTGTACAGCTAACATTTCTTTTTGACTGATATGCAGTTGCATTTGACTTGGGTTCCATTTGCCCTGAATGCACTTCCCTGCCAGGTGAGCCCCCCATGCATAGTCTGATGTGTCTGTTAGGGTTTGGGCGGCAGGTGCTGGTGTGAAAGGTAGTCCCTTGTATTGGTGGCAGGCCTCTGCCACCAAAGGAACTCTAGGCATAGGCAAGGTATGATAGGAATCATTGTTTCTAGGTCTTGAGAATGTTGACACCATAGGCTTTTTAGATACCACTGTAGTTTCCTCATATGCAGTCTTGCATATGGAATTAGAAGAATGCAGGAGGCCATGAACCCCAAGGCTTGCAGTATTTGTCTTGCAGATAGCAGGGTTTTTGTGGCCATTTGTTTGAAGTAGGTTGTCAAATCAATTGGTTTTTCCCTGGCATGAGGTAAGCCATCTGGGAAGTTGTATTCAAGCTTGCTCTCAGGAATATAATTTGTTGACAGGGTACCAGGTGTGATTTCTTTTCGTTTATGGTGTACCCCAGACAAGTTAGAACCCTTTATACAAAGGCCAGATGATTCAAAAGTATGTCCTGGCTTTCTGCCTAAATTAGACAATCGTCCAGGTATGGAGATATTTGAATATTTCTTTGCCTGAAAAATGCAATAACTGGAGATAGGCACTTTGTGAATACCCTGGGTACAGTAGATAAGCCAAAGGGCAGTGCAGAGAACTGATAGTGCGTGCAGCCTGCTTTGAAGCATAGGTATCTCCTGCAAGATTCCCTGATTGGGATATGCAGGTATGCTTCTTTTAAATCTAGTGTTGCCAACCAGGCATCTTCGCCTAGCATAGGAAGTAATTGGTGAAGAGTCAGCATCTTGAATACTGGAATCTCCAAAAAGGTGTTTAGAGTAGACAGGTCCAGGATAGGACGCCATGAATTGTCTTTTCTGGGTACCAGGAAAAGTCTCGAGTAGAAACCTTTTCCCTTTTCCTCTTCTGGTACCAGTTGAATAGTCCCCATGCTTAAGAGAGAAAGTACTTGTTTTTGGGCCTCTGCCCACTGATTTGGGGGTAGGTCCGGCCACCCGCTTGGTGTTGGCAACATGTGGATGTGAAATCTGTATCCCTGGGACACTATTTAAAACCCATTTGTCCTGGGTAATGAGTTCCCAATTCTTTACATGAAGAGCAATCTTTCCCTCCGAAGGGGCCGTCAGTTGATAAGTGCTTGGAAATTTTAAAAGGAAGTTATTGAGAAAGTTTACCATAGGGGGGAGTTTTATTATTCCCAGATTTGGAAGTAGAGGCCCCCCACTGCTTAGTTCTGTGTGTCCCCTGGGACTGAAACCTGGGTTTTTTGCTGTGTCTGGGTTTGGCCTGAGAAGACCTGGAAGGGGCTGGGAAAAGACCAATTCTTAGAGGGCCAGTGCCTACTAAATCTAGGAGGCTGAACTTGTAAAAAATCCTTAACCGTTTGCATAGATTTAGCTTTATCTTCCATCTTTTTAAGAACTTCCTCAGCCTTGTTGCCAAACAGGCGGTCCTGATTTAAAGAAGCATCCAACAATTTGGCTTTAGCATGATCAGGCAAAGATTGCTCCTTAAGCCAAGCATGCCTTCTGAGCAGAGATCCAGTAACAGCAGCCCTGCAAGAGGCCTATAATGAATCAAAACCACATTGCAAAGTATGTTTTCCAACTTGTTCGGCAGAATGCATTAAATCCTGTAATTCTTTATTTTCCACACAGTCAGGAATCAACATCATTTTCTGTTTAAGTAGTCCAATAACATGTTGCTGATACTTTAACATATGAAACTGGAGGTTTAAAGCCCTAATGGCCAAGGTTGCAGAAGTATAAACCTTCTTACTCCATCTATCCAGCGCCCTGGAGTCTCTCTCAGACGGGGTAGGATTTTTAGCAGTAGAAGTCGTAATGCCCTTGGGCCCCTGTGAAATAGCCTCTGGATCTGCAATAGGATTTTTAAAAAGGAACTTGTGGAACTCAGGGACCCTGTAGTATCTGTCAGGTTTTCTGGGAGCAGGAGGCAGGGAATCAGGGGCCAAACTAGATTCCGAAAAAGCATCATCAACAATGTCTAGTACAGGAGGAAAAGCTAAAGGCCTAGGCTGAGGTAGGAGAAGGAAATCCCTAAGCCTCTTTTTTGAATCAGAAAAATCCTGGCTTTCCCAGTGGAAATAGTTTCATAGTTTAGTACTAGGCTATCTGCCCTGGGGCATTTGTAATCCTAGCCATAGTGATGTGGCTTTCGCCACCCCATGAAATGGTACAAAAATGCACAGAATAGATTTAGAATATTGTGCCCCTGTCTAGTAGTGACACAGATGTGACCCCTGGGGTAAACTTACGATCTCCCATCCACTCATCAAGATTTCTCTTGAAGAGAGTCAGTGAGGGGCTCTGCCAAACATGAACTGGGATCTTGTTCCAAAGCATAGGAAGCCTCTGGGTTATGAATCTATCCCTCCAGCATGTCCTATTCATACTTGTGCCGAGGTTTAAGTCTTTAGCTCTCGTGGTCCTGATGGATTTGGATTTTTTGAGGTGGAGCATGTCCATCAGATCCTGATTGGACATGGCCTTGTATGTCAGGCAGAGATCACCTCTGAGCAGGCGGTATGCTACTGAATAGAGCTGGAGTTTCTTTAGTCTGGCAGAATAAGACATATGTTGGAGACCCTTGATCCTCTTGGTGAGGTACTTTTGTGGTCTCTCCAGCTGTTGCAAATACCAGGTGAGGTACATACCAAATGGGGCATTGTACTCAATCATGGGTCTGATGAGGGAGGATTATAGGGGTACACTGACATCCTTGGATCTGGATGTGAATCCCTTCATGATGAGGTGTGCAAGGTAGAATGTTTTTCTAACCACTTTGGCAACGTGGGTGTCAAATGAGAGGTCGCTGTCGATTTGGGTCCCTAGGTCTCTGATTACTTTTTCCGTACTCAGTGGGTTGCTGTCTATGTGATAATTTGTGGGTACTTTGTTTTTCCCAAAGGAGATGACTATACATTTTTTGGCATTTAGTTTAAGGCCGTGACTCCGGCACCAGTTGTCCATTTCTGTGAGGCCTTTTTGTAGGATGTATGTGTCCGCTGGTGTATCGACTATGCCGCCTAGTTTGCAGTCATCTGCGAACTTTGTCAGCCACAACCCTCCCATGTTTGCTTTAACATCTGAGAAATAAATGCTGAACAAGAGGGGTCCCAGGACAGATCCCTGTGGGACACCACTTGTGACTGGCTTTGAGTCTGACATTGCTCCAGCGATTTTAACTTTATGGGTTCTGTCCTTTAGCCAGTTTGCAACCCATCTAGTGACATAAGGGTTTACGTTTAAGCTGTTGAGCTCATCTATGATGCCTGAGTGGGGTATTGTGTCGAAGGCCTTAGCCAGGTCCAGGTAGGCTGTATGGACTGCTTTGCCCTCATCAATGGCTCTAGTGACTGTTTCGAAAAAGTCAACCAGGTTCAAAAGGCAGGATCTGCCCTTTACAAAGCCAGACTGGGTGGGGTCAAGTGTCTGTAGGTCTCCTATGTCTCTGTTTATGAGTTCCATAATGATTCTTTCCATAGCCTTGCATACCAGGCTGCTCAAGCTTATGGGGCGGTAGTTCCCAGGGTCTGTAGAGGCACCCCCTTTGTGGAGTGGGACCACTGTTGCTGTGCGCCAGTGTTCAGGTACATATCCTGTAATAAGGCTAAGTTTAAATAGCATTTTTATGTGCGGGTTTAGCTCCTCTTGGAGTTCACGTAGCACGCAACCCGGGATACCATCAGGTCCCATTGATGCTGTGTTTTTAGCTTTGTTGAGGGCGGTTTTCACTTGGACATCTGAGATGACAGGGGAATTACATTCAGCTGAGATAAGTATTTCTTCTTTTGGGGGTGAGGGAGGGGAGAAATTTGCACTGAACCTATCAGCCAGAATGTTGGCAATATCTGTGGGTTCAGTGTATTTTTTGTTGTTGTGAACTAACTCTGAGCATATCTGAGGGTTTCTGCCCAGGTTTCTAACATAGCTGAAGAAGGCAAAAAAAGAAAAATAACGGCACCAACTGTAGTCAAATGAAACGTTAATAAAAACTGCTTTACTGCGTGAGCGCTTTCGTGCAGAAAATCTCCGCACTTCTTCAGACAAACAGAAACACAGTGGCTACAGCTTATGTAGTTACAGTCTTAATCAGATAATTAAACAATTAACTACAATTATTACAACTAAATTGACCTTATACATTTGAAAACAATTAAATATTAAAAAAGACTCAAATCATTCAATATAAGTAGAAATATTCTTATATAGTAAAAAATAAAAATATATAGAGAATGTATAAAGAAACCAACACCATACTACAAATATAATATAACAAATACATACAAATACTAATTCATATATCATAATTCCTAGATTCTATTTCTTTAAATAAAATACTTTCAAACTGAGATAAATATTTCTAAATCTAATAAATACCAGTAAATATTGACTCAAAAGTTTCCTGATATTCAAAATATAAAAACAAGTACAGTTTTTTTGCCTATTTTTACTAACTCTGTCAAAATAACTATCTCAAGATAGCCTTGAGTTTTAACAAACATTTAATTGAACAAAACTCATTTAGACCTGGGTAGACTTGGGCATTAGTTTTAAATTGCCACAAAAGTTCTTGTTCTTCTAGTAACAAATTCCAAGGACCCCCTCTCTTATCTTTTTTAACCTGCTGGACTACCATAAATAAAAATTTGTGTTCTGTGTACATTGTAATATGTCTTGCCAAAGCGTTCAGAGTGTTATTTTTTGTAATGGCATATAAATGTTCATATATGCGTTGGCGCAAAGGGCGTTCCGTCTTTCCAAAATAGAACGCGTTGCAAGTTTGACAAAGTGCTACATATACCACACCTTCAGTTTGGCAGTTGTATTTGCCATTAATGTAATATTTTACTCCTTTTATGTTAAAGGTATGTCCAGTTTTGATATGTCTACAATAGTGACAAAAACCACATTTAAACATCCCTTTTACGGTTAAGTGCTGTAATAACGGTCTCTCCAACAGCGTTTTTAAGCACGGTGTTCTTTTGAACACCATTCTTGGCTTAAGACCACAACTTTCGTTACATAATGTGTCCTGTGTAATTAATTCCCAGTTAATATTTAAAACATTTCTAAATTCGAAAATGTGTTGATTAAACTGGGTGACCATACATGTGTTATAATTATTCACCTCATGGTTACTGACCACTGTAATGGATTGCTCAGAAATGGATTGGCTCTCTGTGTCCGGAACTGGTGTAGCAATGTTCTGGTTCATTAAAAGAGGTAAAAGTAAACCATTGTAGCGTTTTAATTTGATTTCCCTAGTTAAATCATTAATTAGTTTACTTGGATAACCTCTATTTAGAAACATCTGTTTAAGCAAATCACATTCCTGGTTAAATAAATCATCATTAGAGCACATTCTAGTGGCCCTCACCAATTGGCCTTTCACAATGCCTTTTTTCTGTGTATACGGATGGTTACTAGTAAAATGTAACAGTGAATTACTGTATAGCTTTTTCCTGTATATACTAGTAACGAAGCATTTTTTATCAGAATCTTTACTAATTAAAATATCCAAAAAATTGATTGAAACCTTATCCAAGACAAAAGAAAATTCCAAGAATGAAGTGAAGGAATTCATATTGTGCATAAGTGTGTTAATTTTTTCATCACAATCTTTGACTATCATAAAAACATCGTCCTGGTATCGCGTATACCATACGACGATATCCTTAAAAGAAAGATCATTAAACAAGAATGTTCTTTCCCAGAACGCCATGACAGAATTAGCGAATGAGCCGCCGCAAGGCGAGCCCATCGCAACACCAGTTTTTTGTAAATAGATGGTGTCTTTAAACAAAAAATAGTTATTGTTCAATACTAATTCTAATAATGCTATTATTAGATCAATTTCAGCCCCATCTATACTTTTAAGTAAAAGCAAATCCCTAACCCATTCAATGCCTGTGTCCTGTGGGATGACCGTATAAAGATTAGTGACATCAGCTGTCATGAACACATAGTTGTCGTGGAAAGGGATTGCATTGAGATTTTTTAACACATGCCATGAGTCAATGCAAATCTGTGATTCATTTGCCAGAATATTTTTGAGCTTGTTATCGACCCATTTGGCACAGGCGTATGTAATAGATTGCCTGCCGTCTATGATGGGTCTGAAAGATGGGTTGACCAAACCTTTATGAAGTTTGGGAACACCAAACATAATGGGTAAACGGGGGGCTGCCATATCCAGATAATGATATAACTCAGTGGTGAGGCTTCCTTCAATGAACATATCATTTAAAGTGCTTTTAATTCTATGAAGAGCTTGATTAAGTTCATTTCTAGATATAACTTCATAGTCCTCACTGGCTAGTATAGCTTGCATATGTCCATTGTAATCTGTATCATACATTAAGACTGCCCCCCCGCCCTTGTCTGGTTTCATTACCCTTATCTGATGGCTTCTCACTGTTTGTATCAAGTTCCTGTAATACATATTATTGTCTTGTACATTATTACATTTGTTAAACAATCCTCTAAAATGCATTTCAGAAACTTTTTCAAATGCTGCAATGTGTGTGTTTAATGGAGGATTATAAGTACTAGGAACCCTTTCATCATTCAAGATGTCAGCATTGCCTCTAAACATAGTGTTTAAGTTTAATTTACGGGTGTATAACTTCAAATCACATAAAATACGTGGTAAATTAAGGTTACTAGGCAAAGCAAAATTGAAACCTTTAGCTAACAATTCAATGAGTTCCTGTTCAGGTACGTAGGTGGTATAATTATAAACTTTAAAGTCTCTACCAATGTTGTAAATAATTACAGGCATACCATGCAAAAAGTTCGTCATTTCTTGCGGCGATTGTAAAATTTCTTGTTCTGGGATTTCTTGTTGTTTTTGAATGAATTCGAGTTCCGATAGTTCCGTTGTTGCTGAAAACCCGAAGACTGGTTAGACGTACTTCTGTCGCCCTCATTCCGGCTTCGTTGTTGTTGTTTTTCGTTAATTCTTTCGCTTCTTCTTGGACCTGGATTAGGCTCTCCATTCTCAAGCTCTGAATCCATTAAGAGCGGAGGAAACTCCTCTAAATCAAAATCTGAGCTCTGGTCATTGTTGCCATTAAAGCCGTGGTGTGTATTTGAACGGGAAGTTGTCTGAGATTGTACCATTGCACTGTATAAGAGAGGGGGATCCGGATATGCCATGTTTTTATTATAGGCTAATTTGTCTCTATTTAGTTTACGTTTTTTGGTTTCATTGATCTTATGTAACAAAGAGTTAATGGTAATGAATATGCGCCCAAAGTCATATTCATAATGAATAAACTCATTGTCATCTTTAATTTCCTTTTCCAGGATCTCTAATTGGGTTTTTAGATCAATCATTTGGTTGTTGTAAGCCCCAATAAGTAATTCCAAAAAGTTAAGACCTTGCTGGTTAAAAAATTGTATGAGCTGTTTGTGGAAAATGGAGTCTTTAATGACTCCAGAAGGATATTTCCACTGTCTTAGTCCTTTCGGCACAATGTTCTGACTAATACATTCCCGAAAATAAATGGTTTCTGCTTGCAATTTTTTATATTTTAGCAGAGTTGAGTCAAATTCCTTTAACCTCGAAACAATATTGTTGCTGTTATTAAGATTGTTCTGATCAACATTATCAGTGGGAATGTTATTATTACCAAAAATATTATCTGGAGCTTTGATAAATTCCATAAGAGAAGGAGCTTTGTAAGCAGGCAAATTACTTCTCGTATTTGCCGAAGTATTAGCTACGTTAACAATAGACTCATTCCTTTGAGGTTGTCCATTAGGAATATTATCGTTAGAGTTGTTAGATGTATTTAGTTGTTCGACAGTGTTAGTATCAGATGCAGATCTCAAAACAAGTGGGGTTTGTAAAAAACTAACCCCTGTTCTCGGTCGAACTGCCGGTGTTGTATCAGGAAACCGAGTGTTGAATTGTGACGCCAAGTCATCAACACGCTGGGTGAGGCGTTGAATTAAAGCTGTAAGATTGCCTTCCATACTGCTATCTTCGTTGTGAGGCAAACCAGCTTCGGTGTTGGTTAAAAACGTACTCAATGACTGCGATGGTTGGATTCCGCTATGGTTAGCCATAAACTCAAAACTGAACAAACAAAACTACAAAAAAAGAAAAATAACGGCACCAACTGTAGTCAAATGAAATGTTAATAAAAACTGCTTTACTGCGTGAGCGCTTTCGTGCAGAAAATCTCCGCACTTCTTCAGACAAACAGAAACACAGTGGCTACAGCTTATGTAGTTACAGTCTTAATCAGATAATTAAACAATTAACTACAATTATTACAACTAAATTGACCTTATACATTTGAAAACAATTAAATATTAAAAAAGACTCAAATCATTCAATATAAGTAGAAATATTCTTATATAGTAAAAAATAAAAATATATAGAGAATGTATAAAGAAACCAACACCATACTACAAATATAATATAACAAATACATACAAATACTAATTCATATATCATAATTCCTAGATTCTATTTCTTTAAATAAAATACTTTCAAACTGAGATAAATATTTCTAAATCTAATAAATACCAGTAAATATTGACTCAAAAGTTTCCTGATATTCAAAATATAAAAACAAGTACAGTTTTTTTGCCTATTTTTGATTGTGTTGATTTTGTTTTTGACATTGATGCTGTGTTTTTAGCTTTGTTGAGGGCGGTTTTCACTTGGACATCTGAGATGACAGGGGAATTACATTCAGCTGAGATAAGTATTTCTTCTTTTGGGGGTGAGGGAGGGGAGAAATTTGCACTGAACCTATCAGCCAGAATGTTGGCAATATCTGTGGGTTCAGTGTATTTTTTGTTGTTGTGAACTAACTCTGAGCATATCTGAGGGTTTCTGCCCAGGTTTCTAACATAGCTGAAGAAGGCTTTGTGGTTATCTTTAGTGTCCTTAGCGATTTTTCTCTCAAAGTTGGCCTTGGATGTTTTATGAGAGAACGTAGTTTTCTGCTAATGTTGATCAGAGATGTCTTCCCTTTATGGGATTTTGCTCTGTCGTGCAGTAGCTTCCTTCTTTTGTTATACAATTTGTTAATGGCTAAGGTCCACCAGACAGGACGCTTGCCTTTGGTGGAGAGGGACTTGGATTTATTTGGGATTGCATGATCCATGCATTCTTGGAGATGTCCATAGAAAGCATTTGTGAAGGATTTGGCATTGTGGGATGTGGTATCCACTGGCCCAGTGGGCTTAAAGGATACCATCTCAGTCTTAAGAAGAGTGAAGTCTGCTTTTGAGAAGTTTTTCACAGTGGTCTTTTGTGCTGGGGGTGGAGGTGGGATATGTATATCCAGGGTGATTAGTTTGTGGTCAGATCTCACTACTGAGGGGTATACCTCTGGTGTGGAGCATTTTGTCCCCATGTTTGTGATGATCAGGTCTAGTATATTATCTCCCCTAGTGGGAGAGGTGACTAGTTGTTCCAGTGCATTTGAATTTATGAATTCCAGGAACCTTTGGGCTAGGGTGTTAGGGCTAGAATAATGTACCCAATCTATGTTTGGGTAGTTGAAGTCTCCCAGTATGATGGTATTTTGTGATACATTCATATCCTCCAATGTCTTCAGCAAGACTGAGTGGGGCTCCTGAGATTGGGAGGGTGGTCTGTAACATGCTACCAGTTGTATAGCAGTTTTGCCTATGGTTAGTTGCGCCTGTATGGTCTCTGATGCTTCATGTGTTGCTACTAACCTGGAGGTGTGGGTGTCCTTGATGAATATGGATACTCCCCCTCCCTTTGTGGTTTGGCCCGGGTTTTGGGGCCCGAAAAGCATGATACGAGGTATAGCCTGGTAGCGCTGGGGTGCTCTCAGGAGCCTTGAACCAGGTTTCAGTTACTGCACAGACGTCGATGTTCTCCATACTGAGGAGTGCATCGAGTGCCTGCATCTTGAGATTTAGACTTCTGGCATTGAGCAGCATTACCCTTAGCTTTTTTCCATTTTTGTTTTCTAAGGAGGTGGGTTTGTCTTTTGAGCCTTGCCTAAAAAAGGCACTATGGGGGTGGCAAGAGCCTTAGCCAATATCCGGAAGCCCAGTGGTGACAGGTGCAAGCCGTCCCTTGCGAAGCAGCGTGGCTTGTCCAACATGTCATCCCAGGCAGACAGACATTGGATCCCCTTAGAATGACACCAGTATTTGAGCCAATTATTAAAGCTGATCATCTTGTCTTTGTATTGTGGCATCATTTTTGGTGAGGGCAAGATGCTGCTCGGGGTCAGGGTCATACCAGCTTGGGCTACATAATCAGAGAGCTCCTCTATGTCTCTTTTCATGTAGTCCAGGGAGGTACGTCTCAGGTCATTCACAACAGCATGGACAATGACGGAGTCATATTTGTACTTGCTTTGGAGTGACCTGAGTGCGTGTGTTATGTGGCGGATCCTAGCTCCGAATAGGCAGCTCAAAGTCACCCTCTCCTTGTTCAGCCTGGTAAGCGGGACATCAGTGTGTCTGACTATAGAGTCACCTATTACTAGTGTATCAGGCATGGTGTTTGGCCTTAAGGGCTGTGATTGGTTGACACACTGATTTATTGAAGTATGTGTTGCATGTGTTTTGTTTTGAGGTGGTGGATTTTCGGATGTCTGCTTTGGGAGCCTCTGTTGTTTTGGTAAGTTTTTTTATTACAGCCTCCGAGTATGTCTTTGTGTTTTTATGTGTTTGGTTTACAGTTGTGGTAGGTCTATGTGGGACTGGGTTTGTTGTGTGTGTGGTTACCATCTCCTCCTTTCTGGTCATGCCAGCCCTGAGTTGAGAGAGTTCAGCCTCCAGTTTGGCTATATAGTTGCATCTTTCGCATGTATTTGTGTTTGTTGGGAGGAGGAGGAGAGGGTTGTCTGTGTACACGAGACAATTGTAGCATTGTCTCAAGATACCCAGATTAACCAGCTGAACTGGAGAGGACGCCAGTAATCTACCACTCGACATGCTAGAACAGTATAAGGGAGTGCTGTGCCTTTAAGGGAATTGGATATTCACAGGGGTGGTAGGTGGATGTAGTGCTTACTTAGTAGAGAAGTTTTGAGAACAAGTGCTAGGCTTATAATATAGCGAGTAGTCTGATTATACTAAGAGTAGAGCTTCCTTAAGGGAAAATTTGAAGAGCAGACTTGGCGGAGCCAGAAGGTTTAACCGCTATGCGCACAACCGTGCAAAAACGCCCAGAGGCGGATTTTAAACAGGGAACTACAAAAGAGCTAGAAATGGTCCAAAACAACCAATTACTACAGCTCTTGTGCTGAGGTCACTTCCTACAGGGACAGGTAGGCTGCTCAAGGCTCCCCACTCCCACTGGTGAGCAAAGAAACTTCCTTCTATCCAAGTAAGGTAATGGACAACACATGAACTACACCACAGCCCAGAATACAGCAATGCCTGTAAACTGGTCTAAACTAGTAGAGGAGAGGCGGAAAAACAAGGATTATTTTTTTGTTTTTTTGATAGAAACACACAGAAAATGCAGAAACAGTGATAAATCATTTACACAGGCTAGCACACTTTAGTGGGCAGCCTCAACAGTTAAATTAAACAAACAAACAAATTTTCGATCAAATTCGACTAAAAAGTAACTTTAAGTGCAGATTTTAAAATAATGCAGCAAACAGCTAAAAAAAACAGTTTAAGCTCGTTTAGGGTAAGCTAGAGAAGCTATTCCAAGTAAACAAAACAGCAAAGATACTTAAATCCAGAAAGTAGTCACTTTTCTGAGTTCTCTGTAGCTAGGACCACGAGGAGCTTGTCTGAGTAGTATAGCCAGAAAAAAACGCCCAGAGGCGGATTTTAAACAGGGAACTACAAAAGAGCTAGAAATGGTCCAAAACAACCAATTACTACAGCTCTTGTGCTGAGGTCACTTCCTACAGGGACAGGTAGGCTGCTCAAGGCTCCCCACTCCCACTGGTGAGCAAAGAAACTTCCTTCTATCCAAGTAAGGTAATGGACTACACAGGAACTACACCACAGCCCAGAATACAGCAATGCCTGTAAACTGGTCTAAACTAGTAGAGGAGAGGCAGGAAAACAAGGATTATTTTTTGCTCCCTTATAGTATGTAAGATTTCCCCAAAAGAAAAATCCTCAGGAGGGGAAGCAGAGGGAAGAGAGTCCTCTGCATCAGAAACTTCATAAGTAGATAAGGGCAAATCCAGATAATCGGAAGAATCAGAAACAGAATCCTGATCAAAAGATTCATAATCAATGTTAGTCCTAGGCCTCTTAGAAGGAGGGAGGGGCTGGCTACCCCTGAATAGAGTTATTAGATCTTCAGCCATTCTTGTCATTTGTTTTTTAGGCATAGAGGCCTGAGCACGTGGCCTGGGCGTCATTTTTTTTTAGAAATGGATCGTGATTTGGGCCTAAATAAAGAAGGAAGTGTCAGTTTAATATGAAAGTCCGTAGGCCTGAATACACCCTCAGAAGCCGGTGCCTGCACAGCGGCTCCGGACCCATCCAAGGTAAAGACATTCGCGGGTTCCTTTGTTGAAGCATCTCGCGGCATATCGGATTCCGAATGGGTCTCAGTAGAGGCCTGTGCATCAAAAGTAGCGGGTATCATCAGGGGCTGCGAAAGCGCCTCATTGAGTACTGGCGAACTGGCGACTGGCTTAGGAGAAGCGTCGCCGGCAGTTTTGGACCTCAGCGGCCTGTCTCTGTCTTTATCTTTGTGGGTTTTTTTAAATTCCGGTAGTCGGATGGCTAACCGACGACATTTCTGGATAATTAAGCCGAGAACCGAAATATTTAAAGACGAAAATATACAGACGATGGATAGTGCATTGATTAAATAAAGCACAAAACCGACAGGAAGGTACGTCGTGGTCAGGGCCTAGGCAAGGAAAACATTACGAATGAAAATCTTTATGAGGTATTTGCTTTCCACAAGTAATGCAATTATTAACTTTTACTGACATTGGTAAGGAGCAAGAAAAAGTTTTCCTAACGGGGTACTTAGCTTTAGTTGAAGACTTCGGTTCTGAAACTCGAAAATGAAAATTTCAGGAGTCTGCCGACTGACACTTGCGAACTGCTTCTTCTTTGGGCACCGCACAGCAAGAAAGACTGATGTAATGGCGTTGGCTGCATGTTTTATACCCCTGACGACCTGACGTCATGGAAGAAGGGACAGCAACCGACGTAGGACCCGAGACTTTGTTAATCAGGCCGACTGAGGGCAACCTGCAAGCAGATTACCCAAATGTAATGACTGCAACAGTGAAACACGAAGAACATCTGGAGTAGGTTCGAGAAATTCTGGATGTAGTAAATTATACTATCTCTTTGAAGACAGAGGAATATCATTATGTTCCTAGTGAAACAACTGATTCATTCTGATATGGTTTCTGAAAAAGAAAACCCATCTAAGGGACTATCAGAAGACAAACTTTCTTCAAACTCAAATCTGTTACCCGAGGAGAGAAAATAAAACTTGTACCTGCACAATCATTTTTCTATTCAACATCCTGGACATCTTCAGAAACTATACCAGAAACTCCAAAAACAGAAGGATCAACAGCTTGAACTTTAATGAGCTAAACCAAATAAATCATTCCTGTCTAAATAGTGACAGGGGAAGATAAATTGTTATCATTCTACTTCTTTTAATACAAAATTCCATATAAGCAGACTGACTCCTAGACCGCTATGTCATCAGGCATTCCCTGCTCCTGCCTGCAACACTTGCAAGAGTGGTTTTCTATTGCCAGCCATGGGCACTACACCAAACAGCCACAGAGGACATGTATAACTCCAGGTCCACAATGGCTAAAGGGACTACATCAGAGAAAACAAAGGTAAAAGAATGGTCTGAGGAATCAGAAAGGGCCACAGTAGAGTAACCCATCTATGTCAGAGTCAAATTTGCAGCCTGCTGAAGTGGCAAATGCTTTCTGGAAACTTGTTTTTCTTTTTGTGGCTGAAATAAGGAAGTGAAGACTGACAGCAACAGGCAGAAAAAATAGTTAAGTAATAAAAAGAGTAGTTTTCTCCTTGAAAAAAATAAAAAACACTAAAACACATACCTCAGCCACAAAAAAATACTTTAACAAAAGTTTAACAATGAAAAAATTAAATTTGCAACTTTTCCCCCCAAAATTTAAAAGTCACACTTCACTGGAAAGTAAAGTGGCAGTCCAGTAACAATTCCTCAGAGCTGCTTTTAGTTTGCCTACTTTCCCTGACAGTTATAGATGATCTACTGGATCGAACACCATTTGCTGCTAAAATAATGAAAATAAGTATCATTTTGCATATTTGTTGATTACTTTTACTGTATTTCATAACAATCCTGCATTATTTGTCAACATTTCTCACACTTTAGTAGAGTTTCAAAGCTGAACTGTTTCCACTGCTGCTGCAGTACTTAGTTTTACAAGACTGTAGCATCTAGATTGTGTGGTTTACCTGCTTTTAGTTCTAAAATCCACATTTCTACATTAAGAGGGTTTTCTGACTGCACTCTTGTGCCATAAGTGCTTTGTAGCAACCCTATCTGCGTTGGGGGCTGCTGGGTAAAAGCTTATAGCGTGCTCCCTGATTAGACTGTAAGCCTTACTGTTGTAAAACTTGTTTTTCCTGATTTAATATACGCTCAATATTTGTGATTAGCAGTGCTCTGTTGAGATGCAAACACTTTTAGGTAAATAAATTCCCTTAAAATAACTTTCTGCAACCTTCCCCAGTTCCCCTGCTGCTCTAGGAGCATCTGAGTTGTGTGTAGAGCAGCAATGTCATGTTGGACAGCTGCAGTTCACAGAGTACAGCACCCATTCTTCATCAATGTGCTATGCTCCCAGTCCAGTTAAATCTACCCTCTCCCCTCCCTAGTTAAACCCATAGTAAAAAAACTGAAACCATGTACAGACACTTTCCTGCTATCTCTGTGGTCAGCCTAGTGGACAATGGCATCCTAAGGCAATGTAGCAATTGTCTCATGTATATAGACAACCACTTAACCCTGAAACAAACAGTACTTAACAGATGTGGTTACACTACGAAAACTAAGAGACAATTCTCACATACTGACAAATCAAATTACAAACAAGTTGCCAGCACAAGCACATCATTTCACTCACTAAATAAGGTCTTGAGAAAAACCCACATATGTAATGGTACTCACAACTAACTTGCCAAAACATCAGAGTCCTCTCTTACGCTGCCCTCAGACACCACTTACAAATGAGGCAAAGTCAACACCAACCACTACACACAAAGCAATCCACAAGCAATCCTCCAAGTTGAAACACCACACATTCAAACATCCTGGTCATAGGAGACTCCATCATGAGATACAGGGACGCACCCCTTCACCAGGTTGGATAAAGAGAGGGTTACAATCAGTTGCCTTTCAGGGCCAGAATTCACCAGACCACAAATGCACTCAGATTACTCAACCACAAGTACCAGTATGACTCAGTCATAGTCCATGTGGGTGTGAAGGACCTAAGATGTACCTCCATGGACTACATGAAGAGAGACATGAAGGACTTCTCTGAATAAGTGTTGCAGGCTGGTATGAGCCTTGCAGTGAGCAATATTCTGCCCTCACCAAGAATGATCTCACAATACAAACAGAAAATGACTGACTTCAATAATTGACTTAGCTACTGGTGTCACTTCAAGAGAATACAGTATTTGTCAGCCTGGGATGACACATACTTGTAAAAGATGGACTGCACTTGTTGCCGCTAAGAATTTGAATACTAGCCAAGGCATTATTCACCCCCCCACTGTGTCATTTTTAGGCAGTGCCAAACCAAGAGACATACCAATGTAACAAATTCTTCCAATGTCAAGCTGAACTCAATGCTAGGAGTATTAACCAGAAACTGCACTCTCTGGAAGCTGTCTTCATCGTGGAGAATGCTGACATCTGTGCAGTTACATAGACGAGGTTCAGGGCTGCTGTAAGCACCTCAGCAGTGCAAGACTACAATGCCTATCATGCAGTCAGACCACCCTCTGAAAAGGAAAAAAACAAGGAAGACGTGTTTCCATTTACATAAAAAACAATCACACTGCAAGACTGGTTAAGCAGGATGACTCGCTTGAGCCACTCCATGTCCAGCTGACCACGGGCAAAATCCCCACCATATCACTAGCTACAGGTCTCCAACCATGAACCATGAAAATCACTCCACATACCAGAAGTTACTAGAATCACATACCATTCAGCTCAATACACTACTCATGGGTGATTTTAACTACCCCTCCATAAAATGGGAAATTTACATGACCACTAACATACAGGCTTAGAGATTCCTGGACTTTGTCATGCAAATGCTCTGGATCAGCTAGTCTGCACTCCCACCAGGGGCTCAAATATCCCTGACACAGGACTCACTAACATATGGGAGAATTGCACCCTGCCCCCCCCCCCCCCCCCCAAGAGTAATGTCCTCATTGGTATGATCAGAACATAAACTGGTCTCCTTTGAAATAAATGTAATGGTAGAACCCCTATCAAACCATAAAATTCTAAAGAATTTTTCCAAGGCTACTCACCTTTGATTAAGTGATACATAGGTAATTTTAAAGTTCCCTCTAACCCAGAAAACATGAATGCCTATGCAGAGGTATACACAAATGCCTTGTACATCCACTTAAACAACTGCATAGAAACAGCAGTACCCGACCAATCTAAACCTAGGAATAGCCAGAAAAATAAGTCTCCCTAGTGGACTCCTGTCAAAATTATACAACAGAAGGACGGAATTCCTATCTAGAAGTAAGTGGGAGGATGCACAACAGAGAAAGAAAATCCAACATTAGTCCCAATAGGCAAATCAAGGAACTAGTCAAGTCCTCAAAATCTAAATACAAGTTATGTCGGAAATATTAAGGGAAACACTCAACAATGTGCTGAGTTGGCTGTAATGGCACTACATATACTCAGCCATTAGAAATAGCAAACTTTATGGCCAATAAACTCAGCTCAAATTTCACCCCTTCATCACCTCCGGTCACTCCTCATGAAATACACCTACCATTCCTTTGCCTGTTATAACAAAACAGGTAATCACTGTGCTCTCTAAAGCTAGTAACATGGCATCAATGGGCTCTGACACAATCCCAGCATGTCTATTAAACAGCTTGAAACATGACCAACCAGACCACTCTGACATCTACTTAACCACAGTCTCTAAAGAAGCTTTGTCCCAGTAGAGGGGAGGACAGCAACAGTCACCCCTCTGCACAAGGGGTGACCATCAATTGACCCAAGAAACTACTGACCCATAGGTCAAACTACCCTCATATGTAAGGCTATGGATAGGGTAACCTTGGACCTGATAAACAACATAGGAAATCTTCCAGAATCTAGACTCAACCCAGATCAGCTTAGTCAAGGGCAGGTCCTGCCTGTTCAATCGGGTGGACTTCTTTAAGATCACCAAGGCCATGGATGGAGGTAAGACAGTGCATACTGCTTACCCTAACCTGGCCCATGCATCTGACATAATACCCCACTGGGGTATTATAGAAAAATGTACAAAATTGAGCAAAAACCTCTGGATCACCACAAGGATAGCCAAATGGCTCACAGATAGGACATATGCTATTACAGTGGGGGAATCCACATCCAGCAAGAGGCCAGTCAACAGTAGAGTATCACAAGGTTCAGTGCTGGGTACCCCCCTGTTTGGGATACATTTTTCAGATATCAAGGCAAATGTGGATGGCTTTGGCTGACCAAGTTTACTGATGACTGCAAGTTGGATGCAATCACTGACTACCCACACAATGTCGATATCCTATAAAAAGGACTGATGCAGACTTATGCCTGAACCACAGTCTCAAACTAAATGCAAAGAAATGCATAACAACCTTTGGAAAATTAAATACTCTTGCAAATTACAACATTGATAACACCCCCCTAAGAGTGGGGCCCAGTGGTGGGAGATCTGGGTACTCTGACAGTAATCTGAACTTTGACCACCATATGTCCACGGTGATGAGGAAATTCTTCCATGTTGCTCAGCTTATAAGGACATGGCATCCAAATCTAAGGATACCATAGTACCACTGCACTTGGCCCTCAGACCAATAATCAAGTACAATGCACCCTTTGGCATGTACCTCACCTGGCACCTGCAACAACTGAAGCATCCTCGGAAGTTTCTCACTAAAATAATACAGAGTATAACCAACATGTCATATGCGGACAGATTAAAAGCCTCATCACTGTATTTAGTTTCCTACTGATTACGGAGAGGTGATCTATGCCTGACCTAAAAGGCAGTCTCTAACCCAATGTTGCATATTCACAAAACTAAATGGCACAAGGGTTACCCACTCAAAAGATCTAAACCTGATCTCTTGCAAGAACTGAGTGTGCTGGTGAGACAGATATGTGTCCCAAAAATTGCCCCTCCTATGGAAAAAGCTTCCTACTCACATGAAGCAGAGCCCTTTTCTAACCATCTTCAAGCGCAATTTGGACCAATGGATGGAAAATCACAAATTCACTCCTGGGGTGGTACCCATGCTTCCTGTGGGCAGAGGTAGTCTGTAAAAACTGTCAAAACCCCACTTGCTGACCCATCTTCCTCTAGGGACAGAAAACTGGGTTAAGTGCGGGTAAAACTGGGTAGGTTTGTAAGGGCTTTTGAGCCGTTATCCTAGTAATCTCCTATGAACCTATAGCTAAATTTAATTAATTTAACAGAAAAATAAGTTTCTCAGGTAAATGTGGAAGTCTTTTCCCCCAAAAGGGAACTTACCAGCACAGCAACAAAAAATGCTAGCCAAAAGTCGATCCTTGAAAGCCCAAAAGAGGAACACTCTTGGGCAGCGGGAAAGCTCTGAAGCACTTGGCGCACAAACAGTTGGCTTTCTTTAGCTCTGCTTGGGCTGATAATGGTTTGGGCATGTAGAATGTGCCCTTAAACTTTGGAAGCTGGCTAGCTGTAGATCCTATGCAGGATACAAGCCATATAGCTAAAGCTACTGCAGCAATGATCATAGGATGAACACCGTGGTATTATTTTACGGCAGCTGGTGTATGAAGGCTGAATTAACATTTACATTTAAGAAAGTAAAGTTTAACATAAAGACATTATTGGTACAGCATCTGCTGAACTCAGCATGCAAGTTTTACAGAAATATGCAAAAACACCCAATGAGCTGTTAATGTAATTCAAATGAAACACCTAGGACCAGAGTGAAACTGTCTTCTAAAACCCAACGCATTTCTAAGTTTAAAACATTTTCATATATAATGGTTGGTAAAGAAGTCAAATGAATATTCTCATTACTAATTTGGAATATAATAACTCTATCTGGTATGTAAATGATGAAAATAAAGTTGTAGGTATGGCACTGGTAAAGAGTAATAAACAGTTAATTATCTTTATTTTGCAGGGTGAAGAAAGTGATCATTAACTGCTTAAGAAAATCACAAAATTAAGTAGTGGGCAAGACCCGTTATAGATATATATACTATGGGACAATGTTTTAGCTAATATTCGAAAACCTACATGGGGAGGTGCAGCCCATCCCTGGCAAAGAAGCGTGGTCTGTTGACCATCTCATTCCATGCTGACAAATATTACACACCCTTAGAATGACACCAGAAACTAAGCTAATTATTAAAGTCAACCATATTTTGTTCGTATTGTGGCATCATCCTTGGAGAAGGTAAAATGCTGCTCAATGCCAGGCTAATACCAGCTTGAGACACATACTCCAATAGCTCTATGATGTCTCTCTTCATATAGTCTAGGGAAGTACGTCTCAGATCATTTATTACCACATGGACTATGAATGAGTCAATATTGAAAATTGGGGTTAAGTGACTTGAGGGCATGTGTAATGTGGCAGATCCTAGCCCCTGATAAGCAACTGACTAACTTTTTCCTTACTCAGCCTGGTAAGAAGGACATCAGTGGGTCTTCACAATGCAGTCTCCAATGACTAGAATGTTGGATCGTGTGGCGACTTGCCTTACGGGCTTAAAAGTAGAGGCTCCGTGAGATGTAGCTCTGTGTGTTGATGTAGGTGTTGTTTTGAAAGAGTGCATTTTGTGCTGCTGAGGGTATTTCTTATGTGTATTATGTCTAGGAGGTCTTTGTGGTTTAGGAAGGTTACATGCAAGTGCCTCAGTATTATGTGGGTCTAATATGTCTGCTTTGAATTGTGCGTGATGGGTGCAGCATGTGTACTACTGATGACCTTATTGACATTAGGAGTACTTTTGTGTGAGAGCTTTGCATCCAGTGACAACGTGTAAATACATCTCTTACATACTGTATCAGTTTGTTCGAGAATTAACTGGTTGTCAGTAAACATGAGGGATTGCCTCAAGATGCCCATATCCACCAAGCTGGTAACGGAGACAGTAGATAAGTTCATATCTGTGGCAACAGACGCTTTTTTATTGATTAGACAGTTGGAGTGAGAATATCATTCACTCTCAGAAGTATCAGGTTTGCAACCATGTGGACAGTGCTTGCAAACTAGTTGTCCTGTGTGCAACTAGATATTATGGAACGGAAATTTCAATTGTGCTTTTACAGGAAAAATGTCACTCAAGGTGTCTGAGTCTGTACACAGCACTGCCAAACACACTTGAGAGGAAACAAATACGTACACCCTGAAAATTTAAGGATGAAGTATTTAGGCAGATATTCTGAAGTTAGAAACAAACCAAGCAATACTTACTGAACATAAAGAATTAGTTTGTCAAGAATGATGAAAAGAGGGGAGACGCATGAATGGCTACTGCCTGGCTACTACTAATGCTGGTCTCACCACAGCTTCACTCTATTGGGATACAATACTCCTTTGCTTCTTCTGTCATCAGAAGCAAAATGTCTGCACCAATCCTAAGAGAAGCAGGCCACAGCCTGTTTGGTGATCCACAGTCTTATTCCAGATTATGCAAGAGTCTGTAGGCTTGTAGCATTTTTCTGGTAGATGCCTCAAATAGCAACCAGACTAATCAGGTGCATTAAGCACAGACACACTCTCCAACCAGAAACAGTAAGGAATCAATGCACTCTGTTCTTACTTTCTCCAGGATCAGAATACAAGTACAGATTCCAAGCTGTCACCTATAAAGCAGTTATTAGGTTTTCTGGTGATTAGCAGTCTCCAGGAAATAATGTCACTGTACTCCTTCTCTCACCAGCAGAAATCAGAAGCACTAATCCCAAGATGACTACTGTGGGGCAAAATGTGGCCTCTCCAATAACTGGTGGTCTTGCAATAGATACTTAAAAGTAATATGAAAAAAAATGGTTTATCCTAAACACTGCAGTGTGCACTAAGCAGTTAGATATGAAACTGGGTAACTTAAGTTTTAGCTGTCTAAAAAGTTAAGTTTTAGTGCAGAGCCGCTATTTTTAAAAGAGCAAGACAGACAAAGGGGGTGGACACGTTTGTATTCTGGTACTAAGGAATACAATAGGATGGCCAATAAATTTAAACAGCTGAAGAGGAGTGATTTCACAAAATGATAATATTGTGCCTACTCACACCAGCCAGTAAAAGCAGACAGGAAACGACATATATGGTCAAATTAACATAAGGGGTAGGCAGTTAGAAAGACAGTGGTGTATAAGAACACAACAGTAACAGGGTGGGAAAATTTTTCTGTCAAATGTCTGTCTGACTCACAAGAGACAGAGCTGCGGTCTCTTGTCAAGTTTTATATGCAGTTAAAAGCAGAATACAAGTAAAACAGTGTAAAGAAAATAAATCACAGTATATAAAATAGAAAAAGGTAAAAAAGTAATACAAATACAAGAAATAAAAAGCAAATCAACCTTTCCCTCACAACAAGCTGTTACAGAGTCTGGGTGATCCTTTCCAGTAAACAGTTAATTATCTTTATTTTGCAGGGTGAAGAAAGCAGGTGATCCTAATTCTAATAGCAGCTTGGCTGCCAGCAGCAGCTGACAAGGGAGGAAGGGACAGAGCTGTCAGTCTTTTCACATGGGAGGAGGCAGGTGGCTCTGGTTCTCCATGTGGGTGACACCTACCTAGTGGGAGCACTAGGAGTCTACACATTAAGTCCAGGTCTATTAAGCTTGCATAGTTGTGTGCAATCACACTGTGAGCCAGAGGGTTCCCACAGCAGGCAGCTATAGCAGAGGTCAGAAGAGCCACTGCAAGGGAAGAAACCATTTCTTTCCAAGAACATGCTTAAAGTAACAGATGCAAACTACATGCTACCTACAGCACATCTTTTCGGTTTGAAGCATATGTTATAGAAGGGCCATCACTATTAATGTATTAAATTGCCAGAATGGAGTACACTTTACCCATCATTAAATCACTATCAAGTCATGACACTGTAGTACTGCAAACAGAAAACAGAATTTTAGAATTTATTAAACTGGCTAAATCTGCTGTGGTGACCCCTAATGGGAGCAGCCGAAAGAAGAAGAATTAAACTGGCTAACCATTGAGAATACCACTGCAATACACTACAAAAAGCAAACAGCTTCTTATCTCAGACAGAACTTCTTAACTAAAAGGTATTCCATACAAAGGCTTCACTCTATTCTTCTTCTGAATAAGTTACAAATGCTTGAAATACCATACATGTTTAGGAGTTCATCTTCCTTCAAATATTATTGACCACCATTCTCTACAGCTTCCTTTGAAAACAATCATTCCATAACTTTCCCCAGCTGTTTAAACAGCTTCGGAAAGAAATGATTTCCTTAAGGAGATTTTAGCTTTCTCTTGAAGGCATTAAAGTACATGTACTACTACAGCATAAATGAGTCGCTGGTTTTCTACTGCTCACTAAACAAGTTACCAATACTACTGATGTGATTGTTCAACCTTTTATTCACTAACAATTTAACCTAGTGTTGTCACTGCTTCTAGTAGTGTACCAAGAACGTGCTATGTTCTACATTATCTAAAACTATTACACTGCATATTTAAATGTATGATGTTGTAACTGAAACTGTATGGGATTGCCCTATGGGTATTTATAGTGCATTGCAGTGGCATTGTTTCTCCTACACAGCCCCGATGGTGGCTGAAGAGAGTCTTGTACCAGTTTTTCAACCTGCCTAACAAACGTATAAAATAAATATGAAGGCTGTACTGATTATAACTGCATCATAGTACCAAGGATTAGAATGGGTGCAAAGACCATGGACATTAATTCAGAAAGATGGTTATAAGTAAACGATTATGCACAAATTCTTTGAACTATATGTAAAAGACATGGATCCTACTAGCATCTGTGAGAGCCTGTGGCGTGCACTTCTGATGCTGCTGTACTAGGAAACTTCCCTCATATGAATATACTCATAACTGTTGAGTAAGTAACAGTATGAATAATTGCATTTGGGATTATGCTGCAAGCAGACATCACACCACCAGGTTTGACGTCCATGGCTTGCAGATGCCCCTACCAAGACACACCCTCCTTTCACATATCATGGGGTGGATTTTCAGGGCATATGGTATAATGCTAGATGTACATGCAGTACATATACATAAATATATGCGCGTGTGTATGTGTGTGCATGCATTTTGATGACCAACCAAGAGTTGCTCCCCAAGAAATATGCTTCTGCAATATACCAAGTGCAGAAGACAAACGTGGCCCACCTCAAAAATACCTCGAGTTGCAGGAGGAGGAAAGAATCCCCCCACGGCCAAAGTAAAGCAGAGAGGGAGAAGGAAGGAGGGAACTTGTATGGCAGGAGCAATCTTAGTTTAAAACCCACACATATGGTAAGGGTACTCACATAACTGTAGTATATTCATCATAAAAATCATTACATATGAGAAAGTACTAACATAACACTTGAGCTGGCTAAGGATTTGGTAGACCACCACCTAAGCCCTGCAAAAAAGCAGTGGCAATGGCTGCCTTGTACCTGGAAAGTTTGCAATTTCTAGGGGAAAAAATGTGTGAATGGCAGTCCAGTTTATTGCCATACATACACAAACTGAAATGAAACATTCCTAAAAAAGGGCAACTGTATTAGAAGCTTCTAGAATGCATTCTAATCAGGCCTTGTAATGATTACTCTTGTGTTCATATTACCAGACTCTAATTAAAAGGTCTTTTGTTTTAGCATTCTTTCTTGCTACGGTCCTCCTCTTTGACAACTGAGACATATATATCGCTGGCCATTCTACTGGCTTGTTTATTCTCTTTGAATGAGAGCCCCCTTAATAGCACATTCATCCCCGAAGACAAGGGCCAAGCATACCTGGAGAAGCACCATCACTTGTGAGAAGGACTGGGGTTTGTCTACTTAGCCCTAACTACCCACCTGTGCTTGCTGTCATCCAAGGAGTTGTCTAAAAAGTCTATGTGATGCAAGCCACAATGTCACATGAGATGATCAGTAGGCCCAGCACCATAATGCAGGGAATCGGCTGCACAGTGTGTGTCCTGAGAATACATGCTCAGCTACAGAAAGGAAAAAGCAGGCTAACCTTCATAATTCTTATTCCAGCAGGTGCCTGCACCAGCTAGTTGAACTCCAAACAACTGGGTCAAAGTCAGGGCTTTATCCCTCTATGCCAATGAATCTCTAAATGAAAGGCAACTGAAAGAGGCTACTTCTAACTTCACTGACAACCTTGCACAATTACATACTCTCTTTTTCTTTTAATGTCCATGCAAGAGTTTCTTCACGGTTCACTCACCACTCACAGTCTTATTTAAACTCCAACAGCATACTAACAGAGGAATCAAGCAGCAGACACAGTTTTCATTAGAATGAGAGGGAGACAATACTTGCAGATAGTCAGAGGCATGTCCTCATACAGATCAGTACTAGCAAATATTCAGGTAGCACTCTTTCAATAAACTTCCCCTTGGTTTAGTTGACCTGATTATTTTACTTCCTTCTAGGTTAATATACAAACAGATGCCCTTTAGGTGTCCAGAAAATTCCTAACCATTTTAATAACTTATTTCCTCTCTGACAAGTAGTAATAGTTTTGGAAATACTAAACCTTGACTAATGAGTCACATTTGTCTGAAAACAGTTTCATTCTCAGTATGTCACATCCCTACTGAAAAGCAATTAGATTTTGTCTTAGTTCAGTAGCTTTTTTAATAAGATGTCTGCACAGAAAAGCTACAACCACTAATAGTTTGTAAAGATGCCAAGAATTTAAATGGGAATGACAATTGCCTACTCTGAACCGCAAGAGCTCTCCATGACACTTTCTGATTTTGACTCATGGTTAAGAATCCTGTACACCCAAGGAATATATCCACTCTGCATGGGATAGTACAGACTGCATTAAAAACCTCAGACATAAAATGAATTACTTCAAACAATTAAGATCCAGACAGGGTCTTCCATGCTTGGTCTTTCTGATAATTGGAAAGGGCCTGCAGCACACAGACAGACACACACACTTTAGATTGTATTTAGATATATATTGATAGGGTCTATATTATTTCTTCGACAGCTTAGGTTGTTGAATGCTTAATGATCAACACCTAAGCAAAGTTTCAAAATCGAGAATGGCCATATACGGGAATTCTTTCCTCAGGAAAGAATTTGCTAGGCTGTCTGGAAATAAAATTAACTTTTCAACCTAAATGTACTGGGGGGCTTTGCCCCCACACTCCCGATGTAGGGGGCTGTGCCCCCCCACACCCCCCCCAACTAAATATACCAAACTCTGAGATTGCTCTACATTTGGGAAAGGGCATATCCCCAATAACGGGCAAGCAAATTATTTCCCGAGGAAAGAATTTGCTTATATGACCGTTCGCGATTTTGAAATTCGACGCTTAGGTGTTAATCATTGAGCATTTGACAACCTAAACTGTTGAAATAATATAGACCCATATCTATATATATATATATATATATATATATATATATATATATATATATATATATATATATATATATATATATATATCTACACATGGGATCCATGCTGATTCCCCAAATGCAATCTCCACCGAAGGAGAAATCACCAAGCATACTTAACTGAAAGTGCTGTTCACCGAAGCAGCACTTTTGGATAAGAATGCTTTTCCCTTATCCGCACGACCGGCACAACAAGCATACTTATCCAAAAGTGCTGTTCACCGAAGCAGCACTTTTGGATAAGTATGCTTATTGTGCCGGTTGTGCGGATAAGGGAAAATTCCCTTTTCCTCACTGTAGTGCGACCATGGAGTGCGAATATTAAAGTAGGGGGGTATGGGCGGGTGCAAGGCCCCCTGCATAGAAGCAGGTTTAATGTTTTTTTTTTTTTAAACATACTTTACTATAAGCGCTTTTACGGTGAAAAGCGCTTTCGGTAAAGTATGTTCGGTGATAATGGATTTGGACTTTTGATCTTTTATATATATATAGAACATACATACACACACACACACACACACATATATATATATACACATATATATATATATATATATATATATATATACACACACACAAACACACTTTTTTTTTTTTTTTTTTTTTTTTTTTGAAGAGAAAGAAGTCTGCAACTTTGAGACCTACCCTCAGCTCTTTCAGCCAGAGGGTGGAGGGAGGCTAAAGGAATAGATGCAAACAGAACTTTCTTTTTCCATAACTACATACTTTGCAAGATCTTCAACAGTCCTAGCATTCACCTGCTTGCCATGATTCTTTGCCATATTATATTTTCCTCTTCCAAACGTTCCAAGAATCTCTTTGAGCAGTTTGTACTTCCAAACTGCTGAAATGATGCGTCGGAACTGTTATCCCCTTATTTAGATGGTATCTAGAGGGATTCATACAATTCTAAGAATATGAACTGTGAAAGAATACCAACTGGTGACAAGTTGCTTGAATGCAAAAGAGGTTTCCTACCTTACAGTGATGCTGCAACCTTAAGTTAGAATACTGATAAGAGTGAAGAAGACTGAACCCCATGCTTGAGAAGTGTCAGGGATTGTAACACTGCCCAAGTGAAAAAAGTAATCAAAAAAGGAAGCTTGCTCCATGCCTCAGATGGTCAAGAGAGATGGGTAAAGATTTCAAATTAATACAGTGACAGTGTCTGGTATCCCCAGAGACATTCCAAATCTCACCTCTTGGACAACTGCAGGTCTTTGCAGGTCAGAATAAGACTATGTTCCACATCTACCACTTTAATCTCCAGTGCATATGAAATTGAACAGACACACCAAGAATACACATGTGTCAAGTATACCACAGACAGACTTGAAGTGTGTGGCTAACAAGTGTAGATCAGGACTAGGGATGACATGTGCACCTACAGCAGCTACAAATGTCCAAGAAAAAAAATTCAATTGTCTAAATATAAAAAACAGCTCAAGCGTCAGTATCTCATCATGCCCGCTAAAGCAAACAACTGTCAGCAGCCCCAAACACCAAACTTGTCATTGACTGGGATGTAGAATGCCCAGCACTTACTATGGTAATGACTGTGATGAGAATACTGTGACAGAATCTTGGACTTATTACATGAAGATCGAAAAGGGTGACCACTACTATCCTTACTTCTGGAAGAAGTCCTTATCAGTGGACTTACCTATCTGTTGCTGTTTCTCAGAAATTTCCATGACTTCAGTCCAGTTCAGGTAAAAAGAGGACGGTCTGGCAAGATGACCTTTCTAACTACATCCTTACCAACTGCATGTCTAACATGTGCTTCCAGAAGCTTGGTTCACCATCTCAGGACGGCAGAATTGAACTTTCTACAAGAAGTGCAGTACTTGATCTCCCACACAAAAATATTGATGTATGCAAATGTACTTGTTGGCAGTATATGGAGATGGTGAACACAACATTTCTGATGCTGTGTTTCACTGTCAACTCTGTCAACACATTCAAGCAACAGCAAGCACAGAGTGCTCACACTCCAGAAGCAATGCAGCATGAATAAGATGTACTCCATAGTGTGACAAAGCTGTAAGCACATGAAGGTATTCCATACTTCAAATCAGGGACATAATGCACCAGTTTGAATGCTACAAAATCTGATGATGTTGGGTACAAACAGCTATGGAGCCATCAACACAACTGGAATCTTTAAACAAGCCACAAATTCCCATTTCAAGGATGGAACCAATACAACTGCATCAATACGCAAACAATACCATGTAAGAGTAGTACCTTTTAATTTTTAAATTTAATCTTCAACACAAAATGCAAATTGCATTAACAAAAGGATTATTATAAGAAAAATAGCAGTACAACCTAGCAAGTACAGCAAAAGACTTCTTTCAGGTTACCTCTTGATCAGATGGGTTAGTGGAAGGAATGCAGAAGTCAAAGCCCATAATTTTCCAAGTTCCACTTTTATTCAAAACAATGTTTTCAGGAGTCAGATTCCCATGGATCATTTTCACACTGCTGTGAAGAAAACTCAAGCCTTCAGCGACCTGTAAAATAGAACCGCAAAATGTTCATCTTCATAAGGTACAAATAAAATACAAACTTTCTACTTAAGTTAAAATATTAAACTAAGGAATACACAAGAACATTTGACAAAAAGGTACATGATTATAAGATAAGCAACAAAAATTTAAAAAAAAATCTAGATCAGAAAGACATTCAAAATCACAAACTTGATGGAAATACCTTACTTCACAACTTTGTTGTTTTACTGGTTGACTCTCACACCTCTCGTATACCTCTCTAGCATTATCAGTTCTGGCTTACTACCTTCTACTCCTCATTTCTCCTCTATTTAAACTACTTCATTGATGTAACAGCATTACAAAATTACTTTAATTACTTTTACAGGGTTCCTATCACTTCATCGAACTTTTACAAGTTCAAACCACATATGGTCGAGACCATATACTCAAATCTGTAAAAGTTTGAGCGTGTGAATGGAAATCTCCATAGATGGAGGTTTCCATTCTGTTCAATGTTTTGCAATCTCAGAGTTGGTATATTTAAGTAGCGGGGGGTGTGGGGGTGCAGGGGGATTGCCCCCCTGCTTACAACAGTTTATTTTTGTTGTCCGTTGTGTTTTTTGTTTTTTTTAGGTAGTTGTAATTACACAACTTCGAACATAATGGTTCGACCATTAGGTGTTCGAAGTTATGCAACTTCGACTATGTGATACAGACCCACTTTTACACTTCTCTTCCTTTCTTTCTGTCAGTAGTAGTTTCTTCCCCTGCCTTCTCAAATGCCATATCTCAACAGAAGCTCACCTTTCATAATGAAATAATTTCTCTTTTTCTTCTCTAGCTAGTCCTCCATTATCTTATTACACTCAGTTATACCCATCAGCTGAACTAATAACAGCAACAGCATATTCTTGCTACTTTATCTACAAAAAAATTGGAAATATAATTGTATTGTTTTCTCTACACTTTTTTTTGCTAAACTTTCATTTTATAACCTCATTGTTTCACATTAGAATTATTGGCATGTACAGACAATCTAAATCATGTTTTATTCTATGACTTGTAGTATACTTGGAGCTAAACAGAAGCTATCTGCCCAGATACACTATTCTGGTAATCAGTTACGTAAATACAATAACAGCTGAAGCCAGAATTTTTTTTTGCATCCTACATGAAACTGCATGTCCTACCCATGTTTACTGTGCTCAGAAGTCCCTGTCAGACAACAGGCTTGTCCCTGACAAAATTATATGAAACCAATCGTAACCTTTAAGGAAATGTATTTTCGTTTTGCTTGTTTAGTATGTTCTATGCTTTCTATGGTGGCTCTACACAACCACTGGATTTTCCCCTCTACTACACTGAAAGCCCATTTAGCAACAGATGAGCAATCACTGTTCAGATTATACACAGGCCATTGCTGAGCAAATCTTAAATGACAGAAAAGGTGCATAGGCTTGTTCAAGCAGCATGCTTCATAAAGAGCAGCACTGCTATGGTACCTCCAACCAGTCTGTACACCTTCTATACTTTAGAGAAACAGCATACAATAGTAACATGTTTTCTTGCATCTCTTTTGCTACTGTCTGCACACCAAGGAACTTGAACAAGCCACACATGGCAGCATGCCATGCACAGGCACAGAAAACTTCACCCTTAAGGAAGATGATGTGTACAAGCACCTCCTCTCCAAGCCAGTGTTAGTGGTGCCAAATAACTGCTTTCCCAAACTCAAGTCAAGAAAATCATAAATGAGTAATTTGATTCTCAGTCTACAGACCAGGGGCTTCTTTCTGGTTATGGTATAATAAATGGAAAAGCATTAAAAGTACAAAAAAAAAAAAAGTAATTTTCCCTTCTGCAAAGGCAGCTAGTGAGAACTAATCTCTATTCTGGCTGCCATTCTGGGGGCCCCATAAGCAATTACATATACGGGGTGGGAGCTATAAAAGGAAAATCATCAAAATGAGACAAGGTCTTCACCAGAACACATGCAGCTATATAAAAAGGGAAGGAAGCACAGCACAGACAGGTTTCCAGAAAAGCAACATGTAAAAAAATATATACAATAACAAGGGAAATAAACAAAAAAAGGATAAATAAATAGTGATGCGAAGAAATACTTTTATCCTCAAAGAGACAACTGCTGAGACAAAGGATTCCACGATAGCTGTATGAGACCAAAGATATCACACAGAGCAGGAAGATTACCAAAAGGTTACATAAACTGACAGCACAGTTGTGGCATATGCATGAAGCAGGATAAGGGGCACACAAGATGAGGCCTTGAAGTACATCTGTGTAAACATACTACATTGCTCCTGTCAATATGCATCAGGCACATCAAAGCACCACTGACACACCAGGTTAAAAAGAGACTGGAGGATCACAGGAATTAAAAGTAAATACATTGTAAAGACCATCTGTTCCTTGTTGATACCCATTTCTATAATGTACTTCCTGCTTCCAGGAGGACAAAGCCAAGTCATGCCTGTGATGAACTTGTGGATGCCCATCCAATGTCAGGTTTAATACGGAAGGAAGCAAGAGTGCCACTCAGTTTAGCACAGAAAGACAATTTTATTTCACGAGTAAACGCATCTCACCAGCATGTTCTGTTCATATGTTTTTGGAGATTCAAATTTTTATACCTAGTGTTAGTGGAGATGTTCGTGTTGTGTAGGTGTAAGTGATCAAGGAGGGCTTGGATCCTTGAAAGAATGGAATGCAGGATATAAATCTCCACTCAGCAGTCTCTAAAACACAGATTAGAGAGATACATCATCAAACTTGTCTTGGCAGCTCAAGGCTTTTGACAAGTAATATTCTAGGCCAAGACTTGCTGGTGCCTTTCTGCCCAGATGCACACACTCCACCTTACCAAAGCATGCTAGCCCTGACCTTGCCCTAGGCCTCAAAAACAAACACACACTTTACCTTAGGTAAAAACTTTCCATAACACTACCATTCAGAATTAAAAAAAAAAAACACATGCACATTAAACCTATCCCCTTATATAGCCATTAATCTAACACACAAGCATACTCTTAAACACTTCCACAAATAATGTTCATTCTTTCCCACATTTACCTTGTCACACACATTCCTTTTAACATGGTAACTTCAGCAATTGATGAAAAGCACATAAAACATTTTCAACAAATTTCCCCAAGCAAAAAAAAAAACTCACCCAACCAAGTTAATATTCAATCACATGAAGGTAATCTGCATTTGTGTGTGTGCGTGATATACATATACCTATATATTTATTTCTTTTAATCACATACACACAGATATACGATTACTATGTTAGAAAACTAAAACACACCCTACACTGTTCAGAACTTGTTCATAATGATGGCTCTTAATCCAACCCAACAGACATTACAGATATCAAACCACCAAGGAAAGCAGTGAATCCAAAGAACAAGATAAAAGCTTCATCAGTACACAAACTCTGATGCTTCGGCTATACAGCCTAGGTCAGTATATCTGTTTATTTTAACATTTGAAGTTTTGCAGCAATATCTTTCAGTTGGGCAGTACCTAGAGAGGACTCGGGGCACTGAAAAGTCCTCCCACGCAATTTGACTTGTCCAATGTGGATGATAAAACATTTCAAGCTAGAATGATTGCTGCCACTTACTTCTCCATTCTTTGTAAAACATTAACATTCTGGTGGAGAGGAATGTACTTAAATAGCACAAGTTGAAGGAAAAAATTTCTTCTACTTGTTCCTCACTAGCTGGTCAAATAAATGCTTCTCTTTCACGTCACTATTTGGTGAATATTAATGAAAAGCTTACAGTTTTTTGAAAAAGAACTGTTTGAGAAGAAAAAGACAAAACCTAAAAGAGATCTGTGAGATTATAACAATGGAAGAGCTTTTCTTTCGAGAACAAATCAGAAGAGATGCCAGATGAGTGTACATTTTTGTCATCAGGAAGTGAATAGGAAGCAGGAAGGGGCGTTGTTTGCTTCATCTAAGGGTACTGGTTTCTCAAAAGACTGTGACAGTGATGAATCTTCATTTCTCCCTCTTCCACCATTGCAGGACCCAAATAACTTTCAGCAGGGATTTCACAACTTTTAAAACACCAGTAAACAGACATTCAATAATGAGAGAAAGGGTGAAAGGTCCAACAATAAACAGGGAAGTTCAGCATTTAGAGATGAACAGCCTCAGCAGTGTTTCAAAAGAAGGAAATGGTATTAACTGTTTGCCTGTGAATTTTGAATGGGACATTTGTTTGGATAGGGTCTGCAGTAGCTTTGTTCCCAATTTATCTGGACATGTATTAAGTAGTGAACAGTTGGCAGGACTTAATTGTGGTCTGAAATTTACTTCTACACTGTTACCACAGTTACATATTTTAAAGTGTGATATTTTTCTTTTAGTTCAGAAATTGCATTTAATACATTTTTTCTGTTTCTAACAAAGTAGATAGTGATGCATCTGAAATTAGTGAATTTGACTCCTCACAGGATCTGCTGGATAGTATGAACAACAGTTATTTGGGGGTGGGGATAATTTGGGGCCTAATGCTTGTTTGCTTGATACTAATGGTATAATACCAAAAGCACCTTTATGCATACATTTAGTCATGAAGGTATCCAACAATTTTCAGCAATGGTAAATTATGCAGTAGAATAAGCATATTATGAAATTATAAAAGGAAAAAACAAACAATGTACAGTTTAATTTACCTAAGTCTGAATGGAAAAGCTCTACAAGATTTAAGTAAAAAAGTTGAGTTGGCATTTAAACCATCAGCTAAAGGTAACAAGATTGTGGTTATGCACTATACACAGTATACAAAAATGGGGTCTACTCTGTTTGACCGAAAACACATTTCACTGAAACTAATTTCGTCGAAGCCTCATTTCACTGAAAATGAATTGCCTGAGCACAATTCACTGAAAGCTCACTTCACTGAAAACTTATTTGACCGAAACTCATTTCGTCTAAACAGGTATATGCTCTTTTCCCCACTGTACTGCAATTCTGGAGTTAGTATATATAGTTAGAGGGGTTGGGGGGCTTAGCCCCCCACATTGTTTGGGTATATATTATTTTTTGTAAAGAGTTGTGCATTTGACTTGTAAGAATCCATGTCTATGTTTTACATTTAAAATGGGGGAGGCTATGCCCCCCCTAATATATATACTAACTCCAAGATCGCACTACAGTGGGGAACAGGGCATATAAATATATTTGTACTAATGATAGAAATATAGTGTCCCAGTTACATAACAAGGTTAGTCATAGAAAAGTTTACTTGGTTACTATATACAGTGTATTTGCTAAACAATTAGTAAATTTAAATAGATTTTATTTGGGCTTATTGTTAAAGCTGAAAGATTTTTCTAATGCATTATATAATATTCCATCTCTTACAAATGGCGAGAAATATAAAAGATATGTTAGTGCATAATCAATTCTTTCTTCCAGTGAACTCTATTCCCAGGGAACTTGGATGTGTAGGGACTTTTCTTTGTGGTAATTGTTTAAGTTGGAAATTTGTTGTGAAGTCTTTTGATACAATTAATGGGTTAGTGTTTAAATCAGACAAGAAATATAGTTGTAATACGTAAGGAATTATATATGCTCTCAAATGCCCATGTAACTTGTTATAAGTGGGAGAAAGTAAGAGGGCCTTTAAGATAAGGCTGCAGGAAAACGTTAGAGACATGAAGAAAGTCAGATAAGAGAGCCCCATTGCATTACATTTTAAATTATATCCCAACACTGATCCGGGGTGAGAGTTACAGGGTAAAGTTTTCGAAAAAGTGTTATCCAATTATGATGAAAATGCAGATACAAAAAAAAAAAAATTTCTATAGAGAGACTATTTTTACTTTAAACTATGGCACTTTAAATCCTTTTGGATTAAATACAGAATGTAATTGAAGATCTTTAATTTAATAAATCCTTTTGGATTAAATACAGAATGTAACTGAAGATCTTTAATTTAATAAATCATTTTGGATTAAATACAGAATGTAATTGGAGATTTTTAATTTAATAATTTAATTGTATAATTGTTACAAGTGTTTTTTATCTTGTGTAATAGTATTTAAGGTGCTATTTTACTCAGAGTATCTTACTCCTTGAAGGCTGCATAGTCAAGGCACTAGAGTCTATGTACAGACAATAAAGCTTTTATTTGGCTCTCTGGATTCACTGGTTTCCTTGGTGGTTTGCTATTCACTTGTTTGCCTGCTTCTGTGTTTTGAGACACTACAGATATCTCTGCAAACAAATATAGTACCAACTTCACCCCTAAGACTTCTACTCAAAGTCCCAAAATATTATAATTCCCTATACGTCCAATTATCTCTAAAGATCACTTACTGGAAGTGCTAAGACCAAAAATACTTCTTCCATGGGACCTGACAATATATTTGGTTGCTTAATTAATAGCGTTAAACATGCTGCTGAAGACAACACTACTGAAATTGTTTAACCCAAGTGTAGTTACTGATTTTGTCCCCAAGGAGTGGTGCATAGCATTGGTAATGCCCCTCCATAAGGGTAGCCTTACAACCATTCCAAGAAATTACAGCCCTATCAGCCTTATAAGCTTCATCTGCAAAGCTAAGGAACATATTAAAACAAGAAAGTACAGTTTTGTACCTACCACAAATGTAGATGTTCGAGTGTTCACCCTGCTGCAGTCATCACACTTGGGGTTATCTTGTCATCTGGCGGTCCCGCAGTCGGCCGGATTTCCAAAGTCTTGGTCCGACGTTGGTTGCTGTCGCCTCATCCCTGACGTCAGAGCGCCAGGGGTACATATATTGCAACCGACGCCATTTTCTTCAGTTTTTCTTGCCCCAGATGTCAGGTGCCCCCAAAAAGGTGATCCAAATTAGTACCAAAAGGTGTGAACACTGTACAAACACAAAATCCCTTCAGCTATAAGCAAATACATCAGAAAGGCATAGCAAAGATTTAGCCAGTAGATCAGAGGGGTTGGAGGGAGGGTAACGTGGACTGCAGCAGGGTGAACACTCGAACATCTACATTTATGGTAGGCACAAAACTGTACTATGTTCATCGTGTTACCCTGCTGCAGTCATCACACTTGGGTTGAGTCCCAAAGCTAAGGTAGGGTGGAGGCATCATAGAGGGTTAATGGAGGCAATGAGGCCCTGCAGAACTGCAGTGGCGAAGCCTGCCCTGGACTTAGAATAAAGAGGTAAGTGATAGTGTTTGGTGAAGGTGTGTACAGAACTCCAAGTTGCAGCTTCTAAAATTTCCTTGGTAGGAACCCCCCTGAGAAAGGCTGTAGAGGTAGCTGTTGCCCTGGTAGAGTGGGATCTAATGGTAGGAGGAACTGGTTTCCCATGATGGGTATAGCAGAATCGTATGCAATGGCCTATCCATTTAGAAATGGTTTGCTTGGATATGGCCCTCCCTTGAGAAGCTGTAGCATAGAAAACAAAGAGCTGGTCAGTTTTTCTGAAAGCCCTAATTTTATCCAAGTAGTAACGAAGCTGTCTGTGAATGTCCAAGGAATGCAGGAGTCTCTCACCTTTGTTCTGTGGATTGGGGAAGAAAGTGGGTAGGTGGATGGTTTGATTTAAAGCTACACTGGAAACCACCTTAGGCATGAAGGAAGGATTAGTTTGTAGAGAAACTGTGTCTTGATGAAAAATGAGGAAAGGTTCCCACTGCCATAAGTGCCTGTAATTCTGAGACTCTCCTAGCAGAAGTTATTGCCAGGAGCAGGGCAGTCTTCCAAGATAGGAACTGAAGGTCTGCAGAAAAAGCTGGTTCAAAGGGAGGTAGCGTTAGTTTTTCCAGAACAAAGTTGAGGTCCCATGTTGGTGTAGGGGCTCTTCTAGGTGGTGTAATGTTTTTTGCCCCTCTGAGGAACTGCCTTAGAAGAGGATTTGAAAATAAAGGTGGATTTGTGTCGTAGTGAGCTGAAATAGCTGAAGCATGGATTTTGATAGAGGAGAAAGAAAGTCCTTTATGCAACATCTCAGCTAAATACTGCAGAATGTGAGGCATATGAGGCTGAGTTGTGTCTTGACCTTTAGCTTGGTTCCAAGCACAAAACCTTTTCCATTTGTCCGAGTAAGCCTTCCTGGTGCTTGGCATCCTGGCCTCTAGAATAACATCCAGTACTGCTTGTGAAAGAGGGGCTGGTGGGATGCTTAATTGATTTGCCATGCAGCCAGGTTTAAGGTTTTGATCTGGCTGTGTAGAATCTGCTTGTCTTGATGCATGAGCAAATGAGGTATTTGAGGCAATATCCATGGTGGGCTGTGAGCCACATTCTTCAATAGCGGGTACCAGTGCTGGCGTGGCCAGTCTGGGGCTATGAGAATCAGTCGAGGTTTCTCCTTTTTGACCTTCAAAAGAACCTTTGTGAGAAGAGGTAATGGAGGGAAAGGCATATGCTGTCAGGTTTTTCCAACTGAAGTAGAGAGCGTCCACTTTCCAAGCTTGATGGTGGAATGTCCTTGTACAAAATTTTGTCAGCTGGTAGTTTTGAGGACTGGCAAACAGGTCTATATTTGGTAGACCCCATCTTTGAGTTATCATTGTAAATATTTGTGGGTTTAGCTTCCACTCGTGGGAATCTTTGATGTTTCTGCTTAGGTCGTCTGACAATGTGTTTTTCTGTCCTAGCAGGAACTGAGCTTGTAACTGGACTTGGCAGGCCAGAGCGGTGTTCCATAAGATTATTGCTTGCCTGCAAAGAGGGTAGGAATGTGTGCCCCCTTGTTTATGTACCACATTTCTGTGGTGGTGTCCATCTTTATTGCAAGTTGTCCTGGCTGTAGTAGATCCTTGAAGGCTGTCAGAGCTTTCTGTACAGCCAGCATCTCTTTTTGGTTTATGTGCAGTTTTCTTTGTTCTGCAATCCATAGTCCTTGAATGCATTGCCCTGCCATGTGTGCCCCCCAGGCATAGTCTGAAGCATCTGTTGTGATAGTTTGTCTGGGTGGGGGCAAGGTGAAAGGCTGACCCTTGTTGAGGTGACATGCCTGTGCCCACCATAGAAATTCCTGTTGAAGGCAGGGAATGAGAGATATCACTGTGTCCAAGCTGTAGCTGTGTTGAGACCATATGCTTTTTAGGTATCACTGTAATTTCCTCATATGCAGTTTTGCAAATGGCATTATCAGAATGCAAGATGCCATGAAGCCCAAAGCCTGCAGAATTTTTCTTGCAGTTAATTGGGTCTTTGTTGCCATTGTCTTGAAATACTGAGTCAGTTGTAATTGCTTGTCTGATGTAAGGTAAGCCTTCTGGGCTGTTGTGTCCAAGATGGCACCCAGGAATGTCATTTTTTGTGAGGGTACTAGTTTTGACTTCTTTTCGTTTACTGTGTACCCCAGATAATTTAGTAGATGCTTCACAAAAGCCAGATGTTGTAAGAGAATGTCTTTTCTTTCTGCTTGGATGAGGCAGTCGTCCAGATATGGATATATTTGAATTCCTATTTTTCAGAAGTATGCAATTACTGGTGCCAGGCATTTTGCGAATACTCTGGGCGCAGTAGATAAGCCAAAGGGCAGTGCAGAGAATTGATAATGGGTTGAACCTGCAATGAAATGGAGGTATCTTCTGCAACATTGTCTGATAGGGACATGCAAGTATACCTCCTTGAGGTCCAACGTTACCAGCCATGCTTCCTTGCCCAACATGGGAAGTAGCTGCTGTAGTGTTAGCATCTTGAATTTGGGAACTTGTAAGTGTTTAGAATTGAAAGGTCCAGAATTGGTCTCCAAGCATTTTCTTTTCTGGGTACTAGGAAGAGTCTTGAGTAAAATCCTTGGCCTTGCTCTTGAGTTGGTACCCTTTGAATGGCTCTCATGGTCATGAGAGCTGTAATTTGTTTTTGAGCCTCTGCCCTTTGATTTTGTGGCAGGTTTGGCATTCCTCCTTTTATTGGCAAGGTGTGAAAGTAGAATCTGTATCCTAATAAAATTATGTCTAGGACCCATTTGTCCTTTGTGTCCATGTGCCAGTTGTCTGCAAATAGTGCTAGCTTTCCCCCAAGGGGGTTGGACAAAAGAGCTTTGTTTGGCCAGCTGAGGTGCAAGTCATTGAGTTTGCCTTCTGGTGGGTTGAGACCTGTCTTCTCCTCCCTTCTGGGTTGGAGTGCCCCATTGGTGAGGCTTATACTGAGCTTGTGGTTGTCCTCTGCCCCTTGGGCACCTTATTTACCCCTCTGAGGCCTGTCAGTGGCTGGAAAGGACCAATTTTTTGTTGGCCAGTTTCTGCTGAAGCGAGGGGGTTGTACTTGTAGGAAATCTTTGACTGTCTGCATTGATTTCGCCTTATCTTCCATTTTCTTTAAAACTTCTTCTGCTTTAACACCAAAAAGAACATCCTGCTGTAAGGGAGCATCTAGTAGTTTTGCTTTAACATGATCAGGCAGACTTTGTTCCTTTAACCAGGCATGCCTACATATAACTGATCCAGTGACAGCTGCTCTGCAGGAGGCCTCTAAAGAATCAAACCCACATTGTAAGGTATGTTTGCCCACCTGCTCGGTGGCGTGCAACAAATCCTGTACTTCTTTCATTTCAGATTGTTGAGGTAGGGTGGTTATCTTTTGTTTTAACTGAGAGATCAGAAATTGCTGATACTTAAGCATATGAAATTGACAGTTTAGTGCTCTCATAGCTAAAGTGGCTGAGGTGTAAACCTTTTTCCCCCATCTGTCTAGTGCTCTTGAATCCCTTTCAGAAGGTACTGGATTTTTAGCCATGGAAGCCTTAGCCTCCTTGGGACCCTGGGAGATAGTCTCTGGGTCAGCTACTGGGCTTTTGTAAAGGAATTTGTGGGAGTCAGGTACTCTGTAGTATCCGTCAGGCTTGGCCGGGGCAGGAGGTAGAGAGTCAGGGTTGAAACTGGATTCTAAGTAGACATCATCCACAATGTCCAAAACAGGAGGGATGGCTAGAGGTCTGTGTTGGGGGAGTAAAAGAAACTGTCTGAGCCTTTTCTTGGAATCAGAGTAATCCTGACCTTCCCAGTGAAAATGTTCCCTCATAGTGTGTAAAGTTTCCCCAAGAGAGTAATCTTCTGGAGGGGAAGCTGAGGGAATAGTCCTCGGCATCAGAATCTTCATAAGGAGAGAAGGAATAGTCTTGGTCCTCAGAGGTATCCGAAGAAATAAGACAGTTGTTCAGAGGAAGCAGAATCTTCCTCTTGTCTAGGCCTTTTGTCAGGAGGAGGCTGTGAACCCCCTGATAAGAGAAATCAAATCTTCGGCCATTTTGAGCATCTGTTTCTTAGGCATAGGGCCTTGAACAGGAGACTGAAGTGAAGCCTTTTTCGATTTAGAAGGAGTCTTCGACTTGGAAAACGTTTTGACTGTAAGTGTCATCGGTCTGAAAACACCTTCAGAAACCGATGGCGTTTCAGAAGTACTGACGTCCTTGGAAGGTAAATCGTCGTTAGGGCCTGAAGTAAAAGGCTGCGTCGGCCTAGTACATTCCATCAAAATATCTGTTGCGGTCTCGGGTTCCGGAACTGCGGCAGTTAGAGGCTGCGTCGGAGCCTCACTGATAACTGGAGAACCGGAGACCGGATCAACCGAGGCCTCGGAATCAGGCTTAGGCCTGGGCTGTCGGTCCTTGTCCCTGCATTTTTGTGCACGCCGGTAGTCGGTAGCTCCGACGGCATGATATAGTTAAATTTTCTACCAAAAAAGTGTTGTGCAAAATCAAATCGTCTTTTAATAGTATGTTTATTAAATCTAGCACAAAAATGACAAGAAGTGACGTCGTGATCAGGGCCTAGGCAAGGTATGCAATAAGAATGAAAATCCTTATGAGGTATTTGCTTCCCACAAGAAATACAATTATTAACTTTTTCTGACATCGTTCTGAGGCAAGAAAAGTTTCCCCAACGGGGTACTTAGCTTTATAGAAGACTTCGGTCTGAAATTCGAATTCGAAAATCTCAGGAGTCGGCCGACCGGCACTTGCGAACTGTTTCTGCTTCGGGCACCGCGCGGCAAGAAAGACCGAAGAAAATGGCGTTGGTTGCAATATATGTGCCCCTGGCGCTCTGACGTCAGGAATGAGGCGACAGCAACAGATGTCGGACCAAGACTTTGGAAATCCGGCCGACTGTGGGACCACCTGACGACAGGATAACCCCAAGTGTGATGACTGCAGCAGGGTAACACTATGAACATCTCAAACTGACATATCACATATCTTGTTAGAGTTAACCCCTCAGTAGTTTGGTTTAGTGAAGGGTACATTTTGACTAGTTAATTTGGTAAAACTCTTAAAAAAGGGTTACAGGAACTGTAGATGGTAGACATGCAGTGCATATGGTATATACTAACCTGGCAAAGGACTTCAGCAGTATTCCCCATGCTGGCATCATACAAAAGCTAAATGTTTTAAAGTCGTACTATATGTGGTAAGATGTACAAAGTCTGAGAGACAGAACCTACATAAAACGTATAAAAGTGACAAGAAGCATCTCTCTGGGGCCCTGGGCTCGGTGTTGGGACTTCCCCTTTTTTGGTATTTACTTCTTAGATATTCAAGCAGACAAACAAGAACTCTGGTTAATAATGTTTGTAGATGACTGCAAAATGGGGGTGATTGTCAAGTCACCTATTTGACACCCAAGTCCTCCAGAATGAACTCTCCTAAGTAAAACATTGTTAGCTTTAAAAATGGGTGCAATCTAAATGCTAAAAAGTCAGTATGGTAAAAAATAAGTTATGTACTCACCATAACACATTCCATGTGAGGTGGTCAGCTCACCTTCATTCTTACTGATGGGTTCAGAGCCGATCAAGTTCTTCAATTTATCCCATGATGTACCTTGTGCTTCCCTCAGATCTTGTTTGCTGCCAACAGGCTGCATACTACTAGTAATATGCTAATATTAGAAACTGGACAAGAAACTAACACCATGACATAAATAAATTCGCGGTCCTCAAGAAGCCTGGATGGGGGTTGGTGGGTGGGAAGCATGAATGAATGCAAAATGAACAACTCACATGGAACGTTATTGTGAGTACATAACGTCTTTACGTGAAGTTGTTCTATCTCGCCGTACATTCTTACTGATGGGTAGCGTCCCAAGCACCATCTTTCTCAGGTGGCTCACGGGAGAATGTTCAAGACAGAGGAATCAAAGGAAGCCCTGTCCCCGGAGGTCTTGTCTACCTTGTAATGAGTGATGAAGGTATGAGGCCTTGACCAAGGAGCTGCTGCACAAATAGTATCTAATGGTAATTTAGCTGCAAAAGATAATGAAGCAGATATAGCTCTAGTAGAGTGGGCCTTTATTTTCTGTTGTAACTGTGTATTCACTGAACTGTAAGTGAAGGATATATAATCTGATAACCATTTTGATAAAGTGGTTTTCGCCACTGGAGTGCCTTTTTTTGACTCTGAAAAGGAAACAAAGAGCTGACCTGTTTTCCTGACAAGTTTGGTCCTATCTAAATAGAATCAAAGTTGTCTGTGAACATCAAGTTTGTACAGCATATGTTCCATCTCATTAGTGTAATTAGGGAAAATACAGGCAATTCAATAGATTGGTTGAGATTTGTCTCTGAGCAAACTTTAGGTAAGAATGAAGAATTCATCCTTAGTGAGAGACTGTTACTATGGAAAATCAAATAAGGGGGTTTAATAGGCAAGGCCTGTAACTCTGAAACCCTCCGAGCAGAATAGCTATTAAAAATATGGTTTTCCCTGATAGGTATTTCAAGTGACAAGATGTGGCTGGTTCAAAAGGGGGCAGGATTATATGGGAAAGAATAAAATTTAGGTTCCATGGCATAACTGGAGCTTTGATGGGTGGTCTCAAAGGAACAGTACCCTTAAGAAAGGCTTTGGAGAATATGTGTGACATAATATTCGACCCGTGGTCACCTAGATGAAAGTTAGCAATCGCTGCCAACTGAACTCTGATGGTTGCTGCCGCTGCCCCTTCATTGAAAGGTTTAGTCAAAAACTCCAGAATGGATGAAATTAAAGCCAGGTACAGATCAATACTGTTCTGAAGTGCCCATATAGAAAACATCTTCCACTTACTAAGATACAACTTCCTGGTAGATTATTTTTGACAAGATGTTAAAATATACTGAGCCGCAGCTGATAGATTGTGAATCCTGGCTATGCTTGGAATTGGAGCAGCCAAACTGTCAGTTTGAGGGACTGAAGAGAAAGGGTGTAGAGCCTCTGATGAACGAGTCAGAAGATCTGGTACTGGGTCCAGAATCCAAGGTTCTTCCAATAGATAAGGCTGGAGGAAGGGGAACCAAATTTGATGAGGCCAGTAAGGGGCTATTAGAATGAGGGTCTTTCCCAGAGCCTTGGCTTTATGGAAAATTTTGGGTATCAGAGGAATGGGAGGGAAGGCATACAGGAGACCCAGGGGCCAATTGTGTACAAATGCATGACTTGGGACAGCTCCCGGAGGGGGGGGGATTAGGGCAAAGTAGCTGCTGCATTTCGTGTTTGCTGGAGCTGCAGAGAGATCGCAGCAAGGCTGGCCCCATCTGCAGAATATCCTTTCCGCTCCTTCTTCTTTTAGGGACCACTCATGAGGCAGTAGAATCGCTCTGCTCAGCTTGTCTGCTATCACACTGGATCTCCCCGGGATGTAAGTTGCTATCAGAAAGGGCTGGGTGGAAGTTGCCCATTGCTATACTCTCAGGGCCTCTCGACACAGGGGGCAAGATCTGGTTCCTCCTGGTTTGTTTATGTACCAGACCACTGACATATTGTCTGTCTAAACTGCAATAGTTCCCAGAGGAAGGAAGTCTTGAAAGGGCTGCAATGCTAGAAGAACCGCTCTCATCTCCAGAACAATGATATGCAGGTGAGCCTCATATCTGTTCCACGTGCCTTGGGCTGTTCTTCCCTGATAATGTGTCCCCCCCACCTTATCAGGGAGGCATCCGTGGTCACCGTGGCTATAGGAGTGGGTAGACCAATGTGGTGACCTAGAGTTACTTGGTGAGATGTCAGCCACCACTGAAGGTCCTTCTTGCAGGAATTCATTATCTGGATTTTGTGCGACATTGGGAAGTCTTGAAAAGACCACTGTGTGAACAGGAGCCACTGTAGTACACACATATGCATCCGACCCAAAGGAATCACAATGATCACTGCCGCCATTGTCCCTAGCAGTTTGAGTAACACTGACACAGGGGCTTTCCCTCTCAGAAGCAGGTCTAGAACCTAATTTCGAAGAACACAAACTCATTCTGGAGGAAGGTTTAGGGTCATAAGTAATGGTATTTAGCTCTGTTCTTATAAAAACGGCATGTTGCGATGGCGACAAGGCAGATTTTCCTGAAATTACAGTAATCCCCAACTGACTGCAGAGGTTCAAAGTTGTGTCCCTTGCCTGTATGAGTTGATGCTTGGTGGTGGCAGTAAGGAGCCAGTACTCTAGGTATGGACACACCTGGAATCCCAAACGTCTCAGATGAGCCAAGACTACTGCCATACATTTGGTGAACACTCTGGGGGCTGTAGTGAGACCAAAGGGCAGAGCCCGAAATTGATAATGACTGGCTCCCAGCAGGAAGCGCAGATGAACTCTGGATGGCCTGTCCATTTTTATGTGGTAGTACGCATCCTGAAGATCTGTTGAGCACATCCAATGGTCTTTCCCTAAAAAGGGGAGAACTGACTGTAGTGTGACCATCCGGAATTTCGTTTTTCTGATCAACATGTTTAGTCTGTTGAGATCTAAAATGGGCTTCCAGTCCCCTGCTTTCTTTGGAACTAAAAAGAACCTTGAGTAAGTTCCAGATCCTCTTTGGTCAGCTGGGACTGGTTGGATGACTTTTCCAGCAACCTTTGAATGTCTGAGGTTGCCTGTGAATGGGTGGAACATCCGAGATTTTCTTTATAGGGGGGGGGGGGTGTTGATAAAGGGAATTGAGTATCCTCTGGATATGATTCTTTGTACCCAGCTGTCTTTTGCTATTTTTAAGACAGGCATCTGGGTACAAAGAGAAACTTCCCCTGACTGCCTCCACAGATGGGACAGGTGGGCCTCCTCTCAGGAGAACTGACAGGGCTTGCCAAAGAACTGATCTCTGTTGCCCTGGTTCTGCGGACCCCCTCTGCTGTGTGGGCGGAGTCTTCCATTGTTACCCCCTCCTCTGCCTCTAGAGGGGGATTCACCATGAGTGTCCTGGAAAGCTCCTTGAGTTTTACAGAACCACAGCTTCCCTCCCTTCTGACTTTTGAAGTAAGGTCTGGTAGGGGTGGAAAAGCAGACTCAGATGGCAGACAGAGTCTTTCCATCCTGCTGACTCCTGGTAAAGGTTTCCTTCAATTTGGGTCCAAAAAGGGACGAGCCATCAAAAGGGGTGTTAATAAAGGATGACTTAAAAGACTCCGCAAAGGAACACAGGCACATCCAGGAATGTCTCCTAAGAACAATTCCTGTCCCTGCTGCCCTACTCGTTCCATCAACTGCACAGGAGACCAGGCGCATGGAAGAGTTTACAAGAAAATTTAGGGCAGTGAGTTGGGAAGTTACCTTCTCTGTGACTCCCACAGCTACTGAACCCTGTAGAGTATCTCCTAGTTCTTTCAGATCATCCCTTTGCAACCTTGTGAAATGTGTTAGACAGTTCAGTGATCGGAGAGCAACAGTCACTGAACTAAACATGCGCTTACCATATCTGTCCATAATCCTAGAATCCTTGTTAGGAGGATGGACAGATGTAGACATTTCTGACAGTTCCTTCTTGGTGGCTGCCGCCACCACCATATCATCAACAAGCACTCCTTTGGTTAAGAGGGTATTGTCCTGGGGGGGGAGTTATAAATTTATTAGGCCACCAAGGGACAGGCTCCATGGTATCGGGGGACTCCCAGGCCCTTCGAGAGATTAGCTCAAGTAACTCATCAAAGGGTGGAGACACCCAAGAGGTGGGGGGTTGAGACTCAAAAGCCTTCAGAAGCACTGATTCATCATCAGTAGGGTTTAAGGGACTTCCAGCAACCCCTCTGCTTAAGAATTACCAGGATATCTGTGAAGGAAATATCCTCCAAGGGGGACCATGGGGTGGTTCCCTATTACACTGTCGCAAACGCAAGTTGTTGAATGCGTCTGTTGAACTGAAAAGCGCGAAAAGACAAAATAGCGAAGTGGCTTTTCAGCGTATTCTTTCCCTGGGAAAGAATTCCCTTGGCCGCTTTCGCTACTTTGCCATTTTCGGCACTGTAGTGCGAGCTCGGAGTTGGTATATTTAAAGTAGGGGGGTGTGAGGGGCAAAGCCCCCCACATTATGTAATGTTTTACAGATTTTTTTTCTTTTTTTCCGGAACAGCAATTTTTTTCCCTTGGGAAAAAATCGCTGTTCTCAGGTTTCGACGTAAACTTTCGCTTACATGGGGTCAATTATGTGTCATTCGCACTTCTGTGCGCACAATATCATAATATAGACCCCCCCCCCCCGTGGGGACAGTTCTGACTCATCTAAGTCAGTGTCGGAAGTGACGGATTCCTGTGGGGAGTCCAGATGCTTCCTCTTGCAAAGTCACTTCCTGGGAACCTTTTCAGTGGGAGCTTCTGGAGAGGTCTCAGAAGACCAGGGTTCACCCAACTGGGCTTCCTGAGGTTCAAGGTCTCTACGCTTTGGATGGATGTGTGAAGAGGTAAACACCGGTGCTCTGGGGGAAGGAGCTACTGGCTCTGATGGTGTGCTTGTTGGTGCAGACAACACCCACCTCATAGCATCGAAGGTTCCTCAATCCCGACGTGAAGAAATCCCCAGATCAGAGCATATGGAAGATTCCCTCGGTTTCAGAACAGAGAGCTCCGAGCCCGAGGTTGGAGCCGAACTCACCCGAGCCAAAGCCCCAAGAGGCAAAGTCGGAACCAAAAAAATCGGTCCGACTATTCTCCCAGGGCCTGACCGGCGAATATCAGCTCCTAGACCCCTCGGTTATCACCGAAGATGTCAGGGTTGTTGGGAAAAAACAAGCCTGAAGTAGGTGTAGGGCTCAAAGGCTCCACAATCACCAGTTCCGAAACTTTGAGACGGATTGGAGGAGGAGGAGGAACAGAAGATGGGGGGGGGGGATTTTGTCAGTTTCGAAGTTCCAGGGATCAGCCCAGATAAAAGTTTGGCAAGCGCCGGTGTCTGCAGAAGCCTCTGCACCACACGATCCACATCTTTGTCCGAAAGTCTTGAGGACCATGAAGAGGCTATGGAAGAAGCCACTGACTGAAGGACTGGGGACTTTAAAGTAGGAGATACCGGCTCCAATATCAGGGACCGGCTCCTACAAACAGTAACAACCTCCGGTTCCGAAAGCAGTGGAGCCAAGGTAGTAGCCCCAATCAGTTTTAAGGTCAATGAACCTTTCTTTTGGCTTTGACCCAGAAGACGACTTAGAAGACAAAGTTTTTGAAGAGTTGGATGTCTTGTCCGGTGATTTGTCCTTATCCAATGATTCTTCAAAAGAAAACTTCAGTAATCCCCTGGCTATCAGTTTACTCTTACATTCATGAAGAACACAAGCGCTAAAAGAATGACAGCACAGTTCTCCTGTAAATGAACTTCACCTAAACAATAAACACATTCTGTGTGACCATCTGTTGACATTTTTTTGTCCACATTTAGGACAGGTTTTAAATCCAGATTTAGCTTTCTCTGGTTGAGACATGGCAGAAACTATCAATATTTCTACTTAAATTACCATACAATGTTTTAATAAAGGTAATGAATACACTATTATTAAAGGGAACACACAGTACTATATAATATATAGCCCTAATAAAAAAAAAACAGAGCCCTAACTTCTACAATATATGCAAAAATACACACAGTACGAATTATAACTAATGCCCTAAAACTTGGACTTAGGAACCAGCCTTAACCCACTTTATGGGAAAGGAGAAAAAGCCAAACAACCCTCTAACTTAAATGAGTTGTTACACTGAATGTAAGGAAAAAAACAGCCTACAAAAAAACAAGGCCACCAACAACTAGCAAAAACACACACACACTAAATTTTAATGCTAACTACTTATCAAGATAGGACAAGTTATCTAACTACAAAAAAAAACTATCAAGCGAAACTATCACTTATAAGTGAAATATTAAACTTTTACTAGCCAGAGCTGTCAAAGCATTCCCGATCTGTTGCAGTGGCAAACGAGATCTGACAGAAGCACAAGGTGCATCATGGGATAGGGAGTGGCCTCGAGCTAGTTGAAGACCTCGAGCTTTTGCAGAGGATTGGCTCCAAACCCATCAGTAAGAATGTACGGCGAGATAGAACAACTTCACATCAAACCCTTCCCCTCATCACAATGTATTGATAATCCACCACTACAAAATGTAATACTGTCAGGGGCCTATGTACTTGAGTTGACAGCTCCTTCTCTTTTAACTATCATGTGACAAGGCCTGTCAGAAAATTCTTTTAATTAAACCCACCTAATTGCCAAATGAATGTCATGAAGGTCTAAAGAATTAATCACTCTGTTATGCCCAGCACTAGGCGGACAGACAAAAAGTACAACATGCCTTTAGGATGTGCATCACTAAGCATATGAAGCAGTAAGACACCAAACGTTCTTGACATAAAAGTTCAAAGACTTAAAGTCCCTGAGCCACTAAAAGAAGCTGGAAACTTTTATCTTTTTTTTCAGTGTCTTACAGATACTTGAGGTGAGACCTCAAACTCATTTACTTCACCACTACAGAAAAGACTGTCCTGGACCTCCTGTTTGACTGAAAATCCAATATTTCCACCAATACTAGAACCAGTGACCTAAATCTTCACCAAAAGTTAAATAAAATATAATGGAATGTCAGGTTTACAATTCAGCACCTCCAGACCTCTGGAATAAACTTCCCAGCATGGTAAGCAGTGCAGATCACTACCCACATTTAAATGTAAACTAGATGAATGAATGGGTAACTACAAAATTACTCAGGGATTGATTGGTATGGCCACCCTAGAGTTAGGAGAAGAAGCCTGAGGGAGACTACTGGCAGAGAGTTAATGATCATAACACTCAGGAGTCTAGGAATATCTATGGAATTATCAAAAGTGCTTTTGTCAACTGTGCGATGTGACTCATGTTTTTAGTAAAAAGGGCATTTTGTCAATTGTGGGGAATGCTGATCGAACAACGACATGTAGGTTGTGTAATGTTTGTTCCTGTGCAGGTAAGTGGGAGGGTTCATTTCCAATGACAAAACTTATAGATATAATGAAAGTTTTAGCAATTCAGTTTGCAATATGCGTGCAACTGTTTGTGGGTTAGGGTTAGTATAACGGCCAAGTAAGGGTTTAAATTTAGTGCTGAGTTTGCATAGTGATGTTTGTTGTTTGTGTCCAAGTGTCTTGCATAGTTGTATTGCTGGGAAAAGGTTATAAGGTAATGTACACAGGATTGGGGTTAAGGGCAATGGTAGACTTGAGGTTAGAATACAAGTAAGGATGCCGCTTTTCCCTTTCCCCAGCCCTATACATTACCTTACAAAAAAAAACTTTTCCTAACAGAAACACTACTTGGGTGAGGTTCTGATAGGGTTTTATTTGGTGGGGGGTTACTAACCGAAAAAGAAAAGCAATAACTTTTCAATCAGTTTTGGTTGAAAGTTTTGTAAATTCAGTGCTTACTAATTCTGGGCTTCATTTGTGAATGTTTTTGTATTGATGTTAGTAAAGTTTGATGCTAACGTAGATATCTGTACACACACACACACACACACACACACACACACACACAATATGTACATTTTCCAAATAGAAAGGCAATTAAGAAGACAAGATGACTGTCACTGGAGGTTTCAGAAGTGGTCGTGGAAAAGAGGAGAACAAAAGGTAAAAGAGATTGCAAAAAAATGTGACAAACTGAATGCAGGGTGTTCTAATCACAAGAAGAGATCATGAGGGCATACTTAAATGGCCAACACAAAGAAATAAAAGAAGACAAAGCAGTAAGAAACACAAGAGATCTCTTCAAGAAGACTGGTGATATTAAGGAAATCTTCCAAAAGATTATGATGGAAGATAAAAATGTAAAAGATGGGCAAAAAAAGTGAGGTATCGGTCTTCCAAGATGGCTGCACACTGATCAAAAGCTTAATTTCAGTTCTCCCAGTGTGAAAAACGGAAACTGAGAAATAAGATACAAGTAGTTCTGCTACCCTGAGTAAAATTCAGTTACTGGCTAGTAAGTACACTGCCTGGATGCCAGCAAAAAGGAAATTTAGAGAACCGAAAGAAAGTCAGCTAGAAAAGGTAAAGTGAAAACAATAACTGGGTAAAATCCTACAGCTGTTCAGCAAAAAGCAGTTCAAGCTTCAGCTTTGGTACAAAAGATGGCTCCCAATAATTTAGAGGAAAAATAAATGTAGGCAGAGGTGATTGAAATAAATGAAACAATGAAGAAGTATATCAACTCAAACAACAAATGGCTGGAAAAACAGAAGCTATTCAGATGAATTAATAAAACTTCAAAAATCAGAGGCAGAAATGAAGAAAAAGCTGACTCAGTATGAGACCTCTAAAGAACAGCTGTTTCAAAAATTGTAGAGTTAGAAGGCATAGAGTACAGAGAAAACTTTTAGTTATGTACTTACCATAACTTTAGATGTCTGGGATCCATCTCGCCTACATTCTGTACTGATGGGTTCGGAGCCGATCCTCGGCTCCGACTCGGCACGCTATACTATAGAACAAAGTCTCTTATTGGCTGAGCTATCCCACATCCCAGGATGCACCACCACTGCTTCCCCAGATCTTGTTTGTTCGCACACATGCATACACACATAGACTGTTGATATAATATTGCCAGATGTTTCAAGATGAAACGGCTAAACTCGAACCGTTCGGTCTCTTCTGATCTCCAAGGCAGGGGGAAGGAGGGTGGGTTATTAGGAATGTAGGCAAGATGGATCACAAACATCTAAAGTTATGGTAAGTACATAACTAAAAGATGTTATGTGATCCTATCTCGCCTACATTCTGTACTGATGGGACAGCGTCCCTAGCACCTGATTCCTGGGTGGCTCACTGGAAAACACTCCTGAGAACTGTGGAACCGAAGGAAGCTCGCCCCCGAGATGCCACATCCAATTTGTAATGAGAAATGAAGGTGTGAGGAGAAGACCACATAGCCGCAGCACAAATGTCACTAATGGCAAGCTTGGAATGAAATGCTGTCGAAGTAGCCATAGCCCTTGTAGAATGAGCTTTCACTGTGGTTGTAAGCTCTTTATTAGAAAGAAAGTAAGTATGACTGATACAGTCTCTGATCCACTTGGCAATAGTGACCCTCATGACGGCTTTGCCCAATTTATTGTCCGAAAAGGACACAAACAACTGATCTGTTTTCCGTGTTTGGTGCGTCCTATCTAAACAGAAGTGCAACTGCCTGCGAACATCCAATGTGTGGAAGATGTATTCCGCTCTGTTTGAGTACTTTGGGAAGAAAACTGGAAGTTTCAATGACTGAACTGGAACAAACCTTAGGAACAAAGGATGGATTAGGCCTGAGGGATACTCTATCCTTGTGAAAAAACAGGTACGGTGGTTTGACACATAGGGCTTGAAGTTCCGAAACTCTTCTGGCTGATGTAAGTGCAACCAAAAAAGCAGTCTTCCAAGAAAGAAATTTCAAGTCACAAGTTGCTGCCAGTTCGAAGGGGGAAGAGGTCAGAGCACCTAACACCACAATAAGATCCCACGGTGGAGTGGGATGAGAAATCGGAGGTCGTAGCAGTCCAGCACCTTTCATGAAGGCTTTACATAACTTGTTGCTCATCAAAGGTGGGTCTATAGTTTCATGAAAATTGGAAATAGCTGCCAATTGAACCTTGATGGTAGAGACCGAAGAACCTTGATTGAATAGAGAAGCTAAAAACTTCAGAACCTCTGACACCGGGACAGTTATGGGATCTAATCCCCGGAGTTGGGCCCAAATAGCAAATCTCTTCCATTTGCTGTTATACATTTTTTTAGTAGAAGTCTTGTGGGCCGAGGACAAGATATGTATGACTTCCGGGTCCAAAGCATGGTTCCTGACTATGGTCGGAAGAGGAGGAGCCAAGCTGTTAACCTCAACGAGTGAAGGGACTGATGATGTTGTCCCGACTGATGGATCAAGAGGTCCGGAACCTGATCCAGGAACCATGGACCGTCCAGTGCATATTTCCGAAGATAGGGAAACCAGACTTGACGAGGCCAGTATGGGGCAACTAAAATCATCTTGCTCCCCAAATGAATCGCCTTCTGGATCACCTTGGGAAGAAGGGGAACCGGTGGAAAGGCGTATAGCAGACCGGTGGGCCAAGCTTGGACTAGGGCGTCCTTGGGAATCTCCCCCGGAACTGGGGTGAGAGAGAAGAACTGCTGGCATTTCGCGTTGAGTGGGGTCACGAAAAGGTTGCAACAAGGAGTTCCCCATCTTCTGAAAATCTGAGTTGCCACTGTGTCGTTCAGAGACCACTCGTGAGGGTGAGGGGAGAGAATAGTTCTGCTCAGTCTGTCGGCTATTACATTGGATCTCCCAGCAATATGTGTCGCTACCAGAAAACGTTTGGTTGCAACCGCCCAGTCCCATACTTTCATGGCCTCTCTGCAAAGGGGGTAGGATCTGGTCCCTCCCTGCTTGTTCAGGTACCAGACTACTGACATGTTGTCGGACTGAATGGCAATCACGCCCAGAGGGAGGTAATCATGTAGCGCTTGCAGAGATAGAAGCACCGCCCTCATTTCCAGTATGTTGATGTGGAGGAGACTCTCATCAGAATGCCAATTGCCTTGGACTGACTTGCCCAGGTAATGTCCCCCCCACCCCGTCTGGGAGGCGTCTGTAGTCAATGTGGCCACTGGAGGTGGTGGAACGAAGGGTCGCCCCTGATCCAGGTTGGAGGAAAGAAGCCACCAACGAAGGTCCTGCTTGCACGTCTCCGTGATCCGAATGAGGTAACTGAGAGGGAGATCCTGATAAGACCACTGGACTGACAGGAGCCACTGGAGAATCCTCATATGTAATCTTGCCAAGGGGACTAGGAGAACGGTGGCTGACATGGAACCTAACAGCTGTAGGACCATCCTGGCTGGGGCTCAGCGTTTGAGAAGCAAGGCTCGAACTTGAGACTGTAATGTTTCTATCCTCTCTGTAGGAAGATAGACCCGCATTTGCTTTGAGTCTATCGCTACTCCGATAAACCGTATGCGCTGAGATGGCAGCAACACAGACTTTGCCCAATTGAAGGTGATTCCTAGGGAGTTACCTAGAGATATAGTGGCTGCTAGGTTCTGTAAGAGTAGACGCCTGGAGGTGGCAGTTAGGAGCCAGTCGTCTAGATATGGAAACACCTGGAATCCTAGACTCCTCAGGTGAGCAGTCACCACTGCCAAACATTTGGTGAACACCCTGGGGGCTGTGGTGAGACCAAAGGGCAGTGCACGGAACTGGAAATGACTGTCTCCCAGGCTGAAGCGCAAATGTCTCCTGGACGCCTGATCTATCAGGATGTGATAATAGGCGTCCTTGAGATCTATGGAGCACATCCAAACACCTTTCTCCAGTAGCGGGAGAATGGATTGCAAGGTGACCATCCGGAACTTGGACTTCTTGACTGATCTATTTAGCTTGCTGAGATCCAAAATGGGCCTCAAGTCCCTGGTCTTTTTTGGCACCAAAACGAATTTTGAGTAAGTCCCTAATCCGGTCTGGCCTACGGGGACCGGTTGGATGACTCCTTTTTGAAGCAGCTTTGAGATTTCGATGGCTGCAAGATCCCGTTGACTGGGTGGTGGGTCCGGGATTTTTCTGGATGGCGGGGGAGATTGTGAAAAAGGGATGACATAACCTCCGGCGATGATTCGGAGCACCCATCGGTCCTGAGTGATATTTTCCCAGGCCTTTAGGTGCCTCGAAAAACGACCCCCGACTGGCTCCAGAGCTGCGCAGTCGGGCAATCCTTCAGGGATGCTGGGAGGTTGAGGAGCCACAAAAGGACTCGCAGTCTCCAGTGCTGTGGGGGCCGCTGCCGCCTCTGGGACAGCGTCTTCCTGAAAAATTTCCCCCTCCTCTGCCTCTAGAAGGGGAATCGTCCTGCTGTGAGGGGTAAGTCTTTTGAGATTTACGGAACCACATTTTCCCCCCTCTTCTAGCCTTGGGATAAGGCCAGAAGGGAGAGGAAAACCGTGCCCCTACGGCAGTCAAAGTCTTACCCTCTTGTTCACAGCGGGTCAAGGTGTCCTTTACCTTGGGTCCAAACAAAGAGGACCCATCAAAGGGAGCGTCAGCAAAGGAAGACTTGAAGGCCTCCGCAAAATGACACAGGCGGAGCCAGGCTTGTCTCCGTGGAGCAACACCTGTACCCGCCGCTCTACTCGCCCCCTCGGCTGCATACGAAATGAGCCTCATGGACGAGTTCGATATCGATGATAGAGTAGCCAACTGAGAGCTAACCGTCTGGGCCAACTGCTCAGGTAGGTTACCAGAGAGGGTATCTGAAAGTTCCTTGACCAGATCCCTCTGAAGTCTGGTGAAGTGCGTCAGATAATTCAGAGACCTTAAAGTAAAGGCTGCTGAAGTAAAGGTGCGCTTCCCGTACCGATCCATGCTCCTGGACTCTTTATTAGGAGGATGGGCGGACGTCTAAGCCTCTGCCACATCTTGCTGGGTAGCAGATGCCACCACCAGGGCATCTACGGCCACACCTTTGGAGAGGAAGTCCTTTTCAGGGGGGGCTGAAAGAAATTTATTCGGGTGAGCTGGCACCAGTTCCACAGAATCCGGGTGCTCCCACGCCCTTCGAGAGATCAAATCCAGAAGCTCATCGAAGGGCGGAGACACCCAGGAGGCGGAAGGCCTTGAGGAATACCGACTCCTCAGCGGAAGGGGGTTTGGACTGCCAGTCGCCTCGTTGCTTCAGGATTTCCAAGATATCCACAAAGGAGACATCATCCGAGGACGACTTGGGGGACCCCTCCGCATCATCGAGGTTGGTGCCCGAGGTGAGAGACTCATCAGGGGAGTCAACGTGCTTCCTCTTGCACTGTCTCTTCCTTGGAGGTTCCTCCGAAGACGCTTCGGAGGGACCTTCAGAAAGGGGGGAAACCCCAATGGGGGTGACCTCAGGCCCCAGGGCTCTGCTGTCTTGAGACAGGGGGACTACAAAGGAACCAGTCTCCGTGCCAAGGGAAGGTGACGGTGAAACGGTGGAGGTGGCCAAAGAAGATTTGGCCAAAGCACTCCTCATGGCCCTGAAGGCAGGACCCCCAGAGTCCTGGGAAGGTCCGATCCCCAAGGCCACAACAGTAGATGGCACTCCCGCAGCCGACGCACCGAGAGGGAGGCTCGGAACTGAAAACATCGGTCCCGAAGCGTCACCCCCGGGGCCGACCGAGGAGGTCCGTGTACCGAACTCCGACCCGAAGGTCGGGGTTGGAGTAAGGGTCGGAGCCAACCCGAAAACCTCCATCGGCTCCACCAGCACCGACTCCAACGGTGCCGAGGCTGTTGGAGGAGGAACCAAAACCACAGGGTGGGCAATCGGCTCCGGAGCCGATTGGGCTGGAGCCGAAACTAACTTTTGGAAGACTGGAGACTGAAACAGCCTTTGAAGTACCCTGTCAATGTCCGAATCCGACATCCTCGAAGACCGAGAAGAGATCGAACGGGTTCGAGTCGACTTCTCCACCGGTTCCGAAGGACTGGGGGACCGGCTCCGAATCGTCTCGATCAATATCGGTGCCGAGGGAGACTCCACAACCATTGCAATTTCCCTTGGTGCCGAAGTGGACTTCGGCGCCGAAGGGGAAGAGTCTGAGCGGGCAACTCTCATCGGCTCCAAAGACAGTGGAGCCGATGAAGGTGACCCGCCTCTTGAAGCTCTAGCCGTCGGTTCCGAAGCCAAAGGAGTCGAGGCTGGAGGCATCGAGGCAGACCGTTCCGCCCTCAGCTCCGAAGTCCGTGGCGCCGATGGAGAAGCCTGCCGAGATTTCTTTGTGGTCGGTTCCGACGGGCTGGTCGGAGCCGACGATTTCTTTTTCTTCGAGGGAGAAGAGGAAGAAGATAAAGCCTCCTCAAAAGTAGGTTTAATAAGCCCTTTTAAAATCAATTTGTTTTTTCTCTCTTGGAGGACCCGGGAGGAAAAAGCGTGACAAACGCTGCAAGACTCCTGAAGGTGTTTAGGGCCTAAACAATACACACATAAAGAGTGATCGTCCGTTATGGACATTTTGTAGCTACATTTAGAGCACTTCTTGAACCCAGATGGTCTGTGCTCTTTCGACATATTGACTACCAAACACTAAACCAAAAAGAGAAACTTTCTCCAAAAACTTGTCAAGAAAAGGCAAATAATTCACGCGCGAGGGCAAGGCCCCTCTAACTTAAACGGGATCCTTTCCCTCCAATAAAAGACAAATTTACCACAAAAAACTTAATCAAAAATCAGCCACACAACAACGATAGCTGTTAAAACAACTTTTGGGGGTTAATCAAAAATTTCTGACAGAAATTTGTTAAGAAAATAGACACTTAGCTCAGCCAAGTCCGAGACCACGTCTTTGCTGTAAAGCGGCAAACAAGATCTGGGGAAGCAGTGGTGGTGCATTCTGGGTTGTGGGATAGCTCAGCCAATAAGAGACTTCGTACAGAATGTAGGCGAGATAGGATCACATAACATCCTGAGATTTCCTGCTGTACTGAGGAAAATGGAAGTAAAAGATTATGTATCAATTCTAAGAAAGGACAAATAAGTAGCTGGAATCATATTCCATAGCAGGATTTATTAATTGAAAGGGCACACAGAGTGTATGTTCCAACCTTGGCCATGACAAAGCAGAAAATACCTGTACAAGTAAAGATGCAATCATATCAGGAAAAAGAGTTGATCCTGACAAAATTGTGGCACAAAGGAAAAGTATTAAAAACTGGAAACAGCAGAGTGTTTGTGGAAAATGATTATTCACTGTACACCAGGCAGAACAGAAACAAATTTATCCCAGCAGTCGGAGAATGTGGATAGGCAGGTGCGAGACTGAAGCTGCTGAATTCAGCTGTCTTCAGAATATTTTTTTCCCTGGAGGCTCAGAGACATCTTTGATGAAAAACAGGCTAAGGAGGAAATACAAAAGTTTATCCAACAAAAATCAATCAGAAGGGAACTCTGCTTTGCATTCGTCTGATGATAAAACTCATACATATGCTTTGTCAGTCAAACCTTTTCCGATGTTCCACAGGAAAATGCTTGTGAGACAGAAAAAAAGCAGATAAAATGACTAGAAGAATCAGTGGTACCTTGGACTTGAATCCTAGTATAGTGATGGCAGATAAGTTGAATGGGAAGACGACCAGCAATACTGAAATTAGTGAATAAATGTGAGATTTTAAAGCATAAATCACATTTGTGAATTATGGCTTTGCAAGAAAAAGTGACGGAGAAAGACTGGACTTTTGCTGACTTTGTTAAACTTGTGGGTGGACTGTAAAGAATATACCCACACTTTATCCCATTAATGTTTAGAAGAATTGTTTGTTTATGTCTTTCGGCTTTTCCCGGTTAGGGGTCGCCACAACAGAACTCTGGTCCGCTAATGACTGGTAGTGGATTTTTACGTACCGGGTTACCAGCCCTGACGCACAACCTTCAACGAAGGCACGCCCCATTCACGTATGCCTCCACACAGAAGACACTCTAGCTGAGAATCGAACGGGACAACTTCTTGCTATGAGGCGACAACGCTACCGCAGCACCACCACTGCAGTATACTAAAAGAAAAAAAAAATAAGTAAAAACTTTTATTCTTAATATTTGTATAAAACATTTGATGATATAAACAGCATATTATATACTAAAACAGTTTTGTGTAGTATACAGTCAGGGGGATTTTAAATGCGGGGGTGGAGGGGAGTTCTTTCACTGATTGCTGTATGGGTTAAAGATTAAGGTAAACAAGTACTTTATGTTTGTTTTTTGTCGTAAGAAGTATATGCTTTACAATTAAAAAAGTGAAGAAATGCTGGACAAAAGCATGTTAAAGTTAATATGCTGTAATCCTGGTCTGCCAGGGTTGGTTGTAAAGTACATTGAGTATTATATGCAAAGTTCAGATGTCTTCTCTTAATTCTGCAAAGGTGAATGTCTGGATTAATGCCACTGGCTTACTCTAAAAAGTTTATGTACTCACTATAAAATTCTATCTGTGTTGTCCATTTTTTTTCTTCCTCAACAACTGGGTTCGGATCAGACTCTGTCACTTTCTAAAGCTCATGGCTTCCAGAACTCTCCAGCTGCTCCCTTAACCATGATGCTCTATTCCCTAACACACCTCAGCTCTTGTTTGCTGGCCTTACAGCTTCAGAGGAATATTAGAACAATAGTATGAGAAACCAATACCTGGAACTCAAAAGGAGGAACACCATTTGCCTTATAACCTTCTCGTACTTCCAGAAGTCATAAGCTAAATGGCAGGGACTTGGCAGGAGGGGAATTGAGAAGAATGATAATGGACAACACAGATGGAAAATTATGGTGAGTACATAACTTCTTTACCTGATGTTACCAATTTTCATTCATTCCTCAACAATTGGGACAGAGTTCCCAGCTATCTGAATTCCTGGAAGGACTCTAAGGAAAGATATTCCTGAGCACTGTTGAGTCAAAGGCTACTCTTCCCTTTGAGACCAGATCCAATTTGTTATGAGTAATAAAGGTATGAATACTGGCCCAAGTAGCAGCCGCACAGATATTGTCCATGGAAGACCCAAATAAAAATACTGATGATGTTGCCATGGACCTGGTTGAATGGGCTCTCAAACATTTTGGCAAAGACAAGCCCAATTTGTTATAAACAAAGGATATGCAACCAACCATTTTGCTAAATTTAATTTTGCAACTGACCTGCCTAATTTCAATTCTGCAAAAAAAGAAAACAAGTTATTTACCTACCATAACGTTCCATCTGAGTAGTTGCACTTAATTTGTCTTCAACCTTTGGGTCACGGATCAGTATAAGATCCAACTCGACCTCATATCCAGCATCTGATCCAAGCTCCAAGCTCCTCCCCCTATCTCCTTCCTCCCTTCAGATAGAGTTTGCTGCCCAACACATTAACAATACATCCCACCCAACAAGACCTTACCACTACTGGCAACCCAAAATTCCTGAGCCAAGCATGACAAAGGACATTCCTGAGATGTTCATCTTCTATATATATATAGCCAGGACAATAGTGACAAGGTCGGGGGGAGGAGGCAGGGATTGTTGAAGATAAATGAAGTGCAACTACTCAAATGGAACATTATGGTGAGGACATAACTTGTTTATTTGAAGTAGTTGACTTCATTTGATCTTCAACCTGTGGGACAGAGTCCCCAGCTACTATACACCTGGGAGGCCTTCATGGAAGGATATTCCAGAGCACGGCAGAGCCAAAAAATGCCTTGTTCCTGAATACGATGTCCAATTTATAATGAGAAATGAAGGTATGAGATGAGGACCAAGTAGCTGCAGAACAGATATCATCCAGTGACACCCTGGACCAAAATGCTGCTGAAGTATCCATAGATCTGATAGAATGTGCTTTTACCTGACCTGGCGGGGAAATTCTCCTGACAGAGTTCGCCCAAATAATGCATTGGGAAATCCAGCATGCAATCGTAACCTTGGAGACTGGTTTCCCTAAAAAGGAATCAGATTTACGAAAAACTTTGTCCTGTGCAATTAGAACCATAATCGTCTATGCACATCCAGCAAATTTAATTTATATTCTCCCTTATTTTGAATATTTGGAAAAAAGACGAAGACTGATTGATTAATATTGGTTTTGGACACTACCTTGGGAAGAAAGGATGAGTTAGTACGCAAAGACACTCTATCCTTATGAAAAATCATATAAGGAACCTTGATCAAAAGTGCTTGAAGTTCTGACACGCTGCTATCAGAAGTAATGGCAACTAAAAAGGCAGTCTTCCAAGATAGATACTGCCAATCTACCAAAGCTGCAGGTTCAAAAGGGGGTGAGACTAAAGTCTGAAGCACTAATGTAAGGTCCCATGAGGGTGTAGGATCCTTCATTGGGGGTCTCAGACGAAACGTACCCTTAATGAAGGTCTTGCAAAGTTTAGAAGAGGCCAACAAAGTCATGTTTTCCCCTACATGAAAACCTGGAAATTGCAGCCAGTTGGACTTGCACAGTGGAGGAACTAGCACCTTGCTAGAAAATCCCTGCCAAGAATTCCAATACTGGAACAGTAAAGGGATCCAATGTACTCTGTGAGGCCCATATGGAAAAACGTTTCCACTTGCTACGGTATACCCTTCTAGTGGAAGACTTGTGAGCCACCACCAAAATGGTTTTAACAGGAGAAGATAAACCAGGTGTCCTAATAATCACAGGAACCAGAGCAGCCAAGCTGTGAGCTTCAGACTGTCTAGGTCTGGGTGAGGAATCCCCGAGGGATGAGAAATGAGATCCTGAACTAGATCCAATGTCCAAGTGGAACTACTAGATGAGACCACAGAGAGGGAAACCAAACTTGGCAAGGCCAAAATAGGGCAATGAGGATCACAAAGCCCCCCCACTTTCTGAAGAAACTTTGATATCAAGGGCAAAGGAGGACAGGCATAAAGAATACCGGGAGGCCAAGCATGAATCAGAGAGTATCTGGAGGCTTCTCCCTGAGGGGATTCAGAGCGAAGAACTCACTGCACTTCATGTTGGAAGGAGATGCGAACAGATCGCAGCAAGGATGACCCCCACTTTAGAAAGATTTGCTCTACCACTGAAGGATTAAGAGACCACTCATAAGGCATCAGGATAGATCTGCTGAGCCTGTTCGCTAGAATGTTGGACTGTCTCGGAATGTGCATTGCCACCTGAAAACGGCCGGTGGAGACTGCCCATTCCCACACACACATGGCTTCACGACAAAGGGGGTAAAATTTGGTTCCCCCATTTGTTGCTGTACCAGACCACTGACATGTTGTCTGTCTGGATAGCAACCATCCCTAGAGGAAGATGGGCATAAACAGGCTGCAACACAAGAAGCACCGCCCTCATCTCCAAGACGTTGATATGCAAACTGGTCTCGGAAGGGGACCACGTGCCTTGAACTGTCCTTCTCGAGCAGTGCCCGCCCCCCCAGCTGGGAGGTTTCTGTGGTCACCGTGGTCTTGGAAATGACAGGAGAAAGGGATGTCCCCTGACTAGATCCGGGGAATGACTCCACCACCGAAGAGAGTTCCTGCACAGTCGGGAGATTTGAACAGGATGAGACAATGGCAGATCTAATAAGGACGACTGAACGGTAAGGATCCACTGAAGAATCCACATGTAAAGACACTCTAAGGGTAGCAGGTTGATTATGGCAGCCATGGACCCCAACGCTCGCAGCACCGCTTCTGCTGTCGGAGACTGGCCTTGAAGCACATAAAGAATGTGTATCTTTAAGCTGTGAATCCTGTATGGGGTAAGGAAAACTTTTATTTGGATAGTGTCTAACCGAGCCCCAATGAGGTCGAAGATCTGAACAGGTGCCAGTCATGACTTGTTGAGACTGATGGTGATGCCCAGCCTCTGTGCTCGTGAGAGGAAATTATCCCAGGCTTGACAAAGCCGATGCTTGGAAGGGGGCAGCGAGGAGCTAATCGTCCAGGTAAGGGAAGACCGGAATACCCTGAAGCCTCACATGAGCCACTACTTCTGCCATCACTTGAACACCATAGGGCCTGTGGTGAGACCAAAGGGAAGGTCTCTGAATTGATAATGATTGGCTCCTAGCCAGAAGCGAAGAAACCTCCGAGAGTGCCTGTCCATCTTGATATGGTAGTATGCATCCTGGAGGTCAAATGAGCACATCCAGTCGTTTTGTCTGCAGGTAGGGCAGGATAGACTGAAGTATGACTATCTGGAATGTCTCCTTGGCCAGTGACAGGTTCAAGGTGGATAGATCCAAAATGGGTCTTAGGTCCTCAGTTTTCTTTGGCAATAAAAAGAACCTGGAATAAATGCCTGATCCAGACTGGTCGTGGGGGACAGGTTGGATGACTCATTTTACTAGCAGCTTTTCTATTTCTAGTGCTGCTTCCTCCCTTTGCATGGATGGGACATCCAGGAGGTGTTTGGGTGGATGGGGTGGTTCAAGGAACAGGACTGATTAGCCTCTGGATATGATCTGCCACACCCAACGATCTGTTGTTATGGACTACCATTCAGCTGGGTGTAGCGATAACCGGCCCCCGACAGTCTCCAGAGAGGATGTGCGGGTCTGTCTGAGAACGGTTCTCGAGACCCGTAATTTTGCAGCCCCCCTCTGCCTCTAGGGCGGCATTTATCAAAACCTCCTCTGCCTCTGGGGGAAAGTGAGCCCTGAGTGTCCCAGGAAAATCAAAACACAGCCAAAATTTGAGTGTCTTAAATTTTGGCTGTGTTTTGTTTTTCGTGGTCGTAAGTGGAAGTTGGATGATGATGATATATTTTTTGTCCCAGGAAAATGCCTGAGTCATCTGGAACCACATCTTCTTGACCCCTCATTGGTTCCTAGAAAGGATCTTTGGGGGGGGGGGGGGTGGATCCCGACAGTAGATAATGTCTTCCTGTACTTCTCACACTGGACCAAAGCCTCGCGTACTGACTTCCCAAACAGGCAGGAACTGTCACACTGGGCATTGGTAAACGACACCTTGAAGGGTTCCGAGAACTGACAGAGCAGGAGCCAGACATGGTGCCTGATGGCAGTGTTTGTACTGGCTGCCCTAGCGGCTCCCTCAGTAGCATGGGAGAGGAGACATATGGAGGTGTCAGTGACTGATTTCAGAGTGGCTATACAAGCAGAAAACATCTTCTTGTCTCCTGTCGACATGGACTCAGGGGTCAACTCGGCGATCTCCTTCACTAGGTCTCACTGCAGCAGAATCACTTGTGCCATGTAATTCAGCTCTCTTACTGAGAAGGTGGCTGGAGCATAGACCCACTTCCCGAATTGATCCAATGTCTTTGACTCTCAGGAGGGTGGACCGAAGGGCTCTCCTGAGCGAGCTCTTTCTTAGTGGCAACTGCCACTACCATAGCAAAAACCGGGGACCCTTTGTTCCAACATGTCCTGTATGAAGGGGGGCCAAAGACTATCAGGGTGCTTAGGGACAAGCTCCACCGTGTCTGGTTCCTTCTGCAACGGAGATGCTATAAGGTCCACTAAGGGATCAGAGGGAGAGGACACCCAGGAAGAAGATTGGCCTGTGACGAATGTCTCTAGGAACACTGATTCGTCCGAGGTTGGTTTTTGGACAGACCACACTTCCCTCTGGCATAGGAGTTCCATGAGGCTCCAAAGGAGATATCCTCGGGGGCGTGATCGGGGGCAACCTTCCCCTTCCTCCAAATAAGTGTCTTCAGTAAGGAACTCCGGTGGGGAGTCCAAGTGCCTCATCTTACATGTCTGTTTGTGAGGGATCTCCTTAGTTGGGATCTCTGGGGAGAACTAGTCAACATCCTGCTGCTTCCCCACGGGAGCTTCCTGAGGCAAAATGGGCATAGGCAGTCCCGGAGATAAAATGGTCGAGTCCATACCCAAAAACAGAGGAAGCTGTGGTGGTGTCCAAAGACAAGATGGTCAAGGGTCTCACTGACACCAAGAGAACCCTCTCCACCACAGGCTGAAGGAGAACAGACATCCTGAGAAGTGTCAGCCGGAGCCGTTCCCCTCTGACCCAACAAAGGAGTCACAGCCAAGACTCCAGGAGGCAATATAACAATGGGAATACTGCACTCCAACACACTCTGAGCAGAGAGCACCCTCTCAGATCTGACCCCAAGACTACGGCTCTGGGAGCACGGATACAACCCAGTCGAATCTGACACACTCAAGGCAATGGCGGGCGTCGAGGTACAAGGTACCATCAGCGCCAAACCCTCGACCCTGAGGGTCCTCGAATCCAAGGGCTCCAAAATCAAAGGCCAGATTGAAGAACCAAGGGTCCTTGGATCCAAGCACTCCAAAACCAAAGGCCAGATTAGAGAAGGAGTGATCGGAGTAAGTAAGGCTGCAAGCTCCCCCCCCTCCAGAGAGAGAGGGGGCAGGCAAGACCCCATCTGAATTTGGGTGTGGATAAACCGCCGCATCATTTTATCCATCTCTGCTTGGAGTGGGAAGATGAAGCCACTGACACCGGTCTGGAGTGCCAGTGAGGGGAAGCCCGTACAGGCAACCAGATCCATGATTCCTCCAGCTCTGGGGTGGACCTGGGAGAATGGAGCCAGGGAGATCCAGGTCTGGTTTCTGGCCTAACCTTCTGTGGTGGGCCAGCCACAGCCAAGTGGTCAGGAAACTACTTCCTTGGCCTGTCCTTCTTAGACTTCTCCCCTTCCCTGGACCTCTTGGTGGGAGCTTGAGTCCCAGAGACCAGGGAAGAGGTAGAAGTTGATGCTGCACCTGACGTGTGGGGCATAGGGGCTACAGCCCTGAAGAGGAAAGTAGGCCCTTGAGGATGAGTTTATCCCTCCTGTCCTTCAGTGCCCTGGGATTAAACCCAGCACAGATAGGACAAAAGGTTTGCAGGCGTTCCGCCCCCAGACACACCATGCCCAGAGTGTGACCATCGGCTGGGAAGAGCTTATGGCCACACACTGTGCACTTTCTGAAACCTAGTTTAGAGGTTTCAGCCATGTCCCTAAACAGGCCCAGAACACACACACACTCGCACTAAAGAAAAGAATAGACAGAAAGAGAGAAGTTTTTTTTTTTTTCCCCCCGATGACTGCGTGGGGAGGACAGACAGTAAAGCTAAGAAAGGGGAAGCAAAAAGCACAAAAATACACTCACTAAACCCAAATGACTAGCCAAGAACTCTGACCATGATGCTTACTTTTCCAGTGGCAAACAAGATCTGAAGGGAGGAAGGAGACAGGGGGCATTATGGGTAAGGTGAGGAGCTTGAGCTCGGATCAGATGATGGATATGCGGCCATTTCAGATCTGATACAGATCTGTAACCCACAGGTTGAAGACAAATGAAGTCAACTATTTCAGACCAAATAATTGATCCATACTTCTGAAAATCTTTGTTCTATGCAAACAGAAATGTAATTGTCTCAGAATGCCCAACAAATGTAACATGTATTCACCTTTGTTTGAGTAATATGGAAAGAAAAATGGAAGATTAATGGACTAATAGATGCTGGATTATGACACCACCTTAGGAAGATAGGAAGAAATGGTTCATAGTGTACCCTATCTCTATGGAATATTAAATACGGAGGCTTAGAAGACCAGTATTGAAGTTCAGAAAGTCTTCAAGCGGAAGCTATTGCTACCAAAAAGATAGTTTTCCATGTTAAAAACTTCAGTTCAAATTTAGTTGAAGAACTAGCCCCTCCATTAAAGACTGTTGCCAGAAACCCAAGAACTTTATGTAATGGTGATGAAAAAGAGTCAATATCTTTTTGCTAAGCCCCCCCCCCAAAAAAAAAGAAGTTATGTACTCACCATAACATTCCATTTGAGTTGTTGCACTTCCATTGTCTTCAACCTGTGGGTATTTGGATCCGAATCGGATCTGAGACAGCCACATCACTAGCATCTGATGTGAGGTCCAAGCTCCTCCCCTTACCCATAATGCTCCCCCTATCTCCTTACTTTCGTCAGATCGAGTTTGCTGCTCAAGAAAACATAAGCCCGACCCAATCAGACTTACCATTAGTGGCTCCTAAAAAGTAAGCCAAGCATAACCAGGAGAGCCACTACAGTGCTCCTCTCCTATATACAATGTTAGAACAATAGTGACAAGCTCAGGGGGAAGGAGGGGGGGATGGTTGAAGCCAAATGAAGTACAACTACTCCGATGGAAAGTTATGGTGAGTACATAACTTCTTTATCTGAAGTAGACTACTCCATTTGGTCTTCAACCTGTGGGACAGAGTCCCCAGCTACCAACACCTGGGTGGCCCTCATGGAAGGATATTCCAGAGCACCACGGAGCCAAAGGAAGACCTACTGCTGGATACAATGTCCAATTTGTAATGAGATATGAAGGTATGAGATGAGAACCAAGTAGCTGTGGAACAAATGTCATCCAGCGATACCCTAGACCAAAAGGCCGCTGAGGTGGCCATGGACCTGGTGGAGTGGGCTTTCACTTGACCCAGAGGGGAAATGCCTCTATCAGATAATGCTCGAATGATGCATTGGGAAATTCAGTGAGCAATGGTCACTTTAGAAATTGGCTTGCCCAGAAATGGTTTTAAATAGGAGATGAACAACTGATAAGATTTGCAAAAAATATTTTGCTCTATGTAAATAAAACCTCAGTTGCCTATGTACATTCAACAAGTGTAACTTATATTCACCCCTATTTTGGGAATTTGGAAAGAAAACAGGAACCTTGACAGTTTAATTGACATTGGTTCCTGAAGCCACCTTGGGATGAAAGGAAGGATTAGTGCGCAGGGGAACCTTGTCCTTACAAAAAAAAAACATATAAGGAACTTTAATGGATAATACTTGAAGTTCCAATACCCTCCTAGCAGTAGTGATAGCCACCAAAAAGGCAGTCTTCCAAGACAGGAAGTGTAAATCTACTGATGCCGTGGCCTCAAAGGGAGGGGAGAGTAGAGTCTGAAGTACAAAGGTGAGGTCCCATGGATGTGTAGGATGTTCCACTGGGGGTCTTAAACGAAAGGTACCTTTAAGGAAGGTCTTGCAAAGTCTGGAAGAAGCTAGGGAAGCCATGTTTTGTACTTTAAAGGTAGAAGAACTAGTGCCTTGGTGAAGGACACCCAATAGAAATTCCAGAACAGCTGAAACCGGTGCCGTAAATGGATCTAGGTCCCATTGAGATTCCCATATAGAGAACAGTTTCCACTCGCTGCGATATATTTTTCTGGTAAAAGACTTGTAAGCCACCACCACAACTGTTTTAACCGAAAAGGATAAACCAGGAGTCCCAATCATTAATGGAACTAGAGCAGCCAAGTGGTGAGGAACCCCCGAGGGATGCGAAATGAGATCCGGAACTGGATCCAAGATCCATGGTTGAACTGCCAGGTGAGACCAAAGGGAGGGGAACCAGACTTGGCAATGAGGATTACTGTGCTCCCCAAACTAAGAGTTTTCTGAAGAAACTTCGGAATGAGAGGTAACAGAGGGTAAGCATAAAGAAGATGGGGAGGCCAAGCATAAACCAGTGCTTCTCTGGGGGCTTCCCCCTGAGGGGGGGTTCAGAGCAAAGAACTCACTGCATTTCGCATTGGAAGGAGATGCAAAGAGATCGCAGCAAGGCCAACCCTACTTGAGGAAGATCTGTTTTGCTACTAAAGGATTCAGAGACCACTCATAATGCATCAGAATTGTCCTGCTGAGCCTGTCCGCCAGAATGCTGGACCTTCCCGGAATATGTGTTGCCACCAGAAAGCGGCTGGTGGAAATCACCCATTCTCACACTTTCATGGCTTTGCGACAAAGGGGGTAAGATCTGGTTCCACCCAGTTTGTTGATATACCAAACTACTGACATGTTGTCTGATTGAATAGCAATAGTCCCTAGAGGAAGATGGCCATGACGGGCCTGCAACGCTAGAAGGACCGCCCTCATCTCCAAAACACTGACATGCAAAATGGTCTTGTTCGGGGACCACTTGCCTTGGACAGTCGTGCCTGAGCAAAGCCCTCCTCACCCTAGACGGGAGGCATCCGTGGTCACCTAGACTTGGGGTGGGATCGCGATAAAGGGGCATCCTTCTCGAAGATCCTGGTATTGAAGCCACCAGACGAGGGAACTTTTGCACACCTTGCTTAGAGGAATCGGGTAATTTAAGGGCTGGTATAACAGAGACCACTGAACTTGTAACATCCACTATAACACTCATGTGCATACGTGTGCAAGGAACCAGATTTACAGCAGCTGCCAAGGCCCTCAGGACTAGCTCTGCTGGGCGTGAAGAGGTCTGAAGAAGTGCCAAGACATGGACGGTCAGGTTCCGAAGTCTGTCTGGAGTCAAAAATACCTTGGCCTGGAGAGAATCTATCTTTGCCCCCTATGAAGTCCAGAATCTGAACAGGCTGAAGAGAGGACTTGGCAAGGTTTATCGTGATACCCAGTAAATTTGACAGCTGAAGGAATTTCTGGCTTGAACAAGTTGATGCCTGGAGGGGGTGGTGAAGAGCCAATCACCCATGTACGGAAAGACCTGAATGTCCTGATGCCTCAGGTGGGCTGCTACAACTGTCATAACCTTGGTAAACACCCTGAGGGCTGTGTTGAGACCGAAGGGTAGGACCCTGAACTGGTAGTGATTGGCTCCTTGCTGAAAGTGGAGAAACCTCCTGGATTGCCTGTCCATTATAATGTGGTAGTATGCATCCTTGAGGTCTACAGAGCACATCGTCTTCCTCCTACAGGAATGGAAGGATGGATTGTAAGGTGACCATCCAGAACTTCTCCTTGGCAACACACAGGTTCAACGTGGATAGGTCGAGAATCGTCCTCAAGTCCCCCGTCTTTTTTGGCACCAAAAAAAAACCTGGAATAGATGCCTGATCCGGACTGGTCTGGGTGGACTGGTTGGATTGCCCTTTTGTTTATCAGCTTTTCTATTTCCAAAGCTGCCACCTCCCTTTGAGTGGGTGGAACGTCTGGGAGGTGCCTTTGAGGTAAGGGACTGGTCAGAAAGGGAATGGAATAGCCTCTGGATATTATCCGAAGCACCCAGCGGTCTGACGTTATGGACTCCCATTGAGCTAGATGCTTCAAAAAACACCCCCGCCCCGACTGCCTCCAGAGTGAAGCAGTCGGGCAACCCCTCAGGGCTGCTGCGTGGGTCAATCCGAAAACGGTTCCCGTGACCTGAAATTCTTTGCTCCCCCACTGCCTCTGGGCCAGCATCCACCTTGTCCCCCTCTGCCTCTAAGGGAAAAGGAGTCTGGAGTTTCCCAGGAATGCTGAGACCTCTGGAACCACAACTTCTTTTGCCCCTGCTGATTCCTGGAAAAGGACCTTTGGGGGTTAGAGAAGCAGATCCAGACGGCCGACAATGTCTTCCCGTCCTTCTCTCTCTGGACTAGAGTATCTCATACAGTCTTCCCGAACAGGGTCGAACCATCAAAAGGGGCATTCACAAAGGACACCTTGAAAGGTTCCGAAAAATCACAAAGCCGGAGCCAGGCGTGATGACTCATGGCAATGCTGGATCCAGCCGCCCTAGCGGCTCCCTCGGTGGCATGAGAGAGTAGATGCATGGACATGTTAGTCACAGACTTAAGAGTGGCTATACGTGCAGAGAATGAGTGTTTATCCTCTGCTGAAATGGACACCGGGGGAGACTCAGCGTACTCCTTCACGAGGTCGCACTGAAGCCTGATCACGTGGGCCATGAAGTTCAGCACCCTTATAGCAAAGTAGATGAAGCATACATCCGCTTTCCGAGTCAATCCATTGCCCTAGACTCCTTGTCTGGAGGATGGACCGAGGAACTCTCCTGCTCGAGTTCCTTTTTAGTGGCCGTACCCACCATGGCATCAACTGGGGAACGCATACTCCATGCAGGCTTGTCCGTAGGAGGGCTCAAAATCTTGTCATGCCATTTAGGTATAGGTTCTACAGTGTCCTGCTCCTTCCAAGAGCTGGTGTTAATGAGGTCCACCAGAGGATCAGCCGGGGGGGGGGTGGGGGGGGAGACACCCAAGAGGTAGATGGGCCTGCAAACGCCTCCAAGAATACAGACTCATCCGAAGAAGGCTTTTGGACAGACCAACCTCCCCTCTGATGGAGGACTTCCATTATGTCTCCAAATGAGACATCTTCGGGAGGTGATCTGGGGGAGCCTTCCCCTTCCTCCAAGTCGGTATCTTCTGTGAGGGACTCGAGGGAGTCCATGTGCCTCCTCTTGCACTTGCATTTGCGAGGGACCTCCTTGGGGGGGGGGGGGGCTCTCCGGGGAGGGCTCACAAACAGCTTCATATTCCTGGAGGGGAACCATCTGGGGCGTATCAGACACAGGTTGTCCCTGGGAAGGCTGAATGACAGAAGACACACTCACCAGTGAGGGAGCAGGGACGGACTCCGAGGACAGAGTGATGGGTCTCAATCCTCCTGAGAGAACCCCCTCCACAATGAAGGCCGAAGGGGAACCGGCTTTTCTGAAACTAGCAGGACGAGTAACCATGCCCCTCAGATCGACGAAGGGATCGGAGCTGAATCCAGAACAGACGGACCCAGAGGAATTGTCTGACCATAAAGGAGCCACTGACACACTCATCTCCCTGGATCAGATGCCCAAATCACGGCTCCGAGAGCTTGGATTTGACATAGGATCCAACAAACTCGAGGGCATGGCTGACATCGAGGTTGGAGGAGCCACTGGTGCCGACCCCCCGACTCTCCTCGGATCCATTGGAGAAGGAACTATTAGGGCAAACATCAGAGCCACACTCCCATCTGCAACTGAGTCTGTAAAAATCTACTCATCATCCGGTCCATGTCAGCCTCCGAGAGGCTTCTTGTTGATCTGGAGGATGCCACCAACACCAACTGAGAGGGCAGATGCGAGGACAACCTCTAAGCAGGCCGAACCTCCTCCTCCGGAGAAAATCTAGGGGAATGGAGCAGAGGGAAAGATGGCTTATGAGTCTTGTCCAGGGTAGTGACCACTTTAACAGGAGGAACCAAAGGATCTGACGGGTCCGCTGGTCTATTACAACCCCTATCTTTGTCTCTCTCTTTTTCCTTTACTCTCTCTCTCTCTTTCTCTCTCCCTATGGTTCTCTTTCCTGGCCTCTCGGTCACTCTGTTTGGAAAAGTACAGTTTTGTACCTACCATAAATGTAGATGTTCAAGGATCCACATTGCTGCAGTCCTAACCATTGGGTAGTCCGCTGTCCCAGTCGGCCCGAATACCAAAGTATATGGCTGACGTCGGTCAAGGCGCATTAGACTGACGTCAGTACGTCAGGGTACTAATGCGCATGACCGACGTCATATCCTCAGTCTTTTCTTGCCCCAGATGTCAGAAGACCCTAAAAAGACAAGGCCAAAACCAAAAAATATGTACAATATATACAAAATTACAAAAGTATAACCTCACCTACACAACCACCCCTAAACACAGAGGGAAGGAGGGAGGGTAAATTGGACTGCAGCAATGTGGATCCTCGAACATCTACATTTATGGTAGGTACAAAACTGTACTATGTTCTTCATTCCACATTGCTGCAGTCCTAACCATTGGGTAGAATCCCAAAGCAGAGGTAAGGGAGGCTGGCAAATCATAAGGAAGCAGGAGCTGTCAACATGCCTTGCAAAATAGCTGTGGCAAAACCAGCCCTAGATTTAGAGTAGAGAGGAAGGTGATAATGCTTAGAGAAAGTATGCACTGAACTCCAAGTAGCTGCCTCCAAAATATCCTTAGTTGCCACCCCTTAGAAATGCTGTTGAAGTGGCAGTAGCCCTAGTGGAATGAGGCCTAATCCCAGCTGGAATCTCCTTGCCATGATGGGAATAACAAAATGCAATGCAAAACCCAATCCACTTAGAAATAGTTTGTTTTGACACAGGCTTGCCCTGAGAACTCAAAGCAAAAGAAACAAACAACTGCTGAGACTGCCTAAAATCCTTAGTCCTGCTTAAATAATAACGCAATTGCCTGTGTACATCTAAAGTGTGCAAAATCTTTTCCCCTTATTTTGGGGATCTGCATAAAAGTAGGCAAATGAATAGTTTGGTTTAAAGCCACACTAGAAACCACCTTAGGCATAAAGGAAGGATTAGTACGTAATGATACCCTATCCTTATGGAAAATCAAAAGGCTCTACCGCCATAAGGGCCTGCAACTCAGAAACCCTTCTTGCAGAAGTAATGGCCAACAAAAAGCAGTCTTCCATGACAAGTATTTCAATTCAGCAGTAGCCGAGGCTCAAAAGGTTGTAGAGTAAGTTTCTCCAACACAAAATTGAGATCCCAACAGGAGTAGGAGCTCTACGTGGGTCTTATATTCTTTGCCCTCTAAGAAATTGCTTGAACAAAGGATGCGAAAACAATGGTGGGTCACAATCATAGTGAGCTGAAATTGCTGCAGCATGAATCTTAATGGAAGAGAAAGACAAACCTTTGTCCAATAACTCAGTAAGATATTGAAGAGCCACACTCAAATTAGGCTCAGAAATCTCCAATTTTTGCTGCACTCCAAAATAAAAATCTCTTCCATTTTTCATGCACACTTTCCTTGTACTAGGTCTTCTGGCTTCCATAATCACATTTAAAACTTGTTGAGGAAGTTGAGACCTGCTGTGTTTCAAAACAGAATATGCCAGGCTGTTAGATGAAGAGAGTGAAGCTTGACATTGAGCAGGTGACCGTCCCTCTGAGACAACAGATGTGGAATCAAAGGTAAAGGCCATGGAGGCTTCCTTACCAGACTCCTCAGTAATGGGTACCAGTGTTGCCGAGGCCAATCTGGAGCTATTAAAATCATCCTTGGCTTGTCTTGTCTGACCTTTAGGAGCACCTTTGGGAGAAGAGGCAGAGGTGGAAAGGCATACACATGAAGATTTTTCCAACTGAAAGAAAGAGCATCCACTTTCCAGGCTGTGTGATGAAACCTCTTTGTGCAAAACTTTGGCAGCTGGTGGTTTAGTGGAGAAGCGAACAGATCTATGTCTGGAGTTCCCCATGACACTGTCAATTTCTGAAATACATGAAGATCCAGTTTCCACTCGTGGGGATCCATGATTTGTCTGCTTAACACATCTGCTAAGGAGTTCTGTGCTCCCGGCAGAAACCTTGCCTGAAGAGTTAGTTGCAAGCTGAGCGCAGTCTCCCATAAAATCATTGCTTGCCTGCACAACGGGTAAGAATGTGTTCCCCCTTGCTTGTTGATGTACCACATGACAGTTGTGTTGTCTGTTAGAATCAACACCTGCCCTGGAAGAAGTAACTCCTTGAAAGCCATTAATGCAAATTGGACTGCTAACATCTCCTTCATGTTGATATGTAGATGCTGTAGTCTGGCAGGCCACTTGTCTTGTATCCACTTTCCATTTAGATGAGCTCCCAAGCAATGTCTGAGGCATCTGTCGTTAGAATCTGACTCGCCTCTGGCCGGGTCACAGAGAGTCCCTTGTTTAGGTGACATTCCTGAGCCCACCACAAAAATTCCTGTTGAATGCAAGGTATTATTTGAATGACAGTGTCCAAATCCTGGCAGTGCTGTGTCCATACATTTTGAGATACCATTGCAGCTTCCTCATATGCAGTTTGGCATTGGGAAGCACCAGAATACAAGATGCCATGAACCCTAAGGCTTGAAGGACTGTCCTTGCAGTCAGCCCGGACTGAAGAGATAGTTGATGGAAGTAAATGGAAAGATTCTTTTGTTTGTCCGGGGTTAAAAGGCCATCTGGGCTGCTGTATTCAGTCTCACACCCAGAAAGCACATGTCTTGAGAGGGTACTAGACTGGACTTTATTTCGCTCACAGAATACCCTAGGCATCTTAGCACTGCTATCACATATTCCAAATGCTGTAAAAGGTCTTCCTTTTCTTGAGCCAGAATCAGGCAGTCGTCCAAGTAAGGATAGATTTGAATTCCTTTTAGCCTGAAGTAAGCTATCACTGGAGCCAGAACCTTTGTGAATACTCTGGGCAGTAGATAAGCCAAAGGGCAATGCAGAGAACTGATAATGGGAATTTCCAGCTCGAAAACGTAGATACTTCCTGCAACTCAGTCTGATAGGCACATGAAGGTAAGCCTCCTTGAGATCTAAAGTTACCATCCAGTGATCTTTGCCCAGCAGAGGTAAAAGCTGTTGTAACATCAACATTTTGAACTTGGGAATGTCCAGATAAGTGTTGAGGATAGATAAATCCAAAATTGGTCTCCACGTGTCCCCTTCTTTGGTACTAGGAACAGGCGAGAATAAAATCCTAGGCCCCTTTCTGGCACAGGGACTGGCTGAATGGCCCCTATTTGGAGTAACAGAGAAATTTGCTTGTGAGCCTCTTTTCTTTGTAGAGGAGGAATGTCTGGCATGCCTTTGAAAGGAGGCAAGGTATGGAAATAAAACCTGTAACCGTGGTGAATGATATCCAGAACCCATCTGTCTTGGGTAATTAAATCCCAATTTTCTTGGAAAAGAGCCAGCCTTCCTCCCAAAGGTGCTGCCAGACGAGAATGTACTGGCAGCTGAAAAGGCAGGTCATTGGGTCTGTTTACGAAAGGACTGACCCCTGCCCTCACCAGAAGTCTGAGCAGGTGAACTCCCTGTTCTAGGCCTAAAGGAACCTTGGGCTCTGACCCAACCACGCCTAGACCTACCCCTAGACTGGGAATCATAAGTAGGATATGTCCATCCCTTAGTAGGCCAATTTCTACTAAACTTCGGAGGCTACACCTGCAAAAAATCTTTAACAGTTTGCATAGACTTAGCCTTGTCCTCCATTTTCTTTAAAACTGCTTCCACAGGCGAACCAAACAACACGTCAGACTGTAAAGGAGCATCCAAAATCCTTGTCTTAACATGCTCAGCTAAATTCTGATCCCTCAACCAGGCGTGCCTACGAAGAACAGAACCAGTGGCAGCCACCCTCGAGGAGACCTGCACAGCATCAAAACCACATTGCAGTGAATGCTTACCCACCTGTTCAGACACATGAACTAAATCCTGCAACTCTTTACACTCAATACCTTCCGCCAGAGCATCTACCTTAGACTTCAATTGTGAAAGGAGATAATTTTGATATTTTAACATGTGAAACTGGCAATTCAACGCCCTCATGGCTAAAGTGGAAGAAGTATACACTTTCTTTCCCCATCTATCCAAAGCCCTTGCCTCTTTATCAGGAGGAACAGGATTTTTAACAACAGAAGCCTTAACACCTTTAGGCCCCTGAGAGACAGTTTCGGGTCTGCCCTAGGACTCTTAAAAGATACTTGTGAGCTTCAGGCACCCTATAGTACCTATCAGGTTTAACTGGGGCAGGAGGCAAAGAATCAGGGTTTAGGGAAGCCTCTGCAAAACATCTTCCACCACATTCAGAACAGGAGGTATAGCTAAAGGCCTATGCTGGGGTAAAACAAGAATTCCCTAAGCCTCTTCCTGGAATCAGAGAAATCTTGGCCTTCCCATTTAAAATGCTCCCTCATGGAATGCAGAGTCTCTGAAAATGAAAAATCCTCAGGAGGAGAAGCTGACGGAGTAGAATCATCCACATCAGAATCAGAATAAGGAGGAAACTCCTGCAAGTCTTCAGTCAAGACTCAGAAGCCTCGAACACTGCTCAAAACTCTCAAACTCAGGCTCCACCCTGGGCCTCTTATCAGGAGGGGGCATAGAGCCTCTAATCATAGTAATCAAATCCTCTGCCATCTTAAGCATATGTTTCTTAGGCAAAGATCCTGAAGAGCTAGGAGAAACCCCCACTGAAGTTAAACCTGGCCTGCCTCTCAAAGAAGCCTTGGAAACAGAAGGGGAGGCTCTAACCACCTTAGGAAGAGAGGGAAGAACAGCCACCTGAGAAGCCCCTTCAGCCTGGCCTACCTCCTGAGAGGACACATCCTGTAACAGTAAAGTCTCTCCCTGAGACTCTAAAGAAACTCCTGGTAAAACCTCCGGCTCCACAGAGCCTTCTAAAGAACCGACGTCCGGGACTGCCGGTTCTTCCACCCTAGGCTTTGCTGCTTTGTCCTTGCGTTTTTTGGACGAAGCGGGCGTCGGAGCATCCGACGGCATTTTATAATTACAACGCTTCCCAAAAACTAACCTGGCACAGTCTAACCTTCTCTTAATAGTGCGTTTGTTAAATCTAGCACAAGAGCGGCATCCAACAACGGCGTGCTCAGGCCCTAAACAAGGTATACACAAGGTATGGTAATCCCTATGAGGTATCTGTTTCCCACAAGAAATACAGTTATTCACTTTTTCTGACATCCGGTTAAATACTGAGGCAAGAAAAAACCAAAATATTCCCCAACGGGGTACTTAGCCAACTTTGATTCGGTCTGAAACTCCGACTTCAGAAAATTTCAGAACGCCAACCTGCACTCGCAAAACTGCTTCTGCATCGGACCATGCGGCAAAAAAGACTGAGGATATGACGTCGGTCATGCGCATTAGTACCCTGACGTACTGACGTCAGTCTAATGCGCCTTGACCGACGTCAGCCATATACTTTGGTATTCGGGCCGACTGGGACAGCGGACTACCCAATGGTTAGGACTGCAGCAATGTGGAATGAAGAACATCAGGAGTGTGAGTCCTGGAAAGGGGAGGAGGACCAGAAGCTGATACAGCCAGAAGAAGCCAATTCTGCCGGGGGAAGCCCAGCCAAAATTAACTTGGCCCTGCAATCCCGCAGAGCCCAAGGGTTAAAGACTGCCCAAATTCTGCAGCCTGAAGAAAGGTCGGGAACCCCAAAACACATGACGCACAGAGTGTGGCCATCAGCCGGGGACAACTTATGGCCACACACTGTGCATTTAGAGAAAGTCGGTTTCTGAGAGTCCGACATCACAACTCCCACAACAACCAAAAGGCTAACTAAAGCACTACACACACACACACACACACATACACACACACACACACACCAAAGGCGGGAGGCCTACACTAACGAAAAATACAAAGTTTTTTGAATGGAAACCCGGGGCGAGGAAAAAGGGAAGATAAACACTATCCACGCACACAAAACTGACTTTGCACAGTTAAAGTTGGAAAAATCCTACTTTACCTGCCTGGAGCTCAGAAATCATGTCTTGGCGAAGCCGCGGCAAATGAGATCTGAGGGTTGGAAGGAGGTTACAGTACAGTATGGGTAAGGGGGAGGAGCTTGGAGCTCAGATCTTAGCTTGGAAAGCTGCCGGCTCAGATCCATATCGGATCCGAAACCCACAGGTTGATGATCAAATGAAGTTAACTACAGATCTTTTATTTAACATTTAAGTGAAAATAATTTGAAGTAACCATAATGAAGAATTGTCAGATCTCCAATGGTGAGTTAAATACAGCAACTTTTTTGTCATAAAATTATTTTCTTTTTTTCTTATTTTCATGACTCTCATCATCATATAAACTCATAACTAAGTAAAACTCCTTTCCTTTATAAAAATAACAAGGTTACGAATGTCTAAACAATTATAGTGTTATTATATAGCTGAGGGAATCATCAGAAAATATCAGAAAATAATCTTTACTGACTAAATATTGCTGTTGTCAATGTACTTCAGGATCCTAATCCTATCTTAGCCTTACTATATAATTTGATTTGCTATATTGGTTCCTTTATGGCAGACCTGAAAGCAAGCATGGAATGGAGTATGTGGTTCTCCCATTTATGAGGTATTTAGTTGGGATTCCTTCTTTTTATGGCAGACCTGAACGGAGGGTTTATTTATTTATTTATTTATTTTTTATGGCAGACCTGAACGGAGGGTTTTTTTTACCTGTTATGGCAGAACGGATGCTTTTTTTCTTGTTATGGCAGACCTGAACAGAGTTTTTTTTCCTGTTATGGCAGAAATGAATGGAGGTTTTTCTTTGTTTTCTGGCAGGTGTGTGTGTGTTTGTGTGTGTGTGTGTGTGTGTGTGTGTGTGTGTGTGTGTGTGTGTGTGTGTGTGTGTGTGTGTGTGTGTGTGCATGTGTAATACCTGTTACATACAGCTGGTGGCTAGAGAAAAGTGAACTCAAGAAATAGACTCAAACCCGGAGTCTTGGGAAACAGGTAGCTACAGCTTAGCTTCCCTACCCACTGCCACTTGTGAAATTTTTTCCTCATATTTTTGTTCTGTTCCTCATAAAGTCTGTGGTTTTCAGGATTTTGAATTCACTAAATACTGACAGGTATTTGAATTTCAGACTTCATATTCTTCAGAAAGTACATGGTAACACAAATCCTTTTATTCTAGCAATTTTCTGTTTATATGATCAATATTTGAAAATTGTCCCTATTTTTGGGGCTGTATAGTGGTTTTGTCCAGGTTTTTTATGCTAAGAGGTTGACAGCTATGGTGAGAACTGAATTCACTGGATATGTTTGGAGGCTGTATTCCCCCATTATTGTCTTTGTCTAGCTGTTTTGTGCTAAGAGATTGAGAGATGTGGTGAGAACTGGATTCACTAAACAACATCCACTTAAGTTTCAGTCAGTCTTTCAAGAAGCTGCTAATTTAATATAGTGTTATGTTGCTCTGACTGTAGTGCACAGGTTCCTGGGTTCAAGGCTTGGCAGTGAAATGCATGGTGGTAATGCAGCATTTTATTTTAGCAACTTTCCAAGATTATACAAGCAATGTTTAAAACGTGTCCCTTGTTTTGGGGCTCCCCCCCCCAATAAATGTCGGCTTTTTCCAGATTTTTTGTGCTTCAAAGTTGACATACAGTTGAGTGTTGAGTGGATTTTATAAGGTGCTGGGAGGTTGAAGAGATGTTTAGTGCTGCTTATGCTGAATCTGCTTCCGTTGTTAATAGCACAACATGGAGTGTACTTGCTTTTGATGCAGAAGACTGTGGGTTCTACTCCCACAGTATATAGATGCATTGCTAATACGGTACTGTGTTGTATTTTTAAAGGGGGTAAATGCTGCAGTCCTGAGAATGTCCTCTTTGGCAGAGATACCTAGTAACGATGAACCTGTTATCAGTTTGCCATCCATTCCCTATTGCAATATTACTAGATTATCATTTTTTTTATTGTAACATAGGCAATTTATTCCTCAAGGGCAACAGGCACTATTTGTAGATGAAACAATGACATATAAAAAGTTATCTAGCTGCAACCTCTTCATTTAGTTACAGATCTCTTCAATGTAAAATTATTTAGATGACTTTTACTTCTGCAGAGATTGTGCACATTTACTGACACTGGTAGATTGTAAAAGTTTGAGTAGGCATTTATGATGGAAATGTTCTGAACTGGGCAGTTTTGTCATTATTGGTGCATGCATTTTGTTTCATTGTTTACTGAAAATTGTTCAAAACAAATTTAAACGCCCTCTAACAACCCCACTGTATTATAAAAGGAATATAATTTAATACAATCAGGAAGGTGTATCAAATGCAAGGGGCCTATGATTTGAAAACAGCCCGGAGTTCATCTTTATCTGCCACTGTCCAGATGTACTTTCTTTGAATGTGGGTTTCAATGCTGTTTCAATGAATGTAAGTTTCAAGGGCAGAGAAGTTTTAATGCCAAGTCTATTTTCACTGTGAAACTGCATTGCTTTGTTTCGCAGATGTTTATTAGTGTTAGTGCTGTAAAATGTAAAATAAAATGTTTAAATGAAATCCAAATCATCATAGAAATAAAGCAATATGCACATTACAGTGTTTTTGGTAAATGGGGTGAAATAGCCAAGTAATGGGACATTGGAATAGCTGCAAGGGGGAGGCCCCATTCGACCATGATTTTGTGAGGGGGAAGGAAGGGCGGCAAACTCAGACAGCCCCGGCAGAACTATACCTCTCAACTGTCCAGACTTTTTCCAGAATAAATAGATTTTTGTTTCTTATTTTTGGTTTGTTCCTCAAAAAAGTTGTGGTTTTCTGGCAAATCATTTAGGAATAAAGTCACTAAATAATAACAGACATTGAGTTTCAGACTTCATACCCTTCAGAAAAATGCATGCTAAAGCAAGACCTGTTCTGTCAACAGTTTAAGTATATACAAGAGCAATTTTAAGTACTGTTTGTATGTTCCCCCAATATATTTGGCCTTGTCCAGATTTCCTGCTTTAAGAGGTTGAGAGGTACATGCAAATAAATCACTTTATATAATTAGGTATATCCAAACCTTTCAACTGTCCCCAATTTTGGCTCAAAATGTTGCTCTCCCCATAATAATCCCTCCGCAAAATGGCAAATTTGTAAGAAAACGTGGAGGGTTTCCAATTAATAATGTCCCAGTTTTTTGCAATTTTTAGCATAACCCCACCCCCTTCTAGTTGGTCATACCCATTTAGCTGTCTCCTGCAGCCCCCCCTTTGATTTGAAGTCACCAGCCACCACTGCCTAAAAGGCAGCAGCAGGACTTAAATGAGCTATGTAATGTCCAAGTGAGAAAGACTGGGTAGATTATAAGTGATGTACAATGTTTGCAACAGAGTGTGTGTCAGTACGGTTTGTGATGTAAAATGCTTGCAACTAGGTCTGTGTTGGTGTGAAGTCACCACAGAAAGATATAAAATATAACAAAACTAGACCATGCCCTAAAATATTCCAATCGCTGCTTTATTAAAAGGACTAAGTGCCTCGGCCAAAAGTCCTTTTAATAAAGCAGCTATTGGAATATTTTGGAGTGTGGTCTAGTTGTTATTATTATTGTGTTGGTGTGGTTTGTTTTCATTTATATAAATGTATGATTGCCTGTGTAGTAAGTGATGGTTTAATAAAGATAGGAATTGAATAATTTATGTAATACTGCTTAGGTTATGTGATATAGCAATATATGGGAAATGTAATGTTTGTTCTGTTAATATAATCATACCAACTCTCCTTACAGGACCCACCACTGTCTGAATCTAAAACAGCTAGGGTGGCTTGAATTACTGCACCTACTACAATTTAACCAACTTATAATCGCCTACAAAGCCCTACACCAACCCGATAACACCCGTATTCTCTCTACCCTTATAAGACCATATAATAACTTGAAGAATCTTCGCTCTGCCAACAAAATGTTGATACACACTTCCTTCTCTAATAACTTAGCAGGTGATTCTTTAATCTCGAACTCAGTTGGTAAAATATGGAATCAATTACCAAATGACCTCACTACCCTCACCTCTCTCTCACTATTTAAAACTAACCTACAACTTTTCTTCTCCAATCACTGGTTATGCTCTTGTACCAACCCTGACTAACCATTTTTTTTCTCTAACTATCTGTCAACCACAAAATATCATTCTCAACCATAATCTCTACGTCTTACCATTCCTTAAACTAACCCTCCTCCTTATTCATAGTACTCTCTCTCCTGAGTACTACTTCTAATCTAACTCTTCTAGTCATTTTTTTCTCAGTCTTATTCTAATTTTTGTTAACTGGAGAGGTATTATTTTTTATTAATGCCATTGCCAAACTTTTTCTTTAGATGTTTCAAAATGTTCAATCTATAAATGTTAAACCTAAATGTTATTTTATCTTTTTGAATGTTTTTATGATGCTGTGTAACTGGAGCTTTTCTCCCTGGGCCTCCAGTTGGACTAGCCCAGTCAACAAATGTAAAATAAAAAATAAACATAGTTTGATTCATTTTATATGAATGTAAATTTGCCTATATCAAAGTAATAATTCAATAAAGGTGTTTGAAAAAAAAACTGAAGCATCTTTTTGACTTGAAATCAAATAGTTTGTACCCTCAGTAAGGGAAGGGAGGCTGTTACTGATAATGTGTTGAACAAGGCTGCCATGAACTCAATGTCTGTGATGGATTTGTTGCAGTTGATGGTAATTCCGAGATGTCAGCAAATTTGGAGTATATCTTCTTCAGCTTTTATAAAAGATGCCTGGTTGAAGGTGTTATGAGCCAGCCGAAGTACGGAAACACCCATAATCCCTGCAGTCTTCAGTGAGCTGCTACTACTGCCATGCATTTGGTGAACACTCTGGGGGCTGTGGTGAGGCCAAAGTGCAGTTCTCTGAACTGGTAATGACTGGCTCCCAACCGAAGCGTAGGTATCTCTCCTGGATCATATGTTCACTTTTATGTGATAGTATGCATCCTGAAGATCTACTGAGCACATCCAGTCACCCTTGTACAGGAAAGACAAAATGGACTGAACCATGACCATCTGGAACGTTGTGTAGTGATCCAATTTGTTCATGTTGCTGGCATCCACAACTGGCTTCCATTTTTCTTTGGCACTAAAAAGAATCCAGAGTAAGTTCCAGATTCTATCTGGTCTGAGGGGACCTCTTGGATGATTTTTTTTCCTAACCGCTTTTTTATTTCTAGAGTTGCTATTTTCCTCTGATTTGGTGGAATATCGGGAATTTTGCTTAATGTTGAAAGATGGGGTAGGAAAAGGGAATTACATAACCTCTGGAAATAATCCTGTGCACTTGTGTATCTTTTGTAATGTCTAACCAGGCTCTCTGGTGCAGGGACAGATAACACCAACTGCCTGGAGAGGTGAGCAATTGGGCCTCCTTTCAGAAGCACTGATGGGATCTGTCAGAGAAAGAATCTCAGGACCCCCTGGTTCTGCAGGCCTCTTCTGCCACTCAGGAAGCATCTTCTGTTACAGTACCTCTCTCTGCCCCTGGGGGAACCATCTCCATGTGGATCTTGGAAAGGACCCTAGAACTTTCTGAAGCACATTTTTCAACCACCTCATTGATTCCTAGAGATGGTTCTTTCAGGGTTCGAAAAACATATACACCCTGCAAGCAGGGCCTTACCATCTTGCTCACACCTGGAGAGTGTGTCCTTTACCTTAAGGCCAAACAAAGAATTTCTGTTAAAGGGTGTACTGATGAAAGAGGACTTGAAAGGCTCTTCAAAAACCAAACAAGTGCATCCAGAAATGCCTCCTAATGGAAATGCATGAACCCGTTGCCCTTGAGGTACCTTCAGCTGCATGTGAAATGAGCCTCGTGGATGAATTTGCAATCAATTGTAGGATAGCCAACTGTAAGGCAAAAGAGCTCTGTGCCTCGAAGTACTGGTCCCACAGATGGATTTTTGAGAGTTTCTTTAATCAAATCCCTCTGCAATTTACTTAAGTGTGCCAAATAATTCAGCAACCTAACTGCAAATGTCGCTGAAGCAGATACATGCTTCCCAAATCTGTCCAATGTCCTGCACTCCCTGTTAAGGGGATGGACAGATGAACTCTGTTCCACAAGTTCTTTCTTCATGGCTGCAGCTACAAGCATGGCATCTACTGGTACTCTCTTGTTCCAAAACTCTCTTCCTTTCGGTGGTGCCAGAATCCTGTCTGGTTTCTTGGGGATCAGGTTAACAGTGTTGGGTTCCTTTCGCACCCACCTAGAGATCAGATCAATGAGTTTGGTGGTGAGTGGAGTCACCCAGAAAGCAGATGGGTCAGACCACAAAGCTTCCAGGTATACAGATTCCTCTTGGGAAGGATTATTGGTAGACCATCCACCCCTTTGCTTGAAGATTTCTAGGATGTCTCCAAAGGAGATGGCATCAGGTAGTGATCTCTGGGACCCTACCTCTCATCCAAATCCGTATCTTCACTGACCGACTCATGAAGAGAGTTTAAGTGCCTCCTCTTGCACTTTATCTTCCTAGGGACTTTTACAATGAGGATCTTCCATACAAGTATCAGAAGATATAAATATACCCTACTGGGTAGCCAGGAGACTTAGGCTGGCTGTCCCTGTGCAGTAGCGTGATGAGGCTCAAGGCAGAAAGACATATGGGATCCGGAGGGCAGATCCGAGGGGGGTGGAACCATCCATCCTTCAGAAGCAGAGAACACGCTCTCCACCAGAACACATTCTCCACCACTTTAAAAGCAGAGCACTCCAGGGAGGAGGAGGCTGATGGAGGTGAGAAAACATGCTTCTGGGCTGTCAACTCCCTCTGATCTGAAGGCAGTCCACCCAAGGCAGAGGATTGGGCCAAGCTGTCTAATGCTGATGCTCTGAAAGGCTGAGATGGTTCTGATAACTTCAGAGTCGACTAACATCTCGGATCTGTCAAATCTCTCCTTTAGCCCTTCTGTCTCTTCCTATTCTTATCCTGAACTTAATTCTCCTCTGCTAAATATTCTGCAGATATAATTATACTTGTGTGTTATTTGTATGTATGCCATTTTTTTTTACTTCTATACTTGTACCATGATTGTAAACATTTTTGCTGTTATTACCTTCATTAAATGTAATAGTACTGCTCAACATACTTTGCTCTGTGTGTTAACATTTCTTTGTATATAATTATTGTGGAGATTTTCTCCCCAGGCCTCCACTGAAAATGGGCTCATTCTGGGTCCAGTGGACTTTCCCATTTAACAAATGCAAGAAATAATTAAATAAATAAATAACAGCACTTCAACTCCGAGAGTCAGCTGGGTCTAACACACTCTGAGATAAAGATATAACAATCTTCAGATCCAACACAGACGGTCCCGAAAGACTTGCATCCAAGGGCTCCAAAACCACAGGTTGAATTGGAGAGGGAGCAAAGATGGGCAGTGTAGCACAGTAAAAGTCACCTGATCCAAACAGGTAAGAGCCGGGAGAACTCCCATTTGAATCTATGCCAAAAGAAACTTTATCATCATCCTATCCCTGTCAGCTTCTGTCAGGCTGCTGAAAGAATGACAGGATGAGGCCAGTGAAGGGGGACATGAAATATTGGCATCTCTCCAAAAAAGGGATGCCACTCAGGAACCTAGTTCAAGGTAAATGTTTCAGATCAGAGGCTATTGGATCCAGTGAAGCAGATTCGACATCCAATGCTGACAGATCCAAATATTTTATTTTCGGATCAGAAGCTTTTGAAATATTTCAAGCAGGCTCCATTGTCAGATCAGAGGACTGAGTGGAGGATACTGACTAATCCAATAGTCTTTTTCTGTGGTCTTTTTTTTGGGCTTAGAAGGCTGAGCACCAGATGATTCTGAGAAGGTCACAGGGAGAAGAACTTTCAGAATAAGTTTATTATTAAGGTCTACCTACATGCAGGATCTGAACACTTTGCAGATCCTACAATCAACTTTTAAAAGGGAAGGGCCCAAACAACAGAGACACAAATCATGCACATCAGAAACTGGAACCTTACGTCCACACTGCTTACACTTCTTAAAGCATGAAGACTTTTCAGCCATCTTAATGAACTATCTACTAAACAAAATACAGAATATGGAAAGGAAGGAGGAAAGAAAGGGAGATGAAATCATCAACTATGGTAATCAAATGGAAGGGGAAAGGAAAATACCAACAATGGTAATTTAGAAATACACCAAATTAGCACAGGATAAATGAGAATATATGTAAAAGGCAAGGACGCCAAAATATAAGTAAATAAGTATGCAATTCACTTAGATGACCAACACTTGAGAGCGCACACTGACCACATCCATACATGAAGGCGACAAATGAAATCTGAGGTATGTTAGAGGACTAGAGCATTATGGGTAAGTGAGCAGTTTGAGACTTCCAGTAGCCACGTGCTGTAAAAAGTGGCAGAGTCAAATCCAAGGGTCGGATATGAACATAACTGTTGAGGAATGAATGAAAATTGACAAAATCAGGTCAAGTGTTTTCTGTAAGCAAGCAGGCTTGAAATGATGAGAGCCATGACAAGTGTTACATCAATAGCAGTTTGCTTTTTTCCTTTAGCAAATATTCAAAGGAAGTCAAGAAGTCTGCAACTGAAGGCAGTTTTAAATTCTGTTCTATTCTGAGTAAAACTGATTCATTCATGCAGCTTCAGAATTGTTAGCTGTTTCTTATGCTAATTTAACATGAAGACGAGATCTCTGCAGATGCAAGCAATTTATCTTGAGAGTTCTGAGCATGCTCTGTTGAGGGAAATGCAAAATTTTAAGGTACAAGGGAAAGCAGTTTAGTAAAAGATAAAGTCTCAAATTATTGGAAGTAAATAAGAGATAGTAGCTTCCCTAGCAGCCTTAATACAATAATGCATTTAATAAAACAGTTATAATTTAGTTTTGTTTAAAGACAGCCAGTGCATTTTTTCTTAAGGCTAAAAGTTAATGTTTTCCGAAAGCATACAACCTGTTTTTCAAATATGGGAGAGAAACAGAGATCAAAAAAGAACAGACAGGAGCACAGGCTGTAACATGCAGTTTAGCATGGGTAACCTTAATTTTAGGATAGGTAATCCCTGTGGGTGCATCTGTCAATTTTGTGAAGCTGTTCCTAATTGTAGGGTTAAACTTCATTTTTGTAAGGATGTATGTTTGGTGCGTTTGTTGAAAAATGTGGTATTAGTTCGAATGGAGATGACAAGAAACTGTATAAAAGATCAGCCTGACAAACATTAGTGTGCGCATGTAACACAAAATTTGGAAATACACATTCAAAAAAAACTGACATGTATGATAGGTGGAAACAATAACTTCTTATTTAATGGCTATGCTATCCATATCAACCTGGACTGTAAATGGCATTACAGGTACAGACAAAAATATAAGTGTATTGAATTCTATTAAATGCAGAGTGCAAATGGAAATTCTGCAGGAGACGCATTCGAAAAGAAATGAACATGTGAATTTGATAAAGAAAGGAATTCAGGATGGATATTCAGCAGAACATCAGGGACAAAAGAAAAGGGAAGTAATTATGCTAACTGCTTGCTGCAAGAGCTCCAATAGTGACAGAAGAGGAAAAACAAGATAATAATGGAAGATCTGTTGTGGTACGGGGATAATGGCAAGGGAGAGGATTACACTGGTGTGTACTTCTACTGCACCAAAATCGGCTATTAGGGAGCTTAAGAACATTTGTGGGGAAATAATTAGCTTTCAGCAGAGAATATTACTTAGAGGTGGTGACTGGAACTTGGTTTCCAACACTGAGGATGTATCTGGGGGGGGGTAGAAGAGAACTATAACATACGAGGGTACATTTCTGAAAAAAAAAAAAGAAGTTATGTCTTACCATAATGTTCCATCTGTGTTGTTGATCTTCTTCCAGTCATCACTGATGGATTCGGTTCTGAGTCGGCCTAATACCAAGCTCGCGTACACCAAAAACTGTGGAGCTAAGCTGCTACCCACAATGCCCTTCTCCCAGTTACCTCAGATCGAGTTTGCATGCAACATATAGAAGAAAAAGAGGCCATTTCTCCGCAGAAACCCTGAAACACCACAAGGACCCAGAAGATCCACCAGCAGCCTTTGGTGGGGGACAGAGGGAGGGTGTGATGACTGGAAGAAGATCAACCACACAGATGGAACGTTATGGTAAGACATAACTTCTTTATCTGATATTGTTAATCTTCTTCCCATTCATCATGGATGGGACAGAATCCCAAGCTACTTGAAAACCTGGGTGGCCCTTATGGAAGAACATTCCTGAGAACCATTGAGCCAAAGGCCGCTCTTCCCCTGAAGACCAAATCCAATTTGTAATGTTTGATGAAAGTATGGGGTTTACCCCAAGTGGCTGCTGTGCAAATGTCATCCATGGATGCCCTGGAGTGAAAAGCAACAGAAGTTGTGATGGCTCTCATTGAATGAGCTTTGATATGAACAGGTTTAGATTCCGTCGCCAGTGAGCATGAAAAAGTAATACAATCTCTGAGCCATTTTGATAAAGTGACTTTTGATACGGCACATCCCATTTTTGGACCAGAAAAGGAGATGAAAAGTTGATCCGACCTGCGGAAATATTTAGTCCTGTCCAAGTAGAAACGTAGTTGTCTATGTCGGTCCAATGAATGTAGACAGTATTCTCCCTTCTTGGAATAATTTGGAAAAAACACAGGGAGCTCAATGGACTGGTTAACAGAGAAGTCAGACACCACTTTGGGGAGAAAAGATGGATTAGTACGAAGAGGTACTATGTCTTTATGGAAGATTAGATACTGGCTCTTGATGCATAAAGCTTGTAACTCCGATATCTGCCTGGCTGATGTGACCACTTCCAAAAACAGAGATTTCCATGAGAGGAATTTAAGGTCACATGTCGCAGAAGGCTCAAAAGGGGGTAGAGAGAGAGACACTAATACCAGAGAGAGATTCCAAGTCTCTACAGGCTGCCTGATAGGGGGTCTGCTATGGAAAACTCCCTTGAGAAAGGTCTTGCAAAGGTGGGTGGAGATGAGAGGAACACCATCTGAACCATTATGAAAATTGGAGATAGCTGCTAAGTGGACTCAAATAGTAGAAGCTGATGCCCCACTGTCAAACAACTCGGAAAGGTATTGAAGCAGAACAGCTGCAGGAGTTGAAAAAGGCTCTAGCATCTGATTATTAAACCAGATAGCGAACCTCTTCCACTTATCTCTGTAGACTTTCCTAGTCGATGGTTTTTGGGAGGCCAGAATAATATCGAGAACGGGTGAGGAGAGGGTTTCCTGCCTGGCGACTAACAGAAGTGGAAAAACCAAGCTGTCAGCTTGAGAGTGGACAGATTTGGGGGAGTCTACCCTTGGGGGTGAGAGATTAGGTCCTGACAAGTGTCCAGGATCCATGGAGGTTTTAATAGGTGAGACCAGAGGAAGGGGAAAGTACAGTTTTGTACCTACCATAAATGTAGATGTCCGAACAGGATTGCATCTGCAGTCCTTACAAATGGGTTGTCCTGTCGTCAGGCAGCCCTTCGGTCGGCCGGATTCCAAAGTCTGGGTCTGGCCTCGGCTGGTGTCGCACTTCACCAGACGTCATAGCTGCAGTTCTTCGGGTATAAAGGCATCAGCCGACGCCATTTTCCTCAGTGTTTCTTGCCCCAGATGCCAGTTGCCCTCTTGGATAGCTAAATTTTTGGATAAATGCCAATGTTTCCAAATAGTAGAAGGCAAACACAAAAATAATCATGTATGTACATATATACAAACAAATACACCATAAGAGATCCCCAGCTAGCTATTAGGTGGGCAAATACCCTAGGAGTACCACAGAGGGGAAGGAGGGTGGGTAATCCTGACTGCAGATGCAATCCTGTTCGGACATCTACATTTATGGTAGGTACAAAACTGTACTATGTCCTTCAAGGATGCATCTGCAGTCCTTACAAATGGGTAGAATACCATAGCCAAACTAGGCGAGGAGGAAGAAGAAATTATGGTGTAGTTAGGATCCCTTGCAAAACAGCAGTGGCAAACCCTGCTCGGGATCTAGAGTATAAAGGTAAGTTATAATGCTTGGCAAATGTATGCACGGAGGTCCAAGTAGCAGCCTCTATAATGTCCTTGGTAGCCACTCCTCGTAAGAAAGCTGTGGTAGTGGCTGTAGCCCTTGTAGAATGAGGCCTTATGTTCTGTGGAATTTGCTTTCCATGGTGGGAGTAACAGAATCTAATGCAATTTCCTATCCACTTGGAGATTGTCTGTTGGGAAATTGCTTTTCCTTCCCTTCCTGTTGCATATGCTACCAGAAGCTGGTCAGTTTTTCTATTGGCCTTGGTTCTGTCCAGGTAGTAGCGTAACTGTCTATGTACATCCAAGATATGCAGCAGTCTTTCCCCCCTGTTCTGTGGATTGGGAAAGAAGGTAGGTAGGTGGATTGCCTGGTTTAAAGTCACTCTGGATACCACCTTAGGCATAAATGTAGGATTAGTTCTCATGGACACGCTATCTTGATGGAAGATTAGGAAGGGTTGTACTGCCATTAAAGCCTGTAGTTCCGAAACCCTTCTTGCTGAGGTAATTGCCAGCAGGAAAGCAGTTTTCCAGGATAGGTGTTGAAGTTCTGCTGTTGCTGCTGGTTCGAAAGGGGGAAGTGTCAATTTTTCTAGCACAAAGTTCAAGTCCCATGCTGGTAATGGTGGTTTCCTAGGAGGTTTTACATTCTTAATTCCTCTCAGAAACTGCCTGAGTAGAGGATGCGAAAAGACAGGGGGATCGAAGCTGTATTCTGCAGAAATAGCTGATGCATGTATTTTGATGGAGGAATAGGACAGGCCTGTATGGAAAAGCTCTGCCAAATACTCCAGGATGTTGGCCATGTCTACCTTTGACACATCTTTGCCCCTCTCGGTACTCCAAATGAGAAACCTTTTCCATTTTCCTGCATAGTTCCTTCTTGTTGAGGGTCTGCGGGCCTCAAGGATAATGTCTTTAACCCTTTGGGATATATCTGGGTTAGTTGCTCTTATGTAATGTTCCAGGCAGTCAGTTGCAGAGTTTTCAGGTTTGGATGCAGGATGTTGTAGTCGCTCTGAGTTAATATCAAAGGAATCAGGGGTAGTGTCCACATTTTCCCCCCGAGACATGTTCCTCAGTAATGGGTACCAATGTTGTCTTGGCCAATCTGGAGCTATCAGAATTATCCTTGGACGTTCCTCTTTGATTTTCAATAGCACCTTGTGCATCAAAGGAAGAGGTGGGAATGCATATGCTGTCAGGCCTTTCCAACTGAAGGATAGAGAGTCCACCTTCCAAGCAAGTGGGTAGTATGTCCTTGTGCAGAATTTCTTGAGCTGGTGATTGAGTGGGGATGCGAATAGGTCTATTTGTGGCAGTCCCCATTTCTTTGTGATGGCCTTGAAGATGTCCGGGTGTAGCATCCATTCGTGAGCATCCGAAGTAGTTCTGCTTAATATGTCTGCTAGGATGTTTTCTTTTCCCGGTACACAAATTGCTTGTAACTGAATGTTGTAACTCAGAGCCATATTCCATAGGTCCAGAGCCATTCGGCATAGAGGGTATGAATGAGTGCCTCCCTGTTTGTTGATGTACCACATGACTGTGGTGTTGTCTGTCCTTATCATCAACTGGCCTTCTTGGAGGAATGGTCTGAAATTCTGGATTGCTAGTTGTACTGCCAGCATTTCTTTTTGATTTATGTGCAGGTGCAGCTGATCTGGAGTCCATAAGCCTTGTATGCACTTGTCCAGCATGTGGGCCCCCCAACCGAGGTCTGAGGCGTCCGTTGTGATGGTTTGGCTTGGTTGAATGCTGTGGAAGGGCAAACCTGGGTTTGACTGGCATGCCTGAGCCCACCATAGGAACTCTTGTTTCAGGCATGGAATTAGTGGTATTTCGGTTTCTAAGCTGTGCCTGTGTTGAGACCATAAATTCTTTAGGTACCACTGTAGCTTTCTCATATGCAGTCTGGCATGGGGGACCAGGATTATGCAGGATGCCATGAAGCCCAAGGCCTGCAGTACTTTCCTTGCTGTTAGTTTGTTCTGCTTTGTTAATGCCAAGAAGTAGAAAGGAAGTTGTTCTTGAATGCCATCTGTTTTACTGTGTCCAATTCTGCACCTAAGAAGGTTATTGTTTGGGATGGTATCAGTCTTGACTTTTTTATATTGACTGTGTATCCCAGGGCCTGTAGTAAGCAAATGACTCTTTGTAAGTCTTCTGTTAGCTTGTTTTTGTTGTCCGCTTGTATCAGGCAGTCGTCCAGGTATGGATAAATTTGGATTCCCTGAAGCCTGCAGTGAGCGATTACTGATGCCAGGCATTTCGTGAACACTCTGGGCGCAGTAGATAAGCCAAAGGGCAATGCTGAGAATTGATAATGCTCTGATCCTGCAAGAAATCTGAGGTATCTTCTGCAATTTGGTCATATGGGGACGTGCAGGTATGCCTCCTTGAGATCTAGAGTTACCAGCCAATACTCCTTGCCCAGCATGGGAAGAAGTTGCTGTAGGGTCAGCATTTTGAATTTTGGAACAATGATGAATGTGCTTAAAGCGGACAGGTCGAGAATAGGCCTCCAATTTTTCTCTTTTCTTGGTACCAGGAAGAGTCTGGAGTAAAATCCCTTGCCTTGTTCCATAGGTGGTACCCTTTCCACAGCTCTCATCTTTGCTAATTGAGCTATTTGTTTTAGAGCTTCTGTCTTTTGATTTGGTGGTAGGTTTGGCATTCCTCTTTTTCCTGGTAAAGTGTGGAAATGAAACCTGTAGCCTTGGTCTATAGTTTGCAAAATCCACTTGTCTCTTGTGATGTAGTGCCAGTTTTTTGAAAATAAGGCTAACTTTCCGCCTAAGGGTGCTGCTATTTGTTCCCTGGTAGGCGGTGTCAGAGCCAAGTCACTGTGATTGTCCTGTTGCAGTGGTAGTGGTTGTGTCTGTGCCTCGTTGGTTGTTACCTTGCCACTGGCGTCCCCTGTAGGCACCTCCTCTGGATTGATTTCTGCCTCTTGAACGCTTATTCCTGCCTCTCTGAGTTTTAGAGGAGTCTGGAAAGGACCAATTTTTGGAAGGCCAGTTCCTGCTAAACCTTGGAGGCTGAACCTGTAAGAAATCTTTCACTGTTTGTACAGATTTTGCCTTCTCTTCCATTTTCTTCAGTACCTGTTGGGCAGGAGAACCAAATAAACTGACCTTATCCATAGGAGCATCTAATAGCTTTGCTTTAACATGATCCGCAAGACCTGTTCTTTCAACCATGCATGCCTTCTTATAACTGTGCCAGTCATGGCTGATCTAAATGAAGCCTCCAGTGCATCATAGCCACATTTTAAGGAATGGTTACTAACCTGCTGAATGTTATTCACCATTTCTAGAACATATTTCTTATCTAAAGAATCATCCGAGGACAGTTTCTTAGTTAACTGATCAAGCATAAACTCTTGGTATTGGATCATATGAAACTGACAGTTCAATGCTCTAGCTGAGAGAGTAGCAGAGGTGTATACTTTTTTACCCCATCACTCTAAGGACCTGGATTCCCTTTCAGAAGGGAGAGGGTTTTTAGCTGAGGTCGAAGCTACTGCCTTAGGCCCCTGGGAGATAGTCTCAGGATCTGCAAAGGAGCCTTGTATAAATGGTGATGAGTGTCCGGGACCCTGTAGAACCTATCGGGCTTAGCAGGGGCTGGAGGTAAAGTATCAGGAGCAGTGCAAGCATCATTAAATGCATCATCCACAACAGGAAGAACTGGAGGTATAGCTAAAGGCCTATGTTGCGGTAAGTGTAAAAAGGTCCTAAGCCTTTTCCTTGAATCTGAGAAATCTTGTCCCTGCCATTGGAATTGCTCTCTCATGGCATGTAAAGTTTCCCCAAAAGAAAATTCCTCTGGTGGAGAAGCAGAAGGAATCGATTTGTCAGCATCGGAATCTTCATAAGTAGAAAAAGGAGCCTCTGGATGGTCTGTATTGTCTGTATCATCAGAAGAGTCATCTGAGGACACTGGCTCAGGGGGCTCTGCTCTAGGTCTCTTTTCTGGAGGTTGAGAGGCCCTGTCTGGGTGAGATTGGGATCCCCTTATTAAAGAGATGAGATCCTCTGCCAGAGTAAGCATTTGGGAACTGGAACTGGGCCTGTGAGAGGGGGGCTTAACAGGCACAGACTTAGAGGTTTTGGCTGCTTTATCCCTGGCAAAGGCCTTTATAGACATGGCTGCAGGAGGCCTAGCAGCACCACGTGCTGGGGTAGAAACATCCAAAGGGATGGTGTCCGATAATTCTTGTGAAACCACAGTAGTAGGTAAAACTTCAGAGGCCGATTCAACTAGGGTAGAAGGGGCCTCGGTAGTAGTCATGGATTCGGCTGAAGATTGAACCGTTTGCTCGGTTTCGGCCGAAACCGAGACACTAGCGGTTTGCTTAACCGTGGTTTCGGCCGAAACCGCGGACCACGAGTGTCGGTCCTTTTCTTTGCGTTTCTTAACAATTTGAGTAGTCGGAGGATCCAACGGCATTATGTACGCAAAATCTGAGCCGAAAAAAGTACAGTTTTGTACCTACCATAAATGTAGATGTTCGAGGATTCCATTGCTGCAGTCCTGACTATTGGGTATAGTCCGCCAGTCGGCCCGAATACCAGCGCCGGTCATGGCGCCTAAGACCGACGACAGTACGTCAGGGTACTAATGCGCATGACCGACGCCATATCCTCAGTCTTTTCTTGCCCCAGATGTCAGAAGACCCCAAAAAGACAAGTCCCAAAAACCTGCACCAAAACATGTACAATATATACAACAATATATACAAAAATATAAGCATGTAAACTCACCTACACAACCACCCCTAAATACAGAGGGGAAGGAGGGTAGTTGACTGCAGCAATGGAATCCTCGAACATCTACATTTATGGTAGGTACAAAACTGTACTATGTTCTTCGACTTCCATTGCTGCAGTCCTGACTATTGGGTAGAATCCCAAAGCAGAGGTAAGGGAGGCTGGCAAATTATAAAGAAGTAGGAGCTGACAACATGCCTTGCAAAACAGCTGTGGCAAAACCAGCCCTAGACTTAGAGTAGATAGGAAGGTGATAATGCTTAGAGAAAGTATGCACTGAACTCCAAGTAGCTGCTTCCAAAATATCCTTAGTTGCCACCCCTTAGAAAAGCTGTTGAAGTGGCAGTAGCCCTAGTGGAATGAGGCCTAATCCCAGCTGGAATCTCCTTGCCATGATGGGAATAACAAAATGCAATGCAAAAGCCAATCCACCTGGAAATAGTTTGTTTTGACACAGGCTTGCCCTGTGAACTCAAAGCAAAAGAAACAAACAACTGCTGAGACTGCCTAAAATCCTTAGTCCTGCTTAAATAATATCTCAATTGCCTGTGTACATCTAAAGTGTGCAAAATCTTTTCCCCTTTATTTTGGGGTCTGCATAAAAAGTAGGCAAATGAATAGTTTGGTTTAAAGCCACACTAGAAACCACCTTAGGCATAAAGGAAGGATTAGTACGTAATGATACCCTATCCTTATGGAAAATGACAAAGGGATGTACTGCCATAAGGGCCTGCAACTCAGACACCCTTCTTGCAGAAGTAATAGCCAACAGAAAAGCAGTCTTCCATGACAAGTATTTCAATTCAGCAGTAGCCGCAGGCTCAAAAGGTTGTAGAGTAAGTTTTTCCAACACAAAATTGAGATCCCAAGCAGGAGTAGGAGCTCTTGGGGGTCTTATATTCTTTGCCCCTCTAAGAAACTGCTTGAACAAAGGATGCGAAATAAAGGTGGGTCACAATCATAGTGAGCTGAAATTGCTGCAGCATGAATCTTAATGGAAGAGAAGGACAAACCTTTGTCCAATAACTCAGTAAGATATTGAAGAGCCACACTTAAATTAGGCTCAGAAATCTCCAAATCCTTTGCTGTACTCCAAAATAAAAATCTCTTCCATTTTTCATGTACACCTTCCTTGTACTAGGTCTTCTAGCTTCCATAATCACATTTAAAACTTGTTGAGGAAGTTGAGACCTGCTGTTTCAACAGAGAATATGCCAGGCTGTTAGATGAAGAGAGTGAAGCTTGACATTGAGCAGATGACCGTCCTTCTGAGATAACAGATGAGGAATCAGAGGTAAAGGCCATGGAGGCTTCTTTACCAGACTGTAGTAGTGGATACCAGTGTTGCCGAGGCCAATCTGGAGCTATCAAAATCATCCTTGGCCTGTCTTGTCTGACCTTTAATAGTACCTTTGAAAGAAGAGGCAGAGGTGGAAAGGCATAGACATGAAGGTTTTTCCAACTGAAAGACAGAGCATCCACTTTCCAAGCTGTGTGATGAAACCCCTTTGTGCAATACTTTGGCAGCTGGTGGTTTAGTGGAGAAGCGAACAGATCTATGTCTGGAGTTCCCCATGACACTGTCAATTTCTGAAATACATGAAGATCCAGTTTCCACTGGGGATCCATGATTTGTCTGCTTAACACATCTGCTAGGGAGTTCTGTGCTCCTGGCAGAAACCTTGCCTGAAGAGTTAGTTGCAAGCTTAACGCAGTCTCCCATAAAATCATTGCTTGCCTGCATAGAGGATAAGAATGTCCCCTTGCTTGTTGATGTACCACATGACAGTTGTGTTGTCCGTTAGAATCAACACCTGCCCTGGAAGAAGTAACTCCTTGAAAGCCATCAATGCAAACTGGACTGCTAACATCTCCTTCATGTTGATATGTAGATGCTGTAGTCTGGCAGGCCACTTGTCTTGTATCCACTTTCCATTTAGATGAGCTCCCCAAGCAATGTCCGAGGCATCTGTCGTTAAAATCTGACTCGCCTCTGGTCGGGTCACAGAGAGTCCCTTGTTTAGGTGACATTCCTGAGCCCACCACAAGAATTCCTTTTGAAGGCAAGGTATTATTTGAATGACAGTGTCCAAATCCTGGCAGTGCTGTGTCCATACATTTTTGAGATACCATTGCAGCTTCCTCATATGCAGTTTGGCATTGGGAAGCACCAGAATACAAGATGCCATGAACCCTAATGCTTGAAGGACTGTCCTTGCAGTCAGCACGGACTGATGAGATAGTTGATGGAAGTAAAGTGACAGACTCTTTTGTTTGTCCGGGGTTAAAAAGGCCATCTGGGCTGCTGTATTCAGTCTCACACCCAGAAAGCACATGTCTTGAGAGGGTACTAGACTGGACTTTATTTCGCTTCACAGAATACCCTAGGCATCTTAGCACTGCTATGACATATTCCAGATGCTGTAGAAGGTCTTCCTTTTCTTGAGCCAGAATCAGGCAGTCGCCCAAGTAACGATAGATTTGAATTCCTTGAAGCCTGAAGTAAGCTATCACTGGAGCCAGAACCTTTGTGAATACTCTGGGCAGTAGATAAGCCAAAGGGCAATGCAGAGAACTGATAATGAAAATCTCCAGTTCGAAACCGCAGATACTTCCTGCAACCTAGCCTTATAGGCACATGAAGGTAAGCTTCCTTGAGATCTAAAGTTACCATCCAGTGATCTTTGCCCAGCAGAGGTAAAAGCTGTTGTAACGTCAACATCTTGAACTTGGGAATGTCCAGATAAGTGTTGAGGATAGATAAATCCAAAATTGGTCTCCACGTGTTCCCCTTCTTTGGTACTAGGAACAGGCGAGAATAAAATCCTAAGCCCCTTTCTGATACAGGGACTGGCTGAATGGCCCCATCTGGAGTAACTGAGAAACTTGCTTGTGAGCCTCTTTTCTTTGTGGAGGAGGAACGCCTGGCATGCCTTTGAAAGGGGCATTGTGTGGAAATAAAATCTGTAACCGTGATGAATGATATCCAACACCCATCTGTCTTGAGTAATTAAATCCCAATTTTCTTTGAAAAGAGACAGTCTTCCTCCCAAAGGAGCTGCCAGACGAGAATCCACTGGCAGCTGAAAAGGCAGGTCATTGGGTCTGTTTACTGAAAGGACTGACCCCTGCCCTCACCAGAAGTCTGAGCAGGTGAACTCCCTGATCTAGGCCTAAAAGAACCTTGAGCCCTGCCCCTACCACGCCTAGACCTACCCCTAGACTGGGAATCATAAGCAGGATATGTCCACCCCTTAGCAGGCCAATTTCTACTAAACTGGAGGCTGCACCTGCAAAAATCTTTAACAGTCTGCATAGACTTAGCTTTGTCCTCCATTTTCTTTAAAACTGCTTCCACAGGCGGTCCAAACAACACATCAGACTGTAAAGGAGCATCCAAAATCCTTGTCTTAACATGCTCAGCTAAATTCTGATCCTTCAACCAGGCATGTCTGCGAAGAACAGAACTAGTAGCAGCCACCCTCGAGGAGGCCTGTACAGCATCAAAACCACACTGCAAAGAATGCTTACCCACTTGTTCAGAAACATGAACCAAATCCAGCAACTCTTTACACTCAATACCTTCCGCCAAAGCATCCACCTTAGATTTCAATTGTGAAAGGAGATAATTTTGATATTTTAGCATGTGAAACTGACAATTCAACGCCTCATGGCTAGAGTGGAAGAAGTATACACTTTCTTTCCCCACCTATCCAAAGCCCTTGCCTCTTTATCAGAGGGTACAGGATTTTTAACCACAGAAGCTTTAACACCTTTAGGCCCCTGAGAAACAGTTTCTGGGTCCGCCCTAGGACTCTTAAACAAATACTTATGAGCCGGCACCCTATAATACCTATCAGGCTTAACAGGAGCAGGAGGCAAAGAGTCAGGGTTCAGGGAAGCCTCTGCAAAACATCCTCCACCACATTCAACACAGGAGGAATGGCTAAGGGCCTATGCTGGGGTAAAACAAGAATTCCCTAAGTCTTTTCCTGAATCAGAGTAATCCTGGCCTTCCCATTTAAAGTGCTCCTCATGGAGTGTAGAGTCTCTGAAAATGAAAAATCCTCAGGAGGAGAAGCTGTAGGAGTGGAATCATCCACATCAGAATCAGAATAAGTAGGATACTCCTGTAAGTCTTCCACCGAAGACTCTGAAGCCTGTGAACACTGTTCAAAACTATCAAACTCCTGTTCCACCCTAGGCCTCTTATCAGGCGGGGGCATAGAACCTCTAATCATAGTAATCAAATCTTCTGCCATTTTAAGCATATGTTTCTTAGGCACAGAACCCGAAATGCTAGGAGAAGCCCCCACAGAAGCTGAACTTGGCCTACCTCTAAAGGAAGCTTTGGCAACAGAAGGAGAGGCCCTAACTACCTCCTGAGAGGGCACATCCTGTAACAATAAAGTTTCTGCCTGAGACTCCATGGAAACTCCTGGCAAAACCTCTGGCTCCACTGAGCCTTCTAAAGAACCGACGTCCGGGACTGCCGGTTCATCAACCCTAGGCTTCACTGTCTTGTCCTTGCGCTTCTTGGATGAAGCGGGCGTCGGAGCATCCGACGGCATATTATAATTGCAACGCTTCCCAAACACTAACCTGGCACAATCTAGCCTCCTCTTAATAGTGCGTTTGTTAAATCTAGCACAAGAACGGCAACCAACAACGTCGTGCTCAGGCCCTAAACAAGGTATACACAATGTATGATAAATCTGCTTCCCACAAGAAATACAGTTATTCACTTTTTCTGACATCCGTTAAATACTGAGGCAAGAAAACCAAAATGTTCCCCAACGGGTACTTAGCCAACTCTGTTTCGGTCTGAAACTCCGCTCGGAAATATCTCAGAACGCCAACCTGCACTCGCAAAATTGCTTCTGCATCGGACCATGCGGCAAAAAAGACTGGGGATATGGCGTCGGTCATGCGCATTAGTACCCTGACGTACTGACGTCAGTCTAAGGCGCCATGACCGACGTCAGCCTTATACTCTGGTATTCGGGCCGACTGGATGCGGACTATACCCAATAGTCAGGACTGCAGCAATGGAAGACGAAGAACATCTGTTCAGCAAACTCCGACCGACGTCTAAGCGTTCGTCGGTTGAAAGAAGCACAGGCTAAACAAGCTGCTACGTCGTGGTCTGGGCCTAAACAAGGTAAGCAGTAAGAGTGGAAATCTTTCTGAGGTATTTGTTTCCCACAAGTTAAACAGTTATTCACTTTTTCTGACATCGGCTGAGGCAAGAAAGAGTCCCCAACGGGGTACTTAGCTTTTTAGAAGTCTTCGAAGTAGTATTCGGTAGTAGTAATCTCTGGATCTGACCGACCGGCACTTGCGAACAGCTTCTGCTTCGGGCGCCACGCAGCAAGAAAGACTGAGGAAAATGGCGTCGGCTGATGCCTTTATACCCGAAGAACTGCAGCTATGACGTCGGGTGAAGTGCGACACCAGCCGAGGCCAGACCCAGACTTTGGAATCCGGCCGACCGAAGGGCTGCCTGACGACAGGACAACCCATTTGTAAGGACTGCAGATGCATCCTTGAAGGACATCCATACTTGCCGAGGTCAAAAAGGGGCAATGACGATCACTTTGCATCTCAACCGAATTGCTTTCTTTAAAAATAGGGGTATTGGAGGATAAGCACAGAGGAGACCCGCGGGACAATCGTGAGTCAAGGCATTTCTTGGTGATTCCCTGTCTGGGGGAAAGAGGGCAAAGAAGCTGCTGCATTTGTTGTTTGAAGGGGAAGTAAAAAGATCTCAGCAAGGCTGGCCCCAACGGCTGAAAATTTCTGCCGTCACATCTGGGTTGAGAGACCACTCATGTGGGAGGATGCATCTGCTCAGCCTGTCCGCAATCACGTTGAAGCTCCCCGGGATATGTGCTGCTATAAGAAAGCAGTTCGAAGCTATCGCCCAATGCCAAATTCTCATGGCTTCTCGACACAGGGGGTAGGATTTGGTCCCTCCTTGTTTATGTACCAGACTACAGACATATTGTCTGATTGAATTGCAATCGTTTCCGATGGAAGAAGTGGATAAAGTGCCTGCAACGCCAACAGCACCACTCTCAACTCCAGGACACTGATGTGCAAGTTGGCCTCCAAGCTGGACCACATGCCTTGGACTGTCTTTTCCTGAAAATGCCCCCCTCACCCTATCAGGGAAGCATCCGTGGTCACCATGGCATTGGGTTGAGGAGTCTGGAAGGGGAGACACCTAAGAGTTTTATCTGCTATCATCCCACCAAAGAAGATCTTGCTTGCAGGAATTGGCGATGAGGATCTGTGAATTTAGAGGATGAAGACTGGACACCCACTGGGACAAAAGGAGACATTTTAACACAGTCTTATATGCAATCTTGCCAGAGGAACAATCGGGATGGCTGCCACCACAGACCTCAGAGCCTGTAGAACATCCCTTGCTGACACCTTCCTTTGACAGAGTATCATTTGCACTTGTAATCTTAACCTCTGAAGCCTGTGAGGTGGGAGAGAGACCTGGCTTGTTTGAGTATTGAACACTGCTCCTATAAATTCCAATTGCTGGGTAGGATGAAGATTGGATTTCTCCCAGTGGACTGTGATGCCTAGAAACTCCGCCAGTGTGACAGTGTAGTGGAGGGCCATGATCAGTAAGCACTTGGTGGGGGCAGAAAGGAGCCAATCGTCTAAATATGGAAACACCTGGAATCCCTGAAGTCTCAGATGAGCCGTTACTACTGCTAGGCATTTCGTGAACACTCTGGGGGCCGTCGAGAGACCGAATGGCAGAGCTCTGAAATTAGTAATGATTGGCTCCCAGCTGGAAGTGAAGGAGACTCCTGGAGTGCTTGTCCATTTTGATGTGGTAATACGCATCCCGGAGGTCTATCAAGCACATCCAAACACCCTCCTGAAGAAAAGGGAAAATGGCTTGTATAGTGACCATGCGGAATTTGGTTTGAACCACTGATTTGTTTAGTTGGCTGAGATCCAAAATGGGCCTCAGTCCCCAGTCTTTCTTGGCACCAAAAAGAAACTTGAGTAGAAACCAGATCCACACTGGTCTGGGAGGACTGGTTGGATGACTCGTTTTTGACACAGCTTTCTTATCTCTGAAGTTGCCTTTTCCTTTTGACTGGGTGGAACATCGGGAAGGCATTTTGAAGGTCTTGGGCAAGATATTAGAGGGATATAATAGCCTCTAGAAATTATTTTCTAAACCCACCGATCATTTGTAATACAGTGCCAGGCAGTTTGGTGCAGAGAAAAATGAGCCCCAACTGCTTCCAGAGGAAAGCAATCTGACAGTGCTTCAGGAGCGCTGATAAGGTCGCCTAGAGAAAGAATCCCTGGAGTCCTCGTTTCGGGAACCCCCTCTGCCCCTAAAGGAGCGTCTTCCACCATTGACACCCCCTCTGCCTCTGGGGGAATCCTGACCATGTGCACTGTGGAAAGGGCCTTGAGATTTTTTGTGCCATATCTTTCCACTCCTCTGATTCCTGGAGAAAGAGCACTGAGGTTTGGAAAAATGTAGGCCAATGGCAGACAAGGTCTTTCTGTCTTGTTCGCACCTGTCTGGTGTGTCCTTCACTTTAGAACTGAACAAAGTGGAAGACTTGAAGGAGTCCGCGAGGTCACAAATGTGCATCCAGGCATGGCATCTCATAACTACGTCTCCACCCGCAGCTCTAGCCACCCCTTCGGTTGCTTGAGACAGCAACCTCATGGACAAGTTAGAGATAGACTCTAGGGGTGCAAGCTGAGAAGCAACTTTGTCATGTGCCCTGTTAGAAACTTGACCCACAAGGGCTCCAGAAAGTTCCGAGATGAGATCCCTTTTAAGCCTCGTAAAATGTACCAAGTAATTCAGAGACCTGACTGCAAAGGTCACTGAAGCAAAGACTCTCTTCTCTAATCTTTCCACCACCCGAGACTCTCTGTTGGGTGGGTGGACAGTAAAACTTTCCTCCTCAAGGTCCTTTTTTGTGGCCACCGCTACCACCATAGCATCTACTGGCAAGCCTCTAGACCAATGCGGCTGTTCCTCTGGTGGGGAAAGAATATTGTCCTGTCTCCGGGGAATGGCCTCAATGGAATAAGGGTTCTTCCACGCACGCTGCACGATGAACTGGACTAACTCCATAGGCAGGTAGGGTCACCCAAGTAGTAGAGGGCCAAGAGCGGAAAGCCTGCAGGAAGACTGACTCCTCCGAGGAAGGATTGGAGGGCATACAGTCACCCCTCTGCTTCAATATTTCCAGGATGTCTCCAAAGGAGACATCATCAGGGGGTGAACCGTGGGGACCCTTTACCCATCATCGTAATCCGTATCCTCAGTGAGGGACTCCGGGGAGTCCAGGTGTTTCCTCTTACACACCTTCTTCTGAGGAGGATCTTCAGTGGGAACATCTGAAGAAGACTTGGAACAGAGATTGCCCTGGACAGGGGTTTCCTGAGGCTTGTGCTCTCAGTGTCCTGGGGAGGTGACCCATGGTAGCTGTAGCTCAGAGAGAGCTAAGGCAAGATGCGGTAGGGGGAGCGCTTCCAAAAGCAAAAACCCTCTCCATCACCTGGAAAGCCAATCCGCCCAAAGAGGAATTGGAGCCCGGAACTGAGGAAGACAATCTTGGAACCGGGATCACACCCAGCTCCGCTCAGCCCACTCCCAGGGACGGAGCCTCAAGCAAGATCGGGGTGGGTGTCGCCCCCAGATCAGAGGATGGAACTGATAAACTTGGAACCATACTGAGAGCTGCGGGTTCTACCCCCCAACCATGACATTGAGGAAGCGACTGTTCCGTAGGAACCGAAACACAAAGGGAGGCCTCGAAGCTTCAGAGAGAGTCACTGTTGGCACCGGGGAAAGAGTTCCCACCAAGAACGTTGGAACTATGGGCCTAGGAACCAAAGGGTCCGTGGGAGGAGAATAAGTGGGAGTCAAGGGGGCAATAGACCCAAAACCTGAAGTGGGATGGGTTTTTGAAAAATCTGTAATCCCTCTGGCTGTCAACAGTTGATTGAACAGGCAAACCACATCCAATTCAGATAGACTCCTGGTGGACCTTACAGACACTCCGGAAGGGGAGTCAGGTCAGTCCAAAAAAAGGGGCTATAAAGCTTGGCCTGAAAACTGGTCCAGTGATAGTGAGTAATGGGTTTGTGGTGTTGGAAATGTCAGCACCGAAGACTCCAACTTGGAGACAGGTAGTAGGGGCACTAACAGTGCTGAGAAAAGACTCTGAGCCGAAGAAATACCTGGAGTAGAAGTCATAATCGGCTCCGAGGATATGGTTGGGACAGACTTTGGTGCAGTGAGGGGCGAGGTCAGTGCCAAGGCTACCGAAGACAATAATGCTGGAGCCGAAGTTGTTACTATAGTTGGTACCGTAGATGTCGATACCCAAGGCGGCGCCAACGTAGAAATCATGGTAATGTTCACACAGGCCACTGGAGCGGAGTTCAGAACCGAAATGGTCGGAGCAGAGAGAGCGATCTTGTGCTCCATAGAAGACTTGTGGGCCTTATGCTTGTGGGACTTACCCTTATCACCAGCTGGTGAAGAGAGATCGTTGTCCTTCAATGGAGGGGTTGAGACCTCCGACACAGAAAGGGCCTCTGAGAAAGGTTAAGATAGTACGCCTTTCAAAATAAGCTTATTTTTCCTTTCACTCAGTGTCCACTGACTGGAGCTTAGACAAATCTGGCAAGAAGGTTTCACAGACAAGTGGGAAACCCCCAGACAACAGACACAATCATCATGTAAGTCACTGTTGGGGAGTTTGCAATTGCAGGAAGTGCAATGTTTGAACCCCGAAGTCCCTTTTTTTTATCAGACATATCCAATACAAAATCAAACAGATCCAAAAAAAGTTACAGAAAAGACAGATAAATACCAACAATGGTATTAAGGATACCACAAGGGTAGGGGAGGGCGTTTACCAATGATGGTAAGAGAGATAACCGAGGGTAGAGCTAGGTATAGAGAATAAGGTAGAAAAAGAGTTAGAACAAAAAAAATTTCAAAATACAGCAATTTTTTATAAAAATATAACACTTAGCTGGAGAGCTCAGTGAAACGCTGCTATATGGCTGTGCGGCAAACGAGATCTGAGGTAACTGGGAGAAGGGCATTGTGGGTAGCAGCTTAGCTCAAGAGTTTTTGGTGTACGCGAGTTTGGTATTAGGCCAACTCGGTTCCAAGGGCTCGGAACAGAACCCATCAGTGATGAATGGGAAGAAAATTAACAACATCGGTCTTAATATTTGGCATGGAACATGTGAATTCAGTAGTAGAAACGCAGAGCGAAGCTACATATTACATCATAAGGTACAATAACTGAGCTAGACTAAATAGAAATTATATTTCACAGGAGCATGTACATTTAATTGAAAGCTTCAACACACAGCCAATAACTATTTCAGATCATGCACCAATAAAAACCAAGATAAAAATGCATGGTAATGAAATATGAGACACTGGTGCTTTCCCACCTACCTATTAAAAAAAGAATTTAAAGAATGGGCACTGGAAATTATTCAAAAGTTATTAGGAAAGATGGACATTTCTTCAGAAGTTGTGGCTACTTAGGATAATATGAAAAAAGGAGTTTAAAAATAGGGTAAAATAAAAAAGATGCGTTTAAGAAGTAATATGAATTATTTAGAGGGGCTGACAAAAGTTAAAATGTTGCAGAATAAGTGGAATCTCACACAACAAGGAGAAGTCCAACTGCAGCGTGCTAAACAGAAATTAAGGGAGTATATGGATAATATGCACGAGTTTAGAAAAACTGCTGTTAAGCAACGTTTTTTTTAAATAATTCCAGAGCACAAAAACTTTTATCACAATGAATTAGGCAACAGAAAACAGAAATGGTTGCCGGCAAACTTAAGGAGCCTATAACAACAATCAAAATATCCAGAGATCCTGTACAGGTATTAAAAGAGATATTTCTGACATTTTAAGAAAATCTATATAAAGCAGAGTAATGTGGAAATCAAGAAAGAGCACAAATGGAAATATTTATGGAAGACGTAAGTATGCCAAGATTAAAGGCAGACGAGGCTCAACAATTAATAGCTAAGGTAGGAGGAGATGAGATAAAAATTATGATGTATAATCAATCTGCAAGATAGTCTCCAGGAGTAGATGGTATTCCTGTGGAAGTTTGGAAGTTAGGAAGGGAGAAAGTGATAAAGATCTGGAAGGTTTTGTTTAATGCTATCTTAAAAGCAGAGGGAATACAGATGTCTTGGAAGAAAGCTGTGATGGCTGTAATACCTAAAGATGATAAAAACCCATAAGACCCAGCTTCATATAGACCCATTTCAATTCTAAACCATGATTACAAAGAAACTGCTTATACTAGCGAAAAGAATGGCAAAGGTGTTGCCAAAATTGACAGATATAAATCAATATGGTTTTGTGGAGGGGAGGCAAACATTTGACAACATTAAAAGAACAATGATGATCCACAGGGAAGCATAATGTAAGAAAATACTGCTAGTGTTGGAGGGTCTTCATGCAGAAAAAGAATTTGAGAAAGTAAACTGAGACTTTATAAGTAGGACAAAAGAAGTGTTTGCGTTCCCTGATGCAATAATAAGGTTATGCAAAGGATTGGATGCAAGAATTGAAGTAGGAGGGTTCTTCTCTGATAGGTTGTGTCTGAACAGAGGAACCAGACAGGCATGTCCTCTTTCTTTTCTGTTATTTGCTTTACATTTAAAAGCACTGGCAAAAAAAATGATAAAGACAATGTGTCTGTTTTTGCAGATTACATTACTTTGTACCTGATAAATCCAGAAAAGGAAATTGCCGTTTTGTGGAACATTTTAGGACAGCTTCAAGTATTTTTGGGATGTAAAATTAATGAAGATAAAACAAAGGCTATAGTCATAAATTATGTAACCACACATGAACTGGTTCAGCAATACCCACACTTATTGGGACAAGTTATGATGAAGTATTTAGAAATATTAAACGTCTTTTGTTATAGTAACTAAGATTATGTGGAAAGAGGCTAGACAAATGATAATAAAAAACTGAGAAACTGGAAGCTCATTTATGGATATATATGGAAAGTAAGATAAAAGAAGTGAAAATGCTTTTAGTCCCTTTAGTTTTACATACAGGTCAAGTATATTTTTATCAACCAGAGGAGAAGTTGTGGACAATAATTAATAAAGACATGAAGAAGGAATTTATCTGGAAGGAGAGGTTGGCAAAGGTTAAGTGGGATAAGTTGAACCTTCGAATAGAACAAGGTGGTTCAAGATTACCTTATTTGAAGGGATATTTTAGAGCCACACAATTAAGGTTCATATATACAACACGAGCAGAAAGTTATACTTAAAAGTGCAAAGGGATAATGATGATGAATCGTGTTGGGGTAAGGAGAGAGTGGCATTCTGGATGAAGATTCTTGAGAGTAACAGCCACACAGAACATTATATTCATTAAGTAGCTGGATGCAATTTAAGAAATAAGCCAACATGAGAATGGAGAAAGGAGACTTAGCCAATAGGGAAGACTGCAAGTACAAAGAACAGGCAAGAAAAGGATGGAATTACTGCAGAAAACTGGCAAAGGAAACAAGGTATTGGAACCAAATAACTAAACAGGGAAAGGTAACAGAATGGGATGAGGCCAAGAAGACATTTGGACTGCAGGCTAGAGACTGCCTTCCCTACCAGAGATTGATATCTGAGTATAGGCAAATAAAAAGGGATTGGGGAATCCTAAGCAAAAGACCTACTATGGTAGAGTTTTCAGCTAAAATCTAAAACAGAAACTGCTGTTAAAAATGAGTAATTACTATGACATATAAAATATTGCACAATAATTATAAAATTCAATCAGAGGAAGTTAGAAAAGTCTGAGAACAGAGACTGGATAAGCAATTTACAAGGGAACAATGGGAGGATATCTGTATGGTTCCCAAGTATGCAACAAAGTCTAGAAGGTTTAGGGTTTTTCCTTGAAAGTGTTGGTATGTCTACACCCCAATCAGATTTCAAAAAAATATCCTTCAAGTAGATTGCAAATGTTGGAGCTGTAATGGGGAAGAAAATAGTATCTGGAAAAATATGCTTTGGGAGTGTAATGAGTTGTCAAATTTAAAAATTCCCTACAGAGAACACAGCCAAAATACTGGGTGAACAAATGGCTGGAACAGAGGGTATGATTTTTGAGGTGGGACACTGGATCAGAATTGCCTAGACATAGTAAGGCCTTGTTAAGTTAATTTCTTGGTGGTTGCCAAAAAAAGCAATTACTAGAAAAAGCAAATCAACATCTAAACCAACTATATCTGAAGTACTGAATACTGTAACAGAGGTAAAAGAACTGGAAGTGGGATCCATAGAAAAGGAAATGAGCAAATTACACAGAGAAAAAATGGAAACTATATGAACAATACATGCAAAATAATGTTCAGGAGGAGGAGGAAGAGTGAGGTTTAAGGTAAGGCAGGAAACATGTTGATATGGTTTGTTTTCTTTTACATTAATGGTTTGTTTTCTTTTACATTAATGTATGTTTGCCTATGTCTTAAGAGATAATTCAATAAAGGTGTTAAAGTGAGGTATCAAGCAGAAGCACACAGTATTAAGAAGAGGTGGGATGAATATATAGGGACTATATATGGACAGCACTAACATCAATGATACATGTGACAGCACGTTCTTTAATTTAGAGTCAAACATTCTGGACTGTGAAGTGAAGTGGGCCATGGAAACCTTTGCTATTAACAAGGCTGCAAGAAGTGATAAAATTCCAGCTGAATTGCTCAAATTCTTGTAAAATGCTAATCCTAGAGTGTTACTCAATCTGCCAGCAAATTTGGAAAACACAGCATTGGCCATTGGATTAGAAAAGATCAATTTATAACATTACAATCCCTAAAAAGGCAATGCTGAAGAGTGATAGAATTATCACACAAGTGCATCCGTCTCGTGTGTTAGCAAAGTAATGCTTAACATCCTGCAATCTGCACTCAAGCAATATAAAGACCAAGAAATTCCACAAGTACAGACTGGTTTTATAAGACGCAAAGGCAACAGAGATCAACCTGTCAACATCCTCTGGATAACAGAGGGAAAAAGCGAGTTCCACAAAGCCACTGACTCATTTTATCAACTAATTTAAAGTGACTGGATGGTCCATAACTAATTGTGACAAATGGAGTACTGGGTCACCTCATCTGTCTCTGGAAGAATATGCATGTAGACCATAAAGCAACAGGTAGTGTTGAATATGGAATAATTGGTTCAAAACTGGTAACTGATGATGAGAGGGTTGTATACTGTCACCCTACTTATTTAATTTATATGCTGGATACACTGTAAAATTATGGGTTAAGTGAATCTGATGCAGGAATCAAAACCTGTAGAAATATTAACAACCTCATATATGTGAATGGCATCACTTTTCTGAAAGTGAGGAAATTAACATTCGGTTAATAAGAGTGATGCAGAAAGTACAAATACTGGCTTACTGTTCCATCTTGAAAAATAAGACTATGCCATCTATCCCAATCAATTCTTTGCAAATAGAAGGGGAAGAGGTGAAGGAAGTGAGAGTTTATCTTCATGGGCTCATCTTTGCAGATGGTGACAGTGGAAATAAAATTAAAAAAAACTCTTGCTTTTTGGAGGAAAGCTATGGTACTATGGCAAATCTGGAAAAAGTATAAAAGAGCAAATACAGCACAAAGCCAATAAAGGTCCATATAAAGAAAACCTATGGTTTTCCCACTAATAAATGGACTGTGAAGTAAGGCTGTGTGCCAGAAAAAAAAAAAACAATGCCTCTTAACAGGGATGTTGAGGAAACGTTTGAGAATTCCATAGACTGCAAAAAGATTGCATAAGTTAACAATGAAGGAAATGAACCCAGACTGTTCATTGGAAGGCCTGATAGTAAAACAAATTTAAATATTATGGCCACATAATGCAAAGACAGGATACACGGCAGAAGACACTTAAATGTTAAAAAAGAAGGGGCGGCAGAAGCTAAGGACAGAGAGAGCATTACTTTAGAAAATAAGAAGTTATGTACCTACCATAACGTTCCATGTTAGTTGTCTTCTCTCGCCTTCTTTCTTGCTTGATGGGTTCGGAGCCGATCCTCGGCTCCGACTCGGCACTTGCTAAGCTCGAGAGTCACTTTTACCAGCTCGAGGCAGCCCCATATCCCATGATGCAAGGCGGTAAGTACCCAGATCTCGTTTGATGACAAAGGGCAATAGCACCAAGCATAAAAACTTCCCAAAGGAAGAAAGAAAGAAAGCCTACAGGATGAAAGAAGGACCAGTTCTGAATGGTCTTCAGCATAACAATCTCTTGTAGAAAGGTCTGTCCAGGCCTGGGGAAAGGAGGGAGGGTCGCAAGAAAGAAGGCGAGAAGACAACTAACATGGAACGTTATGGTAGGTACATAACTTCTTAATGTTAAGTTGTCAATCTCGCCTTCATTCTTGCTTGATGGGACCGCGTCCCTAGCACCCCTATCCTGGGTGGCTCAACGGAACAGACTCTTGAGGACTGTAGAGCCAAAACTGGCTCTGTCCCTGGAGGCCAAGTCCAATTTGTAATGAGGAACAAAAGTATGAGGAGTGGCCCAAGTGGCCGCTGCACAAATAGTGTCTAAAGGAAGTCTAGCTTGAAAGGCTGTAGACGTAGCTAAGCTCCTAGTTGAATGTGCTTTAGGTTTTGAGCACAGCTGTTTTCCCCTGAGCAGATAAATTTCAGAGATGACAGAAGAAAGCCATCTAGATAAAGTCACTTTAGAGACAGGAAGGCCTTTCCTGTTGTCCGCATAGGAAACAAAGAGTTGATCGGATTTCCTAAATTGTTTAGTTCTGTCCAAATAATATCTGAGTTGGCGGTGGACATCAAGATAATGTAATTTTTTCCGATCTGTTAGAATAGTTTGGAAAAATACAGGAGTTCAATGGATTGACTCAAATTAGCCTTTGAGGCGACCTTAGGCAAAAAGGTCGGATTAGTTCTCAATGATACTCTGTCCTTGTGAAAGACCAAATAGGGGGGTCGAACCGAAAGAGCTTGAAGTTCAGACACCCTCCTGGCCGATGTAATAGCTACTAGGAATAATGTTTTCCAAGAAAGAAATTTTAGGGAGCAAGAAACAGCTGGCTCGAAGGGGAAGAATCAAGGATGTCAGCACTAAATTTAGATCCCATTGAGGAGGAGGATTCCTGATTGGAGGCTTTAGCAGGAAAATTCCTTTCAAGAAGGCTTTACAAAGCCTATGGGACATGATATTGTGATCTGCGATCCCGACATGAAAGTTCGAGATAGCAGCCAGTTGAACTCTAACTGTGGAAGAAGAGGAGCCTGCATGAAAAATCTCCGCTAAGAAGTCCAAAACTGCCTGAACTGGGGCAGTGAAGGGATCGATATTCTTGGCTTTAGCCCAATAAGAGAAACATTTCCATTTGCTTGTATAAATCCTCCTGGTAGAGGATTTTAAAGAAGCTACTATGATGTCTCTAACAGGGTTAGAGATCAAAGGAAGTGGAGCAACCATGCTGAGAGGTTGAGAGAAGGGATAGACCGGTGCAGCTGACCGGATTGGTGAACCAGAAGATCTGGCACTGGGTCCAGATGCCATGGCTGCACCAAAAGGTAACGATGGAGGAACGGAAACCAAATTTGTCGAGGCCAATAAGGAGCAATGAGAATCATTTTGGCTCTCAAAACGGTAGCTTTCTGGATAACCTGAGGGATTAGAGGAAAGGGAGGAAAGGCATAAAGAAGTCCCTGGGGCCAATCCTGGGTCAGAGCGTCTCTGGGGATGGCCTGACAGAGGGAAGAGAGAGAAGAAGTCTGGGCATTTGCTGTTTTGGGGAGTAGCAAAAAGATCGCAACATGGGCGACCCCATTCCAGAAAAATCTCCTCCACTATAGACTGCTTGAGAGACCACTCGTGAGGCATGAGAATAGCTCTGCTCAATCTGTCCGCTAAAATGTTGGTTTTCCCAGGGATGTGCGTTGCTACCAGAAACCGATGAGATGAGATCGCCCATTGCCACAGTCTGAGCTTCTCGACACAAGGGGTAGGACTTGGTTCCGCCCTGTTTGTTGATATACCAAACTACAGACATGTTGTCTGTGTGGACTGCAATCGTCCCTACAGGAAGAGAGTCGTTGAGGGCTTGCAACGTTAAAAGCACTGCTCTCATCTCTAGGACATTTATGTGCAGGTGGTACTCGAACGGTTGCCACGTCCCATGAACCATCCTGCCCTGATAATGCCCCCCCCCACCCGATCAGGGAGGGATTCGGGGTGACAGTGGGTACCGGGGATGGGGGTACAAAGTGTCTGCCTTGGTGAATCTGGGGAGAAGTGATCCACCAAGCAAGATGATTTTTGCAAATCTGTGTCACCAGAATTTGGTGACGCATTGGAAGTTGTTGGTAAGACCACTGAGTGAACAACATCCACTGAAGAAGACGCATGTAGAAGCGAGCCAGGGGAAGAAGAGTAATGGCCGCAGCCATGAGACCCAATACTTTTAGAACCATTCTGGCCTGTACCTTCTTGTTGGCTAGAATGATCCTGACATGACTTTGAATGTCTGAAACTCTTTGGTCTGTAAGGGTAGCTGACATCCGAACAGTGTTTAAGTTTGCGCCTATGAAAGTAATAGACTGGCAGGGCAATAAGGATGACTTTTCGAAGTTGATCGAGATGCCCAAATGAGAACAAAGATTTATTGTGTAATCCCTGGCTTGAACAAGCTGATGCCTGGTGGTGGCTGACAGGAGCCAGTCGTTGAGATACGGAAACACCTGGAATCCTTGTCGTCTCAGGTGAGCCGTGACCACTGCCATACATTTGGTGAACACTCTGGGGGCTGTGGTGAGACCAAAGGGCAGGGCTCTGAACTGGAAATGACTGGACCCCAGCCGAAAGTGGAGAAATCTCCTGGAGCGTCTGTGAATTTTTATGTGATAGTACGCATCCTGAAGATCTATTGAGCACATCCAGTTGTCCTTCTGTAAGAAGGGCAGAATTGATTGAAGAGTGACCATTCGGAATCTTGTCTTTCTCACAGACTTGTTGAGTCTGCTGAGATCCAATATTGGTCTCCAGTCTCCCGTCTTTTTGGGGACCAAAAAGAACCTTGAGTAGATTCAGGGCTCTGAATGGTCTGTTGTAACTGGCTGAATGGCTCTTTTTTGCAGTAGTTTTGAGACTTCCAACTCTGCAATTTCCCTTAGACTGGGTGGTACGTCTGGAAGGGAATTTGAGGGATAGAAAGGACTTTCCTCGAAAGGAATTTTGTAACCCTCGGATATGATCGACTGTACCCATCTGTCTTGAGTGAGAGAACGCCAGGCTTCTGGGTACAGTGATAGTCTTCCCCCGACTGCCTCCAAGGAGGGACAGCCGGGCAACATCTCAGGGATGCTGAAAGGGCTTGTCAGAGAGAGACTCTCTGTTTCCCTGGTTTTGTGGACCCCTCTGCCTCTAGAGCGCGTCTGTTGTTGTTACCCCTCTGCCTCTAGGGGTAAACTGACCACGTGAATCCGGCGTGACTCCTTGGGATTTGCGGAACCACATTTTGCCACCCTTCTGTCCTTTGGGATAAGGTCTAGAAGGGGTGGAAAAGCGGACCCCTACGGCAGAAAGAGTTTTGCCGTCCTGCTCACACCTGGTCAACGTTTCCTTCACTTGAGGGCCAAACAGAGCTGACCCATCAAAGGGAGAGTTTGTGAAGGACGCCTTAAAGGGATCTGCAAAATTACATAGTCGCATCCAGGCTTGGCGCCTAAGAGCCACACCTGTACCTGCGCCCTACTCGCTCCATCAGCAGCATATGATAAAGCCGCATGGAGGAGTTTGCAATGGAGTTAAGGGTTCCTAGCTGCGAAGCAATTTTTCCTGAGCCCCGCAGCTGTAGGATCCTGCACAACTTCACCTAGCTCCTTAAGGATATCCCTTTGGCGTCTGGTGAAGTGACAAAGATAGTTCAGCGAACGCATAGCAAAGGTCGCTGAAGAAAACATCTGCTTACCATATCTATCCATGGTCCTAGAGTCCTTATTAGGAGGATGGACAGGTACGGAAGGATCTGCAAGTTCCTTCTTGGTGGCAGCCACCACCACCATGGCATCAGCGGGGACACCTTTTGTAAGGAATTGCTTGTCCGACGGGGCAGTAATAAATTTAGAAGGCCTCCTAGGGACAGGCTCTACAGAGTCAGGAGCAGTCCACGCCTTTCGAGCAATAACCTGCATAAGGGGGTCGAAAGGCAGAGACACCCAGGAGGTGGAGGGCCGAGATCCAAATGCCTCCAGGTATACTGACTCATCCTCAGAGGGATTGTTGGTGGGCCAGTTTCCCCTCTGTCTAAGGAGTTCTAGGATGTCTGAGAAGGAGACATCCTCAGAGGGGGATCTTGGGGATCCCTCTGACTCATCAAAGTCAGTATCGGAAGTGATAGACTCGGGGGAGTCTACGTGTTTCCTCTTACAAGTCCTCTTTCACGGAGGATCACCCGACAAATCAGGAGAATCCTCAGAAGAGGGGGATATTCCCAGTGGGGAAACCTGAGGCGGAGGATCTCTGGGTCCGGGAGCAAGAGAAGTGGCAGAGGTGTCAACAGGCACTATAGAGGGAGGAGCTAAGGGAACAGACTGCTGGCTGAGTCCAGAGGCCAGCACACTCTTCATCACCTCGAAGGCTCCCCTCCCAGGGAGGTCCGAGAGAACCCGCTCCGAAGAGCTAGGAACTCCAGGACCCACCGAAAAGGAAGGCTCCGAGGCAGATGTCGGAGCTGAGCTCACCAAGGCCGAGGCTCCAAGGGGAAGAGCGGGGTCGGACAAGGGTCCGATGCCACTCACCCCCTCGGAGGAGACCAGGGAAGCCCGCCACGAATCCCTCTAAGGAAGGTCTCGAAGAGGAGATAAGAGTAGAGGCTGAAGGAGCAGAAGGGGGTATCTGTCCCTCAGCCGTAGCAGAAACTATTCCCAAAGACTCCAACTCCAAACTCTGGGGTAGAGTCGAAGGAGGAACTGCAATGGGGTGTGGACTAATAGTCGTCTGCTGAGACGGACTATGTAGCATTTGGGCCAGTACCTGTGACTTTAGTAGTCTACTGACCACTCTCTCCAAATCATGGTCAGAAAGCCTGGATGACCTTGAAGATCGGCTCCGATGGCTCCGCTCCGAGAGGAGAGGCGAAGCCGGAGCCGAAAGTATTGGCTCCAAGGAAGGGGACCTAGACCTTTTCCTCGAAGGAACCATCGGAGCCGATGAAACTACTGAAACTGTCGGAGCCGACAACTTATCGGCACCGACAGGTAGCTTCGATGTATCGGCTCCAGCCGGAGCCGATACAGCCATAACTGTAAGGGTGTCGGAGCCGATCGGAGCCGACACCGATGCCTGGGCCACATGGTGGTCAGAACCGATCGGAGCCGACACCGAAGTGGTCGAACCAGAGTCGGCACCAATAGCCATCGGTGCCAAAGGTTTAGATAACCCAGAATCGGCTCCAGCCGGAGCCGATCTCGACTCTGAATGAGTCGGAGCAGAGGCCACAGGCTTGGACACAGAAGCCTGGGCCTTGGAAGACTTAGAAGTCTTAGATGGGGCCGACTTAGCCGGAGAGCCCTCCGGCTTAAGAATCCCCTCAAAATCAATTTATTTCTTCTTTCCTGCAGGACTCTCTGGCTAAAAGAATGACATATAGCACAGGAGTCCTGCAGGTGAAGAGGCCCCAGACAGTACAGGCAAGAAGTGTGACCGTCTGTCAGAGACATCTTCTGACAGCACGAGTCACACTTCTTAAAGCCTGAGACCCTTTCCTTAGACATGGTGCAAACAAACACACACACACCAGTCCAAGGAATAAAATTAAATATACCAAAAGGTATTACTAACAGACACACACACACACCCTAACAGGGGGGGTGGGGGGGGGGATGGGTTTTAGTCTGACTAAAAGTTTAGAAAAGACAGGGAAATTTTCTGTCAGAAAGGTATTAAAATTAAGTTAAAACTAATAATTTAAGGTTTTTTTGAAAAAAGGGGTTAAAATAGTAAAGTAATAATTCACTTACCAGGAGCTGGTAAAAGGAGGACCTCATCAGCGAAGCGGCAAACAAGATCTGGGTACTTACCGCCTTGCATCATGGGATATGGGGCTGCCTCGAGCTGGTAAAAGTGACTCTCGAGCTTAGCAAGTGCCGAGTCGGAGCCGAGGATCGGCTCCGAACCCATCAAGCAAGAATGAAGGCGAGATTGACAACTTAACATTAATATGAATTTGCAAGGACTTAAGAATTAGCTGTTGACAAGCTTAATGTGCTGAAGTCCCTGAGGCCAAGAGGAGTCCAATATTACTCAATAACTAAACAAATGCCATATAGTTTGAAATACCGTACTATATATGTAAATACTACAGCACTGTTTCAGTGATACAGAGTGCAGACTCAGCATATGCTACCTTGCTATACAGATTAGCTACACTCTGCATATGGGAAGCTGAGAAAATTTTTTATAAATAAAACGTTTAGCAGTACATTGTGATGCAGCAGAATCACCAAGAAGCATATCAACAAATCTAACCGCAAACTCAAGAGAAATCTGCCTAGGTTACGATGAAGACTGATGCAATACACTAAACAAAAGGTTCCTATACGACTGTTTTGAAAAACAGATATGGCACGTAACAAAAGAAGATTGACTACTCTACACTTAGCAAACACTTCACGATTTCATTCTTTATGCATTAAGCTGTACTTCACGTTTCACAACCTGAATTCAGGTTCCAGACCTGTAAATCTAGCAAATTAGGATAGCAACTGATACCTAAACTCTTTCAATATTTATTAGAAAGACTGTTGGAAGTGTTCTGATAGCTTTGTACAATGGATTAAGGTTATAAGCTTCTTCAGAGCTTCACTGTATGATCATCTGATTCCCTCCGTTTACATTGGCCTACTGTGTTATTGATAGCGGTTTATTTTCCACACTGTAATCTTGGGGTACCCATGAAAAGATTCACTCTGGCCTAATGGGGTTGCATATTTAGCAAACAAATCAGTAGAAAGACTAGCTGGGACAAACATTTCCACTTTTTATAATAGTAAAAACCTTTTTCACATTGTTCCACTACACCTCAATTATTTCCTTGGGTTGAAAACCCTTTCACAAAATTGCTGTCTTGCCTTACTACTTATAAATATCTTCACTTCTATTAAGACAAAGAAAAGAATGTAGTGAAGGCATGGCTGGCAGAAGTTTAAGCTTCATGTGAAAGCAGAAAGGGGAGCAAAGCACAGCAATGGGTAATGTTTACTGCAGTGCAGTGAAGAAATGGCCATGAATGAGTAATCAGACTGAGGACAGTAACACTGCTAAAGAGTAACCAGCTCATCTTTCTGCTTTACTCCCCTTTCTACTTTCACTTGAAACTTACCCTTGGGCTAGACATGCCTTCAATACTTTCAATTTGTTTTGTTTATTCTACTTGAATATTATATCATTCTTAATAAATCCAGATTAAATTCAACAGTGAAATTCCATCATAACATACCTGCAGAAGTCCATATTTAGTTTCAATATCATAAAGTTTATGATCCTTGATTTCAGCAGGTACAGGAGAGGGAAGGTTATCCCAACTGCCAAGGACATTTGCTAAACTTGCAAAGATGGGCTCTGTACAAAATGCTAGGCAGTCCCTGTGCAAATACAGAAAAAAACAAAAAGGGATAAGAATGTCAATTATTAGTTTAATCAATAGACTTTTCCTTATTCTAGACCTCAAACAATTACAAAATATTCAAGTACTTCACAACGTGCCAAAAATGACTGCACAAATAATCCTGTGATACTAATACAACAATTCTGCCTTACCTATTTCAAATTCACTCAGTTTTCTTTTAATTCACAAAATGTTATACACACATCAGTCCTAAATTATGAGGGTCCTTAAATATATTAATGGAAGGGATTTTATACAGCTTTTACAGTAATTAGTAATTGCTCATTTATTACCTTGGTCACTCATTTACAAATTTGACTTAAAAAAGATCACTCTGGTGTAAACAGACAGACATATACCTGAAGCAACTAGACAAATGTTGAGCAAAGTGTATATTTTGTACAAAATCAAGGCAAGTCATGACAATACTCTCAATACAAAGAGATGGATGCAGAAATAAGACTAGCCTACTGGCATTTTTTCCTGAATATCATGCTTCTTTTTCCTGAATGTCACATTTCTAATTATTGTAACATTAATGTGCTTCAAATACTGACAGAAATTAAACAAATACTAAAAATATTCCAAGGTATAGATCTTGCAACTTGATACTATACAACCAAAAGAGAAAAATGCTGAATTAAACTGGAAATGTAGTGACATAGATTAACTAACTGATGCTGTTCTTTGTTCCTTCACTGGTCTGTACACACTTGGCATGCTAATATAGTGGTTGTTTTTCACTTGCTTCAGTTCCCATGAAAGGTTCTTGCAGCCAAGGTGAAATTTTTTTATCATTTTTATTTGCAAGTTTAAAGTGATATTACAACCTTCCCATATAAACTGCAGCATTTGGCAAGTGCTGCAATGCACTTTCCTGCTTGCCATTCTGGGATTTTTTTTTAATAAAAAAGTTCAGAAACGTATTTGTAAATCAAGGCCCAAATAAATTTGGTCTTTCCCACCATGATATTACCTTGGGTATAATATTTGCACATGAGTGGTCGTGTTCCCAGTAAAGTCTATGAACCCAACATGTTTTTCCTGCACTGACACCATGAAGGATCATTTTCCAGGGAAGACACAACAACAACAAATCTATCTGAACATCTACTGCCATGGTAAGCCAACTATAAAATTGTACCATGTTCTTTATTAGAACGCTGTTACTATTGCCAAAGCATGCCATTCTCAAATTTGGCATACCTGAACTGTAAGTTGAGGAACGCAAAAAATAAAAAAAAAGCTTCTGTTCTACTTTTAAAACTGTAGCAAGCCACTTGCTACACTGGTATCAAGCAGCTTACTACAACTTTACCACACACGAAGCGATGAAGCTCTTCAGTTCTGCAGTCCTGAAAATGAATTTCTGTATGGACATTCAGAAATATCACTAGAGAACTGAATACCGGTCATGCTCTACCAATTGACTGGCGTCTCCCTACTGCTCCCCCTACCACCCTGTGTCCGGGATCAGTTGCCCCTTTTACTGTACCCTAGCTATACCTCTGTTCAAGACCTTACATACGAGACAAATGCCAAAGTTCAAGAACAAAGGATGAGTAGAGAAAGACAAGAGTTCAGGATTCCCCTTAAGAACAGTCATGGTGAAGCTTGCCCTGGCTTTGGAAATAGAATCCAACTTGTAATGCTTGGTAAAGTATGAAGTGAGAACCAAGTTGCTGTTTCTAGTATAGATACACACACTGTCCCTTCCTAGGAAAACCACACATGACAACTGCTCTAGTAGAATGAACTTTAACATTCTGAGGTTGATTTTTGCCATGACTGGAATAACAGAAGACAGAGGAATGGAAAAGTCATCTGGAAACAGTTTGTTTAGATACTGGCTGTTCCTTTTTCTTGCCTTCATACGGCACAGTCCCTAGGAAAACTTGAAAAAAAGTCTGAATAGTCATAAGGGACTATAACATAGACGCCAGTTAAGCAGAAGCTAAGGCTACCAGTAAGGTCTTCTTCCAGATTAGAAACATTAGCGAAGAGGTGACCACAGACTCAAAGGGAAGTTGAGTTAAATCTTCAAAACTTAAGTCTCAAGAAGCCACACATTTTCTTGATGGTCTGATATGCAAAATACCAATTAAAATTTGTTTGACTTGAGAAAAAGATGAAGCAGGGGAATCCACTGGCAAACATACTGAAATGGCCAAAAGGTACACTTTTACTGAAGTGCATGCAAGGCCAGACTTCAGCAATTTGCACTGGCAATGAAGAACCAAACCATAGATTGACGTCACAGCTGATAACAGGATCCAGGATCTAAGAAGAAATTCTTTCCATTTGGATAAGAATACCTGTTACTATGAACTTCCTTCAATACTTAGGTCTTCAAAAAAAAGTGGCTAAAAGGGATCAAAAGCCTATCATCCACAAAGTTAAAATAAGATACTGAACACTGAGAGATGTCTTGAGAAGGCATCCCAAAAATACTGCAAGCTGAAACAAGGGATACCTTTTTTCAGATTTAAGAATGAATCAGGATTGCCAAGAGGATTCATGATATAATGCATGTCTGCTAGACAATCTTGACTGGTTCGGGCTGATATCGGCAATCGTCCAGATAAGGGAAGATGTGTATGCCTTGAAATCTGCAATTTTTTTATTTTATTGCATTTGTCCTTTGGTAACCAGGAAAGTCCGACAAGTCAGCTGAGAAAAACCCTGTAACAGATTAAATATTTTACAATGAACTGGGGAGAAATGCTCTGCAAACAGGCATAAAACACATTTTCCAGTAAGTAAATTATATACAAGGGGAGAAGATCCCCATAATAGATGGAGCACAAACAGATTAAGAAACATTTATAGAATACTGCTAGGATGTACTATGGTCAGGAATACAATATGAACTGCAAGTAACAAGAAACTGTGCAGAAGTGGAAAGCCCATGACAAACTAATACACAGTTTTTTAAACTATTGATTACATTTCCAATTTTATATGGGGGTCAGAAATAATAGAGAATTCTGCTGCCAAAATAGAGTAAAAGAATGTGATGAGGAGGAGTAATGAGCAGGAGGGAAAATTAAGGACATGGAGAGAGAGAGAGAGAGAGAGAAAGAGAAAGAGATTGTTATTAGAGAAATGAAAGTGTTACAGAAAGACATTAGAAGGAAGAATAAATAGTAGAAAAATATTGGCTGAAGAGGTAGAACAGCATACATTAATAGTATAGTATCATTACACTAAGAGCATCTTTTGATGTCAGGCCATTTAGTAACTGGTAAGATATGGAGGTGCAAGTGAATTAAGAGTGTGACAGGCATAGATATAGTGAGTCAGTAGTCATGCATCTGTTTTGAGAGTTGTACAGGTGCAAGTAACAGACATTTTTTAGAAGGGTCCTGAAATTGGAAATATTGCCTGTATATTTAAGGGATAAGGGGGAAAAGTTCCAGGAGTGGGCTACATATCTAGAACAGAGACAGTTTCCCGCTGACAGATGTGGTTTGCTGGTAGTGAGGAGCACATTGTTTTCAGATCAAAATGGTCCAGATTGGGGGTATGTGTATATTTTATATATATATATATATATATATATATATATATATATATATATATATATATATATATATATGTGTGTGTGTGTGTGTAATAAGTCTAGTAGGGCTTTGTTTTGTTCTGGTTTGTATATTATTTTGTGGAATAGGAGTAGCTGGGTCCGAGTGAGTTACTTGGGTAATTCTAGCTAATCAAGCTGTTTCGGGGATAAGCAATGATGGATTCTGTATGATGAGTTAGTGGCAAATTTTGCTATTTTGTTGTAGCGCTGGTTTATTTCATTCTGAATGGAAGCTTGAAGGTTAAGCAGTACTGGGGAGCCATACAGTAAAGCGGAGAGAGTAGGAGTACAGAAGCTAGGGGTTTCTTGGATGAGTCAGTTAAGTAGTTTTTTTTTGTTCTTTGGTGCCTCCCTAATTTTTAATTTTTTTTTGATAACCAGACATTTAACTTGCATGTGCAACACGTTATCATCAACTGTCATGCCTAGTAGCTTTGCATGAGGATTTTGTTTGAGGTGTGTAAGGGCTTTTGGGAGGAATAAACAGCTTTGTTTTGCTTGAGTAGAAGCTGTAAGCTGTTTAGACAGCTTTCAAGTGATGAAATTGACTCTTGGGTGATGTGTTGAACAGTAACTGGGTTTCTGGCAGAAGAGACTAATGTAAAGTCGTCAACATATTGCATAAGGGATGCTTGACATTTGGCAGAGTAGGCTATTGGTAAATATATTGAAAAGCAGTGGCCCCAGTTTGGAACCTTAGAAAATACATTTTGACAAGAAGGAAGGATAACTATTAATCCATTTAACAGACTGCGGTCTATTGGAAAGGAAGTTGGAAAACCAGTAGGTGGAGGCTAAGTGAAGAGAGTTGTTTTAGAAGTAAGCTATGGGAAACGGTATCAAAAGCTTTGGATAAATCTAGAAATATGGCAGAAACCAGTTGGTCTTTGATTCTAGTTGGGTTAATAGTGTTGAGGTTTAGGAGAGTTGTGGTGGTGCTATACCCTAGTCAGAAACCATGTTTGTGGGGATAATGAGGTTGTTGGTTTGTAAACAAGTCATTAACTGATTGTGAATGCATTTTTCAGTGATTTTTGAAAGTGGGAACAGAATGGCAATGGGTCTAAAGTTGAATGCATCATTGGAGTTGCCTCCCTCTGGAAGTGGGATGATGTAAGATTATTTCCATAAGGCTGGGACATGTGATTCCTGAACAGACCTATTTATGAGAAAGAATACTGGATAGGAAATTGAGCTGGCAGCTGTCTTTATGAAATCACCAGAAATTCCATCTGGATCTGGTGTGCTGGGTTTAATTTGTTTGAGGTATTTCTTTGTTGTGACAGAAACTGGTTGAAAGGAAAAAGATGGAGTATTAGTAAACCTGTGAAATGAAACCGAGTGGGATGTGGTCAGGTTATTTAAGGAAGTTGAGGTGTTTTGAGTTTGGTTGTGAAGTTGCTAGAAATAAAATAATCATTGAAAGTGTTGGTTGTTTCTTCCGGTGTGAAACTGGGTTTAAAGTTTGGTTGTACATCCGAGTCAGGGTGTAGTATTTTAGATATGATGACCTAGAACGGTCTAGAATTTTTGTAGCATCTATTTTACAAATTGGAGTAATAAAGTTATTTGTCAGGTTTGATCTGACACTGTTGAAGACTGTTTTCTGTTTTATTATCGAGCCAAGTCTTACAGGCTTCATCTCTATTCCTCACTATATTCCTGGTGATGTGAGTGAGCAAAGGAGCAGGGTTGCAAGTCAACTGCAGTCAGGGAGAACATAGCAGATTGCACCTAGCAGCACTGTAGTTTGGCCACATAACCTGAGATGATTTCCAGACTGCATTTTTTTTTTCAGTTTAACTTTTATTAGTAGTGTTCTTATAACTCTAGAAATGTATGGGTTAGGTTATAATGACCCATCAATGGAAAACAACCTCTGAGACGAAGTGAGAGACTTAATAATAACAATAATTCTAGGAACAACAATATAGCATCTAACAACAACCAGCATAGCGGTCCAAATAACAAACAACAACACTAACATGGCAAAGTACAGTTTTGTACCTACCATAAATGTAGATGTTCGAGGATTCCATTGCTGCAGTCCTTACTATTGGGTATAGTCCGCATCCAGTCGGCCCGAATACCAGAGTATAGGCTTGACGCCGGTCAGGGCGCATTAGACTGACGCCAGTACGCCAGGGTACTAATGCGCATGACCGGCGTCATATCCTCAGTCTTTTCTTGCCCCAGATGTCAGAAGACCCTAAAAAGACAAGGCCCAAAATACCTGCACCAAAACATGCACAATATATACAAAAATATAAGCAGGTAAACTCACCTACACTACCACCCCTAAACACAGAGGGGAAGGAGGGAGGGTAAATTGGACTGCAGCAATGGAATCCTCGAACATCTACATTTATGGTAGGTACAAAACTGTACTATGTTCTTCGCTTTTCCATTGCTGCAGTTCTTACTATTGCGTAGAATCCCAAAGCTGAGCTAACGGCGGCAGGCGACTCATAATGAAGCAGGCGCTGACAACATGCCTTGCAAAACAGCTGTGGCAAAACCAGCCCTAGACTTAGAGTAGATAGGAAGGTGATAATGCTTAGAGAAAGTATGCACTGAACTCCAAGTAGCTGCTTCCAAAATATCCTTAGTTGCCACCCCCCGTAGAAATGCTGTAGAAGTGGCAGTAGCCCTAGTGGAATGAGGCCTAAACCCAGCTGGAACCTCCTTGCCATGATGGGAATAACAAAATGCAATCCAAAGCCAATCCACCTAGAAATAGTTTGTTTTGACACAGGCTTGCCCTGTAACTCAAAGCAAAAGAAACAAACAACTGCTGAGACTGCCTAAAATCCTTAGTCCTGCTTAAGTAATAACGCAATTGCCTGTGTACATCTAAAGTATGCAAAATCTTTCCCTTTATTTTGGGGGTCTGCATAAAAAGTAGGCAAATGAATAGTTTGGTTTAAAGCCACACTAGAAACCACCTTAGGCATAAAGGAAGGATTAGTACGTAATGATACCCTATCCTTATGGAAAATCAAAAAGGGCTCGACTGCCAGAAGGGCCTGCAACTCAGACACCCGTCTTGCAGAAGTAATAGCCAACAAAAAAGCAGTCTTCCATGACAAATATTTCAATTCAGCAGTAGCCGCAGGCTCAAAAGGTTGTAGAGTAAGTTTTTCCAACATAAAATTGAGATCCCAAGCAGGAGTAGGAGCTCTACGTGGGGGTCTTATATTCTTTGCCCCTCTAAGAAACTGCTTGAACAAAGGATGCGAAAACAAAGGTGGGTCACAATCATAGTGAGCAGAAATTGCTGCAGCATGAATCTTAATAGAAGAGGACAACCCTTTGTCCAATAACTCGGTAAGATATTGAAGAGCCACACCCAAATTAGGCTCAGAAACCTCCAAATTCTTTGCTGTACTCCAAAATAAAAATCTCTTCCATTTTGCTGCGTACACTCTCCTTGTACTAGGTCGTCTAGCTTCCATAATCACATTCAAAACTTGTTGAGGAAGTTGAGACCTGCTGTGTTTCAACACAGAATATGCCAGGCCGTTAGATGAAGAGAGTGAAGCTTGACATTGAGCAGATGACCGTCCTTCTGAGATAACAGATGAGGAATCAGAGGTAAAGGCCATGGAGGCTTCTTTACCAGACTCCGTAGTAGTGGGTACCAGTGTTGCCGAGGCCAATCTGGAGCTATCAAAATCATCCTTGGCCTGTCTTGTCTGACCTTTAATAGTACCTTTGGAAGAAGAGGCAGAGGTGGAAAGGCATACACATGAAGATTTTCCCAACTGAAAGACAGAGCATCCACTTTCCAAGCTGTGTGATGAAACCCTTTGTGCAATACTGTGGCAGCTGGTGGTTTAGTGGAGAAGCGAACAGATCTATGTCTGAGTTCCCCATGACACTGTCAATGTCTGAAATACATGAAGATCCAGTTTCCACCGTGGGGATCCATGATTTGTCTGCTTAACACATCTGCTAAGGAGTTCCGTGCTCCTGGCAGAAACCTTGCCTGAAGAGTTAGTTGCAAGCTTAGCGCAGTCTCCCATAAAATCATTGCTTGCCTGCATAGAGGATAAGAATGTGTCCCCCCTTGCTTGTTGATGTACCACATGACAGTTGTGTTGTCTGTTAGAATCAACACCTGTCCTGGAAGAAGTAACTCCTTGAAAGCCAGTAATGCGAACTGGACTGCTAACATCTCCTTCATATTGATATGTAGATGCTGTAGTCTGGCAGGCCACTTGTCTTGTATCCACTTTCCATTTAGATGAGCTCCCCAAGCAATGTCTGAGGCATCTGTCGTTAAAATCTGACTCGCCTCTGGCCGGGTCACAGAGAGTCCCTTGTTTAGGTGACATTCCTGAGCCCACCACAAAAATTCCCTTTGAAGGCAAGGTATTATGGGAATGACAGTGTCTAAATCCTGGCAGTGCTGTGTCCATACATGTTAGAGATACCATTGTAACTTCCTCATATGCAGTTTGGCATTGGGAAGCACCAGAATACAAGATGCCATGAACCCTAATGCTTGAAGGACTGTCCCTGCAGTCAGCACGGACTGATGAGATAGTTGATGGAAGTAAAGTGATAGACTCATTTGTTTGTCCGGGGTTAAAAAGGCCATCTGGGCTGCTGTATTCAGTCTCACACCCAGAAAGCACATGTCTTGGGAGGGTACTAGACTGGACTTTATTTCGTTCACAGAATACCCTAGGCATCTTAGCACTGCTATAACATATTCCAGATGCTGTAGAAGGTCTTCTTTTCTTGAGCCAGAATCAGGCAGTCGTCCAAGTAAGGATAGATTTGAATTCCTTGTAGCCTGAAGTAAGCTATCACTGAGCCAGAACCTTTGTGAATACTCTGGGCAGTAGATAAGCCAAAGGGCAATGCAGAGAACTGATAATGAGAATCTCCAGCTCGAAACCGCAGATACTTCCTGCAACTTAGCCTGATAGGCACATGAAGGTAAGCTTCCTTGAGATCTAAAGTTACCATCCAGTGATCTTTGCCCAGCAGAGGTAAAAGCTGTTGTAACGTCAACATCTTGAACTTGGGAATGTCCAGATAAGTGTTGAGGAGAGATAAATCCAAAATTGGTCTCCACGTGTTCCCTTCTTTGGTACTAGGAACATGCGGAATAAAATCCTAGGCCCCTTTCTGATACAGGGACTGGCTGAATTGCCCCATTTGGAGTAACTGAGAAACTTGCTTGTGAGCCTCTTTTCTTTGTGGAGGAGGAACGCCTGGCATGCCTTTGAAAGGGGCATAGTATGGAAATAAAACCTGTAACCGTGGTGAATAATGTCCAACACCCATCTGTCTTGAGTAATGAAATCCCAATTTTCTTTGAAAAGAGACAGTCGTCCTCCCAAAGGAGCTGCCAGACGAGAATCTACTGGCAGCTGAAAAGGCAGGTCATTGGGTCTGCTTACGAAAGGACTGACCCCTGCCCTCACCAGAAGTCTGAGCAGGTGAACTCCCTGTTCTAGACCTAAAAGAACCTTGAGCCGTGCCCCTACCACTGCCTAGACCTACCCCTAGACTGGGAGTCATAAGCAGGATATGTCCACCCCTTAGCAGGCCAATTTCTACTAAACTTCGGTGGCTGTACTTGCAAAAAATCCTTAACAGTTTGCATAGACTTAGCTTTGTCCTCCATTTTCTTTAAAACTGCTTCCACAGGCGAACCAAACAACACATCAGACTGTAAAGGTGCATCCAAAATCCTTGTCTTAACATGCTCAGCCAAATTCTGATCCCTCAACCAGGCATGCCTGCGCAGAACAGAACTAGTGGCAGCCACCCTCGAGGAGGCCTGCACAGCATCAAAGCCACATTGCAAAGAATGCTTGCCCACTTGTTCAGACACATAAACCAAATCCAGCAACTCTTTACACTCAATACCTTCCGCCAAAGCATCCACCTTAGATTTCAATTGTGAAAGGAGATAATTTTGATATTTCAGCATGTGAAACTGACAATTCAATGCTCTCATGGCTAGAGTGGAAGAAGTATACAGTTTCTACCCCACCTATCCAAAGCCCTCGCCTCTTTGTCAGTGGGAACAGGATTTCTAATCACAGAGGCTTTAACACCTTTAGGCCCCTGAGAAACAGTTTCTGGGTCCGCCCTAGGACTCTTAAACAAATACTTATGAGCTTCGGGCACCCTATAGTACCTATCAAAGAAAATTATAACGGAGGTATGCAAGGTATCTGGCAGAGAGAGAGAGAAAGAGAAAGAGATTGTTATTAGAGAAATGAAAGTGTTACAGAAAGACATTAGAAGGAAGAATAAATAGTAGAAAAATATTGGCTGAAGAGGTAGAACAGCATACATTAATAGTATAGTATCATTACACTAAGAGCATCTTTTGATGTCAGGCCATTTAGTAACTGGTAAGATATGGAGGTGCAAGTGAATTAAGAGTGTGACAGGCATAGATATAGTGAGTCAGTAGTCATGCATCTGTTTTGAGAGTTGTACAGGTGCAAGTAACAGACATTTTTTAGAAGGGTCCTGAAATTGGAAATATTGCCTGTATATTTAAGGGATAAGGGGGAAAAGTTCCAGGAGTGGGCTACATATCTAGAACAGAGACAGTTTCCCGCTGACAGATGTGGTTTGCTGGTAGTGAGGAGCACATTGTTTTCAGATCAAAATGGTCCAGATTGGGGGGGGGGGGGTAGGGGGGTATGTGTATATTTTATATATATATATATATATATATATATATATATGTGTGTGTGTGTGTGTGTGTGTAATAAGTCTAGTAGGGCTTTGTTTTGTTCTGGTTTGTATATTATTTTGTGGAATAGGAGTAGCTGGGTCCGAGTGAGTTACTTGGGTAATTCTAGCTAATCAAGCTGTTTCGGGGATAAGCAATGATGGATTCTGTATGATGAGTTAGTGGCAAATTTTGCTATTTTGTTGTAGCGCTGGTTTATTTCATTCTGAATGGAAGCTTGAAGGTTAAGCAGTACTGGGGAGCCATACAGTAAAGCGGAGAGAGTAGGAGTACAGAAGCTAGGGGTTTCTTGGATGAGTCAGTTAAGTAGTTTTTTTTTGTTCTTTGGTGCCTCCCTAATTTTTAATTTTTTTTTGATAACCAGACATTTAACTTGCATGTGCAACACGTTATCATCAACTGTCATGCCTAGTAGCTTTGCATGAGGATTTTGTTTGAGGTGTGTAAGGGCTTTTGGGAGGAATAAACAGCTTTGTTCTGCTTGAGTAGAAGCTGTAAGCTGTTTAGACAGCTTTCAAGTGATGAAATTGACTCTTGGGTGATGTGTTGAACAGTAACTGGGTTTCTGGCAGAAGAGACTAATGTAAAGTCGTCAACATATTGCATAAGGGATGCTTGACATTTGGCAGAGTAGGCTATTGGTAAATATATTGAAAAGCAGTGGCCCCAGTTTGGAACCTTAGAAAATACATTTTGACAAGAAGGAAGGATAACTATTAATCCATTTAACAGACTGCGGTCTATTGGAAAGGAAGTTGGAAAACCAGTAGGTGGAGGCTAAGTGAAGAGAGTTGTTTTAGAAGTAAGCTATGGGAAACGGTATCAAAAGCTTTGGATAAATCTAGAAATATGGCAGAAACCAGTTGGTCTTTGATTCTAGTTGGGTTAATAGTGTTGAGGTTTAGGAGAGTTGTGGTGGTGCTATACCCTAGTCAGAAACCATGTTTGTGGGGATAATGAGGTTGTTGGTTTGTAAACAAGTCATTAACTGATTGTGAATGCATTTTTTTCACAGATTTTTGAAAGTGGGGAGAGTATGGCAATGGGTCTAAAGTTGAATGCATCATTGGAGTTGCCTCCCTCTGGAAGTGGGATGATGTAAGATTATTTTCCAAAAAGCTGGGACATGTGATTCCTGAACAGACCTATTTATGAGAATGGATATTGGAAAGGAAATTGAGCTGGCTGCTATCTTTAGGAAGTCAACAGGAATTCCATCTGGAGCTAGTGTGCTTGGTTTAATTTGTTTGAGGTAATTCTTGATTGTTGTGACAGAAACTGGTTGAAAGGAAAAAGATGGAGTATTAGTAAACCTGTGAAATGAAACCGAGTGGGATGTGGTCAGGTTATTTAAGGAAGTTGAGGTGTTTTGAGTTTGGTTGTGAAGTTGCTAGAAATAAAATAATCATTGAAAGTGTTGGTTGTTTCTTCCGGTGTGAAACTGGGTTTAAAGTTTGGTTGTACATCCGAGTCAGGGTGTAGTATTTTAGATATGATGACCTAGAACGGTCTAGAATTTTTGTAGCATCTATTTTACAAATTGGAGTAATAAAGTTATTTGTCAGGTTTGATCTGACACTGTTGAAGACTGTTTTCTGTTTTATTATCGAGCCAAGTCTTACAGGCTTCATCTCTATTCCTCACTATATTCCTGGTGATGTGAGTGAGCAAAGGAGCAGGGTTGCAAGTCAACTGCAGTCAGGGAGAACATAGCAGATTGCACCTAGCAGCACTGTAGTTTGGCCACATAACCTGAGATGATTTCCAGACTGCATTTTTTTTTTCAGTTTAACTTTTATTAGTAGTGTTCTTATAACTCTAGAAATGTATGGGTTAGGTTATAATGACCCATCAATGGAAAACAACCTCTGAGACGAAGTGAAAGACTTAATAATAACAATAATTCTAGGAACAACAATATAGCATCTAACAACAACCAGCATAGCGGTCCAAATAACAAACAACACTAACATGGCACCTACATCTAGCCAGCAGGGTTTTTACAGGAACCCCAATGGGCAATCGAACAATCGGCCATCAAACAGAAAACAACCATCATCACGAAACAGACAAAGACAGCGGAAGAGATAAGGCATGAATTGAGTTATCTTTTTAAGCCCTCTATACACCAAAGTTCAGAGGGAGACTTTAGTATATATAACTTTACGAAGATGAACATTACCCAAGACTTGGTGGACTTTTTTTTCATAGGGTTTATCTTTTGTACCCAGCAAAAAAATTGATTTAGTTAAGACCATTATACATTTAAAACTATTTGTTCGTAAGTTAAACCTGAATGTACTATTAGGTGAAAATACTTCTTTAATCAGTTCTATAAGAGTGTCCAGTGTTTTCAATCCACCATTACATCCAAGCCTTAACCTATTCGAAAGAATGTGTGAGATGGATTTTAGAGTAATGGCTAACAACAGTAGGTGCCGGCTCAATAGCAATATGAATATTTAAGTATCGGAGTATGAATTTATCTCTTTACTGAACGAATGTAACATCCGAGTAATGAAGCCTGATAAGGGTGGAGGGCTGGTTTTCATGGAACATGATGATTATGTTGAATGCATGAGGAAGCATTTGGATACAGCTACTTACATTAAAGTATCCATTAATGAAGTCAATGGAGCCTATAAGAAAATCAGGGAGATCTTAGAAGATTTATTTTTAGAAGCATCCATTGACATAGACCTGCATCAATATTTATCCATGATAGCACCAAAGATACCAGCCCTGTTTGGCACTCCCAAATTGCACAAGTCTATCCAAAATCCACCCTTTAGACCAATTGTTGATGGGCGGGGGTTGGTTACGTACGCATGTGCTAAATATGTTGATAGTGTCTTAAAACCCCTCATCGAATCTGAACCACAAATCTGTAGAGATTCGTGAAGCTTTTTACACAACATTAATGATATTGAATACCAGTCTGAAGCATGCTTTGTCACTATAGACAAAGGATTTATATACCGTGATACCCCAAGACCCTAGGTCTCGAATGGATTAGGGACTTTTTAGTTTACAAGAAGGTCTCCGAAGAAATTATTTATTTGATTGAAACTCAGACAACTTTATGGCCTTTGAAGGAGATATATATTTACAAAAATCTGGAGTGGCCATGGGCTCACCATGCGGTGGTAGTTTTGCCAAAGCCATCATGACTCATTGGGAAAACACACTACTATTTGCTCACCCACTCTTTCGAGAGAATGTCACCTGGTACACTAGGTACCAGGATGACATGTTTATCATATGGAAAGGTTCAAAATTCTTAGTTCCATCATTTATAACAGGTATCACTGAGATGACTGACTTTTTGCAATTCACCTATAGTTTAGATGAGGATACAATTAACTTTCTGGACATTCTATTAATTAATGACAGAGTGAACTTAAAGTACAAAAGTAACATTTATAGAAAACCCACCTTTTCTAATGCTCTGTTACATTTTACTAGTAGCCACCCTTACCATCAAAAGAAAGCAGTTGTAAAAGGTCAGATGGTAAGGGTGGCCAGAATGATCACCGAAGACGCAGACTTCGAGAACGAATGTGAGAACTTAGAAAATATGTTCATCAATCGAGGATATACAATGAATTTAGTGACCAATATTAGGATAGAGGTCTTACGTAAACGTTAAACTGGACACTTTAAACCATTGTTAAGTGGCCAAGTAGAGAATATTAGTTCACCATTTATTGATCTAGGAGATTTTCTACCACGTACAGAGAAAAGTACATATAAGATTAGTTTTCTTTGCACTTTTTCTGTAGACTATCAGCTAATTAGGCAAATCTTGAACAAAAATTGGAACATGGTCATTGAGGACCAAAATTTATATAAAAAGTTGGGGTTGCAACCAAAAATTACTTATAGAAGGAATTGCAATCTTAAAACTTTACTTGAAAGAAGAAAGAAACCCTATGCTAATAGATTGCATGGTATGTTTAAATGTGGGGCTTGTCCCCAATGCAAACGCATTTTAGTAGTAAAACAAGTTACCATCAATGATAGGGTTTACTACATCAACATGAAGTATAATTGTGAGAGAAAGGGTGTAGTCTATGCCGCTTTATGTGATCACTGTACGGCCTTTTATATTGGCAAAACAGAAAGGAAAATCAACGAGCACTGCTATGCCATTAACAAAAAATATATGAATAATGCTTTGGCTAAACATACCACAGAATGTCCTGGCCATCATTTTAAATTTGTTATTTTACATCAAAGGCAAATTGACCCAAGAGGGGGCCCTTGGCAATTACTTGAAATGGACAAATTAATCTGACAAATAAGAACAGCTTACACACATCCTGGCCTTAATGATTACTTGTCCATTAAATGCGTCCTTAAATGGCTAGCCTTGAAATGATAAAACAACGGTTAGAAAAAGATGAAATAGGACGTAATAGATTAAGTACAGCCATGTGGAATAAAATATGTGTTTGTTCACCTGAGGTTACATTTTTCCATCTATATATACACACAGACATATTCACAACAACTACCTACTTAAGGTATTACGCAATGTAAATTCTAGTTGTGTTTAAATTAAATTACATACATTTATATATTTTTCTAAAGACCAATCAACAGAGTTAGTGTACTTGATTTTTAAGGATGCAATTTATATTAAACAATTTTTTGCAAGGAGACTTTTATGATGAATTAGATAAAGTATTACATCATAATTCTTTTTATGACTAGTTCTGTTTGTTATTGCTGCTGTGTTTTAATTTATGTTTTAGTTTATGGTTTAAGTTATGCTCTATTTACATATATATACATTTTTTATATGTATCCTTTTATATGTATTTTTTGAGTATTAGGACGGAGTTGCAGTATGGCGTTCAATTTCACTTTAGCACTGTATAGCTTTATGCATGGTAATTAACTAATTAATCAATTATTTCAATTACTTGCTGAAAGTATTTATACAGTTAATTGATGTTTTGTTGTCTGATGAAGGTGAGGAAAGCACAGTTTTGTACCTACCATAAATATAGATGTCCGATAGATATGCAACTGCAGTCCTTACATATGGGTAAGGAGCATAACTTGCACCAAGCCGTGGCCTCTGCCTCAATGGCCTCTACTTCTGACTCAGCACAATTACAGGACGGTTCATCCCAACCTGCAAACATTGCAGCTGACAGCTTGGAGGGTACCATGACTTCTCCCCATATCTCTCTCTCTCTCTCTCTCTCCAAGAAAGTTCAAGAGATCTTACTGGAAGCACGCAGACCTTCCACCAGAAAAACTTACTCAGCCAAATGGAAGAGATTCAACATCTGGAATGCCAACAAGGGTCAGGATGCATCAGTAATGAGCATCCCACAGATACTAGAATACTTGGCAGAAATGCTACATAATGGCCTTTCATATTCTTCTATAAAAATACATGTTTCAGCAATTTCAGCAAAATACAACAGTGATCCACCTGTGTTTTCACATCCTTTGCTAAGACAGTTTCTAAGAGGGATAAAGAATATCAAACCTCCCAGAAAACCACCAGTGCCTGCATGGGACCTTAACTTCGTGTTGGAAAAATTAACTCTTCCTCCTTTTGAGCCAGCAGCATCTTCAGAATTGCAATTTCTCTCCTGGAAAACAGTTTTCCTGTTGGCAATTACCTCAGCAAGAAGAGTCTCGGAGATACAGGCCCTCATGGCAGTACCTCCATTTCTCATTTTCCATCAGGACAGAGTTTCTTTAAGAACCAAGCCTTCATTCATGCCAAAAGTGATATCCAGGGTGTCTCTAAATCAAACAATTCACCTGCCTACCTTCTTTCCCAATCCTCAAAATAAAGGAGAAAAGCTGCTGCACACTTTGGACATACACAGACAATTGCGCTACTACTTGGACAGAACAAAAGCCAACAGAAAGTCTGACCAACTATTTGTAGCTTACACTGCTGGAGTACAAGGAAAGGCAATTTCAAAACAATTTCAAAATGGAATGGACACTGCATCAGATTCTGTTACTCTTTCCATGGAAAAGGTGTGCCAGCCAATATCAGGCCACACTCCACCAGAGCTATAGCCACCTCCACAGACTTTCTAAGAGGGGTGGCTACAAAGGACATTCTAGAAGATGCTACATGGAGCTCCGTGCATACATTTTCCAAACACTACAACCTGCCTTTATATTCCAGATCCCGAGCAGGCTTTGCTTCGGCAGTCCTGCAGGGCATTTTAGCTACACCATCTTTATCTTAGATCCTACCCAGCTTGGCTATGGTATTCAACCCATATGTAAGGACTGCAGTTGCATTCTTGAACATAGTACAGTTTTGTACCTACCATAAATGTAGATGTCCGATAGATATGCAACTGCAGTCAGGTTTTCCCTCCCTCCTACCCCTCTGTAAATTCTCCTTTTTGGGTCCACTTCCCTTTTTCAAATTAGCTGGGGAAATATGTTATGGTGTATCTGTTTATTACTGTTGTGCATGTCTGGAATTTTTTATCCAGTCTCTAAATTTAGCCTTCCTTGGAGGGCACCTGGCATCTGGGGCAAGAAACACTGAAGAAGATGGCGTCGGCTGATGCTTTTATACCCCAGCCGCTTTGACGTCGGGGAAGAGGCGACATCAGCTGACGCCGGACCCAGACTTTGGAATCCGGCCGACCGAAGGGCTGCCTGAGGCAGGACAACCCATATGTAAGGACTGCAGTTGCATTCTTGAAGGACATCTGTCCACACCGAAAGCACTTATTAAATAAGGTTTATTTTACAGTTGCCGGCTTTCATCGTGTTTTTCTCGCTTGTAGATTTAAAAGTTTGTCTTGCTTTTGTTTTGGTGATGTTAAAGTCCTGAGTTGGCTGTGCAGTATCTGATTGTTTTGCTGGGACAGTAGATGAGGTATTTGAGGTAAGGTCCAAGCTGGGCATTGAGACAAGTTCTTTAGGATTGGAAACCAGTATTGGCGGGGCCAGTTTGGGACAATCAGTATCATTTTTGGCTTTTCCTGTCTGACCTTTAGGAGTACCTTGGGGAGCAGAGGCAGGGGGAGAAAGGCATATATTGATACGTTTTTCCAGCTGAAAGATAGGGAGTCCACTTTCCATGCTTGTCTGTGATAAGTCCTTGTGCAGAATCTTTTTAGTTGGTAGTTGTGAGGGGAGGAAAATAGATCTATGTCCGGGCATCCCCATTTCCTTATCATGCTGAAGACTTGTGGATCCAGCTGCCACTCGTGGGGATCCATGAGGTTTCTGCTTAGGTCGTCTGCCAGAGTATTTTTCCTTCCTGGCAGGAATTGTGCCTGCAGATGTATTTGGTAAGTTACTGCTGTGCCCCACAAAGTCATGGCTAGTCTGCAAAGGGGGTAAGAATGTGTGCCCCCCTGCTTGTTTATATACCACATGACCGTGGTGTTGTCTGTTTTTATCAGTAGTTGTCCCGGATGAAGTAGGTCCTTGAAGGCTGTCAGGGGCATTCTGAACAGCTAGCATCTCTTTTTGACTGATATGTAGATGCATTTGGGTTGAGGACCATGTGCCCTGAATGCATCTTCCTGCCATGTGGGCCCCCCAGGCATAATCTGATGCATCCATTGTTAGTGTCTGCCTGGCTGGCGGTAATGTGAATGGCTGTACCATGTTTTGGTGGCAAGCCTTTGCCCACCATCGAAACTCCTGTTGTAGGCAGGGAATGAGAGTAATCATTGTTTCCAGGCTGTGGCAATGTTGAGTCCAAACACTTTTTAGGTACCATTGAAGTTTCCTCATATGCAGTCTTGCATATGGAATTAGTAGGATGCAGGATGCCATGAAGCCCAAAGCCTGCAGAATTTTTCTTGCAGATAACTGGGCCTTTGTTGCCAACATTTTGAAATAGGTAGTCAGTTGCCTTTGTTTCTCTGGCGTGAGAAGCCATCTGGGCAGTTATATTTAAGCTTGCACCCAGGAATATTATCTCTTGAGAGGGTACTAGTTTTGATTTTTTTTTCGTTGACTGTGTACCCTAGGCACGTTAGAAGTCTTTTCACAAACGCCAGATGCTGTAGAAGAATGTCCTTGTTCTCTGCTTGAATTAGACAGTCGTCCAAGTAAGGATAAATCTGTATTTCTCTTTGTCTGCAGAATGCAATTACTAGTGCCAGGCACTTTGTAAAGACCCTGGGCACAGTAGATAAGCCAAAGGGCAGTGCACAGAATTGGTAATGCATTGAGCCAGCCTTGAATCTGAGGTATCTTCTGCATTATTGTCTGATTGGGACATGCAGGTATGCCTCTTTTAGGTCTAGAGTCACCTGCCAAGCATTCTTGCCCAGCATGGGCAGAAGCTGCTGCAAAGTCATCATCTTGAATTTTGGTATATCCAGGAATGTGTTCAGAATAGATAGGTCCAGTATTGGGCTCCAGGCCTTGTCCTTTCTGGGTACCAAGAACAGTCGAGTAAAATCCTTGTCCCTGCTCTTGCTTTGGTACTTGTTGAATGGCCCCCATGTCCATGAGGGATGAGACTTGTTTTTGTGCCTCTGCCCATTGATTTTTGGCAGATCTGGCCAGCCGTTTGTCTTTGGCAGGGTATGGAAATGGAACTTGTGCCCTTGTGACACGATATTTAGCACCCACTTGTCCTGGGTTATAATGTGCCAATTTTTAGAAAAAAGTGCTAATTTTCCCCCTAAGGGTGCTGCCAGGAGATAAGTGCTTGGTGCAGGCAGGGGGAAGTCATTGGGACTGTTTCCTGTATGGTTGTGATTTGTCTTCTCCAACTTTGGAGGTAGAAGCACCCCATTGCTTTAGCCTATGGGAACCTTGCACCTCGGATCTGCCTCTAGTGCGTCTGGATCTGCCCCTTTGAGGTCTGTCTGACACAGGAAAGTACCAATTCTTTGTAGGCCAGTGTCTACTAAACCTAGGTGGCTGTACTTGTAAAAAATCTGACAGTTTGCATAGATTTAACTTTGTCCTCCATTTTCTTTAACACCTCCTCTGCCTTAACACCAAACAAAGTATCATGCTGTAAATGTGCATCTAATAATTTAACTTTGACATGATCGGGCAGATTTTGTTCCTTTAACCAAGCATGCCTCCTAATTACAGAACCCGTAACTGCGGCCCTGCAGGAGGCCTCCAAAGAATCAAAACCACATTGCAAAGTATGCTTTCCAGCTTGTTCAGCTGCATGCAATTAATCCTGCATTTCCTTGTTTTCTGCACATTCAGAGTTTAATCACATTTTCTGTTTAAGCAATGCCATGACATGTTGCTGATATTTGAGCATATGAAACTTGACAGTTTAAGGCCCTTATAGCCAAGGTAGCAAATGTGTAAACCTTTTTTCCCCATCTATCCAGTGCCCCAGAATCTCTGTCAGAGGGGGTAGGGTTTTTTGCAGCGGAAGACTTAACTCCTTTGGGACCTTGTGAAATAGTTTCTGGATCTGCAACAGGGTTTTTAAAAAGGAATTTATGCAAGTCAGGAACCCTGTAATATCTGTCAGGCTTAACAGGAGCTGGAGGTAAGGAGTCAGGGGTAAGACTAGACTCCGAGAACACATCATCTACAATATCTAACACAGGTGGAATGGCTAGTGGTCTGTGTCGAGGTAGTAAAAGAAAATCCCTGAGCCTCTTTTTAGATTCTGAAAAATCTTGGCTCTCCCAGTGGAAATGTTCCCTGATGGTATGCAAGGTTTCCCCAAAAGAATAGTCCTCTGGAGGAGAAGCTGAAGGTATAGATTCTTCAGCATCAGAATCCTCATAGGGGGAAGAGAATATTCCTGATCAAAAGAGGAATCAGAAGAAATAGAAACCTGATCTGAAGATTCATAATCAGTCTCTTGCCTAGGCCTCTTATCAGGAGGGGGATGGGAACCACTGATCAAGGTAATTAAGTCTCCGGCCATTTTGAGCATCTGTTTTTTTGGGCATAGAGGCCTGTCCACATGGCTCTTGAGATTGTTTCTTTGCTTTAGAAGGTGCTTTAGTCTTTGCCTTTGAAGCTGAGGTTGGTTTAATGTAAAGATGTTTAGGTCTGAATACACACTCAGAAGCCGGTGCCTGCTCAGCAGCTCCGGACCCATCTGAAGGAATAGTATCAGAGGCTCCAATACCTTGAGTTTCCAGCGGCATGGCCGACTCCACGTGGGAGTCTGTAGCGGCCTGCGACTCTAAAGTAGCGGGAGTCAGGGGCTGCGAAAGCGCCTCACTGAGAACCGGCGACTGGCTTAGGAGAAGCTTCGTCATCGGTTTTGGGCCTCGGTTGTCTCTCTCTTATCCTTTTCCTTGTGTTTTTTGTGAACTCCGGTAGTCGGACGGCTATCTGACGACATTTCTGGATAATTAAACCAGCGTCCAAAATAGTTTAAAGCAAAATCATGCCGACGCTTAATAGTGCATTGGTTAAATCTAGCACAAAACTGATCAGGGCCTAGGCAAGGAATACAGTAAGAATGAAAGTCCTTATACGGTATTTGCTTTCCACAAGAAATACAATTATTTACTTTTTCTGACATCAGTCTGGAGCAAGAAAAAAGTTTCCCCAACGGTGTACTTAGCTTTACTGAAGACTTTGGATCTGAAATTCGAACATGAAAATCTCAGGAGTCGGCCGACTGGCACTTGCGAACTGCTTCTGCTTTGGGCACCACGCGGCAAGAAAGACTGAAGAAAATGGCATCAGCCGCATCTTTCATACCCCTGACGACCTGACGTCAGGGAAGGGGCGACAGCAGCCAACGCAGGACCCAAGACTTTGGAATTCAGGCCGACTTGAGTGCAACCTGCCAGCAGGATTACCCAAATGTAATGACTGCAACAGTGAAACACGAAGAACATCAAGTAAATACTCATCCTTTAGGTCTAAGGTGACTAGGAAGGCATGAGATGAAAAAGGAGAAAAAAGTTTGAAGTGTGAACATTCTGAATTCTGAGTGGAATACAATGGTATTTAGCCTGTACAGCTCTAGAATGGCCGTCCAAGTTCTTTCTTTCATGGGAACTAGGAAAAGTATTAAATAATAACATTGTCCCTATTGCTCTGGAAGAGGTAACTCTGTCTCCTGACATAGTAAGCAAGTCTGTAATGATGCGAGGCATGACATAATTGGGTCTTTTGGAGGCTGAGGGATCCCAGATGGACTGGGATGGAAGGCCCACAGGTGTGTGTATACTTGCACTACTATGCTCAACACCAATGGGTTTGTTGCTATTGAACTGTTGTGCAGGAAGGCAGAGTGAGAGATTCACAGAAATATGCTGGTAGGCTATGCTGGGGAAGGAAGGGAAAAGAGGCAAGGATAGTCAGAAGTTTTTTCCCTTTGGAAGGTAGATCTCTGGGAAACTTCAGCTTTCGTTTTGTGATGACTTTGTCATGTCTTTTTGAACTACTGTTTCCCTGATTTCTATTGACCTGACTTGAATAATTTATGAAAAAATGGGTCTGGATTAGAAATATGGTTCCTCTGAAATTTGGGAACTGGAGATACGAATAACTGCTTAATCTCTTACACAAGTTTACTTCTCTCTTCTAACTTTTTTTAAGAGCTTCAATATAGGAGTCGCCAAATAAACTCTTATCCAGAAGGACATTTAACAGTTGAGCTTCGACAACCTCTGGAAAAGTATGAGGTCTAATCCAAGCATGTCTTTTCATAATTGTTTCAGCTGCAGCGGTTATGGAGGCATCTACTGCATCAAAGCTACATTTAATAGTGTACCAAGCCACTTGATGTACAGAGTTATGCATATTCATAAAATACCCTACAGGTTCCTAAGCCACTACTTGAACTTCAGTCACCTGTAGCATAGTCGAGGCTTTATTCCTCAATGCCATACAGCTGAAAATCTAAAACTTTAACAAAAGCCTGCTCAACTTGGAGGAATGTGACTGTGCCCACAAAAGAAGGAAATAAAAAAATATTTAAAAAGAAGCTAAGAATAAACATAGCACTTACATTTTGAAAAGCTCCCAACAGGCCTGAATTGAATGTGAAAGACAACACTTTAGTGAAGTCTCCATCAGTTCACAGCATCTGGACTCCAGGGAAATTTGACTTGGTGCAAAAAGTAAACCTCAGGCTCACATAGTGGATGCAAACAATTTAATCACTCCACTCATAACCCACCTCAGTAATTCCAATGATGCCGACTGATGGGGTTTCAAAAAATGGAACTAGGAACAAAAAGCAGCAGAAACAATGAATACAAGGGGCTGGGTCACTGACAAAACAGGGACAAATAAACTACTTGATAATAGACCATCTGAAATTTTACCCAGTCTCTCTTTGAAATGTTTAACAAATGAGCAATTCAATATTGACATTTTTAACAATTAGTCTACTGGAATAGAGCCAATTAGGGTGCACTCCAGAAACATGGACAGCCGTGGTATGGAGAGGTGAAGCTAGACCTTCAGGCTATTTTGATGACAGCATACCTCACCTACTATACAACACATGGATGAGTGCTGCAGAGAAGTGCGCAAATTCCTCCATGGCTACCTGGATGACTAGCCTGTCCAGTCGCCCCCCAATGGTAGCAATACACATGCGATTTATTGGGGAACTAAGAACAGAGCTCACCTGATGTGGGAATTACTGCTCACAGGCGAACGGGGAGAATTAATTAATATATATATATATATATATATATATATATATATATATATATATATATATATGAAATGTCTACTATTTAAAAATGACTTTTGGTCCCTTTGTGCATCTCCAAGCTATCTGCTGCTCAGCCTTCTGCCACCAATGTTCCCAGCTTCTGTGCCTGGCAGGTACTATCCACTGGATGGAACCATCATGATGTAGAGAAAGCAAGTTTACATAAGAAGGATAAAGGTCTTCCTGCATTCCAACTTACCCATATTCAACTAGCAGAACTGGCTGTAGAAGCAATGACAAGGGATGATGGAAGTGAAAGGCCAATGCCAGATCACTCATCCTGAGAAGCCCAGCTTCCTGCAGTAGAAACACTTTTACTGGTATAGATCATGTTTTACTAGGCAGATTAAGTTCTAATGCTTATTTAACTAATGTATTGAACATTAAGGAAGCTGATAATTTTGAGGGGCATTGTTTGAATGTAGATTAAATGAATATGGATAAGTTCCATGAATGGCTATAGTCATTAGCTTATTAATCAGATTTCTGTCACTTTAAGTGTATGAATTGTCTTGGTAACGTGTACTTAACGCACATCTTGTGTACTGTTATTAATATTAATTAGGGAAAGAATGTTTACTACAGGAAAGTGCAGGACTGTAGCTTACGGGAAGGGGTACGGTTAATATATTTGAGTAAGGTAGTGCAGGGGGGGCTTCCACTAGCCCTTCCACTAATCACAGTCCTACACATTAAGGCAAACTATGGAGTTAGTGGTCTGTTATTTTAAATGTAACCCTTTGTAGAAAGGAAAGGTCTTCCTTCTTTGATCAATTTACGTAGCCAATGAAATTTGTATTCAATGATTGGTAACTTAAGATTTTTAGATTAAATTTGTCTCAGTGATTGGTGTGCGCAAAATTTTATACTGTACTCATCTTGTACATGTGTGCATATACAAACATACAACACATGAACACACACACACATACTTTATGTGTGTGTGTGTGTGTGTGTGTGTATATAGATATATGCACACATGCGCCCTAATACCAGACTTCAGCTGCAGGTCTCTCATCACAATGGGGAAAATAAACAAGTCAACTTGGTGCAGAAAGAAAAAACACTAGGATGATTCTGTGGACCTAAAAACATAAAAAATAGCTAAGGAGGGTCACCCTGTCCTTGTAAAAGGCAATATATGGTTCCCTATACATGAGGGCTAGAAACTTTATAGTGCATGAAAATGAACTTCAAATCTGTCAGGTTAAAAGGCTCAAATGGGAAGTGGATGCACCTCACAAAAAAGTTAGGTCCCTTGAAGTGAAGGTAACAGGTTTCTCAAAGGAAGGCAAAGACACAGCACTCCATTTACTCATTCACACATGCCAACAGCTGCTTAATGAGGTGTCAAGTTTATGACTAATAGCTCTCTGAAGCTCAGAGTGGCAGTAAACTTAAATGTGGAAATTATAAACTGAACATGTAAAGCAGATTTTGCCTTACTTGTTCAGCTAAAACAATTTTCACAATCCCAGTCCTTAATGCCTGAATTCAATATCATGATTAAACTACACTGAAATAATTGTTCTGTCCGTGGTTTGCCTTTCAAAAGTTGCAGGCTTGACTGAAACAAGGCAGCCCACACAACTAGCACCATAGGTGTGAATCTGAGCACACCATGACTGGCATTCTAGACATGAATAACTTAAAGAATTGCTCGACTATTCAGTACTAGCCATAATCCTGTCTGTCACAAGGTTGCAATGTACAAACATAGCTGACATATGCACCTTTAACACACTACAGCAGTGAGCAGCATTGCTGCCTCACAGCAACAGCTTCTCCAGTTCAATTATTGGCTGGGCTGTGATTAATGTGGATTTTGCATTTATTACCTGTGTCCATGTATTTTACATTGGGTACTTTGGTTTCCTCCCACCTCCAGAAGACATGCAGTATCACTAGCATTTCTACAAAGTGTCCAGAGTTACACATGCAGTGTGTTGGTAACTGTTCAAAAATCAGTGTTCTGTAATAGGCTGGCACCCTGTGCAAAATGAATTTAAGTGCCTTACACCCAAAGGTTTTAGGAATAAGCTCCAGCGTCCCTGTGACCCTGTAAAGGATAAAAGTATTATTAAAGAATGGATTGATGAATGTACCCTGATAATGGAATAGCTGAATAAATTGAAACTTAAATCATATAGGTGCATGATGTAGATCAAATTCACCCGAAGACCAACAGACTGGAGCAGAATGGAGTATCAGGTCACCCAAAATGAGAAAATCTGAATGCTTCCTAGCAGTTTCAACACCTTCAAGACCCCTGCAAGAATTCCAAAGGAATAAAAGAGATCTACATCAGAAGCCACATGTCTCCCACACCATGGGGAAATTGACATTTTTTGTGCCATTAGGAGCCTCAGGGCTGGACAAGGGCAACAAAAAATTCTGGTCTTTCTCCTCTGAACTTTGTAATGAGACAAAGAATCAGAAAGAATGGTGAAAAGATACACATGAACTTCCAAGGTCGTGGGAGAGGTGGGGGAGAGAGAGAGAGAGAGAGAGAGACTGGGAGACAGAGAGAGAGGGAGAACAAAACCATGAAATTTTCTGCCTTGCCATGAACTGGGCAAAAAAAAAGTATACGACTGTGTCCACCCAAGAAGCACAGTCCAGTGTGCCCTCCTTCTGGAAATAACCATGCACACTTTCTGGACTCTCAATTTAAAAAGGTGGTTAGAAACTCATCTCAGAACATCCATCAAGTCATATGCTTTTCCAAAGATGTGAAGCACTGAGAAAAGGACGTCCTTCTTTATGACCTAATTCTAGAGAAGTACTGACTTCCTGCACAGAGGATAACTTTTAGTTATGTACTCACCATAACTTCAGATGTTTGGGATCCATCTCGCCTACATTCTGACTGATGGGTTCGGAGCCGATCCCTCGGCTCTGACTCGGCACGCTTATGCTATAGAGCGAGGCCTCTAATTGGCTGAGCTATCTTTATCCCAGGATGCACCACCACTAATCCCCCAGATCTTGTTTGTCCGCATTCATGCACACATGCACAGCTTGTTTATATAACATTGTTAGATGTTTCAAGATGAAACAACAGGATTCGGACCTTCTGATATCCTCTGATCTCCAAGGAAGGGGGAAGGAGGGTGGGTTATTAGGAATGTAGGCGAGATGGATCCCAAACATCTGAAGTTATGGTGAGTACATAACTAAAAGATGTTATGTGATCCTATCTCGCCTACATTCTGACTGATGGGGCAGCGTCCCTAGCACCTAAATCCTGGGTGGCTCATTGGAAAACACTCCTGAGCACTGTGGAACCAAAAGAAGCTCGTCCTCTAGATACCACATCTAATTTGTAGTGAGAAATGAAGGTGTGCTGGGAAGACCATGTAGCCGCAGCACAAATGTCACCAATAGCAAGCTTAGAATGAAATGCTACCGAAGTAGCCATAGCCCTTGTAGAATGAGCCTTGACAGAGGTGGAAAGCTCTTTGTTAGAATAAATATAAGCTTGAGTAATACAGTCCCTGATCCATTTGGCAATAGTGACCTTTGTGACAGCGTTGCCCAATTTGTTTTCTGCAAAGGATACAAACAACTGATCTGTTTGGTCCTATCTAAATAAAAACGTAACTGTCTGTGGACGTCTAGTGTGTGGAAAATAAACTCCGCTTTATTGGAGTATTTTGGGAAAAAAACTGGAAGCTCTAATGACTGTTGCAAGCATAAAGTAGAACAGATGTAAAAACAAATTCAGGAGTGCACCAATGCTGATTCCAAAAAGTTCACCAAGAAGCTTGAAATAAAATCCTTTATTGCAACGAAATTCCTAGGACAATAGTAAGCGCTTTCACGTTTGATAACGCTTCATCAGACTTTGATAACATACTAGTGGAATTCAAAAGTTTTATAGCCTGATGTCACGCCCATCACTAATTAATTGCAAATTAGCGTATCTTAGCAACAGTTGAAAAAATGGTTAAAGAACACAATGTATATGCTAAATTGCAATTCATAAGCATCTAATGAATAGCAGGACATTAATAAATTAACAGAGCATAATATAAAACAAATGAATGTGTAAATAAAAATACATTTACTGTTTAAAAGACCTAGCTGCTAAAAATGGTTTTAAACTAATTCTTTCATTCAACCCATACTGATGTGCCTGCAATCTCAAAATCCATTTGCCCTCGACTTCCTCTGTACGATTTTTTATGTTACCTAACCTACTCGTCCTTTTGACTACTTCTAAAACTCTAAACTTAAAGTGATGTTGGGAACCATTATCTATTACATGTTTAGCTAGCACATTGGTCGTCTTCTCCTTATTGATTGCATAAATATGTTCCCTTATCCGCTCTCGTAGGGTTCTGTTCGTTTTGCCTACGTAATATTTCTGGCATATTACACATTGCGCTAGATATCTGCATAAAATGAAAACGTGTAAATACGACCTGAGTGCGGATGTCTAAATGTTTTGTCTTCTGCTATATATATGCATTGATTACATGATCGGCAAGGAAATGTTCCTTTCCTTTGTGAGGCCTTATCATGCGAAGTGGTCTTCTCATAACATAGAAGTCTTTTGAGAGATTTCATATTCTTGTAGGCTATTCTAGGTCTATCTTCCACTAAAGAATTAATTCTGTCATCCATTTGTAGGAATTTCCAATTTTTGTTAATAATTTTATTAATCTGGTTATTCCTATTGGTATATGGAATGACAAGCCTCTGTGTCTGTGGACGAGTCTTTTTCAATGCCTTGGGATCTGTAACAGATCCCCCACAGAAAAAGGGCCTACCCTTCCCAGTCCTAAGATCAGTGTTCATTTGTAGGGTGGTTTGTATATTTCCTCTATTATAACCCCTATGTACAAATTCACTTATTACTTTGTCCTGATGTTTAACAAAAATCGCATCGTCTGTTGTAAGCTTTGATGCTCTAATTATTTGATTCGATACAATATTTGAATGGACATGTTTCGGATGCATGCTGGTACGATGTAAGAAGCCATTTCTCCAGCAGGTTTTCCTAAATAATTCAGTATGTAACCCATTTGACTCCTTTGATACTCTGACATCCAAGAATTCAATACTAGTATTTGAACTCCCACATTCAAATTCGAGAAAATGTGTGGTCCCATTCAGGTATCTAGTAAACTCTCCTAGTTGCAACTCATTGCCTCCCCATACAACAAAAATATCGTCGACAAAACGAGCATAAAATAATACATATTCATGAAATAGTGTGTTGGTAAAAACATACAAGTCCTCCCAATAGGCGAATACTAAATTGGCGTAGGAGTTTGCGCATGGGGTCCCCATCGCTACCCCCTTCTTTTGTAAAAAATATTTATCATCATAACACATAACATTGTTTTCTAAAACAAGTTCAAGTAGCATCATCCATTTGATTACATTGTTGTTACTGATGCCATTTCTCAACAAAAAAAGCCTAACAAAGTCCACGCCAATGGTGTTTGGAATACTCGTAAACAAAGACTTTACGTCAAAAGTTACTGAAATGTCATCCTTCCTTATATTCCTTTGAGTGTTGGTTGCAGCCAAATTCTCCAAAAAATGTTGGGTGTCACGTAATATGTATTTAGTACTGGTAACAATTGGTTTAAATTGCTTGTCGAGATATATCGATATCAATTCAGTCAACCAACCTTTGCTGGACACTATGGGTCTCAATGGAGGATCTTTCATCCCTTTGTGTATTTTGGGCAAGCCTCTAAAGGTAGGTATGGTGGGAGTCTCTATAAGAAAATATCTATAGAGATCTGCTTCAATAATATTACTTAACAGCATGTCATAAAGAAGACTATGCACTTTCGTTATCAAAGTATTTAAGGAACCCACTGTTAATAGACAATAAGTGTCAGCTTCTGTCAACATATTTTCAATTTTACACTTATAAGCTTCTCAGATTGTAAAACAAGGGATTTGACAACTATGGCTCCACCTTTGTCAGCTTGTCTAATCACAATGGTGTTGTTATTTTGTAGACTGGTGATGGCTAACCTTTCTCCTCTAGTCATATTAATAAACTCTGACTTAAACGCTGACTTAAATTCATCACTATTGTACAATTCCAAAAGATCGTGCTCACAGGCACGCTCAAAAATGTCTAGCAAGGGATGTATGGGTGGCATATATATTGATGGTCAGTTACATCGGAAAAACCCGAAGGTATAATGATTTAATCTTGGATATTAAAATGTTCACTAGGAACATAGCACTCAAACTAATGTATGGCAATGATTGTGAGCAAATTAATAATACCACATCGATGAATACTTTTAGGAAGCCATCAATATATATGCCACCCATACATCCCTTGCTAGACATTTTTGAGCGTGCCTGTGAGCACGATCTTTTGGAATTGTACAATAGTGATGAATTTAAGTCAGAATTTATTAATATGACTAGAGAAGAAAGGTTAGCCATCACCAGTCTACAAAATAACAACACCATTGTGATTAGACAAGCTGACAAAGGTGGAGCCATAGTTGTCATGGACAGAGAAGCTTATAAGTGTAAAATTGAAAATATGTTGACAGAAGCTGACACTTATTGTCTATTAACAGTGGGTTCCTTAAATACTTTGATAACGAAAGTGCATAGTCTTCTTTATGACATGCTGTTAAGTAATATTATTGAAGCAGATCTCTATAGATATTTTCTTATAGAGACTCCCACCATACCTACCTTTAGAGGCTTGCCCAAAATACACAAAGGGATGAAAGATCCTCCATTGAGACCCATAGTGTCCAGCAAAGGTTGGTTGACTGAATCGATATCGATATATCTCGACAAGCAATTTAAACCAATTGTTACCAATACTAAATACATATTACGTGACACCCAACATTTTTTGGAGAATTTGGCTGCAACCAACACTCAAAGGAATATAAGGAAGGATGACATTTTAGTAACTTTTGACGTAAAGTCATTGTTTACGAGTATTCCAAACACCACTGGCGTGGACTTAGTTAGGCTTTTTTTGTTGAGAAATGGCATCAGTAACAACAATGTAATCAAATGGATGATGCTACTTGAACTTGTTTTAGAAAACAATGTTATGTGTTATGATGATAAATATTTTTTACAAAAGAAGGGGGTAGCGATGGGGACCCCATGCGCAAACTCCTACGCCAATTTAGTATTAGCCTATTGGGAGGACTTGTATGTTTTTACCAACACACTATTTCATGAATATGTATTATTTTATGCTCGTTTTGTCGACGATATTTTTGTTGTATGGGGAGGCAATGAGTTGCAACTAGGAGAGTTTACTAGATACCTGAATGGGACCACACATTTTCTCGAATTTGAATGTGGGAGTTCAAATACTAGTATTGAATTCTTGGATGTCAGAGTATCAAAGGAGTCAAATGGGTTACATACTGAATTATTTAGGAAAACCTGCTGGAGAAATGGCTTCTTACATCGTACCAGCATGCATCCGAAACATGTCCATTCAAATATTGTATCGAATCAAATAATTAGAGCATCAAAGCTTACAACAGACGATGCGATTTTTGTTAAACATCAGGACAAAGTGAATTTGTACATAGGGGTTATAATAGAGGAAATATACAAACCACCCTACAAATGAACACTGATCTTAGGACTGGGAAGGGTAGGAGCTTTTTCTGTGGGGGATCTGTTACAGATCCCAAGGCACTGAAAAAGACTCGTCCACAGACACAGAGGCTTGTCATTCCATATACCAATAGGAATAACCAGATTAATAAAATTATTACCAAAAATTGGAAATTCCTACAAATGGATGACAGAATTAATTCTTTAGTGGAAGATAGACCTAGAATAGCCTACAAGAATATGAAATCTCTCAAAAGACTTCTATGTTATGAGAAGACCACTTCGCATGATAAGGCCTCACAAAGGAAAGGAACATTTCCTTGCCGATCATGTAATCAATGCATATATATAGCAGAAGACAAAACATTTAGACATCCGCACTCAGGTCGTATTTACACGTTTTCATTTTATGCAGATTGTAAAACAAGGGATTTGATATATCTAGCGCAATGTGTAATATGCCAGAAATATTACGTAGGCAAAACGAACAGAACCCTACGAGAGCGGATAAGGGAACATATTTATGCAATCAATAAGGAGAACACGACCAATGCGCTAGCTAAACATGTAATAGATAATGGTTCCCAACATCACTTTAAGTTTAGGGTTTTAGAAGTAGTCAAAAGGACGAGTAGGTTAGGTAACATAAAAAATCGTACAGAGGAAGTAGAGGGCAAATGGATTTTGAGATTGCAGGCACATCAGTATGGGTTGAATGAAAGAATTAGTTTAAAACCATTTTTAGCAGCTAGGTCTTTTAAACATTAAATGTATTTTTATTTACACATTCATTTGTTTTATATTATGCTCTGTTAATTTATTAATGTCCTGCTATTCATTAGATGCTTATGAATTGCAATTTAGCATATACATTGTGTTTTTTAACCATTTTTTCAACTGTTGCTAAGATACGCTAATTTGCAATTAATTAGTGATGGGCGTGACATCAGGCTATAAAACTTTTGAATTCCACTAGTATGTTATCAAAGTCTGATGAAGCGTTATCAAACGTGAAAGCGCTTACTATTGTCCTAGGAATTTCGTTGTAATAAAGGATTTTATTTCAAGCTTCTTGGTGAACTTTTTGGAATCAGCATTGGTGCACTCCTGAATTTGTTTTTCACATTTGTTGGTTCATCGATACGGGAGTGCTTCACTCTACTGGGAGGTTTGTTTTTCTGTTTTGACTGTTCATAAAGTAGAACAGACTTTAGGAACAAAAGAAGGATTTGGTCTGAGGGACACCCTGTCTGTATGAAAAACCAAGTACGGGGGTTTCACTGACAAAGCTTGAAGTTCTGAAACCCTTCTGGCTGAAGTAATCGCCACTAGAAAGGCTGTCTTCCATGATAGAAACTTTAGATCACAGGTAGCTGCCGGTTCAAAGGGAAAAAAAGTCAAGGCACGTAATACTATATCGAGATCCCATGGAGGTGCAGGATGAGAAATCGGAGGTCTTAATACAGCAGCACCTTTCAAGAAAGTCTTACACAGCCTGTTGCTCATTAAAGGTGGGTCTATGGATTCATGAAAATTAGAAATCGCTGCCAATTGTACTTTGATGGTAGAAACTGAAGAGCCTTGATTGAAAAGAGAGGTCAGGAATTTGAGTACTTCTGCCACCGGAGTAGAAATGGGGTCCAGGCGCCGGAGTTGAGCCCAAATAGCAAACCTTTTCCATTTGCTAGAATACAATACAGTTTCTTCGTAGCAGACTTGTGGGCTGAAGATAATATGTGCACCACATCTGGATCCAGTGCATGTCTCCTGACTATCGTCGGAAGAGGAGGAGCCAGGCCGTCAATTTTAAGGTGTGTAGGGACTGGTGTAGTAGTCCCGACTGATGAATCAGTAGGTCTGGGACCTGGTCCAGGAACCATGGACCTTCCAGAGCATGCTTCCGAAGATAGGGAAACCACACTTGACGAGGCCAGTAAGGAGCAATTAAGATCATCGTGCTCCCTAAGAGAGATGCCTTTTGAATCACCCTGGGGAGGAGAGGAACTGGAGGGAAGGCATAAAGGAGGCCGGTGGGCCAAGGATGGACTAATGCGTCCATGGGGCTCTTCCCCGGAGCCGGGTTTAGGGAGAAAAATTCTTTGCACTTCTCATTCAGAGGAGTCGCGAAGAGGTCGCAACATGGAACTCCCCATTCGCTGAAAATTTGCCTTGTAACTGTCATATTCAGAGACCATTCGTGAGGAGAGAGGATGGTTCTGCTCAACCTGTCGGCTATGACATTGGACTTGCCCGGTATGTGAGTAGCCACTAGAAAGCGTTTGGTCGAGACTGCCCATTCCCAAACTCTCATCGCTTCTCTGCAAAGTGGATAGGATTTGGTCCCTCCCTGTTTGTTCAGGTACCAGACAACTGACATGTTGTCTGAGTGAACAGCAATTACTCCCTGAGGGAGGTAATCGTGAAGGGCTTGAAGGGACAGGAGTACTGCCCTCATTTCTAGGATGTTGATGTGGAGAAGGGCCTCTTTCGGGTGCCATTTGCCTTGGACTGACCTGCCCAGGGAATGCCCCCCCCCCACCCCATCTGGGAGGCGTCCGTGGTCAAACTGGCCGCCGGAGGAGGAAGAACAAAGGGTCGTCCCTGATCCAAATTGGAGGACACTAGCCACCAGCGAAGGTCCCGTTTGCAAGATTCTGTGATCCATATGAGATGATTGACAGGGAGTTCCTGAAAGGACCACTGAGTTGAAAGAAGCCACTGGAGGATTCTCATGTGTAACCTTGCCAATGGGAACTAGCAGAACTGTGGCAGACATCGATCCCAATAGCTGTAGGACCATTCTGGCTGGGGCTTTGGACCTGGGGAGTAAGGCTCGAACCTGATTTTGAATGGTCTGAATTCTGTCTGCAGGTAGATAGACCCGCATCTGGTTTGAATCTATCTCTACCCCTATGAATCTTATTCTTTGAGATGGCCGCAATACAGACTTTGGCCAATTGAAGGTGATTCCAAGGGAATTGCCCAGTGATATTGTGGCTTGCAGGCTCCGTAGAAGTAGATGCTTGGAGGTGGCAGTTAGGAGCCAGTCGTCTAGGTACGGAAACACCTGGAATCATAGACTTCTCAGGTGAGCAGTCACTACTGCCAAGCATTTGGTGAACACCCTGGGGGCTGTGGTGAGACCAAAGGGCAGCGCACGGAACTGAAAATGACTGCCTCCTAGGCTGAAGCGCAAGTGTCTCCTGGACGTTTGATGTATTCTGATATGATAATACGCGTCCTTGAGGTCTATGGAGCACATCCAAACACCTTTCTCCAACAATGGGAGAATGGTTTGTAAAGTGACCATTCGGAACTTGGACTTCTTGACTGAACGGTTTAGGTTGCTTAGGTCCAAAATGGGCCTCAAGTCCCCGGTCTTTTGGCACCAAAAGAATCTTGAGTAAGTCCCTAATCCGATCTGGTCTGCGGGGACCGGTTGGATGACTCCTTTTTGCAGCAGCTTTGAAAATTCTGAGGCTGCGGTATCCCGTTGACTGGGTGGCGGGTCCGGGATTTTTTTGGACTGAGGGTGGGGGGGGACAACAGAATGGGATGGAGTAACCTCCGGCGATAATTCGAAGCACCCATCGGTCCTGAGTGATCCCTTCCCAGGCCTTCAGGTGCTTCGAAAAACGACCCCCGACTGGCTCCGGAGCCGCACAGTCGGGCAATCCCTCAGGGACTATGAAAAGCTGAAGAGCCACGAAAGGACTCGCGGTCTCCAGTGTTGCGAGGGCCTCTGCCGCCTCTGGGACGGCGTCTTCCTGATGAATTTCCCCCTCCTCTGCCTCTGGAGGGGGAACCTTCCTGCTGAGAGGGGTAAGACTTCTGAGATCTGCGGAACCACATCTTCCCTCCTCTTTTTGCCTTGGGATAAGGCCGAAAGGGAGTGGAAAATCGTGCCCCTACGGCAGTCAGAGTCTTACCCTCTAAGTGTGTCTTTTACCTTGGGCCCAAACAGGGAGGACCCATCAAAGGGGGCATCGGCAAATGAACACTTGAAGGCCTCCGCGAAATGACACAGGCGGAGCCAGGCTTGTCTCCGTAGAGCAATGCCTGTACCCGCCGCTCTACTCGCCCCTTCGGCCGCATATGAAATGAGCCTCATGGACGAGTTTGAAATAGACGACATTGTAGCCAGCTGAGATCCAACCGTCTGGGCCAGCTCCTCAGGCAGGTTACCTAAGAGGGTATCGGATAGCTCCTTAATCAGATCCCTCTGAAATCTCGTAAAGTGCGTCAGGTAGTTCAAAGACCTCAGAGTAAAGGCCGCTGAACTAAGGGTGCGCTTATCGTACCGATCCAAGCTCCTAGACTCCTTATTAGGAGGATGGATGGACGTAGAAGCCTCTGCTACATCTTGCTGGGTAGCAGATGCCACCACCATAGCATCCACAGCCACACCTTTTGTAAGGAACTCTCTGTCCGGGGGCGCCGAGAGAAATTTGTTTGGACGAGCGGGCACTGGTTCCACAGAGTCTGGGTGTTCCCACTCCCTTCGACAGATCAAATCCAAGAGCTCGAAGGGTGGAGACACCCAGGAGGCGGAGGGCTGAGCCCCGAAGGCCTTCAGGAACACCGACTCATCAGCAGAGGGAGGTTTGGACTGCCAGCCGCCTCGTTGTTTTAGGGCTTCCAGGATGTCTGCAAAGGAGACATCATCCGAGGACGACTTGGGGGACCCCTCTGCATCATCGAGATCGGTGTCAGATGTCAAAGACTCGTCAGGGGAGTCAACGTGCTCCCTCTTGCACGTTCTCTTCCTGGGAGGTTCTTTGGACGAGGCTTCAGAAGGACCTCCAGGAGGGGGAGAAACCCCAGCGGGGGTAACCTGAGGCCCAGGGGCTCCGCTGTCTACGGACAGGGGGACTGCCAACGACCCAGTCTCCAAATGTAGGGAAGGAGCTGGGGAAACTGTGGAGGTAGCCAATGAAGATTTGGCTAAAGCACTCCTCATAGCCCTGAAGGCGGGACCACCAGAATCCTGGGAGGGTCCCCCCTCCGTGGCCATGACAGTGGATGGTACTCCCGCCGCCGACGCTCCAAGAGGGAGACTCGGGACCGAAAGCATCAATCCCGAAGCCCCCCCCCCCCAGGGCCGAAGGAAGAAGTCCGCACACTGAACTCCGACCCAAGAGCCGGAGTAAGGGTCGGGCCTGACCCTAACACCTCCACTGGTTCCACCAGCACCTGCTCCAACGGTGCCGAAGCTGTTGGAGGAGGAAGTACAGTAGGGGAGTGGACCATCGGCTCCGAAGCCAAATGGGCTGGAGCCGAAACCATCTTTTGGAACACCGGAGACTGGAAGAGTCGAAGGAGCACCCTGTCGATGTCCGAATCAGACATCTTAGATGATCTCGAGGATATCGATCGGGCCTGAACCGACTTCTCCATCGGCTCCGAAGGGCTCGGGGACCGGCTCCGAAAAGACTCAACAATTATCGGCTCCGAGGAAACCTTCAAGGAAATTTCCCTCTGTGCCGATAAGGACTTCGGCTCCGAGGGGGAAGTGTCTGAGCCGATGACCCTTATCGGCTCCGTTATCAGTGGAGCCGATGAGGGTGACCCGCCTCTCGATGCCCCAGACCTCGGCTCTGAAACCAGAGGGGTCGAGGCTGGAGGCATCGAGGCAGACCGTTCCGACCTCGGCTCCAAAGTCCGTGGAGCCGATGGAGAAGTCTGCTTAGTTTTCTTAGCCGTCGGTTCCGACTGACTGGTCGGAGCCGGCGCTTTCCTCTTTTTAGAAGGAGACAGAGAGGAAGATAAAGCCTCCTCGAAGGAAGGCTTGATTAATCCTTTGAGGATTAATTTGTTTTTCCTCTCCTGGAGGACTCTGGAGGAAAACGCATGGCATACACTGCACGATTCCTGCAGATGTTTAGCGCCAAGACAATAGACGCACGAGGAGTGGTCGTCCGTTATGGACATTTTGAAGCCACACCTCGTGCACTTTTTAAACCCGGAGGGTTTATGTTCTCTTTAGACATAATCCTACAAAAAAAACAGACAACAGTAAACTTAAGGGTTTGACACACAGGAACAAAATATGTATGCACTAACTCAGAAGATATTTAAACTAAAGAACTTTTTTTTTTTTTTTTTTTTTTTTACATACACACAAGCTTGTGAGAAAGAGAAAAAGGGAAAAAAGGGAGGGTCAAGACCCTCTAACTCAAACGGGTACTTGACCCACACACAACCACTAAAGTAGTAGTAACCACAGGGAAAGGCCCCTCAACTTAAACGGAACCTTCTCTGACAGGAAAATATACGAAAATTTCAATCAAACTGCTAGAAAACACTCGTACACAAAGAATAGCCGTTAAAACAGCTTTTGGGTTTAAATGAAGCAAATACTGACAGGAAAAAAGCCTAATATATAGTACTTAGCCCAGCCAATGTTGAGACCACGTCCAAGCTCTGTAAGCGGCAAACGAGATCTGGGGGATTAGTGGTGGTGCATCCTGGGATAAAGATAGCTCAGCCAATTAGAGGCCTCGCTCTATAGCATAAGCGTGCCGAGTCGGAGCCGAGGGATCGGCTCCGAACCCATCAGTCAGAATGTAGGTGAGATAGGATCACATAACATCACATTATACCCCCCCTGCTAGTTTATATAACAAATGATGGGCTGTCTGACCAATGAAGCACAGGCTGTAGGAGCTTCATAATGGTTTTCAGGGTCATCAGCAATTTTCTGAACAGGTTGAAGTGGAGCTCTCTCTCAAGGAAAGAATCGCATTCCCTGCACTGTGTAGGAGCCTAGATGGGCCTCCTGGCCCTCAAACAAAGCAAATCTGCTATACATTTTAATGATGTATGGTTTCAGAAACATAAGGCCCATCTTCAGATCGATTGGTTTTGCCTACCACTCCAACTTCTTCAGACAGATCTTAGGTACCAGCAGAAGGCCTATCAACTTTTGGCGATTCTAAAGCCACTGACATCTCACCATCTACAACAAGACCACCACATTCATAGGAGTTTAAATAGCACCATGAAAATCATGGCTACTGTCAATCCCAGAAGGCATAGAAGTGTCTTGACCTTCGACCTGCATCAAGTTGTAATCCAGAAGGCAAAAAATATGATTTGTTGGCCCTAGCAGCCAGCAAGAACAAGTGTGGATTGTGTCCAACTCCCCCTATAAAGGGCTTACAATGAGCCATGATCAAGGAGGACTTTTTTTCTAGTTTAAGGAGATTCCCAGAGAGTGCATCTACAGGAGTACCCAAAGAAATGTCACTTCCAGGTGTTAGCTTGTAAAGGAAAATCAAGAGACCCTTCCCCTCCAAGGATTTGGCCATCATGACTAACACTTTAATGAAGACCTTGGATGCTGAGACAAGCTCAGATGGCAATACTGTGATACAGAAGTGATATCCACTCTCAGGGAACCAGAGGCGTTTACTGAGTAAACCCCAAATACTGATGGGAAAATAGCATCCATCATATCCAGGTATGCAAGGGTAACAGCATGATTTCCTGCATAGCAACTACATGGAAGTAAATATAAAGCACATTTTGGTTTAAGTTGCGGTTGAGGTCCGGAATACTGACCCTCTCTATTTATAACAAAGAAATACCAGCAATAAAAACCTTGTTGTTTGCCCTGTACCGACAGAGCAAGTATGGCCTCTCTAAGAAGTGAGATCTTACATTTACATAGCTTTGCTGACAAGGACTAATGTTCCAATGAAGGTTTTTATTGGGATGGACCTGTGAACTCCAAAACATGTTCAAACATGATGAAATTTAGAATCCAGTGGACAGATGTGATGGTCCTACAAGTTGGGATGAACTAACAACCACCAAACCCCTCAATTTAGGATTGCGGAGAGTATACAAGACTATGTTTTGTATAACAGCCTTACTTAAATGAAAAAGAGATCTCTTCTTTTCCTGGTGTTGGCCAGTCCTCACAGAGGATGGGGCAGAAGTTGTAAAAGGTAGACTCTATACGCTTTCCACAGAGGCAAATGCCTGCTTCCTCTTCAAACAAGGTTCTGGTCAGGTTTGCCAAACAGCTGTCCCACATAAAACAGGTATCCAATATCTTAAATCCCAAGATTCATCACTGAGGGAAGGCAGTCTCAGTCATTTCATCCTGTGCAGGCACTCATTCACATCTGCCATCTCAATCAATGCACCAGTACAACAAAATCACAATAAAGACATATGGTGCCCAACCAAAGAAGCATTGATAAAGTCACATAAACGTCATGCAGGAGCCAGGAGTCTAGGAAGTCCTCAAGCTTCTCTACTGCCTTTCCTCAACAGATGCATCATGCACTGGACAAGTGTAATGAACTGATGAACACCCTAAGCCTCCACATTACAGAGGAGTACACCCTCTTGCTATACATGTCAAAAGCTCTAGTCCTTGCCTGAAAGCAAGGTGGTAAGAAATGCTGTGGTTACTGGCAGCAGCAATGGACTGAAGAGATTACGCAAAAGTGAGCAGTGGGGCGCCTAGTAAGGTAATCTGCCCACTCTAATGATAGTCTGTAAATGGCAATGATCTTATCTCGTCATATAAGGCAGAATCAGGGAACATGCAAGCTACTGTGATAGCATCCCTAAGGATTACCTCCAGGGGCGAGTGAATTCAGGGCTCCTCAGGTTTCCTCCCCAGAAAATTTATTAGGTACTTCTGGGGAAGCTGCGAGGTTCAGAAAGCCATTACAAACTGTTCTTCAGGAGTCTAAGAGAAAGTCCTAATGTACCTAGTTTTCGTGTATTTAGCCATAAATGAATTTGGATCCTCTGTACTGGAAGGAACTTCTAGCTTTTCAACATCCTGCTAGGTACCTACATTTCTATTCCTTGTGGCTGAGGATTCCAAGAGTCCGTCTGGAAACATCAAGTGCTCATTGCTTTTGTCATTAGGCACCAGAACTCTAGAACCTCCTCCTCTGGTGGGCGAGAAATTATCCCATATTGGTTGATTCTAAAAGGTCCCTTACCATGCACCTTTTTACTCCATCATATAAATTACTCTGATATGCTTTAAAAAATGTTCATTATTATTATTAATAATTTCATGCTGTGCATTTTGTTGTTACACTGTTTTACAAATGCAATTGCTTCAGTTATTTTAACAGTGCTTGCTTATAAACTCCTTAATTAAGTTTAGCTTGATAGCATCCTCAAACAAGATGTAATTCATAGGAAAAATAGAAACAGACATGGTTTCATCAGACCTGCACCTCTCAAAGACGTTGACACTGGGAGGTTCCAAATCCACAGTGGATCTGATCTTGGAGGTGCAAAGGAATACCACAGATTACATTATTTGTGGGTATGAGTTCATACAAAGGTAGGCACGTGACACAAGAGCAGTAGGCAAAGAAAGATCAGAAAGTGGTACCTGTATGCACATCAGCCATAGACTAGGTCTGACAGCTAAGACAAAATAATGCAATACTACATGCAAACCTCAAACCCTCTCCAGGCAAACAAATGCTTGACATCAAAGTCTTAAGGTTCCACCACTGTACAACCAGATGGACAATACTTAACAGAGTTTTGCTTTCCCATACAGACCTGCAGACAGGAACCAGAAAAAAAATCTCCACCCAGAGTATCATTAATTTCTCACTAGATGACTTAAGGTAGTGATTCAAGATAAAGCTTGACTGAGTAACAGCACCAGACATCTCCATGAGACAGTATAGTACAAGAATCTTGGGATGTACCCCTCCCAACATACAGACACACACACAACACACATGGGAGATGAAAGTGTGCCTTCCTCACCCCCAAAGCCTTCAACTAATACAAAGAACCAGTTTGAGGCCAAGCTTTCAATACTTGACGGCAAGCTCAGCAGCTGCTGGGTACTGCAGATTTCCTTCAAAGAAGTTCAGGGCTAGACCTGGCCTCTCAGTACTTATCCTTTCAGCAATTTTCTAATATGTGCATGGACCTGTAAGAAAGACCCCCCCACACACACACACACACACACATACATTTCTCCACATAGAGACTTTGTCTGCTCCCAACTTCAAGAAACTGCCTAACATATTTTTCATTGTGTTCATTGTTGAACAGTCTGGATAAATCTTTGGGACTTAAGGCAGTTAACAGCGTTAAGTTCTTCCCAAAGACACTTCAATGACAGTGTGGATCAGCTAGTGATCTGATGGCAAAGACACTTATTTTGATGCATATATCTCTGGCATGTAGGACTACACTCATGACACAAAGAACCAAGATCCAAACAATGTGAGTGTCAAGAAATAAACAAAAACTATGGGTGGACTGATGGGCTTCAGGAAAATGTAAGTTTGAGCAGCCCTTGCATTATATTATGACACACACAAGCAAAGTACAAAGACATCACTAGACATGGGATTTTGCTGGAAAACCTGCCAAATCATGATTCCTGGAGAAAGAATATAACATAGGAAAGTACAGTTGTGCACACTTACCATAAATGTAGATATTCGAGTGTATTCACTGTTGCAGTCATTACATTTGGGTAATCTGCTGGCAGGTTGCCCTCAGCCTGATTAACAAAGTCCTGGGTCCTGCATCGGTTGCTGTCCCTTCCTCCATGATGTCAGGTCGTCAGGGGTATAAAACATGCAGACAAGGCCATTACATCAGTTTTTCTTGCCCCAGATGGCTCCCAAATGGGGAGCAAAATATATATAAAAACACAAAAATATACCTCCAACCAAAAGCAAATACACCAAAAAGGCTTTTAAACATAGTAAAAGAAAGTAGAGGTATAGTCAGAAAAAAAACAGGGCTGAAGGGAGGGTAACCAGGACTGCAACAGTGAATACACTCGAACATCTACATTTATGGTAAGTGTACACAACTGTACTATGTTCATCGTGTTTCACTGCTGCAGTCATTACATTTGGGTAGATTCCCAAAGCTATGGTTGAGAGGATGGATTTATACAGCATTAGGACCAGCTATAAGGCACTGCAAAACAGCAGTGGCAAAATCAGCTCTGGATTTAGAGAAAATTGGTAAGTGATAATGCTTGGTGAAAGTATAAAATGAACTGCAGGTAGCAGCTTCTAGAATATCCCTGGTAGGAACACCTCTGAGAAAGGCTGTTGAAGTAGATGCAGCCCTGGTGGAATGAGATCTGATCCCCTGGGGGATGGCTTTTCCATGATGCTTATAACAGAAATGAATACAATGGCTTATCCATTTAGAAATGGTTTGCTTTGAAACAGCCTTCCCCTCTGCCCCTGCAGCAAATGCTACCAGCAGTTGTTCAGATTTTCTTCGAGATTTAGTCCTGTCCAAGCAGAATCTAAGTTGTCGGTGTACATCCAATGAATGCAGAATCCGCTCTCCCTTGTTCTGTGGATTGGGAAAGAAATTTGGCAAATGAATGGACTGATTAAGAGCCACACTGGACAACACCTTGGGCATGAATGATGGATTGGTCCTGAGTGACACCCTGTCCGCATGAAAGATGATGAAAGGCTCCTCTGCCATAAGGGCCTGTAATTCAAAAATCCTTCTAGCTGAAGTGACTGCTAAAAGGAAAGCTGTTTTCCAGGAAAGAAAATTTAAGTCTGCAGTAGCAGCTGGCTCGAGAGGAGGTACAGTGAGTTTTTCCAATACAAAGTTAAGGTCCCAGGCAGGGGTTGGAGCTCTCCTGGGTGGTCTCAAGTTTTTTTGCCCCTCAGAGATACTGCTTTAGCAGAGGATGAGAGAAAAGGGGGGTTCTGTGTTGTAATGAGCTGAAATGGCTGAGGCATGGATTTCTATGGAAGAAAAAGACAGGGCCTTGTGAAGCATCTCAGTTAAGTAATGCAAAATATGATGTAAATTGGGCACTGTTGTGCTCATCCCTTGAGATCGATTCCAGGCACAGAATCTTCTCCATTTGTCAGCATAAGATTTTCTAGTACTAGGTCTTCTCACCTCAAAAATGACATCCATCACAGGTTTGCTGAGGGATGCTAAGCGAGAATTTAAAGAATTTAAATGATTAGCCAAGCTGCAAGATTCAATGTTTGGAGCTGAGGGTGCAGAATTTGGTTCTCCTGCTGAGACAGTAGGAAAGGTGTCTGAGGCAGGTGCCACGATGAAATGTGTGACACACTGCACAGGAGTGGGTACCAGTGTTGGCGAGGCCAGTCTGGAGCAATCAAAATCATTTTGGGTTTGTCCTGTTTGACTTTTAGAAGAACTTTGGAGAGCAGAGGCAGAGGGGGAAAGGCATAGACTGATAGGTTTTCCCAGCTGAAGGACAGAGCATCCACTTTTCCAGGCTTTTTTATGATGAGTTCTTGTGAAAATTTGGTCCAACTGGTAGTTCTGGGGCGAGGCAAAAAGATCTATGTCTGGGCTCCCTCATTTGCATGTCAACATGTTGAAAATCTGTGGTTCCAGTTTCCATTCGTGTGGGTCCATGAGATTTCTGCTTAGGTCATCTGCCAGAACATTCAGCTTTCCTGGTAGGAATTGAGCTTGTAGTTGTACCTGGTAGCTCAAGGCCGTGTTCCGCAATGCCATGGCTAGTCTGCAGAGGGGGTAGGAATGTGTACCCCTCCCATGCTTGTTTATGTACCACATAACCATGGTGTTCTCTCTTTATCAGTAATTGTCCTGGATGAAGGTAGTCTTTGAAGGCTGTCAGTGCATTCTGTACAGCTAGCATTTCTTTTTGATTGATATGAAGGTGCATTTGATTTGGGCTCCATTTGCCCTGAATGCACTTCCCTGCCAGATGAGTTCCTCCCATGCACAGTCTGATGCATCTGTAGCTAGGGTTTGGGCGGCAGGGGGTGGTGTGAATGGCAGTCCCTGTTTTGGTGGCAGGCCTCTGCCCACCATAGGAACTCTAGATGCAGGCAATGACAGAAATCATTGTTTCCAGGTTGTGACAATGCGGACTCCATAAACTTTTTAAGTACCACTGAAGATTCCTCATATGCAGTCTTGCATATGGAATTAGAAGAATGCAGGAGGCCACGAACCCAAAGGCTTGCAGTATTTGTCTTGTAGATAGCAGGGTTTTTTTGTGGCCACCTGTTTGAAGTAAGTCACCAAGTGAATTTGCTTTTCTGGCATAAGGAAAGTCATCTGGGCAGTTGTATTCAAGCTTGCACCCAGGAATGTAATTTTTTGAGAGGATACCAGTTGAGATTTATTTTCATTTATGGTGTACCTTAGACAGGTTAGAACTCTTTTTACAAACGCCAGATGTGTTAGAAGAATGGCCTGGTTTTCTGCCTGAATTAGACAATCGTCCAGGTATGGATATATCTGAATATTTCTTTGCCTGCAAAATGCAATTACTGGAATCAGGCACTTTGTGAATACCCTGGGCGCAGTAGACAAGCCAAAGGGCAGTGCAGAGAATGGATAATGCATGCATCCTGCTTTGAAACGTAGGTATCTCTGCAAGATTCCCTGATTGGGATATGCAGGTAAGCCTCTCTTAAATCTAGAGTTGCCAACCAGGCATCCTTGCCTAGCAGAGGAAGTAACTGGTGAAGAGTCCGCATCTTGAATTCTGGAATGTCCAGAAAGTTGTTTAGGGTAGACAGGTCCAGGATTGGACGCCATGATTTGTCTTTTTTGGGTACTAGGAAAAGTCTGGAATAGAAACCTTGTCCCTTTTCCTCTTCTGGTACTAGTTGAATAGACCCCATGTTTAGGAGGGAAACTACTTGTTTCTGAGCCTCTGCCCACTGATTTGGGGGCAGGTCTAGGCACCCATTTGGAGTTGGCAGCGTGTGGAAATGAAATCTTTATCCCTGGGACAAAATATTTAAAACCCATTTGTCCTGGGTTATAAGTTGCCAATTTCTTGAATGAAGAACCAGTTTTCCCCCCAAAGGGGTGGCTAAGAGGTAAGTGCTTGGTAATTTTAAAGGGAAGTCATTGAGACTTTTTACCACAGGGTGGTGCCTTGTTGTTTCCAGATTTGGAAGTGGAAGCACCCCATTGCTTAGTTCTGAAAGTCCCTTGGGACTGAAACCTGGTGCTTTTGGACTGTCTGGGTTTTGGCTGGAGTGGTTCTGGAAGCAGCTGGAAAGGACCAGTTCATAGTAGGCCAGTGCCTACTAAATCTAGGGGTTGTACTTGTAAGAAGTCTTTCACAGTTTGCATAGATTTAGCTTTATCTTCCATCTTTTTTAGGACTTCAGCCTTATTGCCAAACAGGTGGTCCTGCTGTAAAGGAGCATCCAAAAGTTTTGCTTTAACATGATCAGGCAGAGATTGCTCCTTAAGCCAAGTATGCCTTCTAAGCACAGATCCAGTAACAGCAGCCCTGCAAGAGGCCTCTAAAGAATCAAAACCAAATTGCAAAGTCTGTTTGCCCACTTGTTCAGCTGAATGTAATAAATCCTGTAAATCTTTATTCTCCACACAATCAGAAATGAACATCATTTTTTGTTTAAGCAGTTCCAAGGTATGCTGTTAATATTTTAGCATATGGAATTGACAGTTTAAAGCCCTGATTGCTAAGGTTGCAGAAGTATAAACTTTTTTACCCCATCTATCCAGCGCCCTGGATTCTCTAGCAGAAAGGGTAGGATTTTTAGCAGTAGAAGCCTTAATGCCCTTGGGCCCCTGAGAAATGGTTTCAGGATCCGCAACAGGATTTTTGAAAAGGAATTTGTGGGACTCAGGAACCCTGTAGTATCGGTCTGGTTTGCTAGGGGCTGGAGGCAAGGAATCAAGGGCCATACTGGATTCCGAGAACACATCATCAACAAAGTCGAGTACAGGACGTATAGCCAAAGGCCTATGCTGAGGACGAAAGAGGAAATCCCTAAGCCTCTTTTTGGATTCAGAGAAATCCTGACTTTCCCAGTGGAAATGCTCCCTTAAGGTATGTAAAGTTTCCCCAAAAGAGAAATCCTCAGGCGTAGAAGCAGAGGGAATGGAATCCTCTGCATCAGAGTCCTCATAAGTAGGTATGGACAAATCCAGATCATTAGAAAAGTCAGAAGAAACAGAGTCCTGTTCAGAAGATTCATAGTCAAGTTCAATCCTAGGCCTCTTGGGAGGGTGGGGGGGGTTGACTACCCCTGATTAGAGTAATTAAATCTTCATACATTTTGATCATTTGTTTTTTAGGCATAGGGGCTTGAACATGTGGCTTGGGCGTAGTTTTTTTAGACATAGATCGAGATTTAGGCCTTAATACTGAAGTTGGAGTTGGTTTAATATGCAAGTCTGTAGACCTGAAAACACCCTCAGAAGCCGGTGCCTGCTCAGTGGCTCCAAACCCATCCAAGGTAGAGACATCCCCGGGTTCCATATGTGAAGCATCTCACGGCATACCAGACTCATGGGTCTCAGTAGAGGCCTGCGAATCAGACGTAGTGGATATCAGGGGCTGTGAAAGCGCCTCACTGAGTACTGGCAAACTGGCGACTGGCTTAGAAGAAGCATTGTTGGCAGTTTTGGACCTCAACGGCCCGTCTATGTCTTTTTCTTTGTGTTTTTTCGGTATTCCGGTAGTCGGATGGCTAACCAATGTTATTTCTGGATAATTAAACCGAGAACCAAAATATTTAGAAGCAAAAATGTACCGAAGGCAGATAGTGCGCTGATTAAATAAAGCACAAAACCGACAGCAAGGTACGTCGTGGTCGGGGCCTAGGCAAGGAATACAGTACAAATGAAAATCCTTATGAGGTATTTGCTTCCCACAAGTAATACAATTATTAACTTTTTCTGACATCGGCAAGGAGCAAGAAAAAGTTTCCCCAACGGGGTACTTAGCTTTTAGTTGAAGACTTCGGTTCTGAAACCCGAAGACGAAAATTTCAGGAGTCGGCCGACCGGCACTTGCAAACTGCTTCTGCTTCAGGCACAGCGCGGCAAGAAAGACTGATGCAATGGCATCGGCTGCATGTTTTATATCCCTGATGACCTGATGTCATGGAAGAAGGGACAGCAACCGAAGCAGGACCCAAGACTTTGTTAATCAGGCCGACTGAGGGCAACCTGCCAGCAGATTACCCAAATGTAATGACTGCAACAGTGTAACATGATGAACATCTATGGCGGACAGTCCTTCTATTTAAACCATTTCTGCTTAAAACCACCCTTTCAAACTTTACACTTGGAAAAACACCAATAGATTATTGAAATGCAACCAATTTGTTATTAACAAACATTCAACTACCTGGATTCCTCAAGAGGGTGCTGGACTGTAAGCAGTCGAGGATGGCGTAATCGTGTGAGCTGTTGAACTCCTCGCTTCAGCGAGTCAATAATCTGATCTTTCTCAAATTTCTGAAATCGATCTGCCAGTTTTTTATCAAACACAAGTACAGCAACTTCCTATAACAGAAAAAAAAGAATTGGGTTAATGCACAGTCACAAAGCTGTTACAGTTCAGAGGAAATAGTCCTGCAAAATTATCACTCTGCATGCAGGTAAACAAAATCTTTATTCTTTACATTAATATGACAGGAAGTTTTAGCTTTTATATGTGGATGTTTGAGTAGATTCACTTTGCAGCCAAAATGGACTGTTTAAATGATTCAGGAATTTGCAATTCAGAGACATGTTAACTGCTACTAGGAAACACCTCAATACGAGCTAAAATGCATGTCTCTAAATCACCCTTAATTACCTCAAATGCTAATCAGCACTTTCCTGAAGTAAACCACCAGGATAGCAAATTCTCTGCAGCCAGCCAAACACTTTATTACTGTTGTTAAGTGCTTTTGTTTTTCCTGGAGTTCTTCAGAATGGTTCTGATGAAGGGAAGGACAAAATCGCTTACCAATAATAAAGTGCTTGGCTGCTGAGAATTTGCAATCCTGGTGGTTTACTTTTAAGTTCTTGTTGCTTTTTATACTCTTATTTACTTTTCTGAAGTAGCTAATACTTGTGGCCCATGCATCTCACTGACACTGGCACCCCCCCATTCAACTCTCACACTCACACACCAACATGCCTCTTACCTGCCCCTGAGTTGACAGAACATCTCAGATGTCTCTTATTTTTGTCCCAGTCCTTACAAATCATGGACTTACAGTCAAAAATGCCAGAGATTCATTCTTCTTCTTGTTCATAAACTGAAAATCTTTAGCTCTATTAACTTTTTAAGTGAGTTGAAGTACTATGTTAAAAATTCTCCCTGGAGTCATCCAGTGTTCCTGACTTTGTCCCGAGGTCTCTCGTCACATGCCCAGATGGACACATCCCCATCTCTCCCAAATGTCCCTGATTTTACAGGACACTCTTGCTGTTGCCTCCTATACCAGCCCTGTCCCTTATAAGTCATGGGGCACTGCAATCAATTAATAATACCACACATCAGAGTTTCATACTTCTTACATGGTATAAAAAAAAAAACTTTCTACACTACCTGATGAGCTACTGTAGTGGGTTCATAGGTGTGTACCAGGCTAATGGCCCTGGAGCCTTTACAAGCCTAGCCCATAGGATTACCATGACAACGTGCCACCTGACCTTAGTTTCCAGTGTATCTGTCGAGTAGAGCCACTGGAGTGATCCCCGGGGTGAATTTTCTATTTCCCATCCACTCATCAAGATTTTTCTTGAAGAGGGCCAGTGAGGTGCTCTGTTTGACATGTATGGGAAGTCTATACCATAGCATGGGCAGTCCCTGGTTTATGAACCTGTCCATCCAGCATGTTCTGATTGTGGTAATGAGGTTGAGGTCTCTGGAGCATGTGGTGCGGAGGGATTGGGATTTCTTTAGATGTAGCATTTCTAACAGAGCTTGGTCAGACATGGCTTTATAAGTCAAGCAGAGATCACCTCTAAGTAGGCGACATGAGACAGAGAATAGTTGGGAATTTATTTGAGTCTGTCCATATAGGACAAGTGTTTAAGGCCTACGATCCTCTTTGTGAGGTACTTTTGCGGGTTCTCCAGTTGTTGCAGGTGTCTAGTGAGGTACATGCCAAATGGGGCATTGTACTTGATGGCTGGCCTAATGAGGGAAGAGTAGTGGGAGACAATGACCCCTTTCTTCCTGAATGCAAAACCCTTAGCAATGAGATGTGCCACACAGAAGGACTTTTTGACCACAGTAGCAGTGTGGTGGGCAAAATAGAAGTTGCTGTCAACCTGTGTTACCAGATCTCTTATAACGCCAGCTGTGTTCAGTGGACTACCACTGATGTAGTAGTTCATGGGAACTGGGTTTTTCCCAAAGGGGATGAAGACACATTTTTTGGCACTGAGCTTAAGACCATGGTTCTGACACCAGTCGTCGGTCTCAGTTAGGCCTTTCTGTAGGATGTCAACATCGCTTGAGGAGTTAATAATGGCTCTCAACTTGCAATTGTCTTAGTTGATAATGAAGGCTTCCAATTTACTTCAATTTTGTTTAAACATTCAGGTAATACTTTAATAGTAACCCTGATATTTAATAGTAGTAAACAGCACCATCACGCTTTCTGATCTTAAAATAATTACTGGGATTGAAACTTTTTAAGTGTCTTTAGGCCACAGTACATACAGTATCCCTGATGTTTACTTCTCCCCCTGCTTCATGCCTTTTGTGTTGCAAAACTAGCTTCTATTAACTTTAACATGCCTTTAAGGCATGATACAAAGAGAATTATCTCTGGTATTGTGTGTTCCCCATTCCCGCAATATTGCAGGATTTGATCATTAGTCTAGGGGAGTGTGGCTGTGCAACAGCCCACACTCACATTGATCCACCTAAACACCAACCCTACCCATCCCTTTACTAAACCTCCCTACTGCAATCACCCCACACAGATGCAGACATGCGCACATACATACAACTCGCGCACCATTCCTTTCAAACTGTCTCTGATTTTCAGGGACACCTGATTTTGACTCAAATTTTAACTATGTCCCTCTTAATACCTCCTAAACTAGTGACTTCTGGAGAAAAGGTGGTGAATTACAGTTAATAAATAATGACAATTAGAGCTACAGACTTCTTGTACTTCAGAAAATGCATATTAATTCACATTCTCGTATTCTGTCAATGGCTCCTGTTAATACTACTTATATCTTAAAAGTATTCTCAAATGTTCCTGATAGGTTGAGAGCTATGAAACGCACACACATTATATACGCATATCTCTATATACATTCACAAACACTCCAACACCTGTCCCCTAAAAGCACAGTTGTGTACACTTACCATAAATATAGATGTTCAAGTGTATTCACTGTTGCAGTCATCACATTTGGGTTATCCCTGCCAGGGTAGCCTTTGGCCGGCCCGAATACCAGAGGCTTAATATTTCTGCGTCGGTTGCTGTCGCTTCAGGACTGATGTCAGGTCGTCAGTAGTATAAAGTAAGGCAGCCAATGCAATTACATCAGTTTTTCTTGCCCTGTCAGGAGTCCCCCAAGTGGGAGCCAGGTTATGGTGGAAGGACCCCACCAGTAGAAGTAAATACCAAAATGTTCTTTGTAAGTAGAGAGAGAGAAAAAAAAAAGAGGGGGATGGAGGGAGGGAAACCAGGACAGCAACTGTGAATACACTCTAACATCTACATTTATGGTAAGTGTACACAACTGTACTATGTTCTTCATGTTTCACTGTTGCAGCCATCACATTTGGGTTGATTCCCAAAGCTGAGAAAAAGGGTGGCGGCAGTCAAGGAGCTAGGGGCTGGCTAGGATGTCCTGTAAGACTGCAATGGCAAAGCCTGCCCTGGATTTGGAGAACATAGGCAGGTGGTAATGGAAAGCTGCAGAGGTGGAGGCTGCTCTGGTGGAGTGAGTCCTGACCCTCTTAGGGGGAGGTTTTCCGTATTGCTTGTAACAGAAATGGATGCAGTGTACTATCCATTTGGAAACAGTTTGTTTGGAAATGGCTTTGCCCTCTGCCCCTACAGCAAAGCTAACCAGTAACTGATCAGACTTTCTGAATGGTTTAGTCCTGTCTAGATAAAATCTGAGCTGTCTGTGCACATAAAGAGAGTGCAGGATACTTTCCCCCTTGTTTTGTGGGTTAGGAAAAAAAAGTGGGCAAATGAATGGATTGGTTGAGAGCCACACTGGACACCACTTTGGGCATGAAGAATGGGTTAGTCCTTAGGGAAACCCTGTCAGCATGAAAGATGATGAGGGGCTCTACAGCCATGAGCTCGGAGACTCTTCTGGCTGAAGTGATGTCCAGAAGAAAAGCCGTCTTCCAGGAGAGAAATTTTAGCTCTGCTGAATATGCTGGTTCAAAGGGTGGCAGGGTGAGCTTTTCCAACCCAAAGATAAGGTCCCAAGCTGGGGTGGATGGTCTTCTAGGTGGCCTCAATTTGCTAGCCCCTCTTAGGAAGTGTTTGATCAGAGGGTGTGAGAAAAGGGGCTGCTCAGTGTGGAAATGAGCAGAGATAGCAAAGGCATGAATTTTAAGAGGAAAAGGAGAGACCACTGTGTAGCAGGCCAGCTAGGTAATCCAGGATGAGAGGTAGGGAGGACTGTGCCGTATCAGCTTCCTTGGCCTCACTCCAGGTGCAGAACCTTTTCCATTTGTCAGCATAAGACTTTCTAGTGCTAGGGCATCTGGCCTCACGTATAACATCTAGAACATGTTTACTGAGGTTGGCAGACTGATCAGTGGTCAGGGAATAAGCCAGGCTGTCAAATTGAGGGTCTGCAATTGAGGATGCATGAATTGTCCTTCCCTCTGGGTCAGGAGGGTTGGGGTCTGAGTGAGATGCCATGGTGGCAGTGGGGACAGGCTGCACAGCAGTGGGTACCACTGCTGGCGAGGACAGTCTGGAGCAATAAGAATTGTCCTTGGTTTTTCCTCTCTTATTTTGAGCACTACCCTGGTGATGACAGGTAGTGGAGGAAATGCAGACACTGCTAGACTGACCCAGGGGAAGGATAGGGCATCCACTTTCCAAGCCATGCAGTGATGTTCCTTGGTGCAGAACCTGCTGAGCTGATGGTTGGTGTGAGAGACAGAGGTCGACCTTCGGGGTGCCCCAATTCTGAGTTATTAGGGTGAAGGTTCTTTTGTCTGCCACTCATGTGGGTCCAGACGATTTCTGCTTAATTGGTCTGCCAGAGAGTTTAGAGAATCTGTCAGGAATTGTGCTAACAGGTGGAGTTGCATGGCAGAGGCTGTGTGCCAAAGGGTCATGGCCAGCCTGCATACAGGGTAGGAGCGAGTCCCTCCCTGCTTGTTGATATACCACATTACAGTGATATTGTATGTTTTGTTCAGGAGAGCCCCTGGGGAGAGTAGAGGCCTGAAAGCTGTCAAAGTGTGCTGGAGAGCTAACATCTCTTTCTGGTTGATGTGCAGATGGATTTGCTGTGGGCTCCATTGGTCCTATATGCTCCTGCCATCCAGGTGAGCACCCCATACATAAGTCTGATGCATCTGTGGTGAGGTTATGGGTGGTGGGGAGTGGTGAGAAAGCTAGTTCCTTGTTGTGGGTGCATGCTGCTGCTCACCAAAGAAAATCTTTCCTTAGGCAAGGTATCATTGGTATAAGAGTTTCCAGGTCTTGAGAGTGTTGACAGCAAAGGCTTTTTAGGTACCTTTGAAGTTTCCTCATATGCAGTCTGGCATATGGAATGAGTAGAATGCAAGATGCCATGAACCCCAGAGCTTGCAGGATTTTCCTTGCAGATAACTGGGGTCTGGTGGCTAGTTGACAGAAGTAGGCTGTTAGGTAAGTTTGCTTTTCTGGTGTAAGGAATACCATCTGGGATGCTGTGTCCAGGCTTGCTCCCAGGAATATAATCCTTTGGGTGGGTACCAGTTTGGATTTCTTTTCGCTGATAGTGTACCCTAGGGAGGTCAGTAGGGATTTTACAAAGGCCAGGTGCTTGAGCAGCTTTTCCTGACTGTCTGTCTGAATTAGGCAGCTGTCTAAATATAGGTAAATTTGGATATTCCTTTGTCTACAAAAGGCAGTGGCAGGAGCCAGACATTTTATGAAAACTCTGGGAGCAGTAGATAAGCCAAAGGGGAGCGCAAAGAACTGAAAGTGCAGGGATCCTGCCCTGAAACATAGATATTTCCTGTATGATTCCCTGATAGGGATGTGGAGGTAGGCCTCTTTTAGGTCTAAGGTGGCTGGCCAAGTATCCTTGGAGAGCATGGGCAGCAGTTGCTGGTGGGTGAGCATTTAGAATTTTGGTATCACCAGGAAGGTGTTTAAGAATGGACAGATCAAGGATGGGGCACCAGGTGCCCTCTTTTCTGGGTAGCAGAATTAGGCTGGAGTAGAAACCTTGGCCTACCTGTTCTGCACGAACGTGCTCTACTGTCCTTATAGAGAGCAGGGGGAAAGGACTTGCTTTTTCGCCTCTGCCCACTGGTTTGGTTTGGAGGTAGATCTGGGAACCCTTTTGGTGTTGGAAGAGTGTGGAAAGAAAATTTGTAACCCTGGGACATTATGCTGAGGAGCCACCGGTCGTCGGTAACGGTGGCCCAGGTGCTTGTGTGAAAGGAGGGTTTTCCCCATAGGGGCAAGTGTAGGTGGGCAGAGGGAGGGGGTGGAGTTGGAGAGTCATTGTGAGCTCTTACCATGATGGGGTGGCTTAGACCTCCCTGGTTTTGCAGTGCAGGAATTCCACTGCTTTGACCTCTGCATTCCCTGTAGCTGTTGTCTGGGGGGTATGCTTCCCCCGGGGTCTGGGCTGAACTGACCTAGTGGGAGCAGGAAAGGGCCAGTACTTGGAGGGGCAATGCCTGCTGAACCTTGGTGGCTGGACCTGTAGGAAATCCTTAAATGTCTGCATAGATTAAGCTTTTTCTTTCATCTTTTTTAAAACATCTTCTGCCTTAGTGCCAAACAAATTGTCTTTGTGTAAGGATGCATCCAATAATTTAAATGTAACATGCTCTGGCAAGGGCTGTTCCTTAAGCCATGCATGTCTTCTAAGTACAGAACCGGCGACTACTGCCCTGCAAGAGGGCATCAAAACCACAGTGTAAGGTGCACTTTGTCACTTGACGTGCAGAATGTATTAACTCTCAACTCTTTAGATTGTGCACAAGCAGGAAAGGAAGACACTTTTTGTTTGAGGAGTTCTATGGTATGTTGCTGAAATTTTAGCGTATGGAACTGGCAATTTAGTGCTCCGACAGCAAAAGTAGCAGAGGTTATCCTTTTTTACCCCATCTGTCTAATGCTCAGAAATCCCTATCTGAGGGGGTGGGATTCTTAGCAGAGGTTGCTTCAATTCCTTTGGGCCCCTGACAAATTACCTCACGGTCAGCAGTAGGGATTTTGAAAATAAATTTGTGTGAGTCAGGAACTCTGTAATACCAGTCAGGTTTTGTGGGTGCAGGAGGGAGGGTGTCAGGAGTCGAACTGGATTCCAGAAAATCATCATCCATAACATCCAGGACTGGGGGAAGGGCCAGGGGTCTGTGCTGTGGAAGATCCAAGAATTCTCTGAGTCTTTTTTAGACTGAGGGTAGTTCTGACATTCCCATTGGAAATGCTCCCTTAAGGTATGGTGCGTCTCCCCAAAGGAATAGTCCTCGGGTGGAGAGGCTGAAGGAATGGATTCCTCTGCATCAGAATCCTCATAAGCAGAGAGGGGTTGTAAGTCTTCATATTCAGATGAATCAGAGTAATCAAACTCCTGCTCAGACAAAACTACTGGGGACAGATCTCTTTTCCTTTTGGAAGGGGTAGCTTGGCTTCCCCTGATCAGCATGATAAGGTCTTCTGCCATTTTAAGCATTTGAGACTGAGGCAAGGAAGCAGGTGCCTGAGACTGGGTAGGTTTCTTGGGTGTGGCTCTTACCCTGGGCCGTAGAAACTCGGTAGTTTTAGAAAGAACGGTAGATGCAAAAGTCGTTGTCGGTTTGTGATGAGAATCGGTAGTGCGAAGTACTTGCTTGGAAGCCGGTGCCTGCTCAGTGGCTCTGAACCCATCCAAGGGTGAGACAACCGCAGGATCCTTAGTCAAAGAAGAGTTTTGTGGCATACTGGACTCCTCGATAGTGGCCTGCAAATCCACAGACGTGGGCATCAGGGGTTGCGAAAGTGCCTCACTGAGGATCGAAGAACCGACTACTAGCTTAACGGATGCGTCATCGGTAGGTTTGGACCTGTGCGATCTGCCTCTGTCCTTATCCTTAAGTTTTTTTTAAAGATCTGCTGTCAGAATTCAAGGACTGTAAGCGAAAATATCTAGCTACGATAAGGGCCCAACGACGTATATTTCTGGTGTTAAACAAAGAACAAAAGTGACAGCGAGGGATGTCGTGGTCTGGGCCTAAGCAAGTGATGCAGTAAGAATGAAAGTCTCGGTGTGGTATTTGCTTTCCACAGGCGAGACCAATTGTTAACTTTTTCTGACATCAGTTAGAGCAAGAAAAAAAGGATCCCCAACAGTGTACTTAACTTTTAGAAGACTTCAGGTTCAATTCGGAAGACTTAACTCAGGTAGCGGCCGACTGGTACTCGTGCGAACTGCTTCTGTTTCGGGCTCCTCAGCAAGAAATACTGATGTAATGGCATTGGCTGCCTTACTTTATACTACTGATGACCTGGCGTCAGTCCTGAAGCGGCAGCAACTGATGCAAAAATACTAAGCTTCTGATATTCGGGTCGGCCAAGGGCTACCTGGCAGGCATAACCCAAATGTGATGACTGCAACAGTGAAACACGAAGAACATCTCCCCAGCACTTACCTCTACCACAGTGGGAGAACACAAGCTTTTTGCCCTCTTCATTAACAGAGGAAGCCAATGCTCCTTACATCTGAAGCTAATGTTCTCTAAACCACTTGGCTGTGTAAATGCCTTACCTCATGAATTCCTGGGGACGGGCTAATTAGCATAGGCCACTCCTGCCAGAATGACTCCCCAGCACTTAGCATAGCTGCAGAAACAGCCCACCACAGTGCTGTACATCTTTGTGCTAAAGCACCATAGCAGGGTTGTCTCTAAATCAGATATGGTTATACAAGGCGAACACCTCATGGTAATTTTCTGAATTCACTTCAGCCCCAAATCCGGACAAAAAAATAGTGCTGTCACTTTTAGTATTGTGCACAGAATTCTTACAGATTAAGACTTCAGTGTACTAAAACAATATACCTGAATATTGATGCAACACAGTATTAATGTACCTACTGTGTGCAGACATATAATGATGGTTTTCTTTTAAAATTATCATTTACTAATTTTACAACTGTTCAGGTCTCATCCTTATGACAGACTGAGTTAATTATCCCTACACGAGTAATGGTTTGGCCCTAACTAGAGAAAGAAAAACGTCAAAGCCAAAATCTGTCAACTGTAACAATACTGTCACCATAATACGCCTCTAGATGGAAGAAGCAAAACTTCAGGAAAAAAAAACCTCAAACTCATTTATCTGCATTAAAAGTTATTTTATTTTTCAATGGCAAGTGTGCTTTTACAAATTACCATATCGAGACCACCACTTTGAGTAGTGTGTGCTTGTGATAGATCCCAAATTTATATTTCTTTGTGAGTGTGTGTGGTTCGTGGTGTGGTTGATGATGCCATGATTATGCCCGTTGATAAAGAATTTTCCAATTACCAACGTAATCCATTTCAGGGTTGCAGAACACCAGGAGCCTATGCTGGCACTTGCTGAATGCGAGGTAGAGGAACTAATCCTAAATGAAGTGTCAGTCCACTATAGGATACAAACATCTAAGAGCAGTTTGGAGAAACACCAATTCACCTACTGCAAATACTTACGATACAGACAGAACTCATGAAGACACACAAGATGTGCATAAAGACTGCATAAAGAAGGCAACCTAGATAAGAAGTGAACAATCTGTAGAAAAAAATCATTTTGTTTACCACATGAAAATTTTTCTCTGTGTGTGTGTGTGTGTGTGTGTGTGTGTGTGTGTGTGTGTGTGTGTGTGTGTGTGTGTGTGTGAGTGCACGCTTTTGCAAGTGCTTGTGCATAGAAAGCTGCTGCCTGCTCGACTCACTTCTCACTTCTGGATTTTTAAATTCTACATTATAAATATATTATGTATGGACACTTTTGATGGAAGCTCCATAGCAAAAAGGAGGTTTTTAGCTACAGCACTTATCATTTGATATCTATTAGCAATCAGAGGTAAATGAATGCTAGTCAGAGTCACTCATGCCACTACTGGGAAGAAATGAAAAAAAAATATTGTTACTGTTGCAACATACTCCCTTCACCGACCCACTCAAAAATGGCTACTGTAAGCTGAAAGAGGACAAGGACCATCTTCACTCCATGGCAAATGCATCCACCCTAAAGCATAGGCAGTTACACAAAACAGAAAAAAAGGATGACAAACTATCCAGAAACTGTGGCTGTTTTACCCTAGCTCAGTTGTAGGTAACAAACACATTCGTCAAATGCTGGCATTCAGTATGGAGCAAATACTTCGCAGGTTATGAGTGACGTAAAAGGTCAAAAGTAAGATGGAGAACATTAAGAGGTGTCTGTGCATCGGCAGAACTTATTTCAGCAAATCTAAAAAGAACCTCAAATACATCTACTAAGTAAAGCTTTACTCCCAGTTTCTATATTTTATCAATAACATCTCAAGAAAGAGCCTTGCTGTCAAAGGACATCCTTCCACTACTATGTATACAGAACTTGAATTAACAGTTTTAGGAGAAGGAAGCCATCCCATTACCATTGTTAGAAACAGTGCTTCTCAAACTGTTCTATGCAAATGCCCAGTGACACCTCCCCCCATCCTGTTAAACCCATGTCTTTTACTTATTTACTTCTTATTAAACCTATACATGAACAAACTTCAGCCACATCACAAGCTACAAGCACAAAGATAAATGCAGCACATATGAACAGTTTTCTACAGCAGACAATCAAGCATGTTTTAGGAAGTTGGAGGAAAGCAGAGTACCTAAAGAAAACAAACAAAAGCAGAACATCAAAATTCCATATACAGCAAAACAGGTAAGTTCAGAAGTTCACTAGAAGGCACAGCTGTGTTAAGTACAGTTGTGTACACTTACCACAAATGTAGATGTTCGAGTATTCACTGTTGCAGTCATTACATTTGGGTAATCTGCTGGCAGGTTGCCCTCAGTCAGCCTGATAAACAAAGTCTTGGGCCCTGCATCGGTTGCTGTCCCTTCTTCCGTGACGTCAGGTCGTCAGGGGTATAAAACATGCAGCCAACGCCATTACATTAGTTTTTCTTGCCCCAGATGTCAGGTGCCCCCCAAATGGGGAGCAAACAAAATTAAAGAACACAAAAAATATACCTCTAACCAAAAGCAAATACACCAAAAGGGCTTTTAAGCATAGTAAAAGAAAGTAGAGGTATAGCCAGAGAAAAATAGGGGGCTGGAGGGAGGGTAACCAGGACTGCAACAGTGAATACACTTGAACATCTACATTTATGGTAAGTGTACACAACTGTACTATGTTCTTCGTGTTTCACTGCTGCAGTCATTACATTTGGGTAGATTCCCAAAGCTATGGTTGGGTGGAGAGAATTATACAGCATTAGGACCAGCTATAAGGCCCTGCAGGACAGCAGTGGCAAAGCCAGCTCTGGATTTAGAGAAAAGTGGTAAATGGTAATGTTTGGTGAAAGTATGAACTGAGCTGTAGGTAGCAGCTACTACAATGACCCTGGTAGGAACACCTCAGAAAGGCCGTTGAAGTAGATGCAGCCCTGGTGGAAGGGGATCTGATCCCCTGGGGATAGTTTTTCCATGGTGCTTACAGCAGAAATGAATACAATGGCATATCCATTTGGAAATGGTTTGCTTGAAATAGCCTTTCCCTCTGCCCCTGTAGCAAATGCTACCAGCAGTTGTTCAGATTTTCTTTGAGATTTAGTCCTGTTTAAGTACAATCTAAGTTGTCTGTGTACATCCAATGAATGCAGAATCCGCTCCCCCTTGTTCTGTGGATTGGGAAAGAAAGTTAGCAAATTAGTCTGATTAAGAGCCACACTGGATACCACCTTAGGCATGAAGGATGGGTTGGTTCTGAGAGATACCGTGTCCGCATGAAAAATGATGAAAGGCTCTACTGCCACAAGAGCCTGTAATTTGGAAATCCTTCTAGCTGAAGTGACTGCTAAAAGGAAAGCTGTTTTCCAGGAGAGAAATTTTAAGTCTGCAGTAAGCAGCTGGCTCAAAAGCAGGGAGAGCGAGTTTCTCCAATACAGAATTAAGGTCCCAGGCAGAGATTGGAGCTCTCCTAGGTTTTTGGCCCCTCTGAGATGCTGCTTTAGCAGAGGATGAGAGAAGAGGGGAGGTTCTGTGCTGTAATGAGCTGAAATGGCTGAGGCATGGATTTTTAAGGAAGAAAGCGACAGGCCCTTGTGAAGCCTCTCAGTTAAGTATTGCAAAATCTGAGGAATGTTGGGCACTGCTGTGCTTATCCCCTGAGATTGATTCCAGGCACAGAATCTTTTCCATTTGTCAGCATATGATTTTCTAGTACTAGGTCTTCTCGCCTCCAAAATCACATCCATCACAGGTTTGCTGAGGGATGCTAAGGGTGAATTTAGGTGATTAGCCACACTGCAAGATTCAAAGTTTGGAGCAGTGTGTGCAGAGTTTGGTTGTTCTGCTAAGACAGTAAAGTAAGGTGTCTGAGGCAGGTGCCACGGTGGAAGGTGTGATGCACTGTGCAGGAGTGGGTACCAGTGTTGGCGAGGCCAGTCTGGAGCAATCAAAATCATTTTTGGTTTGTCCTGTTTGACTTTTAGTAGAACTTTGGAGTGCAGAGGCAGAGGGGGAAAACAGACTGAGGTTTTTCCAGCTGAAGGACACAGCATCCACTTTCCAGGCTTTTTTGTGATGAGTTCTTGTGCAGAATTTGTCCAACTTATAGTTCTGGGGTGAGGTAAAAAAATCTATTTCTGGGCTCCCCCATTTGCGTGTCAACATGTTGAAAATTCGTGGTTCCAGTTTCCATTCATGTGGGTCCATGAGATTTCTGCTTAGTTCGTCTGCGAGAGTATTCAGCTTTCCTGGCAGGAACTGAGCTTGTAGTTGTACTTGATAGGTCAAGGGTGTGTTCCACAATGCCATGGCTACTCTGCAAATGGGGTAGGAGTGTGTACCCCCCCTGCTTGTTTATGTACCACATAACTGTGATGTTGTCCGTCTTTATCAGTAATGGTCCTGGATGAAGGTAGTCCTTGAAGGCTGTCGGTGCATTCTGTACAGCTAGCATTTCTTTTAGATTTATGTGAAGGTGCATTGGATTTAGGCTCCATTTTCCCAGAATGCACTTCCGTGCCAGATGAGCACCCCATACATAGTCTGATGCGTCTGTAGTTAGGGTTTTGGCGGCAGGGGGTGGTGTGAATGGCAGTTCCTTGTTCTGGTGGCAGGCCTCTGCCCACCACAGGAACTCTAGGCGCAGGCAAGGTATGATAGGAATCATTGTTTCCAGGCTGTGACAATGCTGACTCCATAAACTTTTTAAATACCACTGACGTTTCCTCATATGCAGTCTTGCATATGGAATTAGAAGAATGCAGGCGGCCATGAACCCCAAGGCTTGCAGTATTTGCTTTGCAGAAAGCAGGGTTTTTGTGGCCACCTGTTTGAAGTAAGCCACCAAATGAATTTGCTTCTCTGGCGTAAGGAAAGCCATCTGGGCAGTTGTATTTAAGCTTGCACCCACTAATGTAATTTTTTGAGAGGGTAACAGTTGTGATTTCTTTTCATTTACAGTGTACCCTAGACAAGTTAGAACCATTTTTACAAACGCCATATGTTTTAGAAGAATGTCCTTGTTTTCTGCCTGAATTAGACAATCGTCCAGGTGTGGATATATTTTAATATATTTTTGCCTGCAAAATGCAATTACTGGAGCCAGGCACTTTGTAAAGACCCTGGGCACAGTAGATAAGCCAAAGGGCAGTGCAGAGAACTGATAATGCAAGCAGCCTGCTTTGAAGGGGAGGTATCTTCTGCAAGATTCCCTGATTGGGATATGCAGGTAAGCCTCTTAAATCTAGAGTTGCCAACCAGGCTTTGCCTGGCATAGGAAGTAACTGGTGAAGAGTCAGCATCTTGAATTTTGGAATGTCCAGAAAGGTGTTTAGAGTAGATAAGTCCAGAATTGGATGCCATGATTTGTCTTTTCTGGGTACCAGGAAAAGTCTTGAATAGAAACCTTGTCCCTTTTCCTCTTCTGGTACTAGCTGAATAGTCCCCATGCTCATGAGGGAAAGTACCCGTTTCTGGGCCTCTGCCCACTGATTTGGGGCAGGTCTGTCCATCCATTTGGAATTGGCAGTGTGTGGAAATGAAATCTGTATCCCTGGGACACTATATTTAAAACCCATTTGTCCTGGGTTAAGTTGCCAGTTTTTTGCATGAACAGTCAGTTTTCCCCCCAAAGGGGTGGCTAAAAGATAAGTGCTTGGTAAGTGTAAAGGGAAGTCATTGAGACTGCTTACCATAGAGAGGTGTCTTGTTATTTCCAGATTTGGAAGAGGAGGCACCCCATTGTTTTGTTCTGAAAGTCCCTTGGGACTGAAACCTGGTGCCTTTGGAATGTCTGGGTTTGACTTGAGTGGCTATCAAAGGATCTGGAAAGGACCAGTTCTTAGTAGGCCAGTGCCTACTAAATCTTGGAGGTTGCACTTGTAAGAAATCTTTCACAGTTTGCATAGACTTAGCGTTATCTTCCATCTTTTTTAGAACGTCTTCAGCCTTATTACCAAAGAGACGGTCCTGTTGTAAAGGAGCATCCAACAATTTTGCTTTAACATGATCAGGCACAGTTTGCTCTTTGAGCCAAGCATGCCTTCTTAGCACAGACCCAGTTACAGCAGCCCTGCAAGAGGCCTCCAAAGAATCAAAACCACATTGCAAAGTATGTTTTCCAACTTGTTCAGCTGAATGCAATAGATCCTGTAATTCTTAATTTTCCACATAGTCAGAAATCAACATCATTTTCTGTTTAAGCAGTCCCATGATATGCTGCTGATATTTTAGCATATGAAATTGACAGTTTAAAGCCCTGATTGCCAAGGTTGCAGAAGTGTAAACAGTCTTACCCCATCTATCCAGCACCCTGGAATCTCCATCAAAAGGGGTAGGATTTTTAGCAGTAGAAGCCTTAATGCCCTTGGGACCCTGAGAAATGGTTTCAGGATCCTCAACAGGATTTTTGAAAAGGAATTTATGGGAGTCAGGAACCCTGTAGTACCTGTTTGGCTTACAAGGAGCCAGAGGCAGAGAATCAGGAGCCATACTAGATTCTGAAAAAACATCATCAACTATGACTTAGCTTTTTAGTTGAAGACTTCGGATCTGAAACTCGAAAATGAAAATTTCAGGAGTCGGTCGACCGGCACTTGCGAACTGCTTCAGCTTCGGGCACCGAGCGGCAAGAAAGACTGATGCAATGGCGTCAGCTGCATGTTTTATACCCCTGACAACCGGACGTCATGGAAGAAGGGACAGCAACCGACGCAGGACCCAAGACTTTGTTCATCAGGCCGACTGAGGGCAAAATACCAGCAGATTACCCAAATGTAATGGCTGCAACAGTGAAACACGAAGAACATCTTATCATAACTGTACATGTTAGAGTAGTTTCACACTGCAGCACTGGCTCTTGGCATTTCTGCCTTCAAAAGTCTGACAGATGGCCCAAACAGAGATTTTCCCTCCCATACCCCCTCTCCCCGCCAATGTCAAGGCACTGGTGGTATAAAAAGACATCAGCCAGCAATATCTTTAGGTCCTTCCTACCCTACCAGGCTCAGGAATTGCTCATATGAGCCATGACCCACCCAAGGATCATTTCTCCCACATTAGAGAACATAAATCAGAAAGTACAGTTTTGTAACTACCATAAATGTAGATGTTCGAGTGCTAATACAGCTGCAGTCATAACAGATGGGTTCTCCTGCAGTCAGGCGGGTCCTCGGTCGGCCGAATTCCAATGTCTTGGTCCGGCGTCGGTTGTCGTTGCTTCTTCCCTGACGTCAGTGCGACAGGGGTATAAAAGAACTAGTCAATGCCATTTTCTTCAGTTTTTCTTGCCCCAGATGTCAGGTGCCCCCAGAAGGAAGGCAATACATAAATTTGTGTAATAAAGCAATGCCATATAATCAAAATACTGTAGTGCAAGCAAATACATCAAGAATGAATACCCCAATCAGGTTGCATGAGGAGGTGTTAGCCAATAGGCCTGTCCCAAGAGGGGAAGGAGGGAGGGAAACCTGGACTGCAGCTGTATAAGCACTCTAACATCTACATTTATGGCAGGTACAAAACTGTACTAAGTTCATCGTGCATACAGCTGCAGTCATAACAGATGGGTAGAATCCCAAAGCTAAGAAAGGGGTGGTAGGCACTAGGTGGAGCTAGGAGGAGCCAGAATGCCCTGCAAGACTGCAGTGGTAAAGCCCGCTCTAGATTTGGAGTATAATGGAAGGTGGTAGTGCTTGGAGAAGGTATGCACAGAACTCCAAGTGGCTGCTTCCAAAATATCTTTGGTAGGAACTCCTCTGAGAAAAGCTGCAGAGGTAGCCGTGGCCCTTGTGGAGTGAGATCTGATGCCTGAAGGTACAGTTTTGCCATGAAAAGAATAGCAAAAGCGTATGCAGTGGGCTATTCATTTTGAGATTGTCTGTTTGGAAATTGGCTTTCCTTGAGCTCCTATAGCATAGGACACAAAGAGCTGTTCTGATTTTCTGAAAGGCTTTGTTCTGTCCAAATAATAACGCAGTTGTCTGTGGATGTCCAAGGAATGTAGTAATCTCTCCCCTTTGTTTTGAGGATTAGGCTAAAAGGTAGGTAAGTGTATAGCCTGATTCAAAGCTACCCTGGATACCACTTTTGGCATAAAGGACGGGTTGGTTTGTAAGGAAACTCTGTCCTGATGGAAGATGATAAATGGCTGCACAGCCATGAGAGCTTGTAGTTCCGATACCCTACGAGCTGAGGTAATAGCCAGAAGGAAATCTGTTTTCCAGGACAAATATTGCAAATCTGATGGGGCAGCTGGCTCAAAAGGAGGCAAGGTCAGCTTTTCTAGAATGAAATTGAGATCCCAAGCAGGTATTGGTTGTTTCCTTGGGGGTTTTAGATTCTTAGCCCCTCTGAGGAACTGTCTTAAGAGGGGGTGAGAGAATAAGGGTGGATCAGTGTTGTATTCTGCAGAAATGGCTGAGGCATGGATTTTGATGGAGGAGAATGAAAGTCCACTGCTTAGCAGCTCAGCTAGATACTGTAATATTTGAGGTAAATTCAGTTTTCCAGGATCCTGGCCCTTTTTCTCATTCCAGACACAAAACCGTTTCCATTTTGCGGAGTAAGCTTTTTTAGTAGACGGCCTTCTGGCCTCCAAAATGACATCCTGCACCTCCTTGGAGAGTAGGGTCTGTTGTGATGCTAAGGAATCTTCTATGCGGCTAGACTGAGTGTTTTTAGCTGACTGTGAAGAGTTTTGAAGCTGTGCTGAGTCAGAAGAAGAGGCATTAGAGGCAGGGTCCATGGTAGGGAATGCGTCAGGCTCCTCAGGAGTGGGTACCAGTGTTGTCTTGTCCAGTCTGGAGCAATGAGAATCATCTTTGGTCTGTCTGCTCTGGTTTTTAATAGAACTTTGGGCAGCAGAGGAAGAGGAGGGAAGGCATAAACTGTCATTGATGCCCAACTGAAAGAGAGAGCGTCCACTCCCCAGGCCTTTGGATGAAAAATCCTTGAGCAGAATTTTGTCAATTGGTGATTTTTGTGGGAGGCAAAGAGATCTATGTCTGGCCTTCCCCATGCTTGAATTATCTCTGTAAAAACTTGAGGATGCAACTTCCATTCGTGTGGATCTGTCATATTTCTGCTTAGGTTGCCTGCCAGCGTGTTTTCCTTGCCTGGCAAGTACTGTGCTTGCAGTTCGATTTGTAAGTCCAGGGCCATGTTCCAAAGTGACATGGCCAGTCTGCATAGGGGGTATGAATGGGTTCCTCCCTGTTTATGTACCACATTACTGTGGTGTTGTCCGTCCTTATCAATAGTTGACCTGGTTGCAGAAGGTCTTTGAAAGCTATAATAGCATTTATTACTGCTAGCATTTCCTTTTGATTGATGTGAAGGTGCTTTTCTTTTTGGGACCATTTGCTCTGAATGCACTGATCTGTCATGTGCGCCCCCCAGGCGTAGTCCGAGGCGTCTGTTGTGATGACTTGATTTGCTTGAGGCTTGCTGAATGGGAGACCTGCGTTTGTTTGGCATGCTTGAGCCCACCACAGAAATTCCTTTTGAAGACATGGAATTAGTGGTATTATTGTTTCCAAACTGTGGCTGTGTTGAGACCATAGGTTTTTCAGGTACCATTGAAGTTTCCTCATATGCAGCTTTGCACATGGGATTAGTAAGATGCAAGATGCCATGAATCCCAGAGCCTGCAGGATTTTCCTTGCAGTCAGCCTGGTGCAATTTGCTAGTGTTCTGAAGTATTGAGTTAGTTGCCCCTGCTTCTCTGGCGTGAGGTAGGCCATCTGGGTGTTTGTGTCGAAGTTGGCACCCAGGAAAATTATTTTCCGAGAGGGTATTAGCCTTGATTTCTTTTTGTTGACTGTGTATCCCAGAGAATTCAACAACATTATTACATAAGCCAGATGTTTCAGAAGAATGTGCTTGCTGTCCGCTTGGATCAGGCAGTCATCCAAATAGGGGTATATTTGTATCCCTTGAAGTCTGCAGTAGGCAATTACTGATGCCAGGCATTTCGTGAATACTCTGGGTGCAGTAGATAAGCCAAAGGGCAATGCAAAGAATTGATAATGGGTTGAACCTGCAAGAAATCTGAGGTATCTTCTGCAATTTTGTCTGATTGGGACATGCAGGTATGCCTCCTTGAGGTCCAATGTTACCAGCCAAGACTCCTTGGCCAGCATGGGAAGAAGCTGCTGTAGAGTGAGCATCTTGAATTTTGGTACAAGTAGAAATGTGTTTAGGATGGATATGTCCAAAATAGGTCTCCAATCTTTTCCCTTCCTTGGTACCAGGAATAATCTGGAATAAAAACCTTGACCTTGTTAATGCGTAGGTACCTCTTTGAATAGCTTTCATGTCTATGAGATCTGAAATTTGTCTTTGTGCCTCTGCCCTTTGATTGTGTGGCAGGTTTGGCATGCATCTTATTTTTGGAAGCGTGAAAATGGAATCTGAAGCCTCTGTTTATAATGTCCAGGATCCATTTGTCTTTTGTGACAATATGCCAATTTTTTGAAAATAATGCCAGTTTTCCACCTAAGGGTGCTGCCATTTGAGTCTTGCTTGGCATGCAAAGGGGAAGTCATTGGGCTTGCTTTCTGAATGGTTGCGAGTTATCCTCACCACCTCTTTGTGTAGGAGCTTGCCATTGTCTGCCTCTAAACGATCTTTGGGATTGCCCTCTGCCCCTCGGGCGCCTGTATCTACCTCTTTGGGGTCTGTCCGTGGCTGGAAAGGACCTATTTTTGGAAGGCCAATTTCTACTGAAACGTGGGGGTTGTACCTGTAGAAAATCTTTCACTGTTTGCATTGATTTAGCCTTTTCCTCCATTTTCCTTAATACCTCCTCAGCATTATCACCAAATAATACATCCTTTTGCAGAGGGGCATCTAGTAATTTAGCTTTGACATGATCTGGTAAGGTTTGTTCCTTGAGCCAGGCATGTCTACGTATGACTGATCCTGTAACAGAAGCTCTACATGAGGCCTCTAGAGCATCAAAACCACATGGTAAGGTATGTTTACCCACTTGTTCTGCACTATGCATCAAATCCTGCAACTCTTTCAAGTCTGGTTGTTCAGGTTGTGACATTTTACTTCTCAATTGTGATAACAAAAACTGTTGGTACTTTAGCATATGGAACTGACAGTTTAAAGCCCTCATGGTCAAGGTGGCCGAGGCATATACCTTTTTTCCCCACCTTTCTTAGGATCTGGAATCTCTCTCTCGGAAGGTAATGGATTTTTAGCAGTGGAGGCCTTAATTCCCTTGGGGCCCTGTGAGATAGTTTCTGGGTCAGCAGCATGGCTTTTGTATAGAAATTGGTGCGAGTCAGGAACCCTGTAGTACCTGTCAGGCTTGACTGGGGCTGGAGGTAGAGAATCCGGGTTAAGGCAGGCCTCAGAGTACACATCATCTAGTATGTCCAAGACAGGAGGTATAGCCAGAGGCCTGTGTTGAGGTAGCAAGAGAAATTCCCTAAGCCTTTTCTTGGAATCAGAATAATCTTGGCCTTCCCAGTGGAAGTGTTCCCTTAAGGTATGCAAAGTTTCCCCAAATGAGTAATCCTCTGGGGGGGGGATACAGAGGGAATGGACTCCTCTGCATCAGAGTCTTCAAAAGGGGAGTAAGAATGTTCCTGTTCATCAGAGTGCTCTGATATAATGGAGCCCTGATCAGAGGAGGGGGATTCTTCCTCCACTCTGGGCCTTTTGTCCGGGGGGGTGGGGGTGGGGGGGTTGAGAACCCCTGACAAGAGTAATTAAATCCTCAGCCATTTTAAGCATCTGCTTTTTAGGCATGGGGCCTGGAGATGGGCCCTGTGTAGCTTGTCTCTTGGGATGCATGGCTGCTTTAGACTTCATGAAAGCCTTGATGGAAAAAGAGGAGGAAGGTCTGAAGACACCTTGAGAGGAGGTAGACCTGTCCACATTTTGAGATTCACCGCCAAGAGTGGCTTCGGTATCTGTAGTCGGGGTGTGGGCAGAGGAGCCTGCGACCTTGGGCACAGGAGACACCGCCAAGGAAGCATCGTCGGTAGTCAGGGGCTGCGTAGGCGCCTCGCTGAGAACCGGACCATGTGTAGTCTGCTTTGGCGTGGTGTCGGTAGAGGCCGCGGACCTTGTGTGTCGGTCCTTATCTTTGCGCTTTTTAGACAAAACTGGAGTCGGAGTATCCGACGACGTAATATAGTTAAAGTTTTTGCCAAAAAAATGCTGGGCGAACTCCGCCCAACGCTTAATGGTGCGTTTGTTGAATGTAGCACAAAAACGACAGACCGAGATGTCGTGGTCTGGGCCTAAACAAGGAATACAGAGGGAATGGAAATCCTTATGCGGTATTTGCTTCCCACATGAAATACAATTATTAACTTTGTCTGACCGGTCTGAGGCAAGAAAAGTTTCCCCAACGGGGTACTTAGCTTTCAAGAAGACTTCAGTTGCAAAATTTCCGTAATTTCAGGAGCTGGCCGACCGGCACTTGCGAACTGCTTCTGCTTCGGGCACCGCGCGGCAAGAAAGACTGAAGAAAATGGCGTCGGCTGGTTCTTTTATACCCCTGTCGCACTGACGTCAGGGAAGAAGCGACGACAACCGACGCCGGACCAAGACTTTGGAATTCGGCGGACCGATGACCCGCCTGACAACAGGAAAACCCATCTGTTATGACTGCAGCTGTATGCACGATGAACATCAACACTCAAGCCTGGACTGCAGGCTGCCACTGACATCTTATGATAAAAGCGTGTTTAAACTGGAAAAAGAAATATAAAAAAAAAGGAGGGGATGAATCCTAACTCAAAGGTGTTTAATGGATAAGTACGGATTAGAAATCAGGGAGTGCCTGGTTTGTTACAATGGCAGGGGCCATTAAGAAGGAAAAGTATTTACATCATACGTTTAGAACAATTTCTTCAGCTTGTGAAAAAGCCTACAATGGAAAGGAACATACTAGACATTGTTTGTGTTCCTGAAGAAATTACTGTTACTATCACTGTTATGTGCAGTGATCATGGGGTTATAAAGGTTAATTTGTTGCCAGATAATTCTTCCAAACTGAAATCTAAACCAATGCACAGAAGACTGACATCAGATTATATGGAATCAAAACAGTCACTATCTAAAAGTAATTGGAGTAATGTGTTTGTGGAAAAACTACAGAAGGAATGTTGGAAGTTTAAAAAAATAAATAGTTTGAATGCTAAAAATAAAAAAAAAATTAACAAGATCTGAGCACACAACTTAAGGAGGATATATTTCCTTACAAACAAGATACTTGACTACTGTGACAAAAGAATAACATAGGAAGTGAGAAAGAGGTGGCAGTACGAAAACTGAAATAAACACGCTGGACAGGCAAATTAAACATACTATGAGCCAAGATCAAGAAAAATTTGAATCAAATTTATATAAGGATGTTGACCATAATAGGAAACCATTTTATATATAAATAAGATGTGGTAGGAATAGACACACAAACTGATAAGACTGTGTGTACATTCTAAAATTTATTCTAAGACACAACACATTATAGATATATTTATAAAATCTTGTGCAAAGCAGTTTGGCTCCAGAAAGGGGGGTGATAAAATTGTCCTAGTGCCATTCAGATAACCTCAGATGCTGAAATCAAATTAGATTATACTGAAAAAGAACTATGCAACTGAATCCAAATACTCCGGCATGAACTTACAGTACTGTTATATTAAAGTTATGTACTCACCATAACTGTGCATCTGTGTTGTCTATTTTCATTCTTCCTCAATGAATAGGTCTCAGATCAGACTCAG